>NC_136063.1:492636572-493836572 GCF_964261635.1 Lissotriton helveticus
TTTACATTTATTTTTACTGCAACCTCCTTCCTGGAAGATGACATTGTAGCTACATGCCTCTAAATGAACATACAAACGACAGACAATCTCATCGCTGCCGAGAATCATTTCTCAGTGTGGATCCGAACAGTGAAACAAGAACCCTTCCTCGGCGTTTAAGGTTACAGAAGGTATAACGAACAGAGCACTGTCCAGCGAGGTTCGTGTTGCAGCATATCACATGAGCCAGCGAAAGTTCATGCAGAGGAGGGTAACCATAGTATTTCTTTACACAAAGGAATGTATCAAATAATACCGCAGCACGCTCTGAAGAGAAATGAAATCATGCATAACATACAACAGGCCATTCGACGCGACTCCATACAATATACTTCCTGTGCATACCAAAGCTTTGTAACTTCAGACCCCTGGAAAGAGACAGGGATGCATAAGATGTTAGATTTGGGAACCACGGACTGCGACAGTTGTTAAATAAAGCAAGCAGCCCTAATTCTAAGAGAGGAGCTTTGTTTTCCACCCCTGATGCAATTAAGAGTAACTCATGCGACTCAAATTTAGCACATAATAGCATCCTGTAATTTAAAAGCAACAGGGAGGTGTTCCAGAGCTTAAAATACTCAACTCTGTTCCCTGGATGTGAAATGAGTAGACGTAGGAGGAGGAAACGCATTTTTATTCCAGCTCCATTCTGTTACTAGTCAAGAGTTCAAGTCCCGGCTAAAAACATACTAATTGTCAAACATTTCCATCTTTCACAACGGCCGGGGAATCGGGCTGCTGCCTGACACTTGGAGTCAAGAGGGAGGCGCTCTGGAGCTATGGAGAGGATGTTAGCTAAGAAGATGAAGGAACTTTTGTGGTCCTGGTGATAGAGCACAGGAAAAGAAGGTCGTTGTGTTTCACCCGGAAGTAAAGAATACAGATAAATGCTGTCACCTTGGAGGAAGCGAAAAACACTCTAGCTGTCCACGGCAGAAACAGGTGGATGCTTACACGATTAACAAACAGAGACGTAGCCGGGCTTTAATTGGGCCGGGCTCCGCCGGTGCTCAGCACCCGCAGTTCTAAAAAGCACGTGCTGAGACGGCTCCCTATCGGGCTCTCCATTTTGCTCCCACCCTCAGGATGAAAAAAAAATAAAACTCAACTCTGCAGCAGTACCACACTTCACTGCCTTTAATGCATCTTCAAAGAGACTCGTCTTTCATAGTCTCATCATTTCAGAGTGAAAGCATTTCCAATCTGCTATACTAGGAAGCCAAGGTCGTTCCTTATTTATATTATGCAACTAACAACAATTAAAAAAGCAAATAATACTGGCTTGTTGTAGGTGTAATGTTACTTGTTGCATTATATATCTGGATGCAATGACAGAAGCATCAAATTACCTCTGGGGCGCCACACTATGCTAAGCACAGATTTGTTGCTTACTTCTCAAGCCACGCCCAAATTACATCAGCCACGCCCCTTTGAGAAAACCTCCATTTGTTTCATCCCACTTAAAGCCCTGGGCGTATCTACCAGTAGTTCATCCGTTTCCCTAGAGCCCAGAGGTGGGGCAGGGCTCAAAAACAATAGCCCCTTCAGACCTGAGAGGCCACCTAGTAGCGTAGGCGCTGAAAATTGGGATGGGGTAGTTATACACCCCACCCTTAAAATAACCATGCTGGAGTTCCAAAGGTGAACAAGTATTAAAGATGGCTTCAAATTTTGCTTTTATCTTTTTCAAGATGACTTTACTTTTTTGTTTTTAGCTTGTCACTTTTGTCTGTGTTAAAAGACAGAAGTCAAATGCCAGTCTACTCTTATGACAAACGGCTGTTTATCTTTTAAACATGGAGACTAGTGCTTTTTTGTTTTTATATATTTATCAGGTATATAGTAGGAAAACATCTTACACAAGAATACCTGCAGATATTAAGGAACATAATAAGCAGTTTTACAGCTTCGTCTGCTAGAAAAAGCCCAGTAGAAACAAAAAAAGAAAGCATTTCACCACTTTGGGCGATCTTGCAGCCAATGATGTTTCTCACCTCAAATAGTCCTCATTTCCTATTCTTCATTACTTATTGAACGATTGGTTGTATGACTATAAGACAACTAGCACTGTTAAGTGTAATAGTGATTAAAACACTGCAAATCTTATGTGCATCTTGGCTTACGGACATTACTACAATCAACGAAGGGTCCTGAAACTAAATCTAGATCAGTTTACATCTGTTAGCTTCTACAGAAAAATATTCCAACTAGTCTCGAACTCCTGCAAGTGACTGTCACTTTATAAATCAATTTTTGCAAAGGTGGCCAATGAGGTAATTGCTGCATACCAGTCCATGATCAATGGCGGGGTTCTGGATTTTGAGTTTCGTCGTATGCAGATTTTCAATGTTGCCAATGATGAGGCACGCCAGCTCCAACCGTGTTAATTGAGATTAGATATTGAGTCTTTATCATTAAACAATGCCAATGTAAGTGAAGGATGGATGTATGCCAATAGGTTGTTCTACAGACCAGCCTATACTTCTCTTCAGAAGTCAATAAATAGAAAGGGCTGTCCATAGGATGTTTATGAGGTCAGCATCTGATAGCCCACAGTACCAGCAATTCAATTAAAGGGCAAAGTGTGCCTGGTCTAGCTTATATATTGGGAGAAATGCCAGTTATACAATACTTTGAAATAGCTAAACTTCAAGAAGGCCTCTTTATCACGTAAACACATTACATTTGACCATTCTTCATCCTCGTACGATTTTTGACATCTCCTAGGACATACACTTTGCAGATATTTTCTTTTTGTTGGGTTAGAGTACGTTTCGGTTATGATCAACTTGAAGGAGCCCCATCACACTAAGTAACTATGAAGAGCAGAGGATATGAGTGAAGAAGGCTGGCCAAGCGTTTTTTAGAGGAGCTACTTTTCAGTTGCATTTATTTCTAAGCCTGACTATCAGGGAGCTCACATTCCATCTGAAGCTCCAGGAAACGTTTCAAGAGCTCTTCTTTAAAGATTTGATCGAAGTTGAAGTTGAAAAGTCTTGATAAAGCGCACTGTGACCAAGCGGCTTTCTGGCGCTGATGTAGTAATCCACTTGGAAGACCTGGCCTCCTAGTCAATAGTAGAATTAGCAATCTGTAACGCTGAGGTCTGCCAGATGAGCGCACTAAAATGTATAAAGGCATCTTGTTTCAAGGTTTTGTTTTGTGCTTACCATATCCGAATCAAGTGTAGTAATAGAGGGTTAGTAGCGTCTCTCGAGTTCTTGAAGGGGTGGTAAATAACTCGCAGATCCTCGGTAGGGCCTGAACCAACTCCAATGTGTCCAAAATGCGGCGACCAGGCTTGTTTTAAACTTGCCGAGGAAGTCGTCTGGGAAACGTGCGTTACAGATCTTGCACTGGCTCCCCATGCGGGAACGTATCCGGTTTAAGGCCATGTGCATTAATCACCGCATTTCACAGGGCAAGGGCCCGGCCTACCTCCAAAGGATGTTGACTATTTACCGTCCCAGACGCCGTCTGAGATCTATGGGCAGCATGCAGTTTGCGGTACCCCGCATCTATAAAGCGCGGATGGGTGGGCACTCTGTTAGGTTTCTAGCCAGCAAACAATGGAACGAACTCCCCATTGAGCTTCGGATGGAACCTTCAGAAACGAGGTTCCAGCTGAAACTCAAGACTTACCTGTTCCCGGAAGATTAGTATGGAGTCAGTGTCTCACCTCTCCTGTCCTTTCCCCTTATCATGGACTGGTCTTTGTTAGGAGTTCTTGTGGGAATGCATCCTAGCGCGGAGACGCACTGTTCTTAGTGTAATAAGGCGCTTAATGTTATGTTATGTTAATGGGTGACTTATATAGCGCACGGCTACTCCAAGGAGTGTCCCGGCGCTTTCTGACCCATTACTGAAAAAAGGAGAAGGACAACAAAAACATAACAGAATTACTGGTTAAAAAGCCAAGTTTTCAGGGCCTTTCTAAAGGCAAACAGGTTGGGGATGCGGCGGAGATCAACGGGAAGGGAGTTCCATAGTTTGGGGGCGAGATGTTTAAAGGAACGTCCACCAATTCTGGCCTTCTTAATGGGAGGCACCATTGCCAGGCCAAGATTTTCCGACCGGAGAGATCTGGTGGGCTTGTAGAAAGAAAGCCGTTTCTGAATGTAGGAGGCCCCTACCAAATGGAGTGCCTTATGGGCCAGTGTAAGAGCTTTGAATGTGATTCGCTTCTTAATCGAAAGCCAGTGCAGGGAGGAAAGCAACTCAGATGATCTGGCTTGCCGGGGTAGGCCGAAGAGGGCTCTGGCCGCAGAATTTTGTACAACCTGGAGTTTGTGCAAGAGATATTCCGGCAAACCCAGGTAGAGGATATTTGAATAGTCAAGCCTGGAACAAATCAGAGCTTGTACTGTCAGCTTCCTATGGGCTAGAGGGAGCAGAGGAAGGAATTTGCGCATCATTTTTAGCAGACCAAAACAGGTACCCGTGAGACCTGTGATCTGTGTTTTCAAAGCAAGGGTGTTATCAATTTTGACCCCAAGGTTTTTGGCGACCAAAGAGGAGGAGGAGGGGGGGGACATGCAAACCGGCCACCATTCCTGCCAGGGCGGATCTGCCTGACAGCCGAAGAAGAGCACCTCAGATTTATCAGGGTTGCACTTGAGGCTGCTTCGCTGAAACCAGTTGAAGACAGCCCCAAGGCAACCACGGATGCTCTCCCCGTCGAACTCCATGCCCTTCTTGCAGGTGAAGAGGAGCTGGGTGTCGTCAGCGTATGATATGATCTGGGCACCCATTGACTCCGCCAGTACAGCCAATGGAGTCATGAAGATGTTAAAAAGGGTCGGGCTCAGCACCGACCCTTGTGGGACTCCGACATCCATAGGCGGCATCTCGGCGGAGTACGGGGGGGCCCAGACCACTTGTCGACGACCCGCTAGGTAAGATCTCAGCCAGCTCAACACCGTCCCTCTGAGACCGATCTCGTGAAGTCTTCTCAAGAGGGCATCATGAGGGACGGTGTCGAAGGCCGCCGACAGATCCAACAACACCAGCATTGCTCTTCCGCCTGTGTCGAGAACTTTCTTAATGGCTTCGTTAACTTCCAAAAGAGCGGTCTCAGTGCTCAAGTTGGAGCGGAAGCCAGATTGGGTAGAGTGGAGTAACCCATGGTCTTCAAGGAAGGAAGAAAGCACAGAGTGAACGTGCTTCTCGACGATCTTAGCTAAACTGGGCAGGAGAGATATGGGCCTATAGTTAGCATGTATCTCTGGATCAAGGCCTGGTTTTTTTAGAAGGGGAACGACCATTGCCTTCTTCCAGGCTGGCGGAACCATGCCGCAGGACAAAGAAAGGTTCAAAACAGAAGAGATTAAGGAATTCAGAGTCATGGCATTCCTGGCTAAAAAGCTCGCCGGACACGGGTCAAGCGGAGAGCCAGATTTAATCCTGAGTAGAAGATCCAGAGAATTAGATTCCAATAAAGGAGGAAACTCCGATAGAATGGGGCAGGAATCAGGAGATAAGGACGTCAGATTGGAGTCATGCAATGATGCAATAAGGGCAGCTGGTGAAAAAGATTCTTGAATCAATTTGATTTTAGTGTTAAAGAAAATGGCCAGCTCCTTTACCCAAGGTTCGGAGAACTTGTGCTGAACTATGCTGGATTTAGGAGAGATAAACTCTTTGACAATGGTAAAAATTTCTTTACTGGAATTTGACGCGGACTCAATTCTATCTGAAAAATAGTTCTTTTTGGCCTCAAGAATGTCAAAATGGTAAGATTTAATAGATAGTTTATAGGCAGACTTAGCTTCTTGATCATAATGCTTCCGCCAGAGTCTTTCGGCTACCTTACAGTTACGCCGTGCCAGAGCAAGTGATTTAGAAAACCAAGGGGCCGAGCAGCGCTTGACAGATGAAGAGGGGGTAGAAAGAGGAGCAAGATCATCAAGCCTTTCAGTTAACCATTCCTGGAAGGTTTCAAGGTCCCTCTCCAGATGGCCGGATAGGATACAGGGATATTCCTGAAGCGCTTGAGCCAGAATCTCAGGAGTAATTTTATGCAGAGGTCTTCTGGGGTGCCTGAGGTGGTCTGAATTAGTATAAGATGTTTTACTTCTGCCCTGAATTACAAAACTGATCAAAGAATGGTCAGACCAGAGAACAGGGGTGGGATGGGACATAATAAGGGGAAAGGTGGAGAACACTTGGTCAAGCGTGTGACCCTTATCATGAGTCGCACTTGAGATGTAAGGAATTAGACCAAGAGGAGCAGTGATGTCCTTGATTTTAATCGTTTCACTGTCCAACTCAACGTCCATATGGATGTTAAAATCCCCTAACATTATGCAATTTTCCACCTTCAAGCAAAGAGCAGTAATAGCAGAATGAAGGTCATCGAAGAAGGAACCCCGCAGACCCGGAGGTCTATAGACAAGAAGCCCGGTAAAAGATTGATGCGGGGAGAGTGCAATGGAAAAGGCGAGGGATTCGCAGCCAGGAATAGGCAGGGATGGAATAACTGTGCAGGCAAAAGATCTTAGAACTGCAAGTGCCACACCACCACCTTTTCCCACTGTCCTATCCTGTCTGTAAACAATATAATCAGGCGGAAAGGCTGCCGCGATGTCAGGGTTAGACGACTCGCAGAGCCATGTTTCTGTGAGCAAGAGACAGAGTGGTTTCTCAGAGGTAAGTAGCTCAAAGATGTCCAGAGCGTGCCTGTGCAATGAGCGGGTGTTAAGCAATAAGCACTTAAACTGTTTAGATGGGGATGGACGGGAACCCTCAGAAGCCCGGTAAATGTTAGGATACCAACCACAACCTGGGCAGCAGCATTTGCCTTTGAATCGGCCAGGAAAGACATACCGACAGGTAGCGGTATTAAGGTTCAATGATAGTAGATCCGCTGCAGAGTAAGTAAGCCTAAGTCCAGGGCCTGCCACCGCGACATCCGCTGCCGTGTCGCGGACTGGCGCAGACGGGCAGGACTCTGGCACGACTCCGGCGCAGATCCGGCGCGCCCGCTGATCGCGTCCGCTGCGCGGAGTCATCCCTGCCCGTTTTTATGACGCTGCAAATCGCGTCAGGAAGCCCAACCCTACCCAAGATGGCGGCCAAAAAACGGTGCCCTGCCCTCGGCGTCAATACTCAGCCGAGAGCAGGTCCGGTGCAAGAGGGGAGGGGGTGAGAAGGGGATTTGAAGCGCTACAAGCGCTGGGGGGTCAGAGCACAATAATACACAATAATCCCACCTTTTAAGCTCAGGTGAAACGAAGTGCAAAATGCAAGAAGCAAAATTTTAAAATCAGTTAAAACAAAGAGGAAAGGCAAGAGACCTCCCGGCTTCCGCCTCAGGAGGGGGAAAAGCGTGCAGAATCAGAATTACCTGCACTCGCCCTCTCGTCCCTTTTATGACGCTGCAAATCGCGTCAGGAAGCCCAACCCTACCCAAGATGGCGGCCAAAAACCGGTGCCCTGCCCTCGGCGTCAATACTCAGCCGAGAGCAGGTCCGGTGCAAGAGGGGAGGGGGTGAGAAGGGGATTTGAAGCGCTACAAGCGCTGGGGGGTCAGAGCACAATAATACACAATAATCCCACCTTTTAAGCTCAGGTGAAACGAAGTGCAAAATGCAAGAAGCAAAATTTTAAAATCAGTTAAAACAAAGAGGAAAGGCAAGAGACCTCCCGGCTTCCGCCTCAGGAGGGGGAAAAGCGTGCAGAATCAGAATTACCTGCACTCGCCCTCTCGTCCCTTTTATGACGCTGCAAATCGCGTCAGGAAGCCCAACCCTACCCAAGATGGCGGCCAAAAACCGGTACCCTGCCCTCGGCGTCAATACTCAGCCGAGAGCAGGTCCGGTGCAAGAGGGGAGGGGGTGAGAAGGGGATTTGAAGCGCTACAAGCGCTGGGGGGTCAGAGCACAATAATACACAATAATCCCACCTTTTAAGCTCAGGTGAAACGAAGTGCAAAATGCAAGAAGCAAAATTTTAAAATCAGTTAAAACAAAGAGGAAAGGCAAGAGACCTCCCGGCTTCCGCCTCAGGAGGGGGAAAAGCGTGCAGAATCAGAATTACCTGCACTCGCCCTCTCGTCCCTTTTATGACGCTGCAAATCGCGTCAGGAAGCCCAACCCTACCCAAGATGGCGGCCAAAAACCGGTGCCCTGCCCTCGGCGTCAATACTCAGCCGAGAGCAGGTCCGGTGCAAGAGGGGAGGGGGTGAGAAGGGGATTTGAAGCGCTACAAGCGCTGGGGGGTCAGAGCACAATAATACACAATAATCCCACCTTTTAAGCTCAGGTGAAACGAAGTGCAAAATGCAAGAAGCAAAATTTTAAAATCAGTTAAAACAAAGAGGAAAGGCAAGAGACCTCCCGGCTTCCGCCTCAGGAGGGGGAAAAGCGTGCAGAATCACGTTTTTATTATTATTATTATTATTTTGAATATATCTTTCTAAACTGAGCCAGTCTGGGCTCTCCAGTTTGTCTTGAAAGTGAAAGATGAGTAGCAAATCAGGGTTTCTTTGTAGATCTAATCATGGACATGGCCTCACTCTTTGTTGATGTGATTTTATATCCAGAAAATAATGAAAATCTTGTAATGGTGTCCATGAGCGCAGGGAGAAATGTTTCCTGGGAAGAGAGTGTTAGTAAAATGTTGTCTGCATAAGGTATCATTTTCAAGTCTCCCATAGGTGAGGTCACACCATGTATGTTTTGGTCTTTAAAGTTGACAATTCCCAGTGGTTCCAGGGCAATCAGGAATAACGGGGAGACAAGAGGGGTTCATGGCTTGTGCCTCTACTAATTTGTATGCATTCACAAAGAAAACCATTACAGTTAACCTGAGCTGATGGACTCGCGTATATGGTTTGGATAATTTTGATAAATTGCTGTATCACTTGAAACAGATATTTCCCTCTCTTCTTGATCAAGTGCGTTGTCTGCATTGAGGAAGACGGTTGCCTTCTCATCGGCATTTATTTGAACTTGGCATAGAAGATGGAGCAACTTTCTTAAGTGGTTAATGAAAGATCTAACTGGTATGAAGCCTATTTGGTTTTGAGTATTATAGCTGAGATCGCTCTCTTAAGTCTGTACACAAGCGCTTTAGCTAAAATTTTGATATTGTAGTTTATGAGAGAATTTGGCCTGCAGTTGGAAGAAAATAACTGATCCCTTCCCAGTTTCCTGAATACTGATATGAGTGCCTGATTGATTTCCAGATGTACTTTATCTTCATCAGCAGCTTCATTGAAATTCTTTGGTAGGAGAGTTCACTAGTAGAGTTAGGGTCAGTTTGGATGTGATCTTTTAGTAATCGATCACAAATCCATCTTTACCAGGTGCTTTTCTGAAACACATGTTTTTAATGGCATCTGCTATTTTATCTGCCATGATCTCTTGATTTAGCTAAGCAAGGCTGCCTTTAAACATTACAGCAGGCAACACAGCAGTGCATCCTCCATGACAGGAAATCTATTGGGCCTCTAAACCTCGCTGCCCTATTATATACTAGGAACTTATCGGTAATTTGCATCCCCATGCCTTATAATGTTCTAGGGACTTACAGGGGTCTATCATTGTCAATTGTAATGATACCTAATTACCATATACCTTTTTAATCAGAGCACTGCCCTGGGCCTGGTTAGCAGAACCCAGGACACAGTCAGAGTCAGTTACCACTAGTATCAGTCAAAAATTGGGGTGATCAGGGCAAAAAGGATGACATTCTCACACCATGTCTGTTGTGGTCTTCTTTTGAAGTATTTATGAATACGTATGGCCATTTCTTGCTTTCTGTAGAGTATGGGTTGCTCGTTCACTTGTTGTTTGGGGGATTGATCCTCTAATGAACAAATATATTCCCCACCCAGTCTCCCTTTAATTTTTTAGACTCCCTACTGGTAAGGTTTGTTTCTTGGATGAGGACGACACCTTGCTTTTGATGTACACAGTACATTAGTATATTTTTGTGCTTAACATGTGAAGAGTCTATTAATGTTCAGATATGTACAAGTGTCATATGAACGGGATTCAGAGGCCAGTTGTGCGCAGGCACAGTCGTGGGACTCCTGGCATGCCTTATAGATAGCCAGCTCTGTATATACTATACCAAAAAGAGGTGTAGTGTGAACAAAGTCCAGTGATTCCCCAAAAGTATGGTAGAGTTTAAAGTAGATAATATCTTATAAGCAATTTAGTGGTAACTGGGCTGAGCAGTTAGGCTTATCAGAGGGTAGTGTGACTGCATTTGTTGTACACTGTCGTACAAGGCAGGAACACACACTCCATGCCTAATGCTATACAAAAGTTTTGCAAAAATATTACTTTAGTTACATGTATTTTTAGGAACCAAGTTGAACTCAGCTTGAGGCAAGTAATACTTTCAGAAAGTCTCTGGAAATGCTTATATAGTCTTAGAAATACGTTGGTATTGTTAATCCGAAACCGTCACATTTAGCACTTGAAAAAGATACACAAGATGGAGAATCTCTAAGAGAGGGGTTTACCTCAGCTCTAGAAGGCCCTTGGGGTGGGCCGACTGAGGTGGACACTCCTACTGTGCTTACTGATTTTCCCACCTGACCTGCCACCAAAAGTGGGGCCCGGGTAGGGGGTTTGTTATTTCCACTAGTTGGAGCTACCCAAATCAGCACATCACAAGGTGAGAGCCTTCGAGGCTCACCACCAAGCAGTGTTGTTCCTGCGAGAGGAAGGTGTGAAGCCCTACCACCCAGAGCAGGCTTTGTTCCTGACCTCTTGGAGCACAAAGGCCACAAAGGCTCTCACCCCGTGAGATCAGAAACCTGTCTGTTAGTGGCTACACTCTCTAAGATGCCCTCTGACTGTATTTTATAATAAATCCAACACTGGCATCTGTGTGGGTTTATCATGCTGAGACGTCCGGTACCAGACTTCCCAGGTTTCAGTGACGCCATCATTGAGCTGTGGAGTTCGTAATGACAAACTCCCAGTCCATGTACTCAAAATGGCTTCACTTCACTTACAATGTCTGCAAATGGCACATACACTGAAGGGGCATATTGTTCATGCAGCTATGCCCTTACCTGTGGGATGGTGCACCCTGCCTTAGGGCCTGCTAGAGGGGTGACTTGCCCATGCCCCAGGCAGTGTTGGTGGGCCTGACACCCAGGGATGTGTAAAACAAAAGGTAGTCACTTGCACACCAATGGGTACAAATTGATTGTCTTGGAGGTGAAGAAATTCCTTTACAGACAATAGTGAATCAAGCCGAAGTGTGCTACACGGTATCAGAGGGCTGCCAGTCCCTCATGTGATATGTACGTGTGTGGTGGTTCAAGACGGTTAGTCTGGAATGGACCGTGTGCACAGCTAAGAGCACATAATCTTACTATACCAAATTTCTAACAAGTGTTTGCGCAATTTCATCCAACGTAAATCAAAACACAATGGTCTCACATTGATGTCAACATAACATTTTCATTTGTGTTCAATGATGCAAAAATTAACACATCATTCAATATGTACAATTGCAATTATCATTGCTTCATGATAATCAATACATGAATAGCGTTTCACAAACATAACATTATGACACTGTGAACACAGAGAGTGGCGATTGATGACCTTTGGCCCAATGCATTTCGGGACCTTGTGTCCCTTCCTCAGGAGCCATGGAATTAACAAGAAGTGCCGCAACACAAGGACAAGACAACTTGCCACGAGTTCCTTTTGTACGAAGACGTGTTCAAACAATGCAAATGACAAAGTGAGCAACCTAGATGTACACAGACGTCAATCGAACCGTCCTCCTGTGACTGCTAATCTGACAAGTTGCAACCTTGAACACAAATGAAAAAGTTGCGTTGACATCAATGTGAGACCATTGTGCACACAGTCCATTCCATACTAACCGTCTTGAACCACCACACACACCCAGGGATGTGTGCCATGACGACTCTTCAGTTTGATCTTCACCAAAACACACAGCCTGTAATGGCAGTGCGTGGGTGTTAGGGTGAGGGTCTCTGAGGGTGGCATAATAC
This sequence comes from Lissotriton helveticus, assembly GCF_964261635.1. NCBI lineage: Eukaryota > Metazoa > Chordata > Amphibia > Caudata > Salamandridae > Lissotriton > Lissotriton helveticus. The sequence continues at coordinate 492,648,604 of NC_136063.1, forward strand.
ATCCTGCAGTCCTCAGAGGCCCTTTCTGGTCACAAGACCCTTGGAACCATGGGGACACTTTTACAAGGGACTTCCATGTGGTCCAGAGGTGTGGCAATTGTGGAAACAAAGGTACAGTTTTGGAAAAGAACAGGTGCTGGGGCCTGGTTAGCAGGATCCCAGCACGCACTCACGGAAGTTAGCATCAGGCATCTGGCAAAAAGTGAGGGGGTATCCATGCAAAAAGGTGCACTTTCCTACATGTCTATTCAGCTGTGACAATAGGGAATGTGGCCTTATGGGCTCCTAGAGGATCATATCTGTGGGAGTAGGTATAGTGTAGGAAGAAGCTATGAGTTCTGAATTATAACTTTTAACCGGTGTGCTGTACTTCCCGGTGGTGCCAGTCACATTTGGTAGATTAGGTCTGTCAGGATTAAGACTGCTATCTTAATGTGTGTGGAAGGCAGCAAAGACATGAACATCATGGTAGTTAACAGCGGTCAACTAACTTACAAGTTATTCAGATCTTGAAATGCAATTAGAATTTATCCCTTGAAGATTGAGAGGTAGACTCAGTGGTGCAATCTCTAGTAGCGGCTCAATATCTTGTAGACTTCAGGTTGGGAGGGTCTATGAGACTGCTGACTGATGCCCCGTCACAATCCAGGGGTGTAGATACTGCAGCTCCCACTGGTACACTGGTTTCCATCTGACTTTCTTGCATGTCTGAGAAGTTTGAGAGAACTTTTCCAGGGTTGGTGATTTCTTTGGTTCTGCCATACCTGGGGACGATGATAGTGACAGGTTCTAAAAGGTAATAATGAAGATTTTGTTTTTTCAACTACTGACAAAATGCCAAGCGTTTTCTCCTGATGATATTGGCTTTGAAGGAGTAGTCTGCATAATTGTATCCTGTTACCATTGTAATCAAGGGGGCCATGACATGTAGAGGTGGATAAGAGCAAACTACCCTGTTTATTTCTCAACAGGCAAGCAATGATCATTGCCCCCAATGATCAATGGGGGTGAGTCTGGTTTCTCTAAGTGACATTTAAGTCTATGGGCTCTGTGAAATTCTAACAGTGGATGGAACTGTAATCCTGTGATCTTGTGCAAAAGGCTGGCTAACACCTTTTACAAGTCTTGAACTGGTTCTGTTGCCGGTAGGCCAAATATGCAAATATAGTTTAGTCTACTTCAGTCTTTTCTATGGACAAACTTTTTCTTAAGTTCCCATAGCCAAAGTGTTGTAAAGATGTTCTTCAAAAGATCATTGAGGTGTTGCTCTGAACTCTGCAGCTGCACATTGAAGTTTGCCAGTTTCTCCTGTATGTTTTTAAGTTCTGTAGGAAAGTCATCCTTTTTGCCCTGATCATTTCATTTTTTGACTGATGCTGGCGGTTACTGACTCTGAAAGTGACCTGGACTCTGCTAACCAGGCCAAGGGCCAGTGCTCTGTCCTCTAAAGGTATATGGTAATTGGTAGAATTTTAATTAGCCAAGACAACCTACCTATAAATCCCGAGTACATGGTAGGGCATATAGGTTTGGAGACCCCAGTGGACTTAGTGCACTTAAGGTTGCACTACTGTGGCGTCTGGAGTCATTTTAAAAGCAGGCCAGATGTCCAAATTCGACTTTGGAATTAAAAGTACTTCAAAGTTCAAAGCTACATTTGTATAACTTCTAAGTCACCCCTAAGGTCTGCCCTATGTACCCCAAGGGTAGGTTGACTTGTTATGAAATGCAGGGACAATATAAAATATGTTTTATGTTCCCTGGTAAGGAAAAACAGCCAGTTATTTTTCCCTATTTTATTGCTGCTAGCACCATCGGCTAACATGAGAAGGTTTTATCAAACTTAATAAATCAATCAATAATAACTTTATTCAGCAAATACGTATGCCATAAAAGTACACAATAAAAATCTCAAAACAACATTCATATACAATAAATACAAAAAGATACAAATATAAAAGTAAGAAGAAATATAGTGAATTCAACCACATGCATTAATACTAGACACATTAATTAATTAGTGTGTATCTGTGGGTAAATACGCAAGTCTAAAAAAAAAATACAGCAACTCTTGTATTATTTTTAAAATGCTTCTAACTAAAACCAATACACTATGGCTGGTAATGTCCTAACTTGTAGACGCTGCTGCCTTATTCTCCATATTACCAGTAAAAACAAAGATACTGCATAAACAGTTTATTTAAAAAAAAAAAATGTATTTATTGAGTTTTATATAGCGCTGGCTAGACCCGGAGTTATCAGAGCACTTTACATGAGGTTACACATTTTTAAAAAGTTACATCAGTTACAAGTGACACATTGTTACAAACGTTACATCAGTTACAAGTTACATATGTTGGTTGTTGGCGTGTAGAATGGAAGAGGGACAATGTAAAAGGATAACAAGGAGGGAGATACGGCAAAGAGGCAAAGAAAAGTCTGTCCAATGTCCAGCTGGGTAGGTGAGGGCAGAGAGGAAAAGCCACAGCCTATCTTCTCTATAACTAACAAGATAGCTCCACCGGGCATCAGCCAGAATGCTAGGTCTCTACTGTAGGTGGCAAGAGTCACAGATTCAGTGTCATGAATTTAACCCTGGGCATAGTTCGCGAAGTATCGCTACGTGTAGCTATGCGAAGTGCACTTTGCACTATGCGAGCTATAACGCGAACTGCGTAGTGCACTGTGCAAAATGCTGTTCGCACTGATTGCACAGTGCCGGATGCTTGTCCGCACTGTGCAATCAGTGCAAACTGCATCTTGCACAGTGCAAGATGCAGAGCGGCAGCTTTCTCAACGTGGAGTTGTAGTTTCTCATCGCGAGCATACATGACCACTCGCAATGAGAAACCTAATCTCCCCGCATTGAGAATCTCAACGGGAGGTTTATTTTCCACGCTTGCTATCGGCAACTTGATGTTGCTGATCGTCAACGAGGAAAAAGTCTTGCCAGGATGTCATTTTGCTTTCTTGCGGTGGCCAACTTGACGTTGAGGACCGCGAGCAAGGAAAAAATGACTGCAGCACTACGCTACGCGTGTTTGCACTGTGCTACGTACAATTCGCATAGTGCGAAGTAGCGCAAACTTTGCAAACTTTGCAAGCATAGCATAGTGCTTTGCCCAGGGTTAGTCATGATGGGTGAGCCGGGTAGGGGTGGAGTGTGGGGAAAAGGCAGCACCAGGTAAATGTCCTTTCCAGGTGTTGTTGTATTCATATCCACTGTGCGGCATGGCCATCGCCACTCATCTCACCTGCTGACTTGCAACTGGAGACACACCCCATGGGGTATGGTCTCATCAATTTGTTGGGCTTGAGTTAATACTGCACCAGGAGCCATCTTAGGTTCAGGCAGGCTAGGGCGCTCCCTTCAGCCTTTTATGCAGTGAAAGTCGAATTCCAAAGGGGTTAAACCACCCCTCGTTGTGTGGCGTTTAGAGCTCTGAGTGAATTTTCCAGATTCATGTCCTTATATAGGTACAATTCACATTGCTCTTATATAGGCTTAGAAATCATTCCCTTATTTAGGCATAGACAATGCTACCCAAGTACAGGCATGGCTACTTCCACCCGTACCAAACGTCACAACGATTTCTTGGAAAATTGGCTTAAGCAGTTAGGGAACTTCCCCTTGCTTGAATATTGATTTATCCAAGAACTCATGTACTTTGCAAAGAACAACTATTCCCTAAGGGTTCTTTTCTGGCATTCATATGCCTGACTTTACGTCAAACTATGGCATTCCTAAACACCTTCAAGGTATACATATACCTTCACTTGCTATGGCAAACTACGGTGGTTCAGAGCAGTTCGACTATCTACTTGCCCGATGCAGCTCGCTACAGCATGTGCCGAAGGAAGCCAACCCTCCAGCTGACGCACTGATCAAGAGGCTGCCTTTCTCTCGCCAAGAATCCAGCTCCAGTGTTTCCAAGCTCCCCTTGCGGGGTGTTGGGAGATCGAGTCCCGAGACTGAAATACCAGACCTCCTTCATTCTAACTAAGGTATGGAGCTGATTAGAACCTAGAGAAACCTTTGGTAGATTCTTGGCAATAACAACTAAATCTATGCTACACAATACTTACTTATTCCCGCGGACTAGTCTTAGGTTAGGTACATTGGGGTAGGCGTATTTAGAAGCACCAGTTGAGTATTTTTAGTCAATGTTATTTATGTATGTATTTTTATATGGCTTAGAAACCATACAATGCTTTTACAGTATTATTTCATAATACTATTCTCGCTGTACGCATTATACTTTGCAGTCTTCTTAACAATTGGAGCAGTTCACTTCTCTTGTATGAGAAAGAAGACTGTTCAATAAACCTTTTTATTGAAAACGCCCGTATCTCTATTTCTCTACAAACTCTGTTGAAACGGAGCATGCATGAGTGAAATACTTATATGTTGTTTCCGCGAATCTGAGAGATATATTTCTTATCCTTAGGAAAGAAAGTTGTCATGTTTATGCGGTTGTCAGAAACTATTCCCTTCTTGTGAATTCAAGAAAGTTTCTAGTGACCTCTGAGCTAGCTGACACTCACAATTAAGTTTAATATATTCGATAGAGACTTAGTCGACCTCAGTCCTACGTCTAATCTATAGGATATATTATTCCAATGCGCAGAGCCTATTGGGAATATAGGAACTACACTACACACTAGTCCCGCTGGTGTAGACTCAATGGGCCAGAACATGAGGCCAAGGGAAGTGAATAAATGGCCTAATGAACAGAGAATGGCCTCTCTTCTCATCAATAGGGGAACTCTGAAGGGACCAAAAAGTGTGGGCACTAGAAAATGTAGCATGAGGCTATCCTGGGGGGTTCGAATTCCTCACCGGCCAATTGTAGTGTTTCGGGGGAGGAATGGAGAAAAATACACGGAATGGTCAGAGGGTGGCAGAGAGAATAAGCCACTCACCCAGGTCTCAATGTGGGATCGCATTGTTCTTGTCATATGCCATCTTGAAGATAGAAGACTAGCAGATCCTCACCATTTTAGAAATCCGACTGCTGGTGGAATATTGTCGGATCAAGAGACATCCTTAGGACGCGGTGCTCGGGCGTCAGCACAGCAGAATTAGGAGGCAGCTTGTTGTAAAAGTAAAGAAGCAGCAGCCACATCAGAGAGAATGGGACAGAGGTCCAAAAGGTGGAGGGACCCAGGATTAGTGCTGCCGGTGACTGTGCAGAGGCAGGGCCCAGAACATGTCCCAGTGCTCATGCGGCTGTCATGTTGCAGAGATGAGGGAGGCATGTCTACTAGTCAGCCAGAGTATGCGGTGGGGGCGCGGTTCTGGATCCGAAGCTCCAGAGGCTGCTTAGGAACTGGGAGGCTTCCTACAGCAGTGGCAGCTCAGGACCGGGAGGCTTCCTACCTCGGAAGCAAAGCAAGGTCAGCAATAGCAGCCTCAATCGAGGTGATACGTGATTGAGGGGCTCTTCGAGGCGGCATCAAGACCAACATTGGCATTGGCAGTCCCACCAGTGGATTAGTGTTGCTGGTGGCTGTGCGGTGGCAGGGTCCAGATCAATAACCTTAGCTCCTGCAAGGATGCATACAATGCAATGATGCGGATTTGTGACTGAAGTGCAGTGCAACACAGTGTGCCAGCGCAAACGCCCGCACTGGCAGCCGTATCAGATTGGGACCCCGGAGAGTCACGACAATGCGGCCCTTCCACGCCCATGATGATGAGAGAACGGCGAGGAGGAGAGGCAAGTTCACCCCAAGGGAAATGTATCCAGCCAAAGCGAAGTGTGTCCGTTGGCAGTGCAGCCCTGATTTGGTGCATCCGAGGGTATCATTTTTCAGTATTCGGAATGCATTTAGATAAGATCTTGTACCCATGCCCAAAGAATTGGCATAAGCCACTTCTTTCTAGATAATAAGAAGGTTGAGCAGAAAAAGAACACATGTTCTGTAGTTTTCCTCTCTGCTCCACAGGTGGGACAGTGGCAACCTGAGGTATCAATTTTTTTAGACTATATACTGGTATTTGAGGCTATTTGTAGGGATCTGTGCCTAAATTACAGGTCCAGTCTGCTAGCTAGTAGGCGCTCTACAGCGTCTAAACATTCTTCAAAGCTATGTGTGAGTTTATCTTGGAGAAATCGGTCTGTCATGTGCCTATTTTAGAAGCTGACTGAATCTTGTCCATTAAACTGGTGCTAACCTGCTTGGATCATGCATTTACTCATGACAGGGACATCCTCCCATGGATCCCAAAAATCTCTGCATCCATTCTTAGCTAAGATGTCTCTCACATATTTAAACCAGGAAATATTACTTGTCCCTGGAATCCCCAGCACACCCTTCAGGCCATCTAAATAGGAAGAAAGAGCAGGCGTGGCCCAAATCCATCTCCCTGAAACTTAATAAAGACTAACTTTTTATTGGAGCTAGCTAGCAATATCATTCAAAGTATCAAAATCATCGTTCCAGTAAATCCAACAACTTGCCAAGGTCACATTTATTATAACTATTACAGCAAAGTAGGTTTAGAACTTACTATCCTGAAGTTACCCACAACTGCCCTTTAGCAGCCTCTTCTGATGGCCAGCCATTGACATCCTGAGCCAAGCTGCTACCTGAGTTGGTGTGAACAGGGCTAAACAATGCAGCCATTTAGTGGGAGGAGATTTCTCTCCTGGAGAAAACGTGGACAGGAAGGGGGCTTTGGAGTTAAGCTGGACTTCAAAGGCAGGAGAACTGATGTCACAGGACCCAGGCACGTCCTTGATCTCCAGCTAGATGGGAGCCTCCTAATTAGATTATCTTTGAGCCTGGAAGGTGAGTGTAATGAGTTGTTAGCCTCACCTCTGGGTTGGGGTATTCAGACACATACACCAAGGAGATAATTTCTCCATTTTCATTTTTGGTAGAATAGTGCATTCTTGGTCAAAAATATGTCACACTTCACATGAAGTGGTCATAGCAGAGGGGAGGTAACTTTATCCCTATTGGTTGGGGTTGCACCCCCCCTAGCCAGCCCAGAATGGAGGATAAATATGAGAAAACTGAAGGAGCTTCTCAGAACACTACCAGGCACAAAGGAAGAAGAAGGACTGCCATTGGATTGAACCACAGAAGGCTTGCACTCAGCAGGATAGCACCTGCTGCACTTCCAAGGCTCCACAAAGACAGGATTGCGCCTGACTCAAAAGAAAAGGAGTGGACTCCCGGAGCATCAACAGGTACAAAAGTACTGAAAGAAGTCCTCTGCATCAGACAAGAAGAGGACTGCTCCAGCTGACCAGCTGCAACTGGATTTTCTTGAACTGCACAGGTGCATTGTGGGAGATTCAGTCTTAGCCCCCAAGAGGCAATCCAGAGTCTCTGCATCCATGGCTGGTGTTACTGAACACCTCTCTCCCCAAAGGAACCAACAGTCTGAAAGCTTTCTACAAAGTTTTGCCTCAAAAGTTCCATGAGGAGACTGGCTCATCGTCAAGAGTCAAACCGTTGACATCGAGTGCAAAGTGAGTGGTCTAGCGCATGTGTCACATAATTGGTCTTCTAAAAAACATTTTTTTAGACCACTCACTTTGCACCACACATAGGTCCTGAAGAAGGCCATATCATTATAGGGAGCATGGCTGAAACATGTTGACGGACGAAGAGATTGGAGTTACCTTAGATCGCCAACAATATTCGCCTCTCGTGTTTACTCACTACGAAGGGCTCATACATTAAAAAAGTAATTTTTGCCCTGTGGGACCATTAGGACAGACTTTTTAACATCCACTCACCCACTATCACTGCACTCTCACAATAAAATACCTACCCCGCTGTATCCAGGCATCGCAGCACACCCGAGGTGCACTCGGCACCTTGGGTGGGGCCCAATGATGAAGCATGTCACCAACTAGGTTGGTGAATGAGGGCTTTTTTCAAAACATAATGTAATTTCCTTTCAAGACATACAAACGCTAGGAGCACCAACTCCAGAGCGAGCTACTTTTGATATAAACACAATTAGTAAAGTACCCCAGGACCTTAGCGATACCACTTAGAGCTTTAGCTTCACTCTTGTAGAATACATTAGTAGGGTCCAGGCCAGTGCAATTTAGTTTTGGACAGTTGGGCTCTTCAGGAAAGTGGTCTTCTTGCAGCTCTTGTGTCCCTGTAGTTTTACAGGAGGTCAGCCAACTGATCTTCGGAGTCCCCATTTCCAGTCCCTTTGAATAAGTGGGAGCAGGGCCAGCCCTTAGGGTTCTCCTCACAGGTCACAACAGCAGGTTCAGTCCTTCTGTCTTCCACAGGTCCAGGGATGCACTGAAGAAGGTACTGGGTGTACCACATTTAGGCCCAGTGGCACCCTTTGAGAGAGAGAAAATCCTGTCCACTCCCTAACCAATGGAGCGACAGTTCCCAGGGGTTACACAGCCCACTTTTGCAGCCCGTGCTGTGTGTTTTACTGTAAACTATCCCACAGTGTATCTATCTCTCTACTTAATACCAACATGGTAGAACCTTCCTATTTCTGTGCAAAGCTCTCTAAGCCCACCCAGAGTTGTGTCTATTATAGTGGGCAAACGTTCCCTGTAGTCACTCCAAACTGATTTTGGGGTTGCTCCCCATCCTATTGAGTTTGGAGACAAGTTTAATATGACAATAAAATGGAGACAGGCCTAGGTGTGAGCTTCATCTGCCAGTCACAGGGTAGGCATCCTTTGAATCTCAGGAAGTTGTTGGGCACAGCCCCCAGGCCATACTGCTCGGGGAGAAAAACATCTCTCCCACACCCAAGCCCTTTGTCAACATCTGGGAGCAATACAAATGTCACCACAGGGGAGTCATCAACAGTCAGGTGGCATTGAACACCGGCAGATAGGCACATCTGGATTAGGTAGGAAAATTACAACTTTCTTAAAGCTCGTCATCAATTTAAGAAGCTAGTTGACCATAACTGCAAGTGGTTAAACTCCCATCACCATTTGTGTGATTGATGTTACACCCTAAGTGAGCAACTGTATGCCCAGACGTGGGTCCCTTGCTCACCATGCCAGCTATACCTCACTGGTGTGGCCTAATAAGACCAAAATGAGTCTAGGGTTGCTTGGGATTCCTTCTGGAATGGGTCTTGTTTGGCAGTTTTGAATGGAATGGTCTTATGAGGAGCAGGGTCAGTACTATTTTGCATAAGGTGGGCCTGGTGACTCAGTGGACTAACGCATCTACTGCAGGTGCCTGTGTTCGACCTCATGGTCACAGGTTTAAAACCCAGTGGGTTCACTCAACCTTTCATCCATCTGAGGTTGATAAAATGAGTGCCATTGAGCTGGAGAACAATAAGCATCTGTAATTCGGCACCAGGATGCCTACGGGGGAAAATGCACTTTACAAATACATGTTATGGTTGTCTTGAGTGGCACAGTGGGTGAAAAACAATGGGATGGCATGTTCCCGGAGCAGTTGACACTGGTTAGTCTTTTTGCAAATATTCCATCAATCAGTTTTTGTGAGAGTGATGTTTGTGTATTGACGCATTATATGTAAAACCCAATAGTAAACCTTATGTGATCTCATATTTATGGTGAATATAGTTATGGATTTGGCGTCATTCAATTTATTGTAGAACATATTAAGTTCTTCTTCTGAACCTTGCCACACATCAAAGATGTTATCAAACTAATGCCAAGAAATCAGATTATATTGACGATTTTGACTAATAAATATATCAACAATATTCAAAATGTTACATGACCACAATGAGCCTCATTGTGTCCCACAACTTGTAGACATCACCCTTTGACAAATCTGAAGTCATTATAATGCAATAAAGGATAGAGGATGTGAATTAAAATAGCTGAGTTACCTTTTAAATTATTTTATTTAAGACTAACCAATAACTAGCGGCAGATCTACCTGAATGTGATCTCCAAGCTATTGACATCATGTATGGAACATTGATGGATTTATACAGTACTTTTGATTAATTATCAGATGAACTCCAAACTGTTGTGCCATATACTAGGGTTTTAAAGGAAGGTTAAATGTGCCAATCAGGAGTGTAGACAATTTCAACTTCTTTTTAGGGGTCAGAATACATTCCCTGGGGCATGGTAGCAAAGCCCCAGTGCACGGAGTCAAAAAGCCAGCAGCATAGGTGCAAACGAATTTGGGACTCCACAAAAAAGAGGCAAGTCCTTACAGGGGGATGTCACAAAGTATCACTGAGAAACTAGGATGTAAACCTATTACTTGTAAATGTCCAGAGTGAGAAGACAAATCTCCCCTTTTCTTATCACTGCAAACGAAGCTGAGTGCTGCCAGTAGGTTTACTGAAAATATGTTTGCCACTAAACTGAAAATATATCCCCAAATAAACAGATGGCTTTGGTATACAAAAGGGAAACGGTTGGTTCTATACATAGTTTCAGTCTGTGGCGAAGAACACACAATATCATTCTGTAAATAACAAAATAGGAAGATGGTTGCTCGAGACAAAAAGTACAATAAAGAACAAAGTCAGTGGAAAAAGTAATGATAGGTTGGCAGCCTCTTTATTTCCTTTGCACAACAACTCTGAGGACAGCTCCCTCTGGGCATTCTGGAGGGTTGGAGAAAATGTCATTTGGTATGCCTCATAAAGGGTTAAGGGCCAGATGTAGGTAACTTCAATTTACCGACTCATAAATACCGAACTTTACCGATTCGGTATTTATGAATCGGTAAATTTGAAGGAGGGAGATGTAGGTAAATTTTATATTTGATTTACCAAATCGGTAATATTCGGTATTTACCGAATCGGTAAATATCGATTCGGTATGGCCCATTGATTCCTATGGGCCTTGAAGCCCATAGGAATCAATGGGCAATACCGAATCGGTATTTACCGATTCGGTAAATACCGAATGCTGCAAGGGTGCAGGGGGTGTCACTTTGACACCCTCTAGCACCCCAAGTTCAGGCATGTGTGACATGTGGCATGTCTAAGGGCATGTCTGTGTGTCACATTGCACAGTGTGCATGCACAGATGTGCATGCACACCTGAATTCGGTATTTTACCACACAAAGGATCGTGTGGTAAAATACCGACTCTTAAGGGCCTGTGGCACTCTCAGGAGTGTCATCTACATATGGATTTACCGAATCGGTAAATATACCGAATTCGGCCGTTACCGACCGGTATTAGGGCTCCTACATCTGGCCCTTAATTCGGAAAACAAGGAGCAGATCACAAAACATTTTTAACTGGCACCATTTTTCATCCTTGGTGGTAATTGAAGACAGTACTTAGTGCAAACATATTTTACCACAGTTTTACGAAAGCAGGGTCCTGAAGCTGGTTATATATTTTAAAAATGTTAGTTTGTATTATTGTGCAATATTTTGCTGTAGTGTAGTTGCATTTTTTTTTTTTTATGCTGCTGTGATTTTATGCTGAATTATTGCAATGTGATATTGTGTTATAGTGTGGTTGCAGTGTTGTATTCTTATGATGCTGTGTTCTGTTCTTTTATTTACTTTAGATTTTTTGACAAATGTTGCTATGTTGAAGCCATAAAGAAGCACATCTCTTGAAAGTTCACTTGACAAGCAAATATTTGCCACTGGGTTAGGTAGTAAAATAGTGTCACTTGAGCTCTTCATCAATTTGAGAAGCTAGACAGCTCATAACTTGTTGCAAGCGTTCCTTCCATCATCATTTGAATGTTTGATGCTCTGCTCTAAGTGGCTGTAGTGTCATGTGATCATGTGCAGTAGGACCCTTGTGGTCCTCGGCGGACTCCACTTACATAGTTTAGTAATCAGTTGGGAGGTATGTGTGTGTGTCTGATTGTGCTCAATAAAGTTTATGACTTAGTGCGTTCAGTTAACAGTGACATGTTGAAGAATAAAGAAGTGCATTACAGAGCGCCATGTGTGCCGTGGTCATTTGAGTGCTTCAGCGCAAGGGGGAATGCAACAACTGGCGAAGAAGGTGGGATACGTGTTGCAAAGAAACAAGACTGCTCTCCCTGAGAGTTTGCCAAGGTCCAGCAAGCTGCTTGTATGTGCCACATGCACCCCAAGAAGCAGTCTACTGTTTCTGTGTGGAGTCAAAGCTCCATTCTAGCTCTTACAAGGCTCTAAGACCCTACAGAGGAGCACGGTCAAAAAGTCTGGTAGAAGCCACAGAGCCATCGTCCATACAAAGCAGAAATGCTAAAGGCAGCGACAGCCGGGTATAAAGAAGCGCTAAAAGCAGCGACAGCAAGGTGTGAAGAAGTGCTAAAGGCAGCAACAGCCAGGTACAAGAAAGCACTAAAGGTAGAGAATACCAGGTGCAAAGAAACATTAAATGCAGCGACAATCAGGTACAGGAAATAAATGTCTACTCACTGGTGAAAAACAAAGCACCTTACAACCTCAAAATCCGGCAAGGCAACTTGAATGCAAACACAGGGGCTGGTAGCATTAAGCACAACTCATAAAGTCTTAAAGAAATTGAAGTTCTCCAATGGCTGAAGAAATGAGTGCCAAATATGGTGCAGCCATGTTTTTGAGACCACCATTTTCCTTCCATACAGCAAATAGGCAGAATATTGGCCCCAGATGAACTGCATGGATCGAAACATTTCACAACTTCAGGGATGCTCTAGAAGAAGTAGATCACAAAAAGATCAATACATATCTTTAAAATCTTGCAGGTGATGGAGTGAAAGAATGATAAAGAAATGTCACAAACTGATGCCTTATCGTACCGTCAAATCAAACAAACGTTGGAAGCTAAATTTAATCCAATGGTGAATGTAGACTATAGAAGGGACATTTTCAACCAGGCAAGAAAGCAAACAGGTGGATGAGTTTGGAAAAAGACTTGATAATCTGAACAAGCACTGCTAGCTCAGTGAATTCAAAGATGAAGAAGCCATGTGTCTCAGAGTCATCCATGGTTGCCTCTCCAATTTGTTCAGACAACGCATGCTGAGAGAGACACTCAGTTTAGAAAAGGTACTCATGGCTGCAAGAGCTAAGGAACAAGCAGATCAACAGGCTGCTGATATGGAAGCTAGAACAGCCCAGAATGAATCAGAGTTGATCATGAAATGTAAGCAGGAACACAAAGTGGAGGTCCATAAGACGACGTCTCAGAAGAAAAACAATTTGTGTTTCTATGTGAATTCTCGTTTCCACATAAAGATAAATGTCTTACTACAGGACAGATATGCAAAGGAGAGAAAACCATTTGATAATGGTCTGCAAAGCGAAAGAGAAACTAAGTGCATCACAACAAGAAGGGAAAATGGACGATAGAAAGTTCTAGACACGTTCAAATGGCAACATCAGTTGAGGCAAGTAGAGACTAAATGTAGTTGATCATCATCAAATTCCTCTTCCAAAAGCTCTCCAGTGTCATCATTGAGTGGTAATGAAGAAGATGTATGGGAATGGTGAGGTCGACCCCAGAAAGACATGCACATGTAGATTTGGCTGCTTGCACAGTAGAACACAAGTCAAAGAGAGATCGCCACATGAAGCGACTAAACTCTTTTGGACAGTGCCCCAAGATCAAGCTAATGGTGAATGGCTGACATACAACTTTTATTATTGGCTGCGGTGCATCCGTCAATATCATGATGGCAGGAAATACAGTGAACTGTCTCCGATACCATGTCTAATGCCTTTGAAAACAACAGTGTGCATATGGGCTGCTTCTACGCCATTGCAAAGTCAAGGGTTATTTTCAGCGACTATGAGGCATAAGAAAACAACAGTACAAGCATCAATTCATGACCTCCAAGGTACTTTGTCAAGTGCATGTCTACTCACGTTTAGCACTGCTGCTGGCATGGGACTGATATCCATCAACTACAATATTCAGTTCCCATTGCTGTTTCATGACTAGGGAAACTCAAGATAATGAAGCTGCAACTTCACATTAATGAGGACATTCGTCATGTTGTTCAGTGACACCATCAGATTGCTTCTCATTTACAGGAGGCCCTTGAAAAGGAACTAGATACATTATTAGAACATGACATCATCAAGCGCTCTGATGGTCTGACGGCATGGGTTTCACCCATAACGGTAGTGCCAAAAAAGGACAATGAAGGTTGTACTGTGCATTTGTGTTGATATGCACCAGACCAACAAAGCAATCAAGAGAGAAAGGCATCCTGGTGCACACATACCGGACATGATTACACAACTGAATGGAGCCAAAGTTTCTCCCGTCTTGAAATGAACAGCCTGAGGAGAATAGTAGGTACATTACTAATTTTTCAACTCATGTTTGTTTGTTCAGATACAAACAGACTTAGGGGCTGATTAGGATGGAGGGGAGACCGCCACCGGCAGGCTGTCCACTAGAGTACCCAAGTAGAGCATCTAAGTCTACATCTACGATGCCAACTGACAGTGCAACTCCTTCATCTCATACAACTTGATCTGGAAAATTGGTACGAACACCTCGATGACTCACTGAGGAACTCTAATGCATATACAATGTCTGTACTTTTTATTTAACAAAAGGGGAGATGTAGTGTTGTGTGATCATATGCAGTAGGACGCTCCTGGTCCTCGGCGGACTCCTTACGAAGTAACATAATGAGTTTGGAGGTATCTGGGTGTGTCTGGGTGTGGTCAATAAAGTTTTTGATGTAGTGCATTAAGTTAACGGTGACATACTAAATAATAAATATGTTTGTTACAGAGCTTGTGTGTGGCGTGGCCATTTGTGTACTCCAGACACAGGGGGATGCGACAATGGCCAAGAGTATGCCTAGACGTAGGTCCCTTGCTCACCAAGCCAAGCTACACCTCACTGCTGTGGCATAAGAAGGCCGAAACCAGTCTGGGGTGGCTTTGGATCCCTTCTGGAATGGAACCTTGTCAGGCAGTTTGGGATGGAATGGTCCCACGAGTACCAGGGTCAGTACTAATTTGCATAAGATGGGTCTTTGTCTAGATTTGCACAGTGGGTGAGAAACTATAGGATGGAATGCTACCTCAAACATTTGCCATTGGCTAGACTTTTTGCAAACATTCTTCCCGCCAGTTTTTATGTGACTGAATTATATTGCAGCATTACATTTAAACCCACTTTTGAACTCTCTGGGATCTTATATTTATGGTCAACCTTATCATGACTTTGGTGTTGTTCAATTTATTGTAGAACATATTGAAGTTCTTCTTCAGAACCTTGCCACATATCAAAGACATTGTCAAATTTATGCCAATAAATCAGATTCTTTTGAAGATTTTGACTAATTAACATATTAATAATATTCAGGATGTTACTTGACCACATTAAGCCTCATTGTGTTCCCACATTTTGAAGACATCGTCCTTTGACAAATCTGAAGTCATTACAGCGTAAAATAGGCTGGAGAAGGTCAATTAATATATGCAGGGTTACCTTTTATATAACTGTGGTGTAAGATTAACCATTCTACCCGTCGTAGTCCACCTGAATGTGATCTCCAAACTATTGAATCAAGTATGAAAAATTGATGGTCTTATACAGTGCAATCACAGAAGTCCTTGATGTAAGCTGGAAACGGTTTTAGTAGTGCCTGTAGAAACTCTGCAACATGGTTTTACAATGGTTTTAATATGTAATTAGTATCTGTTTTTATTGGTCTTCCTGGTGGTTTGGTATGATTTTTTGTACTTTGGATTTGATATAGAATGATAGAGTTGCATTATTTGTCAGTAAAACGTTGCTAGTTTTATTGGTTATTCAATCATTATTTAGTGCTAGATCCAAGTTATTTTCTAATCTTTCGTGAAATTTCAAAGGTTCTCGCCGAGAAGATCTATATCTATGTCAGAATTATTTTGTTTTCTATATACTTCCTCATTTTAGCGTGTGTTGTACAACACAATGACAGAATCACCTTTTCAGACTCTTTAACAATTATGTAAATTTTAGAGGTGAAGCAATTTATGTCTGATTCTTCCTTTGGAGTTATATTTAAACAGATATAGGCTCTCTTCAATAGGAATCATCTAAAACACAATGATAAATGTAAGAAACTACTGACAGGTCTAGGCTTGCAAATGCTAAATTGTTTACAAACCCACACAATAATGTCATCCACACTATCATAAGCTACATTTAAAAATAACTTTTGATATGGAAATGAACTCGCACATTGATCATTGGATAGTTCAGATTTAACAAAGTTAGTGTCTTACTATGGCCTTAATTTTAAATGTAAGATCTTGCTGATCTCTCACCAAGAGGTGATATTGATTTTTTCAAGCAATATACCAACTGGCAAAAATGTTAAAAACAATAACCAGCAAAGCTCCAAACTTAGCGTAGCCCGCCCAATTTAAAAGGAAGATGGCTCCACCGATGGGAATTTGTTATGCGATAACTCAATCTGTTAAGTAAATCCTTATTCTAAGACGCTTTAAGAGCTATAGAATTCAAAGTAGGTTAAAAAATATAATAGTAGGGAAATACTATTAAAATGTGTGTATCACGACTATTAAGCAGTACTTTGGGATCAGCATAAAGTCCTAATTTGTCAAAATCCTGATGATGATCTTTTTTTATCAAGTATTTGCCATACGCTGCACGCAGGCTTGGTTGATGAACTGGTGAATAGTGTCTACCAGTGACAGAAAACCTACGACTGAGTCATTTACTCAAACCAATTGTAGCTAGCATCATAATTCGGTGGATGGTGTCTGCTACGCACAGCCACCATTTCTGGCTATATGGACCGTCTGCCAGGCAATCTGTAAGATTGCTGGTGGCTGTCCCGTGGCGGACAATCTTTGCGTCCGCTACGGTCCGAGCACGATTTCCTCCGCCATCGTAATGTGGTGGGGGAAAATTGCAGTCCGATTGCCTAAGGACCGCCACCGCATGGCGGGTGGTGATGGGCCTTCTGCAATCGTAATCGGCCCCTTGGTTATGGCAAGGATGATGGTGCGACTGTGTGTATTGCTATCATAGAGTGGTCGCTTAAAAGGTGTAAAAGTCATATGTGCCTCGCTTAACTCATTGATTTGAAATATTTTTATTGACAGCTATTAATTCAGTCTATGGCACATAGAATTCTGGTAAATATGGTGTGTAGCAAGTGACAAATGAGAATAGGGTTACTATTGTATATCAGGATTTTAGAGGTCCTCCACTTAAAGGATGAAGGCCTTCACCCACCTAAGGATTTCATGCTTTATCATAGGGCCTTTCCTCACACGCATAAAGAGGGGCAGAGAGGAGTGTGGCTACTACCCTCAGATGAGTGGAGCTATTAGGCTATAAGAAGAACAGGGGCCCTACTGAGTGAGTTTTTGAGGGTGTGCTTTATTAACATCTCCAGTGGGTATGGTTAAAAACAACTAAAAACTAAAGGGATGTTTCTTTCTTTGTGACCCAATCAAGCTGGGACCGGATGAAGCCCTCTGCAAACCACCATCTCATAAGGAGATCATTACTAAGTGAACAAAGAAAATAAAACACCAGACCTGTCAGTAGTGGGAGGGATTCCATGCTAGCCTGTAATCGAAAAAAGAACAAGGGAGATAAAAAACGAAGGTATATACAGTAATCAGTGACCAGGTGACAATGCAAGCCAGTGAAGACACTCACCCGGGAATGGTTGCCAACTGTCCACAAAGGTGCTAGAAACTATTCATTAAAGAGTCAGGTTCCCTGGCCACATACCCATGTTTGCCTCAACTTGGCATGGATAAAAGGGCTGAGGCCTTTAGAAGTAGATCAGTATATTGATTATACAAAAAGCAAAACAAACCAAAATCGTTCTCTTTCATATCACTGGCTATACATTAGTGATATGTTTAGCTCATAGTCAATACCAGCAACACTAATAGGGCAAAAAACACTTTTAGCAGACATAGGAAAATATGTATTCTTGCAATGCCCACTTTGGTGGTGGGATGCTATTCCTTGCCTAACACAATTAACTAGTACTTTCTGTGTCCGCTTCCTTTGCTCGCCCCACTTTGAAACTCCATGCCGATAGAGATTAGACAGACAGCTTGTTAAACAAATTGAAAACCTGGCTCTTCACTCGAGCCTATTGCTAGACACATCTTCTGTGGTGGTTTTAAACTTAGCGCCAAGAGACCATTGGTGCACATGTGCTCTACAAATTCCCCATAACAGTTGCCTCCTTTCCTTTCCTTAAGTGTATACAAGCTATGAATTGAGGTCAGAAGAGTTTTTCAGTTGGGAAGGTGAAAGCCAGGTCTAAACAAAAGTGATTTCTTGGACTATCTGGAGAATAAGGAGAAAACCAGACATGTTCTTACCCTGGAAGCTTTGACAGGATGAACGTCCCACAGTCAGGAAGTAGAAACTTACAGCACAATAAAGAATAGACAACAAAGGAATAATTCCTAGGACTGACCAATAGGCAAGCAAATAGATTGTTTACCATGCCCACACAGGACATGGGACAAGAAAATATTAATTTGGACAAGGACAGCATCCAAATTAGAATTAGTCAGACTGTGAGCAATTTGGTTGTTGGTTGACTGGGGTGTGAGCCCTGATCACGCAGCAATCACAATTTTGTCCGGCTGAGGCACAGGCCAACTCCAAATTAACCTATGCTCAACCCTTTGGTAGCTTGGCACGGAGCAGTCAGGCTTAACTTGGAGGCAATGTGTAAAGTATTTGTGCAACACTTCAAAGAGAAATAAAGTGAAAAACACAACAAAAGATCCCACACCAAGTTAGAAAAATAGAATTAGAATTTCTTTAATAAATAAGACAAGACCAAAACAGTTTGCTGATCCACTAAGTAGAACTGGAAGTACGCAATTACAAAACTTTTAGTGAAAATGGCGCCAAAAAGCACAAAGTGCCAACTGTGGATATCTGGTCACACTGAAGACGACAAAGTCACAAGTTCAGGCTGGGTACTTTCACAGAAGGCAGAGTCCAGGTGCAGATGCAAGGTTGTTGGAAGCATGTTGTGTCACTGAGGCTTCAGATCAGGAGGCCAGCCAACTATCCCTTGGAGTCACTCTGGGGCAAGCAGCAGGTCAGCACAGCAAGGAAGTAGACCCTTCAGGTCAGCAGTCCAGCAGTGTGGCAGGTATTTCAGCAGTGCAGCAGTCCTTCTTCCTGGAAGAGTAACACAAATCCAGAAGCAGGTGCGCAACACCCACTGGAATCAAAGGGCTTCAGCCCCCCCCCGTCGTGTGTGGCAGCCCTGGCTCAGACGGCTCCCGGGCACACACACAGCCACACCCGAGCACTTCACAGGTCTTTAAAAGACCGTGTGCATGTTAAAGAGGCTTGGTTGATGTTTCACCCCTTCTAAGAGCCCCTGCAGCGCCACTCCACCTACTGCTTAATGTTTCAGCCCCCCCAAAATTTCTTCTTAGCCCCCCCCCCGAAATGTTGCTCTAGTTGCGCCTATTTCCAGAAGTGTACTGAAGTGGGATTATCTGAGATCCAGTAGAGAGTAGCAGTACTTTCAGCTGCACAGCAGTCCTTCTTCCTGGCAAAGTATACACAGGTCTAGAAGTGTACTGAAGTGGTGTAGCCCGGGGTCCAGTATATATACCCAGTTGGCCTTTGATGTGGAGTAAAGCATCTAGATGCTGACCTTTGAAGTGCACAGATGTCCTGCCTTCTTGGTCTGGCTCCATACTAACTGCAGGGGGTTATGTAGCTCTTTGTGTGGAGACAGGACCCAGCCTAATCAAGTGTAAGTGGATCTGGGTCCTTCTCCTCCCTCCCATCCTGCTAGTAATGACCCATCCAGTCTCACCTAATTCCTCCATTCTGTGTGGATGTCTAGGAGGAATACATAATGCCCAACTGTCAACTACACCCAGTCATGTAACCCAGGGACAGGCTGCAGGCACCAAAAACCTAAAGCAAGAAAATGCCAACTTTCTAAAAGTGGAATTTTCAAAACAGTAATTTAGAATCCGACTTCAACATAAGGTAGGATTTTTCATAACAATTGCAGACACAAAACATAAACTGATCAGCTGTTCTCATTTGGAAATTCCAGTTGAAAAATGTAACAAGGTAACTCCAATGTTATCCTACGTGAAAGGTAGGACTTGAAGTACTGAAAAATAAATGTAAGAGCTTTTCACTACCAGGACATGTAAAACTTAAAAGTACATGTCCTTCTTTTTAAATACATTGCACGCAGCCCACTGGGCTCTCCAGGGCCTACACTAGGGTTGATTTATATGCATTAAAAAGAAAGGTTTGAGTCTGGAAAAGAGTTTACATTTCCAGGAGGAAATGGCAGTTTAAAACTGAGCACACACACAGGCTGCAATGGCAGGCCTGAGGCGTATTTCAAGTGCTACTTAATTAGGTGGTGCAATCAGTGCTACAGGTCCACCAGCCGCATTTATTTTACAGGCCTTGGGCATAGGTAGTGCCACTTTACTAGGGACTTACAAGTCAATTAAATATGTCAATTGAGTATAAACCAATCTAACACATTTTAAGGAGAGAGCAGAAGTACTTTTGCAAGGGTTAGCAGAAGTAAAGTGTGCAGAGTCCTAAGGCCAGCAAAACTGAAGTCAGCAAAAACAGGAGGTCTGAAGGCAAAAAGTTAGGGGGCAAACACCCCAAGAATGCCAGGTCAAACACAGACCCTATATCCCGAAAAGAAGCTCATTTTAAACTACTTTGACCGCAAAGCACTTGACAGGTCTATTCAAAAGAGAACTGTGATGCAGCTGATGATTCCCTAGACTTCAAATCAATTGTTGGGTAATTCAGAGGAGAGTTACACAGAAGAACAGTACAATGACTTCCCAAGTAAGATGTAGAAGCAGTTATGAACTACTGAGTCCAAAGTACCTTGTAATTCTACAAAGCCTAAACATATAAAGTCCAGATAGGATGTAAGGTAGGTGAAAAGTTTCAAAAAGCAATTTTAGGTGTAAGCATCTAGAAGGACCAAGAAAGGTTCTCTCAGTTTACGGATGTATGAAGGAACAACGCTAGTTATTACAACGCGTGCCGTTACATAGCGGTCGTTACAACGACTGCTATGTTACCACGCTATGCCATTACAACGCAAGTCTTTACATTGACGTGTGCTAGATGGCGTGCTAACATTAGAAAAGTGTAATTTACTATTCCAACTCCAGTCCACTTAACAATAGTGAAGGTGTTGGAATAGTAAACTACACTATTTGTAATGTTAGCACGCCATCTAGCTTAAGTTGATGTAAAGACTTGCGTTTTAATGGCAGACTACTGAACTGCTCTGTTGAGAGGACACATAAGGGGTGTAGGGATTTGTCAGGCCTCCAATTTCTATAGTAATGCCAACCTGTAACTGGAATAGGTTGTTGGGAGTGAAGTAAGACCCCAATATATATGACATTAGGGGTGTACATTATTACAAAGATGAAAATCTTGCAAAGAAGAGAACATTGTCCACTCGAAAAAAAAGGAAAAATGCCTAGCTACGTCTCAAGGAATCACTGCCTTCATTTGAAGAGTTACTTATCTCCAACATGAATAAATAGGCATCCCCAGATAAAAGCTGGATGCCACCAATGCTGACTTGATTATTTCAGAATAATATTCTGTTAAATGTCCTCTCGTCTACCGCCTCCCCCCTATTTAATGCAAATGGTGCATGTTCAGCTTTTAGTAAAGTAACATACACCTGGTTTTGAAACTGTCTAGCAAAGGTACCAGGATCTTTGAACTATCACATGGAAATTGTTAAGTAGGTGGTTTCAACGTTGACCAAACTCTCTCTGTTGGAGTTTGAACAAGTGATTGATATCCCCGCATTTGTCTTGCAACACGCAGAAGATTTAATTGTTATGAAAACATGATAATCATCAAGCAATGGCTCTGGTGTGGGCAGTTATATTTTGTATAGTATTCCCCAAAAACCCCTTTGAAGGGGGTAAGTCTGCAGAGTAATCTGAAAACCACATCAGAAAAAGAAAAGGTCCATCAACTAAACTCTACTTTCCAAAACTAGGGCCTCTTGAAAAAAAGCCATCCGTTGTTCTGAAACTCTCCCTGCTTCAGCAACTAAACAAAAGGCCAAGGTGAAAAGCCATTTACGAACTGGGGGGGATATTTACCAAGTTAATATCGAACAGAGCAGCAAGTCACCTTGTTGCGTTGCGTTATAGGCAAAGGGCAGGATTGTGCCTTACTTAAAATATACAGCTCATTCCTGTCATTTCCCAGCTCTGACATACAATGTGCTGCCTAGTGCCAACACACGCACCCTGCACCATTGGGCAAGGGTTCCGGTATTTTAAGCAGGATTGTTTTCATGCAGGAAAGAGGAGCTTCCTGCACAAAAACAATCCCCTGAGGCATTTTCCTCTTTCTATGTGTGTTGCTGAATACAGCACACGTAGAAAGAGGAAGTAACAAGGAGAAATGCAGATGTTTCTCCTCTTTACGCCTCACCTGGGAAGGCGTAGGATTTTGACGCATTCCTCAGTCTACCAGTATTGGTAAATCTGGAAATGTTTTTCCAGAATTCATGGGCGGCTGCTTGTGAATACCCATGCTCCACCAAAGGAATTCCTTCCCAAGGTGGAGTAATGCAATGCACTGATTTGCGCTGTATTGCGTTACTCTGGATTTATCAAGCTACTCAGGGTTATGCAAGGAGGTCTAGAATAGGTTGATGAATCCTACTTAGGTTTTGCGTCGCCCTTGCTCCCCCTTACGTTGTGCAAGGGTGGCGCAAAACCTACATAAATATGCCCCGTGGTGTACATTTGAATTAAATAAAAAAATCATGTGGCGGAAAACATACCTGGCTGTGGGTTTCAGGGTGTCCAAAGAACTTCTGAAAATGCTAACGCTATATTAACCCAAAAGTTCTGCTGTAAAGCAATCGGCTGAAGAATTATTCTATATTGCGAAGTATTCATCAGCTCAGTTAAACCGCTTTTAGTTCTAGTTTCAGTTTATTGTGCCACTACACCATTACTACATCGGATGAGAGCAAGGTTTATTTTAAATAACTTGGCATATTGTAAGAACTGCAGGGTGTCCATGGAACAAGTGCAGACGTTAAAAGGAAACTGAGAGACCTGAGTGACACCAGCTTAAACCCTTATGTGCATTCTTTTGCTATAAACTCAGACAAGGGTCCAATTTTAATTTCTAACTTGTATTCACGAAGACTTGGCATCAGCACTTTGTATCAGCACCTCATAACTCCCTGGAGAACTCTACTCTGCATCAGCCTCAGCAATGTGTAGGTTTACCCACAGGTCTTCAGAAGTTAAACGGCAATATTTATGACCCGGTTTGCATAGCTCTTACACTCCGCAAAATGGTGCAAGAGTGACGCAAACCATAAGTCAGATTTTGTAGCCCACCTAAAGTCACTTTGCATGGCATGGAATGACTTAAAAAATCTGGAGAAATGCAACACAGACAAATCTCTGCATTGCATTACTCTGCGCAAGGGAGGCATTACATAGGTGTTGCGTGGGTGTTCCCAAGCAACTCCCATGGTTGGTTGACACATTTTCCACATTTACCAAACCTGTAAATCTGGGAATGCGCCAAAAAGATAGGTCGGCCCAGGAGAGGCTTCACGAGGAGAAATATCCTTATTTCGCCTTGTGACTTCCTATTTCAAAGTGTGCTGCTTTCTGCAGCACACATAGATAGAGGAATTTGCCTCTATTGTGGCCCTTCCTGCACAAAAACAATCCTGCGTGTAATGCAGAAACATTTGCACCATGGTGCAAAGGTGTCTGCATTGGCACTAGGCAGCCCACTGTGCAGCAGCGCAGGGGGAAAGGACATGAATGCACCATGTGCCTTAAACACTGCACATTCCTGCACTTTCCCAGTGATGCAGTATGGGCCCAGTTTCACTCCTTGTGAATGATTAAATAGGGAGGTGAGCTAAACATGGACTGTCCCAGGAATGCCCATTGCTGATATTCTATTAAGTTAGATGTTGTGGTTGACCGGGCCTAATGCACTAGAGCACAAGCCCTGATAACTGTGAATTAACAACAGTGTCGTAGGAAGGCTATGTGATATATAGGAACAACTGACCTATGTTAGGCTGGAATTGTATCTCGAAAATCGGATGGATACATGTCACACTTCTTTTCCTTGTCCACCCTCCTCACGGTTTCACATTGACCAACAACACTCCTTCTTCCTTTTCTCACACCTGAGCACCTTTATTCTAAGTATCAGAACTATGTGGTGATGAAAGAGCAACATTTAAATTGCGTATTTACTTGTAAATAAATTGCATTTATTGCAAATATCTAACCTGGCTCTGTGAATGCTGGCTTACTTTCATTTTGTTTTCCAAAGTTGTTTATTGTTACTGTGACCACCTCTATATTGTATCGACATCCCCTATAGCATCAATGAAACTGGCATTACCTCAGTGAGCTGAAGACATGTGATGAGAAAACAGTGCAACCTGCAGGTGAACCCCCAGCAGGCAGTCAAGGGGCTCAGAGTGTGCACAGTAACCTCTTTGTAACCAAAGGCACAGCACCCCCAGTGTGTGCTTCGTGATTTACAAGATACGTTTATATTTTGGATGTGTATAACAAACACTATCATCAAGGTCGGACAACAAACACAAGGCTTCTGAAATCCGTACTCTAGAAACCTCATTAAACTATAAATATTGGGGAGGTAAACAGAGCAGCACAGCCCCTGTTTCAGTCGACAGTTGTTTCGCTGAAAGAAGTCGCAGTTTTAGGTTTCAGGCATCTTCTTCCTTGTGGGTGAATTGATTCTCAGGACACATGTCCAGGGTTCATTTTACTTTCAATCTGCATGGGCTCCTTCTTTATTAGTTTAGCTCTTTTCATCGAGAGTTCTATGATTGCTTTCTAAAACAAATTAGAGAAAAGTTTCCAGTAAGCTGCCCGTGCATTGTAGCGTGACCCTTTCTGAAAGAGTGTATGGTAAATTATCAGGGATCGTTAATGGAAAATGGCTTCAAAGGACGGCTAATGGTCTCTTGAGGTTTCTCTAACAAACCATATACTTTGATTTTCCACCACATTGAAAATCCGTACATTCTCTCTGTTTGGATTGTATTTGCTCTGGTAAGCAGTGACGCTGGACCACAATCAGATTAAAGGGATATACACTCAGTGACAAAGACAAAAGTTAAGGCTTTCTATAGTGCTTATGGTTCCTAACTGTAGTAAACACTCTGTACTTGATCGACAAACTTCGGGGCAGATCTACAAGGAAGTGCAGCAGCGTGGCAACGCAAGCCCTTTGGCTGTGCCATGCTGCAGCACTTCCAAAGCACAGGGATGCAACATATTTACAAGAATTTGTCGCATCTCTGTGCTATCCCCTGCGCTGGTGCACAAACTGCAGCCATGCGTTGGCGCAGGCACCCTTGCACCATGGTGCAAAGGTGCCTGTGTCGTGGGGAGATTGTTTTTGTGCAGGAAGGGGCACCTTCCTGCACAAAAACAATCACTACAAGCATTTTCCTCTTTCAATGCGTGCTGTAGAATGCAGCACACATTGAAAGAGGAAAAAACAATGAGAAATGAAAACATTTCTCCTCGTTGCGCCTCACTATGCCGCCTGTAGGGTGGCATAGCATTCAGACGCATCTCCAGATTTACGATTTCTCGCAAATCTGGAGATGTGTCTTGTTCCATGGACGTTGTGTGGGAACACCCACAGCAACACCCATGGAACACCCCTTCAAAGCAAAGTACTACGTGTGAAGGGGCCTTATTTACAAGGAGAGGAAAAGTCACGCAGGGTGGCTTTTCCTGTCCTTGTAAATATGAAGGAGCTCCCTGCGCCACCAGAACGTCACGAAAAGTGACGTACTGGTGGTGCAGGGGGCTTGTAAATCTGCCCCTAAGTTCCGGTATTCACAAACTGCTTTTTTTTTATAGTAACCTACACTTTTATGGCAGTTTATAAATTTGCAGTAAGACCAGCACTACAAATGGCCAACCATTGGTACTGCAACACCCTCCCATAGAAAATAGGGGATAGGGACTTAAAAAAAAATCCAATCGGAAGTAATGTTAAATGAAATAAATTATTTAAAATAGTTAAACATAGAAGCAGCTGGGGCCGATCCACATGGGCAGAGAGGCCACGCCCCCCACCTTTTTCCAGGCAAGAAGAGTGTCTGTCAGGCTGACAAGGGTCAGCCTGACAGATGACTTCTTGTTCAGTTCAGGCAGTCAAGAGGCTAAACATGTGCTAAATGCACAGGCTCCTGGCTGTCTTAGCTGAACTTTGCTAGGCTGAGGATTTCGCAGCCCTGTGGGTGTCACCTCCTCTACCTGGCAAGTGTGCCTTGATGCTCTCCCCCTCCTGACGAAGGGAAGTATCACCAATTCCCTAGGACATGGGCGCTTCAGTTTTAAGCCCTGAAGTGACCAGGGCTGAGTGTCAATTAGTGATACCTTGTCACAGAGTGGGATGGTTTCAGCAGTCTCACAGACCCCATACCACTCTGTGACGATGTTAAAACTGCAGCCTTCCCTCATTGGCTGACCTAAGTTCAGCCAATGAGGGAAGGCAGCAGTCCCAACCCTCCTGGGACTTCTGATACTTCCCTCTCAGAGAGCTGCAGTGAAGGTACGGTTTATGTGTTTGGTGCATGTGTGCATGTATGTATGAATGTATGTGTATTTGTTAGTGAATGTTGTGAATGGGTGTGAGTGAGGTGTATGTGTGGGTGTGTGGCCCCCCACGCCCTCGATGATACAATTACTGCCCCCCCCACTACATAGGAATACATATAAAATAATGTTACAACATTTATAAAATAGTACATATTTGGTATTTAATTATAAAATATTGAATAACTTATTTTGAACTTAATATTGAATATAACTAAATGGGAAGCCCTTTCCAAACATTTGTTCGGACATTAATGGGAGTGTGGAAAATGACATTGTATATGTACATAAGCGGCGTTCATTTGTGTTCACCATACCCCTCGCTGTAAGCAGAACGAATACCGCGAAGCATTGACCGCATCATCCCGCCAGCATAGGCCCATGCACGCACGTACACGACAGCCATTTTGATTGCCATGGCCTCTCTGCCCACTCCCGATAGCCAGCGTCTCTCTCTCCCCCTCACTCCCCAGCCTCGCAAACATCCCCGACAGCCCCCGGTCTCTCCTGCTTGGGTCATAAACGCACCTCCAGCGCGACCCTGTCTCCGAGCCACATCCCGTGCTGAACCCCCCTCACTCTTTCATCTCATTCATAGAACAGGCCCTTTTGATAACCTCTTCCTCCCTGCCCGATTGTCCGGCCTGACCCCAGGCCATCACCTAGCTCAACAGATGCAGTTTATTGCCCCCTACAGTAGGACCTCGCCCCACATCAAAGGAGCGGGGATTAATCAATGCCTTCACACCCCTAGATCCGACCGATCGCCCACATTCCTGTTCCCAGCGGAATGTCCAGCTGCGCGATAGCCATCATGCTGAGATTTGGGTGGGGACCTCTACTGTAGATATGTGTGAGAACGGGCCTGAACCGGGGATTCCAAAGATGCCTTTTTGAACTTCAAAGAAATACCACAGATGTCATAAATGTAATAAAGCCATAAACCTGTGTATAAGAGGCCAGGCCTCAGAGATGCGGTTAGAGCACCTCTTGAAGACATTGTGCGCGTGTCCGAAATGACAGGCTCTCCTCATGAGTAATAAAAATCTGTTCTTGCACTCCCGCTTCCAGCGCCCGTCTCTTTATTTGGTAACTGACCAAAATGGGAACTAAGAGGCGTCTTGTGCCAGCAGCCTGGGCATCGGTTGTAATTTGGGCTGTTTTTCCTCAATTGGCATCCCAACGCGGGGCCCATCAGCGACATAAGGTCCGGTAAGAGAGGTCCAGACGATGGGGTGAACATCTGAACGATTGGAGTATACCTGCCTTGAGAGGGCCCTCGTCCGGCTGCCGATTGAATGAACTTCACCGATTCCGAACGGACCTCTCTCAAGCGACCTACTGTCCTGACTGGGATCCCACAGGAATGCTGCGGTAAAAACATAGAGTAAGAGAATGATCGGGCGCTGGAAAGGGAAGGCGAAGAACGGTCCACACGGTCCGGTCCGGGTAAGGTTAAGTAGGACGTCTTTACGTCTGATTGATAGGATGACTTTATCCATCTGATTGATTGAGTAATTGATTGTTTATATTGGAATCGGTATTTAAATACCGGTATTGTTCATTGATTGGTTCATTTAGCCTTGGTTGCTACTTGAAGTATTGGTTCTCTTTGAGACATTCTCTGTTTGCAAACAGCGACGAATAGGAACGTTCCTCTCTCTTTGCAAATAGTGAAGGATAGGTAATGCGGACTTTTGTCCCCCGTTGTAATCCGTCATGCCTGTTTTTCTCCCCACTGATTGATTGGTCGCTCTGTTGCTCTTTGAGACATTCGCTGTCTACAAACGGGGAAGAATAGGAATATTCTGTCTCCCTTTGCAGATAGTGAAGGGTAGGTAATGCAGACTTTTGTCCCCCATTGTAATCCGTCATGCCTATCTTTCTCCCCACTGATTGTTTGTTATCGATTTTTTATCGATTATCGCTCTTTTGAGATATTCCCTGTCTACAAACAGAGAAGAATAGGAATATTCTGTCTCCCTTTACAGATAGCGAAGGATAGGTAATGCGGACTTTTGTCCCCCGTTGTAATCCGTCATGCCTGTTTTTCTCCCCACTGATTGATTGATTGTCTGGACATTTATTGTTCAAGGAATAGTTCTTTTGAGGTATTCTCTGTTTGCAAATAACATGGAATAGAAATATTCTGTCTAGTCTTTGCAAGTAGTGAAGGGTAGGTAATGCGGACCTTTGTCCCCCGTTGTAATCTGTCATGCCTATCTACTCCCCACTGATTGGTAAACTAGTTCCACCCGGACCATTTATTAGAGGTAGATCATCTGGCTCAACCGGAGGGCGCCCCTAATAAAAAGGACATATGTAAAAAAACAAAGTAATCACCGTATCCTGTTAACAGAAACTTTAGCACGAAACACACTAGAAAAGGAAGGAAAAAGAAATCGAGCAAAATCAGTAGGCCACTGATGAGTTTTTTTTACTTCGCTAGAAATAAGAAATGTTAGAAATAGCCCGCAATAAGAAACATGAAAGTGGTGAGAGAAGCCAAGCTTGACATCACGGCAGCCACGAGGTAGCTAGGCTCCGCTGCCCCTCACTGCTCCAAACATGTCTTTCCCACCGCCCACCACGCCCAATAACGGTAACATAAGATAGATACAAGTCAGCAGATACCTACCCCCATTCCGGAAGCTCCCGAAGTGCAACAGGTCCACGGTTACGCCCATCCGGAAGACAAGGCCTCGACACGTGCAGGGCGGGGCCCGGCTGGCCGCCATCGGCCGGAGAGGTCATGGGGTGGATGGCCCGGAATGTACTGGTCTTCCCATCCTCCTCTTCTGGCGCCTTGCAGGCCACGGGGGGGGATGTCTTGCTTATGCCTCCGACCCCCCCCCTCTCTCATCGCCTGGTCCGGCCATCACGAATGTCAGCGCCAGGAGACGGCGTGGGGTGCACTGGGAGGGAGAGGAGGCACGGACGAGCCTCTCCCACCTCCCCAGGTGGAGGCCCCTCAGCTGCACCCCCAACGCTCCACTCACCCGACAAGGGTTCGTCCACTCTTGCGGTGCAACGCCACGCCCGACAGGCTGGAGTCCGTCTGCTCTTGCGATCCAGCGACTGCCGGTTGCCGCGGAACTCATAAAATAACGGTCGACTCTGCAGGATTGGGCCTGGCGTGCAAAGATGGCCTGGTCGCTTGTCAGCTAGAAAATGAGTCCCCCGTCCAGAAGCGTTCTCCTCAGCTTTGAAGATTCTACGAGAACTGCAGGGGCCCCCGACCCCCGCGGGCCCCCCCGATGGGGAATGACTGCCATGATTGCCCGCGGAACGACCAAGACGTAGCCACGAGACGATGGCGCTCTCATGCTGGCGCCAGCCTCAGTTTGAATGACCAAAATCCTGCAGACTACCAATTTGATCAGTTCCGGTGGAACACCAGTATGACCCGGTAGGAAAGATTGTTGCCTCCCTCCCCCCTTTGACTGATGGTTCAAATCGACGGCCCCTTCTGTTGCCCTTTAACTAAACTTTTGGACTGCCAAAAGAGGCTCTGGTCCAACCACGAGTTGGTGCAGACATTTTGACTATACTTGGACCTGCCTGACCTCACCCAAAATGGCGCCGGTACAAATGAAACTCGCAACTCCCTGTTGTGTTCCGGTTGCTCAGCCTTGATATCATGAGATATGTATGCAGTTTTTGAAGCGCATGGCGGGAGGGAATGGGTACTGATTGAACATTCGGACAATGAATTGATATTAAGTTCTGACACGTCATTGATTACCGTATTATTGAAAGTTCGAATTTTCGACACTTATGGTACTTGCCCACAATGAATTTTCGATATGATTTTATTGCACTTGTCGCACCTTTATGAAATCAACGACCACCGACTCCGTTACGTTTTCCTCAAATAAATATCCCCTCATGTACAGTTCCAGTCTGCTCCGTGGCCGGCCCACGTGGTTGTAGACCCGTATTTGTGCGCCAACATTTTTAAATAAAGGTTTTTTTGAAAAGCAAACATAGTTGTAGCGCTTAGATTGGTAAGTTTCGAATAAATGGCCACTGTTTCCGATATAAGTAAAATACAGGTGAAATGAAGCAACTCGATTACTTAAAGGTTAAAAAGCAAAGTACACAGAAATATTGCAAATGTGAATGGTCCAGGTTTGTTGTGTGTGTGTGTTTTTTTTATATATATATATATTTTTTATTTTTGTGCAACGTAAAGCAATCGATAAAGGTCCCGGTATTTAGCCTTTACTTTATGTGCCACATGTATCAGGGAAGTTGTTTCAGATGCCCCTAAGCCACTCCGAAGGAATGCCACCTAGCCCCTCTAGTTTCCGTGCCTGATGAACAAAAACGACCCTGTACCACTGTAGACCATCCCTCCTCCTCGAAGGAGAGCACGAGTTCACCCCCCACTTTACACTGACTGCCCTTTGTTTTGACCCTTCCCTACATACGATCCGTAATACCACACTTGGGCGATCTATGCAATACACAGTCCATCAATGATTATCTCTCCCGCACTACCGGTCCCTCTGGGCTCAAACGCCGAGATAAAAGGGACTGCATCCCGCGGAGATAGGTCGAGTATGTGGTAAGTAAAAGCATTTTCGGTTTATGCGCGCTGATGTGTTTTAAAACGCTGCCCCCACCCCTTCTTTTTCCTTTCTTTTCTGCAGGTCACATCGGAACGTCGACTAGAGTATGGAGAAGACCTAAGCAACACGCCATGGTTCCGCACGGAAAAATTGTATATTGTCTATGGGGACTGCCCCTGAGAACGTGACGAATTTGTGTGATATGAATGCACGCGTGTATGCCCTGATGTGTATAGCTCGACTGAATACACGTTGCACACGTTTGGATTGATAAGAGAAATGTTTTATGTATGACTTAAGTGATGATCGAACGGCCGATGGAATGGGGAAAAGGGGTCTGAACATGGTGCCTATACACGACGAACAAACAAAGATATAGCACTCCCTTACTTAGAAACGACTGTCTATCTCTCTGAACCCAGCGACTGGGAGGGTGGCCTGAAGTAGAAACTTGGCGGGTTATTGCAGTATGACAAAATATAACTTCAACCGGCACCCCAAATAATGCAACCAAGAATGACGTGCACCCATGAGTAAATTCATACGGTAACTAAATAGGGAAAGGTTCAGGAATATTCCGGGGTGAGGTTTACCCAAGTACCCTCCTCCTGGAAGACTAGGAATATGGTCAATGTTTAAGATTTACCACCTCCTTCTTGCACCCTCATAGACATGAAACTCAAAGCTGCCCCATTGTTCTACCGACTGACACCCTCCGTTGCCTCAGCCTGGATACCCATTCGCTAAAAATGATTCGAAGATCCCACCGTGAGTATTAGCCCGACCAGGTTAGTTCCCGAACAATTGACAAAGGTGTAAGTATTTGCAACCGAGGCCACCAGCAAAGGCAGCCAGATTAATTAAGTAGGATACTAAGGATGCGCAGCATGCAGGAAGAAATCTTTTTGGCCAAGTACTGTTCTATGTTTTGTCTTGGATTTTTGTATATAATACATGTACTATTCCCCCCCCCCGCCTGAATTCATGTGTACGTAATGTATGGATCTACGTCGTCCCTCAGCCTGTGTTTCTATATAACTTGACCCCTGCTGTTCTGTGTTGTGTGCGCACTAAATGGCCTATTATTGTACACGTTTTTCTCTCTCTCTTTCTCTCTCTCTCTCCATGTTGTACGTGTACCGAATAGTTCGTTTAAAATGCGGACGACTCTCTCTCTCTCTGAGGGTCCCCCTGTTCCCTCTTCCTTTGTGTGGTAACGTTGTGCCCCGCCGGCACAAGCCTAATTGGTTTTTGAACACAAAGGTGTTCGGCAAAATTGACAGAAACTACAACAATTGTAATTTGCCATATTACTACCTCTCCTTTCTGTAAAATGATGGAACTTGAATTGGCTATGAAGGAAAGGACAGGTAAGACGACTGATGTCCCCTAATCTGGCCTTTTTTATAGGGGGACTATATGTCAGTGGCCTTCTGTTCTCAGTTCGTTAGAAACACAATCCCCAATGCCC
The DNA here is from genome assembly GCF_964261635.1 of Lissotriton helveticus. Classification (NCBI taxonomy): domain Eukaryota; kingdom Metazoa; phylum Chordata; class Amphibia; order Caudata; family Salamandridae; genus Lissotriton; species Lissotriton helveticus. Next base: position 492,681,206 of record NC_136063.1, read on the forward strand.
AGATTGCCCCACCTCTCTGCACCCAAGTACGGATGTCCAAAGCGTCCTCGTTTCTCCCGATTGACCCCAGCTCCATATCCCGAAGTATAACTGATGACCCTGATTAACCGTTGCTCCCCGAGAAAAAAATGTTTAGCCTCTGTCCCTCTCTCATGATGATAGAAGACTGCCAGGGCTTGGGTTAGAAAGACGAGTCTCTACCGAAGGATCCGATTTCGAGTTTGATGGAATACGCAGTTGATAGGAGTCTGACTTCTCTCCATATACGTCATGAATGAACGCCAAATAGACTTAGTACAAACTCAGTAGAAATGCCCGCATACATACTCCATAGTGATAACTTCTGACCGTGACCGATGAACGTATCCCCAACTACTTAAGATTGGGGGCGGAATTGAAATGTATAAATGTCTTCTCCTGCCAGTTCTCTAAAGCTTGTTTTGTACCCATTCAAAGATACACAATCACCGGAGAAGAGGGGCCGGACGTGACGCACAGCCTAGCCGCAGATCACGAAGCACATGTGACCTCGACCAAAGGTGGAGCCGCAGAGCAACGAGACGCGGGACGAGGCACCACTCTCAAACACGGAAAATGAAAGGATGGAGGGCTGCCTTGAAGCCCTCTGCTTGCTGACCCACGCGTGTCAGAAGTCCCCGCCCCTTTGAGCCCGATTGATGGGCCTGCCTGCTCGTTATCCTTTGCTCCCTTGGTTTGTCTCAAAGATCTGATCCCACTCCGCCCTCTCTTCCCTCGATTATCCGACAACCCCCCCCCCCTTTTTTTCACATGGATTTTGACTCAGAGAAGAAGAACAGCATTTAGGTAGAATAGGGTTTGCCACGGAAGGAGAAAGAAATGCAGGTGCCCAGCATGAGGCACCCTTAAAAGGATTAGTTAGGAAACAGGACTGTGGTCTAACAGCAGAGGACAGATCGCACCCTGCGACGTGTAAGGATGGATCCGAGCTGGACCTATAGCTCCACCGCCGGTGCTCAACAGCGCCAACGGAAGAAAACGAACTACTAGAGCCTACCAGTGATGGCTTGCTGCTAAAAAGACACTGTGGCGAAGACCCCCCCCTCCCCTTTCTGAACTTTCTAGCCCCCCCCTGACTACTTGCTTGTATTGAACTGAATTCCTCCCTCAACCACTTTGTATTGCTTTCAAAATGTTTCATCGGTCACTTTTGACTGTACACTGATACCGCCGGAGAGAGAGTCAGAACATGGTTCCATAATGTGTCGGAACATTTCCTTGATTGACTCCGACTGAGCAGTATACCGATCTCTAGACTCGTATATATAACACGACAAATGTAAATTCATCTGTATTGCAGCTCGTCTATCGCATCGACTGCACATGGTTATATGCAATCCGCCAGTATTGACAAACGCTATTTCATTGACCACACATGGCTATATGTACACCCCGTCAGTTATGATAAACACGGAAATTAACTAACTTATGTTAAAAAGCGGCGACTGTGGAAAATGACAATGTATATGTACATAAGCGGCGTTCATTTGTGTTCACCATACCCCTCGCTGTAAGCAGAACGAATACCGCGAAGCATTGACCGCATCATCCCGCCAGCATAGGCCCATGCACGCACGTACAAGACAGCCATTTTGATTGCCATGGCCTCTCTGCCCACTCCCGATAGCCAGCGTCTCTCTCTCCCCCTCACTCCCCAGCCTCGCAAACATCTCTGACAGCCCCCGGTCTCTCCTGCTTGGGTCATAAACGCACCTCCAGCGCGACCCTGTCTCCGAGCCACATCCCGTGCTGAACCCCCTCACTCTTTCATCTCATTCATAGAACAGGCCCTTTTGATAACCTCTTCCTCCCTGCCCGATTGTCCGGCCTGATCCCAGGCCATCACCTAGCTCAACAGATGCAGTTTATTGCCCCCTACAGTAGGACCTCGCCCCACATCAAAGGAGCGGGGATTAATCAATGCCTTCACACCCCTAGATCCGACCGATCACCCACATTCCTGTTCCCAGCGGAATGTCCAGCTGCGCGATAGCCATCATGCTGAGATTTGGGTGGGGACCTCTACTGTAGATATGTGTGAGAACGGGCCTGAACCGGGGATTCCAAAGATGCCTTTTTGAACTTCAAAGCAATACCACGGATGTCATAAATGTAATAAAGCCATAAACCTGTGTATAAGAGGCCAGGCCTCAGAGATGCGGTTAGAGCACCTCTTGAAGACATTGTGCGCGTGTCCGAAATGACAGGCTCTCCTCATGAGAAATAAAAATCTGTTCTTGCACTCCCGCTTCCAGCGCCCGTCTCTTTATTTGGTAACTGACCAAAATGGGAACTAAGAGGCGTCTTGTGCCAGCAGCCTGGGCATCGGTTGTAATTTGGGCTCTTTTTCCTCAGGAGAGGGGAGGGGGATGCATGTAATATATACCCCCAAAGGCTCTAGAAAGAGTCATTGTGGCTACAACTGACAACAGAGTTCAAACCCACAATCAGAGGCTGGAGATATGATAGGGGAACATAGGAAAGAAGGATGCATTAGGCCAGATATACATACACACCCATGGTAGGCATAATTAACCAACATGTGAAAGGTCTAAACCCCTAGCGAAAAGTAGGGCCATAATCAATGCCTTCTAAAATAATAAGGGGGGTATTTCTCTCTTTCAGGAGGCTCACATAGCAAAGGCTGACTGGGCCAGAATGAAATTCAGATTTTTCTTGGTAAACCTATTCTACACACACACTTACCTCTTACCCCAAAACGCTTGGGGGGAACTATTTAAAAATTCTTCTTGGATAAGGCTCAGAGAATGTTGTGGGTGGTGGTTCAGGTAGAGGGCAGCACACTCACCCTAGCATCAATCCATGCCCCAACTCGGAGTAGGAGTGCTTCCTAAGGTCCACTTTATTATTATTGGGGGTGATTACAAAATAATAACGGACGCCCATATGGTTAGATCACACCTTATATATGATGGTGAGGGACTTTCAGTGGGGAAATCTAACCATGGCTTGCAGATGTAGGGCTGGTGAATTCCTGGAGAGCTGCCCACAAGAATGAGTGTAATTATACCAACTACTCCCATGTGCATAAAACGTACACCCATCTAGATAATTTTTTTGTTACAGCTAGCTTGTTTCACAGGGTTGTAGAGGTCGACGTGGGGCCAATGGGCTTATCATACGACACCTCTAAAGCTCTTCTTCTCTGGCCTTCAAGTTCCTCGATTGGGGCTCACAACTGGCATCCTAATGTCTTCTTCCTTTAAGATTGTTTGGTTAAGGATAGAGTAGTAACTGCCCTTAAGGATTACTTAGCAGAAAGTTATAGACTAGAGACCCCATTGGCTACAATATGGGACACCCTGTAGATGGTTTTAAGGGGGATATTCATATCAGAAGCAACCACATTTAGAAGATAGGATGTAACAAAAGAGCAGACCTTGATTCACAGCTTATTCGTTTTGAGAAGAAAGCATAAATGGACACCCTCACAAAATATGTGGGGCAGGCTACTAGCCTTGTGGGTTCAGTATAAGGCCTTAGAATTAGATAAAGCAGAACATACGCTTCTAAGAACAATACAAAATGATTACTCAATAAATATTCAAAGAGTCAAGCTATTGGCAACCCAACTCAGAGCCCTTATAATGAAATATAGGATAACTGCCATATGAGCCCCAAAAGGATACTTGCTAACAGAAGACTGAAACATTGCTGTAGCCTTTCATAGTTTCTATCAAAATCTGTATGACGGAGAAGAGGCGGATGCATAGCACATGGAACCCTATGTTGAAACAAATCTAAAGTTGAGCATATCCAAGACCCACACTGCGGAAAGGATGTCATAGCAGCTGTAAGCAGGTTAAAACTAGGAAAGGCACCAATACCAGGTGGGTATACTACATCTTTTTATGAAACATTCTGCCAGGGCCTGGCCCCATTCTTCAGCAGGTTCTTTAACAGCTTTGGGAACAGGGACATAGTAAATTCATCAAGGAGAGAGGCAACAATTATTGTACTCCCAAAGCAGTGCACGGATCCTCAACTATGTACTTCATACAGACCTTTATCACCCTTGACCCTTGATTCCAAGATTTTCTTGAGCATACTAACTGCACGCTTCAGCAAATTTATGCCAGATCTAACAGACCCAGATCAGTCTGGTTTTATTCTGGTGCCCCAAACAGGGACAACTAAATATCTGATCCATGTTATTGTGGCTCGGAGAAGAATTTGCCTTCAAAAAATGAAAAGAGAAGAGGCGTTTAGCAAAACACAAACAAGTTGGTTTCATTAAACGCAGTGGCCAGGAGAGCAGCAACAGAGGTGTGTCTGAAGATTGTCTCGATGTATACAGAGGTTTAGGCCGGCATTATATACAGTTCTTAAAGTACAATAAAACAATTGCACATTATTGTAGAGCACGTAAATCCAGGCCAGGAGACCAGGAGGCCAAGAGGGCACAGGTGGCTCTTGACTTTGTGGAAATCTAATGTGGGCCAGTGTGTTTGTGTCCAGATGTACGGCATGGGTAGCACATGCTCACTGTGTGTAGAGTGCAAGCTGTGTTCTGATTGGCTGAGTGCTCCTAACTACATGTTGCATCTGACTTTGTGGTATTTTGGGAACGTGCACCCCTTTGGCCAAACGTGTTTTATTGGGGCCAATCTCATCAGACCTTATGTGGTGTAGCTGCGTATCTGAGGTATTTGATATGGGTTTTCCCTGTTACCACATTTGCATTTGGGCCTAGTGTTACCCCACCTGTGACCTATCAAATGAAAGGCTTGGGTTTGGGTCACAGGGCCTGTCTGACCACATATACCTGCCTCTGAGTTCATAGGGAGGTCATCTCGGGTGGATCCGACAGCAATGATACGAGATCATTTTTACGTGTACATATAACATGGCAGTCATTGTTATTGCATTTACCAACATTCTCATTATTATGCATACGTTTGTCATGGCGCACATCTACATTGCATTTACCGGTATTGATATTGTTATGTGTATATATATTATGGTGTACATTGAAATCGCATTCACTGGTATAGACATTGTTATGTGTACATATATTATGGCGTGCATTGACATTGCGTCCACTGATATTAACATTATTGGTATTTAACTGCCCAACAAAAAATGGATCAACAGCTCTTAATTACTCTCTTATGATGCATAAAAAGCATTTGACAGAGTGGATTGTTCATATATTGTGCAGGTCCACTGCAGACTGGGCTTAAGTCACTGCTTTCTTGTGTAGTTGTTATCAAGTTTTGATTCACCATAGCCTTCCAGCAAGGTCAATGGAGTACATTCGACACCCATGAGGATCACTTTGGGGTACTAGAAAGGGAGGACCTTTATAATTGTATTAACTTTAGAGTAACTGGACAACACTATGTGGGGTAGACAGGATATTAAGGGTGATGAGCGGGAGATTGACATACATAAACTCACAGTGTTCACAGATGACATTATGGTGAACTTGATGAATTCTGAGGGTGCTTTACTCCTATTGTTGAAGGCACTTGAGAATATAGAAGTAAATTGGGTATTCAAATTTATATAACCAAATTTTAGGCATTCATTCTGTGTCCCCAACAATTACAATGAGTCTTTGCAAGAGCTAATCCCTCTGAAATGTGAAGTCTGATCAGTTACGACTGGGAGGTTAATCTGGGTCACGACAATGCTCATACATCAACTATGCCAATTTGCTTACCAGGGTTAACTAGACCTGCACTCTTCGCACATTAGGTATTTCCCATGCCTTGACAGGGTGATTGGGGTAGAAATGAATTTTCTCCCTATGACTTTATACTTATTTCAGACTATCGCTGTGGTGGTGCCACTTACTATTTTAAAGCAATTGCAAGCGCCTTTCAGCCACTTAATCTGATTCAGGATAATCCCTAAAATAGCAAGTACATTTCTGTACTTCAAGACCCAACAGGGGGACTTTGCAGTTTTCCACATTCTTTCTTAATATAGATTATCCCAATTGAGATATCTGCTGAAAGGGGAACATAGAGAGGGTAAAGCAATGGTGGTCCATACACTGTTGCATTGCGGCCACACCACTCTGGCAGACATCATGGTTAGGAAGCACTCAAAGGAGCTGTGTTTATCTCCTATCACAAGGGTTATCCTGTCAATCTAGGATTGGGTAGTTGAGAACATTGTTCATGAAGTGGCAGATTAAAGTCTTTGAAGAGTTGGCACATCAATACAACCTGTCAGAAACAGATCAATTTGAGAATGCACGAATCCGTCACTGTGTTGTCCAACCTCACACCTAAGAGTGTGTCACAAGATCTCTTACAACATTAGAAAAATGGCTCAAAGATGGGCTCCATTAAAAACAGCTGATATCCATAATATACAGCCACTTGATCAGTCCCAATCCAACTGGGAGACTTCTAACAAGAACTGACTGGAGGTGGAATTGGGAGTACCAATGTCATCTAGAAGTTGGAAATGCTATATGACAGAGACTGTATCTCAACCATGAAAGCCAACATTAGGGAAACCCAATATACATTGGTGCAAGACCCCGAATAAGGTAAGAAATTGGGACAAATTGAAATCGGCCTTATGTTGGAGGGGGTGTGGTGCAATGGGCTACCTAGTGTAACCACTCAATGGCATATTTGAATAGGGTCTCAGAACTCATTTTAAAATAGGGTCAGCAAGCTTGTCTCATTAGCATCCCAAGGGACCCGGTAGTAGTTCTACTGGGTTCGTACTATCCAGGGAGAAGTCCCACAAATCCTTAATGGGAAAGCAAATAACAAAGGCCCTGATTACTGCAATATGGACAATATTTGCTTTCAGATGCATGCAGACGGTGCCCAGCCTGGGGCACTGAATCCATAAATTATGAGAAATCCTACCCATGGAATAGATTACATCTCCATTGAAAACAAGCATGAAGAGTATTAGTCATATTAGGATGCCATAATTCAGATCCTTTCCAAGGAGTTCAGAGAACGGATGTGTTCTAAGTCTCCTGCCAGCATTCACATCTGTACAGAGCTATGGCAATCACTTGAGGGAGAGCTAATCCCTCCAATCTCTGCGCAAGGGGATGTCTGGGACTATTAGAAATTGATGGATTTGCCATGAGAGGAGAAGGGAATGAGGAGGCTGTTTGATTACCGTTCGGGTGATTGCACTTGTTTTATTTCTTTGTAAACTATATGATGCTAGAATCGCAGTGTGTGTCACAGTTTCTTAATAAAAAGAGTTAAGCCATAAAAAAATTAGAAAATAAAAAAGTTAAAAAGCAAAGAAAGGTTACAAAAGTTTAAAAATACAACACACATGAAAAATATCAAATTGGCTAGAGGCAAAGTCTAGAGTTCAATCTCATCTGCACACAACTAAAGATTATTTACATAGGTAGTCAGGTAAGATACTTGCGGAGGTTTGGGCACAGTGCCTACCCAGAAGCCGAGCCATGTGCTCAACACCTGCAGCACATGACCTTTGGACAATTGCAGTGGGTTGGACACCTGAAGAATGTTTTACACATGCTAAATGCACATCATCATAATCTGACGTGCCTGTTGTCAGATACAGAGAAGAAATTGATCAGGTAGAAGATAGATATCGAAAACAAAATTCAGGACAACGCAAAGTAGATTGGACAAATGAAGAGAAGTTGCACAAGTCTAAAGGGAGTTATGGTCCAATAGCTCTAGATGAAGTACAAAAAGGGAAGTTGTGCATTCACCGACTACAGACATATTATGAGAATGTCAACATAGGTCACACCACGTGTGAGCATACTTTTTCTTTGGAGTATTATGCAAAGAATTTCTTGCAGAGTGTAGAGCAAGTGATTCCAACTGTGTATTTTGTCTGTGGGAGGAATGCTTATGTGCGATTGCCTGAGAAATGGTATGGAACGTGTTATTTAGCGACCATTTTCCCTAAAATTTATCATACTGAAGATTTTAAACTTCTGGAAGGAGGACAACATGTTAGAGTGAAGTGAGGTGAAAGAGCAGGAGCCATAGTTGAAGACATTTTTGGAGCAATGATACCAACTTTAGGAGTGATCATGAATGATGTGAAAATTAGAAGGTTGGCGACTGTTGTGGAAGAGTTGTCAATGACTACAGCTAAGTCGTTAGTGTTGGTTGAGAGTGAGATGTTGTCGATAAGGATTATGGTTTACAAAACCATCTTGCTTTAAGCATCTTTCTAGCTAAAGAGGGAGGAGTCTGTAAACTTTTAAAGGTTCAAGAATGTTGTACTTATATACCAGACAATAGCAAGGATCTGGAGAAATATATAAGCAACATTACTGCGATTCATTATGATATGGAAGGATTTGACTGGAGAAACAGTTTGGGAAAAGATTGGAAAGGGCTTTGGTAAGGTTGGAAGTTGGTTTGCGAATCTGGGAAAAGGGATTCTTGGTTACATGTTGAAGCCCATAATAATAGTGGTGTGTTGTGTGATTGGATTGTGGGGGTTGGTTAGAGCATACAAGTGGTACAAGTCAAGTAGACTGGAAAGAATGCAAGAGAGACGAATGGAGAGACTGCAGGACAGTCAATATCAAAGTCTGAAGAACATGGAGTTGCTCAGGAGATGGAAAATGGCAACAAGCTCTTTATAAGTTGGTTCTTCCCTAAGGATGTTGTAGTGTGTGAGGACACGGGTCATCAAAGGGGGGGGACTGAGAGAACGCCATGTTATTTTGAAAATTGTAGGGGTGCACCATAATCCCGAGTTGTCAGCACCCACATATTTAGAGGACCTTACTAATGTAGTTTAGAAATGTAACGTTAGGCTGGGAAGCAGCACAAATTATAGTGAGGTGTTTATTAATTTAAGACTAATGTAGTGCCTTAATCAAAATGTAGTGTTGCATAATGTAGAAATGTAATCATATGTGAAATGTCGCATTAGCAATGATGTGCCTTAATGAATTAATAGATGCGCTTTTAAATAAGTGGATTAGCATAGGGTTTAAATATGAAAATATATTGTTTGTTTTTAAAATAGGGTTAATGCTTTATAATGATGAAATGTAATGTTTTGTTACATTAGAAATGCATTTAAACATGCAAGGGCCTGGGACATGCTGAAGCCAGTAGAGGCCTAACTGTATTTTCTTTGATTAGCTTTAGTCGAGAAGGAATGATTTTCTCTCTTCGGGAAAGAAGCTGTCCTCAGCCAAATATTAAATTGTAACTTCGAATGTTTGCAGAGATGTTCCCATGTGTTTCAGCTTGCAGGTGCAAGGCCACAAGGCTCGTTAGGTAGAAGGGTTCATTGTTTAGGAGTTAGGATAGTAGGCGCGAGTGCAGAGGAGCTGCCAAAGAATTTGGGAGTGCAACATTCAGCGAGAAAGGTGCCTGGGACCCAAGGACACACCAACGGACTCTTGATGGAGAGGTGTCATACTGGAAAAGCCTGAAGATCTGTACCTGCCAGAGGGGTGTACCTCTGAGCGTGTCGACTATGTTTGGGATTTTGTATTAGGGACAGCACCCGAGGGTGGAGAGTCAGTTCGGAGCAGAGAGCAGAGAGCGGAGAGTAGACTAGGAGTTAGAAAGTGGGCTTGGGAAAGGCAAGATGTAGGTAATTTGTGAACTTAAGGCAGAGTAAGGTGTAGGAAGTAGCATCTTAGAACGAGCTCAATAATTGAGGAGGCTTATTAGAAAGTGAATGCACTTCTTGGGAAGTCTTCACTGCTGACACCTTTACTCTTGTCTGAAGTGATTGTTAAGTAGGGATGTCACTTTAGGATAGTGTAGGGACAGACTAATCAGTTTCTTTTCTCTTCTGTAAATGCAGTCCAAACTTCAAGCGGGAACTGTTCTCGGTTGCCTATTGTTACTCGAGTTGACTTTGCTTTTTATTCTGAATCGTCTGAGGATCCTGTGTAGAATTATGTTTGTATTAGTGCCAGTCTATTTTCTGAACTTCTTGCTGAGATGTTTGTATGTTCAATTATTTTTGGCTTTGTAATAAACCTTCAAAATTTCAGTTTGTAATCAGTGGTCCTTTGAGTCTAATTTGGATTTGGGTGTAAAGCTGTTCAAAGTTATCATAGTAGAAATCTTCCTTTATATTTCTAGAACAGGGAAAAAGGTCCAGTCGACCAGGTGTGGGATTCTAGAGATGGGTAAGACAATCTAGATGAAAATCCCAGCTTCCCCAGAATGCTTCAGGCTAGGACCTCAGGTGTAAACTGCATTCTTCAGAAGTAGATTCTGGTAAATTTGGTTCTTTTGAGTTTTATGGCTATCTAGGCAAGTAGAAGAATTTGACGGCTGACAATCAACAGAAATACAATTAGCACATTTACGGTTTAGAACATTAATAAAATAAAATAAAAGCTCTACACCAGGATAATTTTGGGGTGGATACTGCCTTGCCTCATTGTCTCCATCAAAAATGGGTTTGTTTACAAGAACGGTAGTGCCTCACTGTCACACTTATGCCAATCTTTTTTTGTAGCAAATCTATGTGTAGAAGCAGGATTGGAACATTTGTAAACTACTTAGATAATCAGAAATGTTTAACGTTGTGGGTTTTATTACCTTCCCACTGGTACTCACTCTTCTCTTCCACTGGGAAAACCGATATTTTAGCAATAAGACCCATACTTCACGCTTGAAAATGTTCAATTGCACTAATGTCCATCAGGAGAATTGAAATATACAGAGATTCCGAATCAATGTATTAGGGTCTTGGAATGTGTCCTCATTTGGTATAGGTCCATGCCTAGGTTGAGCTACATTGAAGAAACTGTTGCAAATCAATTAAACTATCAGCCAAACAACCAAAGCAGTGTTCTTTGATTTCACATTTGAAATCTTAAAAGCACAACAGTTCAAAATACATTTCATAATACATTAGCAAAGATTGATAAAAATCCACAACAAAATCTCAAATAAATTCATATACATTAAAAAATTAAAAGTATCACAAACTAAAAACAATAGACAACAAGGTCATGCTTCCCTACACATTCTTAACTAAAAATATTACCAACAGCTATTTAATCGTAGCTGGTTGATATTGTTGAAAATTATTATTTTGCAAATGGGGAAAATCATGCGCTTTTCAGTCTCATAATATTTACCCAAAAAAATAAAGGGCATTGTACATTGTCCGGAGTCCCGTTCACATAGACATCTGTCAAGTATGGAAGACCAATCTTTCATTTTTAAAAAAGATACAAGTTGATGGATATTATTGCATTTAAATCTTGTTAAAATGTACCTGTGCTGTGCATTATACACATTTTCCAAATAGAACTGATTACTTCATTAATTAATTTCATGGCATATAACGCTTGGTTTCCTATACTTCCTACTGAGCCTTTCTTCCTCCCACATTTTCAGTGACATAGCTTTCAAATCTGCCCTTCTGACACATTCTAAGTTTGCAGGATCATTGAAATATTCTTCCCAACCCAATCTACAGCAAAGTTTCTGCATAGAATTAAGCCAAGGAATTTTTGCTGGCAAACTCTAGGGATAGACAATCAGTAAATAGCTTTATAGTTTAGACAGTCTCTGGCTGTGTCCAGATACTATGCCACAGTAACATGGGGCTGAGCTTAATAACATCTTTCAAAAAGTGAATACCCATCTCCTTGTGGCCTTACCTAGGTGGAATCACATTGAGGTATTGAAAAATAGTTTCTTAAACAAGCATTCTCAACTCACTGCAAATTTGTCAAACTAGTGTATTTCCAAACACCCACCTCATGTATCACTTTAGAGACACATTTCAGTTCTTAAATAACACCCATTTCCTTTAGTGGCTTTATCTCCAATTTAGCAGAAAAATAATTACTCACAGCAATTGTTTTTTCAAACTGCAACATCTTGAATAAAATCAACTTCAACCAGGTTCCCTGAGAATAAAATAAAGACCCAGGAATGAAATAGAGTCTACGGAGGCTAGGTTAACCATTCCAATTCTAAACTGATATTATTTACCAACATTTGGATTAATTTTCATGAGATAGATTTTGGACAAGTGAACCCGCTAGGTCCAAGTCAGCCAATTAATTAATAAATGTGGCTATAAGTGTTTAGAGGCTCCTTGGTGTACGCACCATGAGCACTGCGTCATCCATAGATAGGAGAGCAGGAACTGTGTGATACCTGATCTGGGGGGAATATCCCTAGACCACAGACTTCCCGTCATGCAAACACTCATCACCTGCAGGCTTTACTATGGCATGACTTACCAAACAACCCCTGCACATACTCCAAACCATCAAGAACACCGCAGCAAGACTCCTATTTACACTGCACGCACATCAAATCTCATCTCACGAAGCTTCACTGGCTCTCCATATACAAGCACAGCCAATTAAAACTTCTCACACACACATACAAAGACATACACAACACAGGACCAGAATACCTGAAATGCTGCATACACTTTCACTAACCCATCAGACTCCACTCTGCCTCACTCTCACTCGCATGCACTCCCTGCACCCATAAAAGCAAAATTGGATGTTGCTCATTCTTCTACATTACATCCAAGACATGGAACTACCTCCCTCAACGCAAGAGAGCCCCCTCCTCACTTCTTAAGTTCTGCAAAAAGCTGAATACCTTGCTCGTCTTCTGGGCACCTTGGGGACCACACACCTACACACCTACGCTAGTACCAGGATACCCTCTCGGGTTATTAGTGAGCGATACAAATTAACATAACATAAAATAACATCCAGCCGTGGCCGCTGCAGGTAAGAGCGGTGGGGCGGTGGGGACGGCTGCGGTAGAAGGGGGGTTTCGAGAAACGACCACAGGGGAAAATTAAATAAATAATTCGTTTTCCCTTGTGGTCATCTATCAAAATCCCCCCACTGCCCCCCACTCTTACTTGCAGCGGCTGAGAACATATCTGCAATATTTAGTTAACACTTTACTCATATTGTTGATGTAAAGTGTAAATAGGAATGGGGCCACAAAACAACCCTGTCTCATCCTACTACTGAGCCCCAATCCTTGTATGCACTCCCCATTAATGCCATACCTCACTTGGCATTGCCACCTGTGTAAATCTTTTGTAAGAAGTTTACAATTGACTACTGAATCCCCATCTCAGTCACCAGACACCATAGATTGCTCTGGTTAACAGTCAAAAGAGCTAGACAGATCCATGAATGAAAAGTAAATGGGTCTCCTCTTGGTTTGCGCATATTTTCCTATACAAAGAATTAGGGTTAGGCACTGTTCCATAGTCCCTAACCTCTTTCGGGCTTTTGTCTTGTAATATGGCTAATAATATTCTTCCTGCAAACTTCAGTGAAGAGTCAAGAAGAGAGATTGGCTGGAACATGTTGGTTGGACTTGATCTCCATTTTTGTATATTAGGATGATCAAGGACACTGTCCAAGTTTTTCAAATCCCAGGCCTACCGACAGGTCTCAGAATGGTTGTCAAGAGTGGTGCCACTAAGGCCTGATTTGTTTTGAAAAGGCCATCTGGAACGCCATCCGGGCCAAGGGTCGTGCCATTATGACTGGATTCAATGGCCTCTATGACTTCATCAAGGGTATAAATAAGATGGACATCTTCCTCTATTCCATCAATAAATTCCTCTTGCTCATCCACCTCGTTGGATTGCTTTCATAGTTTTTCCCAAGATACGCAACCTATTCTTCTGATGGTATAGCAACCTCAATCGTAGTACTAAACAAACCCTTGAAAAGAGGATTATTGTCTAAATTACTTACCAGTAATTGCATCACTCTGAGTCTTACTCCCTCGCTTCCATTACTTATGCGTTGAGGCATCCCTGCCTCACCAGACACCCATACCACGTGATTTATCACGCGGGGGACTATAAGGAGCCCCCACACCCCTCAAACCTCCTGTAATACCACAGAGACCTAAACCATACCAAAAGGTTGGCCTGGACTACCAGGGAGGGAGGGAGGGAGGGATGTAAGTGATGGAAGCGAGGGAGTAGGACTCAGAGTAATGCAATTACCGGTAAGTAATTGAGACATTGCCTCCTCGTCCCTCCCTCGCTTCCATTCCTTACGCATTGAGATGTACAAAGCCCAAGAGGACAACCAAAGCAGGTATGCAAAAACAGGCTAATCAAAAAACACAGACAACAAGGAAAACCACTACACAGGAACCATAGCAGAAAGAACCTTGTACCCAAAACCCTCAGCATGGGCAAGCTCCCGGCCAATCCAGGAATGAGAGGCAAAGGACATCGGCAAAGCCCATGCAGCAGCCCGACAAATCTCCAAAATGGAAGCCCCTTGGACATCCACACAGGAGGCTGCGAAGGACCGAGTGGAACAACCCTGAACCCCCAAAGGAGAAAGATGCCCCGCCGCCATGTACGCCAAAGAAATCAGAGACCAAACAACTGCGACGCCACCAGAGCCAGAGACGAGGACCTGGTCCCCCCCTGTATGTACATGTAATCCATGGCAGTGACGTTGTCCGTCCGAACTAAAACAACTGAACCCCGCAGAAACCGAGGGAAGGCCAACAGAGCCAGACAGACTGCCTCCAATTCGAAGACCTCCTGCCCTGTGAAGGGGACCAGAAGCCCCTGGTCGATGAACCCCCAGCCAGCCCCCCCCCACCCTGAGAGGCTGGCATCCTTGGGGACCACTACGGGAGCCGGAGGAGAGAGGGAGACCCCCTTCAGCAGATGATCCCGAACCAACCACCAACGCAGAGCGGACCTGATCTGAGGGGACATCGGAATCGGAGAAGAGAGGGGAAGGCAATTGGTATACCAATGCACCAGAACATGAGCCATCAAAGCGTGCATTTGAAACCGGACCCAAGGAACCAGAAAGACCGTGGCCACCATGTCCCCCTGCACCTGGAGCCAACGACCCACCACCTGGACCGGACCAGACAGAAGAGACAGGATGTGTGAATGAATCTTGTCCACTCGAGCCTCGGGAAGAGTGACCACCCCCAAATCTGTCCAAAACCAAGCCCCAATGAAGAGACGATCCTGGGACGAAACAAGGAAGGATTTCCCCACATTGATAACAAAGCCGTGCACCCTTAAAACGGCCAGGACCACCTCCGTGTGACTGAGAGCCTACCGGAACGAGGGAGCATGGACCAACCAATCGTCCAGGTAAGGATGGAGAAATATCCCTTGGGCGTGGACCAAAGCGACCAAGGGAGCCAGAAGCTTGGTGAAGACCGTCGGAGCGGACTTCTGCCCGATTTGCAAAACCACAAACTGGAAGTGAGAGTCGCCGATCGCAAAACGTAAAAACTTTTGATGCCCCCGAGTCACCGGAACATCAAGATAGGCATCCTGCAGATCGAAAGAAGACATGAAGTGCCGGACCCCCACCAAAGGAATGATGGACTGCAAGGTCACCATCTTGAAGTGAACGGTCCAAACCCAACCATTCACCCTCTCGAGGTCCAGAACTGGCCGGAACCCCCCTGACACCTTCTGGACCAGAAACAAAATAGAAAAACAACCCTGACCCCGTTGAGCCAGGGGGACCGGTACGAACGACTCCTGCGCCAGAAGAACCCAAACTCCCTCCAGAAGAGCCGACCACTGCACCGGGGACCAAGGGACAGGTGCACCGATGGAGACCCAACCGGGCGGAACAGGGAGCCGAATAACCGGGAGGAACAGAAATGATGCAAAGTGGTTAAAAAAACACAACCCCAGCAGCAAACCCACAATAAAGGATAAAAAACGGCCTCACAAGAGGCATTTACTGTAATAAGGGACAGAAACAGCCAGCTGAGGAACCCAGCCCTCCCCACCGCTGCCGCTTCCCCTTCCGGCCTACAACCCAGAAAGACAGCCCCAGCCACAGAGGACTGGTGACTCCGTCAACCGGACCCCGCACGCTCCGCCGCCAAGAGTGCACCGCTACCCCAGACACTGCAAGTGAAGGCATTGCGCTGCCCAGGCCAGCACCGCCAGGCCGCGCAGGCGGAGAACAACGAGGGAGAGGACCTCCCACGAAGAATCCAAATGAAGAACTTCAGAAGAAGAAGATCGCAGCACCGCAAACAGCCAGCGCGAGGTACGCGCGTCTCAACAGGTAAGGGGGTGGGGGCTACTTATAGTCCCCACAGGATAAATCACGTGGTATGGGTGTCTGGTGAGGCAGGGATGCCTCAATGCGTAAGGAATGGAAGCGAGGGAGGGACGAGGAGGTAATGACTATTTTCCAAAATGAGGTACTATATTTTAGCCTCCTGGCAGCGATTAGTGCTATCTATGCTTCATCTCCTAATGCTAGTGTCCTACACCTTAAAGCAGCCTTATATTCTCATCTACTTGCTTGCACCTCCTCCTGAATTTCCTTTGGTCTATTTAATGCCACCTTTAAGGATCTGAGGGCTTTAGTACATCTTGAATAAACCAACCCTTACATTTATTATTAGTGGTCTGTAAGGAAATCCTTAACTGCTCTCTTATATTTGAAGCAATAACATTAAAAGTATTCTTGACATCTTTGTCCTCAGTATCCTCATCTAAACACATGCTAAACTGCATGTAATTATCATTGATACGATTTGAGAAAAAATTAACTCTGCTCCATTTCAAGGTGATATTATTGGTAGAGGCTATTTCTAGATCTATAACACATTCTTCAATAGGCTTCACATGACTGCTTGGACAGATATCATCCAGTCTTAGGGCATTATGATCACTTAATCAATTTAAATGTGTCTTAGAATTGCACATCATATGCCCCAAATTATTTCTAACTAAGACGAAATCAATTGTGGTTTTGCATTTTTTGCCCATGAAAGTGCATGCAAAAGGGGCATGTGGGACACTCACCTCTTTGGCAAAAACCATGTTATATATGTAAATGACATTATTTCTCTTCTCTCCATACCTGTCATGTATTAGGCCTAAATCTGTGACATCAACATAACCACAGGCTTCCTTTGTGTGTAGTGAACATAAATAAGTGTTAAAATCCCCACCCTAAATCACATGAATTGCCCCATACTTTGAGGAGTAGATCAAATTCAAAACTCTATTGATAGATTTAATCATGTTTGCGCTCTGCGCTAAAAACATTATTATAATAATTAATTACATAAATATGACTGTTATTTGTCATTCTGAAACAAATAACCATAACTTGGGAATATGGGGACTCTAAGCTCTTAATAAACTGGGATCCAGGATACAATGTTGAGACATATGTCACTAAACCTTCCTTTGCTCTCCTGGCAACAGAAGGCACTGCTGCTGTAAAATAAGTAATGTATCAATGTAGATGTTTATTTGCAGTCAGTTAATAGCCCAAGTTTCAGGTAAGAATATATTTCAAAATGTATTGCCAAAAATAAGCCAGTCAGGATTTTGATTTTCTCCCAAAAGACCTGCAATATTCAAAAACATTAGAAACTACTTATATACTTCCCAAAAGTTATCATCCATTTTAGGTCGAGTTTTTGAGACCTGTTGTAAACACTTTGTAGGCTTAAAGCCCACCTGCTACTTTTCATGTATTTGTTTCATTGTTCTTTAAAATTCTTTGCTTGCTAGTGGTCAGTCCTGCCTCTTTGTTCCACCTTTTTCTCCTTCATTTCCTCCCATGGAGCAGGAACGAATTACTGTATCTTTACGCTTTACTTGTTTATCTGTTCTTTGGAGGACTTTTTTTTCTTTGTTTCCTGCTCGTGGTACACTGTGGGTGCATGTTCAGCTTTGGCACCCATATTTTATTGCCTCTTTGCCCCCTCAGTACCCTGATTTGGCGCCCATATTTTATTGCTTCTTCGCCCCCTCATTCCTGTACTGGTGCTGCCACACTTCACAGCACCTCCTGCTCCATTTGTTCCACCCTCTCGCTGGCCTCTTTCCCGCCCAGATTTCATGTCCTCCCAGTCTCCACAAACCATTGTTCCGTCATAGCTGCTTCCAGTCCAGCAGCATTCTTTCAAATTGCTTTTTCTCTTGTTTCTATTTCACACAGGGTCATTGCCATTTGGGAGCCTAGAGAGGGGTGCAGGTTTATGAAAGATTGGTTTGATCATTGTCTTTCGCCGAACAAATCTTTAGTGTTATAATTATAGGGGTTAAAAGAAATCAAAAAGTGTGCTCAAGTATTGTTCATGCAATACATTTGTATTATTGTGAATGCCTTGCTTTAGTTGGTCTCAGTTGGTACGTTTCACCAACTTAAGATGACCCTGCTCTTTGCTTAGGGCTGGTGTGGCATTAAAGACAGATAGACTGAAGCACAGAATTGGCTATCCGGAGAGAGATGACACTGAAGGAGGAGGTACAGTGCCTCAGGCAGGAGCTGAGAGACCCGAGATGGTCCTTGAGCTAGTGCTTCCAGAATCTCTTCACCTAGGGCGGCCTTTAGGTCATTGCTGGTATCAGCAGGGTGTTCCAGGATCTGTTTGCTCTGGTCAAGCATGAGGGGGCCTACTGCCTGTTTTTTTTGTCTGGTTAAATACTGACATAATCCCTGGAACTTAAGGACAGGGCAACAAGTGCTGTTCACATACAGCAACCCACCTCATTTTCCTACAGATTGTGAGCAGAGAAAGGCGAGTGAGGTAAGAAATGGTAAAGCTGGTATGACTGCTCTGTGTCTGAGGCAATGGGGTACAGCTGGCTCTGAGGCAGAAATGAGGCAGTGTCCTTGGATTTCTCTACCTGGGCTCTAAAACACAGTGCTAGCAAGTTGCCTCGTATCATGTGTGAATCTTTTTGCATTTTGGTAAATGTAGTCCTGCATATATAAGGAGTGGAACCAAAACGACAAGTGCCTGAATGGAAAGCAAAAAGGGGCAGTAGCCGAACACACCTGATATGGACAACTTAAGATTCCTGGCCTCCGCTTCAGCTTGTCCTTGCTTTGATACCAAAATGTGAATGCTGGTTTGCTCCTGTTTAGCTTCTTTAAATTACAATTATTCAGTAAGGCTGTAGTAAAGTGCAGTTTCTTGGGTGGGTTCAGGGTTTTATTTTGTGTTATCTTTCAGTGACCAAGCTCATTGTGGAAAAAACAAACCCAGGCTACTGCATGCCTTAGATTGTTGCCTTCCTAAAATATACAGGAGTTCTAGTTGTTTTAAGCACAGAGGAAGTTTCTGAACTTAACATACTTTAAAAATATACTGTCTGGGTTCTCTGGATCTGCCTAAACTGCTAGAGCGGGGAAAAATGCTTTCTCATGGGAAGATTTAAAAATGCCTGGAAAATAAGTAAGTACTATGCTCCAGGCAGTTTCCTCTTCTCCATCTGCATTCACTGATAGGGCAGTTTTTCTCCTGTGACTACTGTCAATGTGCTAACAACACTCAGTTACTGTAATCCCACGTAATCCACCTGTGGCTAAAAAAATTACAAAATAAATGTGGCCTTGTGTTAATTCAACTGGTCCTCATGGAATGCGCACCAATACCTTACAGTTGAGTTCTCTCTATATAAAACTGTCCAAAAAACCTCAGATAGTAGGCCAGATTATTATTACCCTACTTTACAGAGTACTGTCCATTGGGAAGTCATTCCCTTCTCCCCCCACCCTAGCTCCTGGGTGCTTGGCGGCAGCACCCCCGCAGCCGGCCACTCTCCACGTTTGGGCTCTCTGTTTTAAGATAATTTGCAACTATTGGTTTGGCCTGATTATTTTGGGATACTTTTAGTGGTCAGCATTTTTCTCAATATGTTTAACGTCTTTTCAGAGCCCAATCTCCATATGATGGGATCAGGTCATACCTGTAGGCGCTCCGTCATTCGACGCTGCTCCATTGTTCCGGGTGTCTCCGCAAGGTGCGCATCCATCTGTGAAGTTAAAAGTTACGTTCTGTCAACTATTGTGTGGCAGATTTGTGGCTGCGGTTATACATGGCAGAAAGGTTTGGGAGAGAGTCAAATTATTTTCATAGCATCATTTCTTATCTTGACTATTGCATTGCAACGCTTATACCCCTATATGGAGCGCTGATGCACTTGCCTGAAATTAGTCATTTTATTCAGCAAGTTGGTTATGTATGGTTATTTTAGCCTACTCCTCATGAAATAACAGTACATGTTGTACCACCCAGGATTATATGCTGCATGGCTAAACACTTATAAGGTCCTAAAGCTGAGACCTATTAGCTTTTTTTTTTCCTGGTGAATGCTTATTAACTATTTTTCCATAGGTTAATACAGAGCTTCCAGTTCTGTGTAGCATACCTGGATGTTTAGTGTGACATGCAACACCACACAATTCCAGACCACACAATTCACTGCCACACAATTTAATACTACCCAACATAATTGCACTTCACATAATACCAGTCAAGGCAGCATGATTCAACTCCACATAATTACACTCTACTAAATAACACATAAAATCACTCTATTTCACATAGCAACAATCCACACAAATACACTCCACACCATGTTACATAATTCCAATTAGCATATTTGCACTCATCCCCTCACAGTTCCACGCCACACAATTCAACTCCACACATTTCCATTCCACACCACATAATTTGACACCAAAACACATAATTCAACTCAACAACACAGTTACACATCACACTAGATACATCCAGTCCGCACTAGAGTATGCCATATCATGCCACAAAATGCAACAGCGCACCACAGAGTTCCACTATATACCACTCCACAACACAAAAAACCATTGCAGATAATTACACTCAATGGCACACAATTCCACTCCACATAATTCCAGTACACTCAGTACCACATACTTACTATCCACATATTTGCACTGCACACCATGCCACATATTCCAGTCTACAAATCCACTCCACACCACACAATTCCTCGTCACACAGTTTAACTAACAATTCCAATCCAACCCACATAATTCCACTGTACACCATATACATCCACTGCACTCCATAACACATGGGTAAAAGACATTGTCATGTACAATACCAATAGCTCTAATTCGTGCAAAAGGGAGACCTTTTGGCTTGGACAATTCTTGTTGTTTTTAGCTGGAGGGTTTTTTGCCGAGAACTGACAATTTAATGAGTCTGTGTGTTCCTTCAGCTGTTCTCCTTATAATTGTTGATTATTCCTGAAAGGCAGAATGTCATGGGCATGGTTCCCCTCTTTTACCGCTAATGTAAGTGGCATATTTGGCCATGGTTCAGCAGATGTATCTATTAGTCGATCATTCTCGTGCAATGCAATGGAGAGTGCTCTTTGTATACGAGGTTCCCCTGTCGAAAGGATGAAAGTTTGAGATGTCTTTGCGTAGTTTCAAACTTCATACATGAAGGTTTATAAATGATGTTATTATTGCCACTGAGGAAGATACTTATCCATTGTACTACTCTCCACATGACCAGTACTCCTTACATCCCCTTTGGAAGGTTTAAATGATGAGTCATCCGTGCCTGGATCGTACACTGTGACTTATAAATTATAAGTATAGACTTTCATAACCTATCTCCATAGTAATCGGTTTATCCACTTTGGAGAATGAACATCTAAGGAATCCCCGATTCGAACCTGTGACCTGCAGTTTCCACACCGGTGGTGGATGCAGCAGTTTAAACCACGTAAAACTAGCTGCAACTGCAATTAATCGAACAAATAAAATAAACTTGAAACTTGAACTGCTTTATAAAAGTTTGCTATACCTTCTTTCATAAATTACCGACCAATCCTATTTAAAAAAAATATGTAACTGTTTTTCTAAGTTTAATAAAGTTAGCAAAAATAGCGAAATTATTAAAGCAAATAAGCAATCTGATTAAAGCTATTACATTTTATTTTGAATAGGCTGTGAAAATATTGTTATTTTGCACAACGTTATAATCAATGCCAATTGTTCAGCGTTTTAAGTATCCGCTATTAATTACTACGTGTTATTATTGCACCTATAGTAAAAAATGCCCTGGTTACTTAGCGGTAATCTTCATTACTCCGAGTATAGTCTTCCTCGCCACATGAGTTCACTATGTAAGTCATGTGGCGAGGAAGACTAACGAGGAGGTAATGCCCGGTTACTTACCGGTAATCTTCATTACTCCGAGTATAGTCTTCCTCGCCACATGACTTACATAGTGAACTCATGTGGCGAGGAAGACTAACGAGGAGGTAATGTTCTCCTGCGTGAAAGAGCTGATCAGCTTTTTGTGATGCATATAACTATGCAATGTACTGCAACTTACAATGCAGTTTTACATTATGCATGTATGTTGTGGCCTTTCAGTCGATTCAACTAAACATACTAAAATTAAAAAGAGAAGAAATGGTTAACAGTGCAACACGACTCTGGCATGTATGAAACAGTGGCTCTGGGCTCATTTGTGGCCACTCCTATTTGGATTTCGAAATATCTCTCCTACATTCATTCAATAAAAGTAAAAATCATTTGCATATCTGTTAGTCACGCTCCTCTGTTTTCCAGTTTGCCCTGTGAACCTATGACCTACTTTTAAGTTTAAACTCTACACTTATTTATAAATGTGAGTCACAGCTGGCCCTACCTTGAAACACGGTTTACAAAACTCCCATGGAGAAATCCGACTGGAGGTGAACGGTGAGGATTCTTCTGGTGTGCCGCCAGTGCCGTGCAGTTTCATATTTTCAAAACACTCCGTCGTCTGGTGCAATGTTGACACACACACACTGATTGCGGTTAGGGAAAATGTGACTTGTTTTCTCACTGGGAAATGGCTACCAGTAAAAACTCTTCATTTGGTGTATGACTTTTGACTTTTTCAGGCTTTTATCAAATTCCATTTTGCTTAAATGCCAAAGCATTTTAGTCCACCTGGTGCAGCATCCAATGAACCGCGTTTGGTAATCAGACCTTCAAATATAGACTTGCAGCCGAGTGAGTATCATATGCCCAGGCGCCATGATGTAGTTGTACACTCTCCAGTGGAGGTCATTATTCCAGTTAACTGATTTGCAAACATCACCATTAGTTTTCATTCACGAAGGTAGCACTCGTTGTTGATGTAATTTCCACATACTTGAGTGATTCAAAATTAAAGTTGCTTAGGGACCAGTGAGTGGGCTAGGATGAGACACAAGGGTGAACACTGGTTTGAGGATCTTGGGGAGGGGTGTCACTGCCACAGAACGCAAGGTAGAAGAAGGTTCACAGGGAGCTTAGGAGACTTGGCTTAATATTATCAATACAGAAGAGATGTCTTGGGTAAGACCACAGGCATTAGAGGCATATAAGAAGGCAAAGAAAATGTCCAAAAAGTCAGGATGGAGGGCACCTACTGAAGAGAAAGTCTTCAATGCCACCATCGTGTGTTGCTGCGGTGCTGCACCACGCGCGTCACGGGAGGTAGATAGTAATGTGTGCTTCAACCTTCAAGTCTTTTATAAGGTGTTTGTTAAGTTAGCATCCCAGCGAGTTTGCACACATTTCACTGCATTTGTAGTGTAGGAGAAATTTCGCTGCACAAAAAGGCATGCCTTGAGAGATCACAAAGGGGAGAGAGAGCATTCTGGTGTTGTCCAAAGGAGGCCAAGGGTGGTCTAGTATGGTGCTGCTCACCCCAACGGGTTCAAAGACATATCATGGGCAGCTTTAACCAGGAACAACAGTAGTGGGCAATGATCCAGAGGATCTCAAGCTCAGCCCAAGGAGAATGTTAGAGCGAGTTCTGAGGAGGAGAGATAGAGGAAGAAGAAGAAGAGGAAGAGCAAAGGAGCTCCTTGATGTATTTAAAGGATTAGGCTCAGACCAGATGACATACAAAGGCAGTGAAACGTGGGCGAGCTCTCTGGGATGCTAACTTAACAACTTATAAAAGACTTGAAGGTTGAAGCACACATTACTATCTATTGATTTATTGAGTGAGGTTTTCTACTTATGATGCTGTTGCTTTTGACTCTTCGGTTGCTATCTCCATCGCTTTTGGTCACATGTCTTGAAAGGCTTTAACAAAAAGAAAGGACTACGTGTGTATAACAGAGGTGAGGAAATAGAAAAAGGACTGCAGCATTGTTTTAATATTCTACCGTTGGTTTGTTCTGGTCCTGTTTCCCCACCACATTTACCTCTCATTGAACTCATCCCTGTTCCAACTGTCAAACTGCATTCTGTGCGCAGCTGAATGATACAACGGATGTATGACATTACAACGCATGCTTTTACATCGCATGCCTTTACAACGCTGTTTTTACAATGCATGCCTTTACAACGCATAGTGCTTTGGGGCGCTGGATAGTGAATAGTTTAATTTACTATTCCAACTCCAGTCCCCGTGGATAGTAGGGAAGGTGTTGGATAGTAAATTAAACCTATTCCCTATCCTAGAGCGCCCCCAGCGCAATGCGTTGTAATGGTTTGCGTTGTAAAAGTTGCGTCGTAAAGGCACTGCGTGGTAAAAGTTGCGTTGTAAAGGATGTTTCCCTGATACAACTGATTGGAATTAAGATGGTGTGTGGAGTAAGTTATTAAAGTGCCTGATTCTATAATGTTTCGTGAGTGTCATTCTCCACAACAGTCTTGCAGTAATATCCCTTGTTATTAGAAAATAGAAATATGACATAGGTCTCGATTCCGATTTCGAACGGAAGGGCTCCGAACGACGGTCGGAACGTGCCGACCGGATTCCTTTCCGACCGAGCCATTCCGATAGGCTTGGTCAGAAAGGAAAGTGACTCTGATTTCTGGATGGCTTACGACGGGCTCGGGGAGCCCGTCCGCTGTCCAGAAATCCTTCAGTACTTCCTCGGCCACCTCTTTACGACCGAGGGAGTACGATGACAGTTTTCCACTGCCTTTTCATGCCAGTGTTTCAGGCACGAAAAGGCAGTCGGAAACTGTCGTTGAGGGCTCCTAGTAGGGCCCACATATTTGAGAGGCCACCGAATGGCGGCCTGGGGGCACCTACGGTGCCCCTCTGTTGATCCCTGCACCGGGTGGCAGACACCTTGGGGTGCCGCCACCAGGTGCAATGATGAGCTGCACCCCTCCATTTCACAATGCTGGCATGCATTCCACTCGGAACACATGCTCTCATTGTGATACATACGAGTGCGACTGAACAGGGTTCGGTCGCATTGTACTTGCAGGGCCATTACCGACGACAGTAGGTCGATCAGTCATGGTTCCTGACCGATGTCGGACGGACTCAGATCCGCCCGACATCGGAATCAGCCCCTTTGTGTGTACATTATGAAATCTACTAATTCTTCTGGAATTGTACCCCCGCCCTTGTTTTTACACCAACCAGGGAATCCAAACATTGTTTAGGAAGAATGGGTTGACATGTCTGAGAAATATTTAAACGCACTATATGGGCAAGATTTTCATCCAGCCAGGAAAAAGCAGTTCTGCTCAGCACCATAGGCCAAGAAGCGAAACTTATTTTTAAATAATTGCCAGTTGTTCTGGATCAACATGGGCAAGAGTTCACAGATACTTACAAAGGAGCAAAGAAAAGGTTGGAAATTTGATTTTCAAAAATAACTAATGCGGTTATGGCCGGGTTCAAATTTTATACCCAACATTAGAGAGTCGGAGAATGTGTTGAGGAGTTTGTGTCTAAATAGAGAGCACTATCGCATGCCAATATAGTACTATGACAGATGAGTTGATATGTGAACCCTTCATTGTGCAGGATAGGAGCAAAGGAATGTATGAAAGACTTTGAGCAGGAAAAAATCCCTCATTAAAGGATGCCATTGGATTTTTTTTTAACGTTTTAGAGCAATCTGAGTATTGCATTAAGTGGATGGAAAGAAGAGATAAGGGAAATGACAGCAAAGTTACATGCGTGGATAAAGATAACACCAAAGTTTTGGCAACAACTAACAGGTACAACAAATCCAATAAAAGTGCAGTTTATCACCAACAAGTAGGGTGTTCCCCAGATGTGTAAGTTTTTTTCACAATTCAGAATCCAAATGTTGTTTTGCTCATGGAAAAGAGTGCAAGAAATGTGATCTCAAATGGCATTTTACGCACATGTGCAAGGTTTCTTCCAAACTAACAATAGGAATTGTACAAGAAAGTCTTCTAGAAAGTGAAAATGTGGATAGGGTTTTATGTGTTAATAATATTGTCAACAAAGTGGAGGGTAATAGGTTTACTTTATACCATTACACCCAAAGAAATATTTTTACGTTAAAGGCAGTAAGTTTGTTTGTTACCAAAGGACATTTTTGCAGGCGGTTACAGGCGAGAAAAAAGTTACAACATTTGTTATATGTTAACAAAAATTTAAGTTCAGAATACACAAGTTGAATGAAAGGGGACTTTTGAACTGAATGGTCCCCTATTCTAGGTTGGCACCACCAATATGATCTCTACATAATTGTAAATCAGAGAGCTTCAAACCAAGGGCATCATTTCGATGCTGGACGGTCAGACCGCCAACCGCCATCACAGCGGTCCGGGCACCGCCTGACAGGCAGGCGGAGGTCCGAAAAACCAATTACAAATTGACCCCACTGGTGGCGGTCAGAGAAGTGCTCTCTAATACTGCAGTGTGTGCTGCGGGCCAGGAAAAGGGCCACTGCACAAACAACAGTGTTGGAGAAAACTTTATTCACATCCATTTATCATGTGGTGCATAGCACAAGGGGCATGGACGGGTGCATGCCCACATGTGCCCCCTGGGCCCACTTTGCAGTGGGCCACGAGTGACGGGCACCTGTTTGAGTGCCCCAAAGTCCCTCTCTGACAATCCTTTCATGGTTGTGGGACTGGCATGAAAAGGCTGTGGGAAATGAACATCATATTCCCGATGGTGGTGCCTGCCTCTGCACCACCCCCATTCTGGGGATTTGAGTCCTACTGCCGCTCGACAGGTTCCTGTCGGAGGTGGGGGACTTCCCCCTGACAGCAAATTGTCCCACCAGTGGTATCATTATCTGGCAGACGGACTGTAGGGCTATCAGGCGGTTGGACCGCCACCAACAGGCTGTCGGTGGCAGTCCGACCAGCATCCAAATGAGGCCCCATGTTATGATAGTTAAGTATACTCAGTGGAAGAAATACATGAAAATTGCCAAAGGGATTTTTATTAGTAAATTGCAAGAATTTAACAGTGATTTGCATAAAGTAATAGTCAAAACAGATGCTGTGCCTGTACATTATAAGTTGGGGAAGGTACCATCACAACACGCAAGAAATGTAAAGGATGCTTAGGGATATGGTGCAGAGGGTGTTATTGAATAGATTGAAACTTCCAGCTGAATTTCCTCATGTGTAATTACAGAGAAATGAGATGGAAGTTTGAGATTTTGTGTGGACCTTTGCAGTGAATCAAAAATATGGCGGTGGATAATTATCCATTACCCAATATTAATAAATTGGTACTGTTGTATAAAGGGTATAGTTACTTTAGTAAGTTAGACTTCAAAAGTGCTTACCACCAAATAAAATTACATAAAGATTCCGAACCACACACAGTCTTCATAACTGTGGAGGGTATATTTCAGTTTATCAGGATGCTGTTTGCTTTACTGTAGGCAGCACATTGTTTTCAGAGGATAATGGGGGAAGTAGTCACAGGAATGGATAATGTACTCTATTTTCAAGATGACACTCTGGTATTTGGAGAAACTGTTGCGAGTCATAATATTGTTCTCTCATCATGTCCCACTGGGCATGGCGCTGGCGCCATACTGGCTGTTTACCACAATATCAGTGAACTCCTGTCAGAGGCTCACCACTGGCCTTCTGGCAAGAGGCTGGCTTTCTAAGGATAAAACGTGAGGCAGGCATGAAGGAGGGAAGTGAACTTAGGCAAGGGTGACTAGAACGGATATAAACCACATGCAGACCAGGGTCCAATCATATGTCCGGTGTTATGCTGTGAGGTACAGTCCCATGTCTACTAAATGTGCATTAAAAACTGGATTTTTGAAGAATGGCATGGTTTCCCTTGCCTCCATATTTCACACCATGGTTGCTTATTGCTGACCTCTCTGTAGTTCGCTTTCATGTATTTTATTGTTTTTTGGTTGACAACATAGAGTGTTCTGCTTGCCATATGGTGAGGTCTGTATTATATAACTGCTCGTTTAGCTGCTTCTATGAATAAAACGTTAATATTTGTTTACAAAACAATACATAACTCAGAGAAGAAAGGCCCATTTGTGCTTACAATTTCCAATAGACAGAGATGAGCAATCCTTATATAAATCAGGCCTTCCTCACATACGACATTACACAATGATATATACATTTTACAATGAGCTACAATTCTAAAATGCCATTTTTTGCATCACTATTTTGTGTATTTTTTGTGGGCCGCTCAGAAAGAACCTGCCTGTTTTGTAATTCAGTGCTTCCTTTAAACTGACGTAACTTGATAGAAATTGTGACAATATTTTGCAGGATGAAGCATTACGCTTATGCCATTTACGTAGCTGCAAAACCCATTATAATTAATCATTTCGTTGGAAAAATGAGCCTCCTGGCAGCGATTAGTGCTATCTATGCTTCATCTCCTAATGCTAGTGTCCTACACCTTAAAGCAGCCTTATATACTCATCTACTTGCTTGCACCTCCTCCTGAATTTCCTTTGGTCTATTTAATGCCACCTGTAAGGATCTGAGGGCTTTAGTACATCTTGAATAAACCAACCCTTCCATTTATTATTAGTGTTCTGTAAGGAAATCCTTAACTGCTCTTTTATATTTGAAGCAATAACATTAAAAGTATTCTTGACATCCTTGTCCTCAGTATCCTCATCTAAACACATGCTAAACTGCATGTAATTAGCATTGATAAGTTTTATGAAAAAATTAACTCTGCTCCATTTCAAGGTGATACCATTGGTAGAGGCTATTTCTAGATCTATAACACATTCTTCAATAGGCTTCACATGACTGCTTGGACAGATATCATCCAGTCTTAGGGCATTATGATCGCTTAATCAATTTAAATGTGTCTTAGAATTGCACATCATATGCCTCAAATTATTTCTAACTAAGACGAAATCAATTGTGGTTTTGCTTTCTTTGCCCATGAAAGTGCGTGCAAAAGGGACATGTGCATGTGGGACACTCACCTCTTTGGCAAAAACCATATTATATTTGTAAATGACATTATTTCTCTTCTCTCCATACCTGTCATGTATTAGGCCTAAATCTGTGACATCAACATAACCACAGACTTCCTTTCCGTGTAGTGAACATAAATAAGTGTTAAAATCCCCACCCTAAATCACACGAATGGACCCATACTTTGAGGAGTAGATCAAATTCAAAACTCTATTGATAGATTTAATCATGTTTGCATTCTGCACTAAAAACATTATTATAATAATGAATTATATAAAAATGACTGTTATTTGTCATTCTGAAACGAATAACCATAACTTGGGAATATGGCGAGTCTAAGTTCTTAATAAACTGGGATCCAGGATACAATGTTGAGACATATGCCACTAAACATTCCTTTGCTCTCCTTGCAACAGAAGGCACTGCTGCTGTAAAATAAGTAATGTATCAATGTATATGTTTATTTGCAGGCAGTTAATAGCCCAAGTTTCAGGTAAGAATATATTTCAAAATGTATTGGCAAAAATAAGCCAGTCCAAATTTTGATTTTCTCCAAAAAGACCTGCAATATTCAAAAACATACGAAACTACTTATATACTTCCCAAAAGTTGTCATCCATTTTAGGTCGAGTTTTTGAGACCTGTTGTATACACTTTGTAGGCTTAAAGCCCACCTGCTACTTTTCATGTATTTGTTTCATTGTTCTTTAAGATTCTTTGCTTCCTAATGGTCAGTCTTGCCTCTTTGTCCCACCTTTTTCTCCTTCATTAACTCCCATGGAGCAGGAACTAATTACTGTATCTTTACGCTTTAATTGTTTATCTGTTCTTTAGAGGACTTTTTTTAAATTTATTTCCTGCTCGTGTTACACTGTGGGTGCATGTTCAGCTTTGGCACCCGTATTTTATTGTCTCTTCGCCCGCTCAGTCCCCTGATTTGGTGCCCATATTTTATTGCTTCTTCGCCCCCTCATACCTGCACTGTTGCTGCCATACTGCGCGCACCTCCTGCTCCATTTGTTCCACCCTCTCCCTGGCCTCTTTACCGCCCAGCTTTCATGTCTTCCCAGTCTCCACAAACCATTTTTCCGTCATAGCTGCTTCCAGTCCCGCAGCATTCTTTTAAATTGCTTTTTCTCTTGTTTCTATTTCACACAGGGTCATTGCCATTTGGGAGCCTAGAAAGGGGTGCAGGTTTATGAAAGATTGGTTTGATCATTATCTTTCGCTGAACAAATCTTTAGTTTTATAATAATAGGGGTTAAAAGAAATCAAAAAGTGCGCTCAAGTATTGTTTGTGCAATACATTTATATTATTGTGAATGCCTTGCTTTAGTTGGTCCCAGTTCTTACGTTTGACCAACCTAAGATGGCCGTGCTCTTTGCCTAGAGCCGGTGTGGCATTAAAGACAGATAGACAGAAGCACGCCATTGGCTGTCTGGAGAGAGATGGCGCTGAAGGAGGAGGTACAGTGCCTCAGGCAGGAGCTGAGCAACCGGAGGTGGTCCTTGAGCCAGTGCTTCCGGAATCTCTTCACTCTCTTCACCTAGGGCGGCCTTTAGGTCATTGCTTGTATCAGCAGGGTGTTCCAGGACCTGTTTGCTCTGGTCAAGCACGAGGGGGCCTACTGCCTGTTTTTTTTGTCTGGTTAAACACTGACATAATCCCTGGAACTTAAGGGCAGGGCAACACATGCTTTTCACATACACCAACCCACCTCATTTTCCTACAGATTGTGAGCAGGGACAGGCGAGTGAGGTAAGAAATGGTAAAGCTGGTACGACTGCTCTGTGTCTGAGGCAATGGGGTACAGCTGGGTGTGAGGCAGAATTGAGGCAGTGTCCTTGGATTTCTTTACCTGGGCACTAAAACACAGTGCTAGCAAGTTGCCTCGTATCATTTTGGAATCTGTTTGCATTTTGGTAAATTTAGTCCTGCATGTATAAGGAGTGTAACCAAAACGACAAATGCCCGAATGCAAATCAAAAAGGGGCAGTAGCCGAACACACCTGATATGGACAACTTAAGACTCCTGGCCTCCGCTTCAGCTTGTCCTTGCTTTGATGCCAAAATTTGAATGCCGGTTTGCTCCTGTTTAGCTTCCTTACATTACATTGTTCAGTAAGGCTGTAGTAAAGTGCAGTTTCTTGGGTGGGTTCAGGGTTTTATTTAGTGTTATCTTTCAGTGACCAAGTTCATTGTGGAAAAAACAAACCCAGGCTACTGCATGCCTTAGATTGTTGCCTGCCTAAATTATACAGGAGTTCTAGTTGTTTTAAGCACAGAGGAAGTTTCTGAACTTAACATACTTGAAAAATATGCTGCCTGGGTTCTCTGGATCTGCCTAAACTGCTAGAGTGGGGGAAAATGTTTTCTCATGGGAATATTTTAAAATGCCTGGAAATAAGTAAGTACTATGCTCCAGGCAGTTTCCTCATCTCCATCTGCATTCACTGATAGGGGAGCTTTTTTTGTCTTGCCACTACTGTCAATGTGCTCACAACACTCAGTTACTGTAATCCCACTTAATCTACCCATGGCTAAAAGAATTACAAAATAATTGTGGCCTTGTGTTAATTCAACTGGTCCTCATGGAACACACACTTATACCCTACAGTCGAGTTCTCTCTATATGAAATTGTCCAGAAAACCTCAGATAATAGGCCAGATTATTAGTTCTCTTAATACCCTACTTTACAGAGTACTGTCCATTGGGAAGTGATTCCCTTCTCCCCCCACCCTGGTTCCTGGGTGTTTGGCGGCAGCACCCCCGCAGCTGGCCACTCTCTATGTTTGTGCTCTCTGTTTTCAGGTAATTGGCAACTGTTGGGTTGGCCTGATTAGTTTGGTATACTTTTAGTGGTCAGCATTTTTCTCATTATGTTTATCCTCTTTTCAGAGCTCAATCTCCATATGACGGGATAAGTCATACCTATAGGCGCTCCGTCATTTGACGCTGCTCCATTGTTCCGGGTGTCTCCGCAAGGTGCGCATCCACCTGTGAAGTTAAAAGTTACGTTCCGTTCAACTATTGTGTGGCAGACTTGTGGCTGCACTTATACATGGCAGAAAGGTTTGGGAGAGAGTCAAATTATTTTCCCAGCATTATTTCTTATCTTGACTATTGCATTGCGACGCTTATACCCCTATGTGGGACGCTGATGCACTTGCCTGAAATTTACTCATTTTATTCAGCAAGTTGGTTATGTATAGTTTTTTTAGCCTACTCCTCGTGAAATAACAGTACATGTTGTGCCACCCAGGATTATATGCTTCATGGCTAAACACGTATAAGGTCCTGAAGGTGAGACCTATTAGCTGTATTTTATTTTTTTATTTCCTGGTGAATGCTTATTATCTATTTTTCCATAGGTTAATCCAAAGCTTCCAGTTCTGTGTAGCATACCTGAATGTTTAGAGTGACATGCAACACCACACAATTCCAGACCACACTGTGATGTATTCCTATAGGTTCTGAATCGATCCCCCTATTCCTGACCCTATTCTGGTTAACAAACCAACAAGTTAACTAGCAGTCAGCCCATGAGGCAGCAAACCCCCATGATGCAGATACCGTTATCTGACGAAGCCACACTACGGCACAGGAACGTGTTATCTGATTAGGTCATAACGCTTGCGATCTAATTAGACAAGCGATATTCCTCCAGCCCCTGATAAGGCATACGGAGTTCTCATAACAAATCAAACCTATGACAACCTGGGAAAAACCCCTGCGGCCATTGTTTTGATTTCACCAAGAACTTCAGCAAAAGAATGTGCTAACGACCTGGTCGTATGACATCCTTATTGACGTATCTAAGTCCATCCTTACGTCAATCTCGGCACCTGAAAGGTATAAATATTACCGGTATTGCCCTATGCAAACACACGCGGTGGTGACAAGACGGAGCAGCCATACTTGCCGAAGCCCAGAGCAGAGCAGACCCCGCTGGCACAGCCCCGCCTTCCTGACACGCTGAGAACGAGACGCGCTGCTTTCTCCTGCCGAGAAATCCAGCACCGGCGTTTCCGGGTAGCCCTCGCAGGCAGCCTGGAATATCGAGAGCAGAGAGAGAGATACCATCCCTCATTCATCCTAACTTCCAGGTACAGAACTGAATAACCCCTCACAGAGAATTCTTTAGTCAGTCACTTGGCAAAAACAAACTTAACTTAAACTGTAACTTTCTATTCCCGCCCACGTATTAGGCTTAGGTCAGGTACACGGGGTAGGCGTATCTAGAAACACCAGTTGAGTACGTTTAGTCAAATGTATATGTGTATGTAATATATTTTATTCATTTTAAACCTTCATATGGCTTAGAAACCATATCAATGTTTTTACAGTATTATTTTATACTTCTGCTTTTAATGTATGCACTTTACTTAACGATAAGTATTGCAATAATATCGATCCATTTCTCTTGTACGATAAAAGAGACTGATCAATAAATAACATCTTTTATTGAACACGCCCGTCTCTTCCTTTTCTCTACAATCTGATGAGACTAAGAATGCACGTACTGACTGAGTAAAATAAATTGCCTTTTGTTCACACGACTCTCGAGATACACTCTTGATTAGGGGAGAGCAAAGTTGTCATGTTCTATGGTTGTCAGAAACTAAATCCCTTCTTGTCTAATCAGGGAAGTTAATTCCTTCCTGAACATTCGAGAAAGTTTCTAGTGAACTCTGAGCTAGCTGGCGAACCCAAAACTTTAAGTCTAATATCGACAGTAGTAGACCTAGTTAACGTCTGGTCTAGGCCTATACTATTGAAGGTATTATTCCAATGCGCAGAGCCTATTGGGATAATAGGAACTACACTACATGGCGCCCAACGCGTTTGGAAAGGGCGATAAAACTAACGTAAGACATTTAAAGTAACTCAGTCGTGCTTTCTCACTCAGACCCCTTTTTCCCATAATACTCCAAAGACGTCTGGAGTGGGTGAAAGGTAATATCCGCCAAACATCGCAGGAGGAAACTCCTATGTATGGTACTTGGTATAGTCAACGTTGAAGGATAAACCGTTCCAAAATATTGTGCATCTAATCTTTGTTTCCATAAGAAACCTGATCTGCAAACAAACAAAGTAACCATCCTGTCGGTAAAATGGTAGACAGTGATGATGAAAGAGAGGCAGTTAGATTAGCAACTGAACTCGCAGCAGCTGATACTGCACTGCAAGACGCAGACCCGGATATAATACTCATCCCGGTCATTAAAAGGAAATCTATAACTTTAAAACTTATAGAAAATGGACTGACACCTAGAGGTGGTACAGTCATATTCGTAATTGAGGCACACGAATATCGGCAGACAGAGGTATACTATTCATGGATAAATTTTCCTGCAGCAAATGCTGTAACAAAGTACTTCCACTATTACAAAATAGAGGAACCTCCTGAAACGTACACTCCTTTCGAGGAGGTGGAAGTACCACTCAAATTTCAAGAGCACCTGCTCTTATTTGATGGCGCCCTAAAACATAATAATCACATCACCAGGCTCGGTCCCTTAGGTAGACCAGGAGCAACGTGGCCGGTCCTAGCCGGATACACACCACATCCAGACATCAACAGGATGTCTGCAGCAAACCTTTTAACACAGCTAAAACAATTAATAAAAATACATAGACAATTAGTCCAGTATGTGATGCGGACTTCTACAATTCAGCCAGCAATTAAAATTCCACAGCTGACCCCTCACCAGGGGAACACAAATAAAATTACACCACAGAACATACAGTCCTGCCTAGGTAAAGTACCAGCTAAACGGGAACAAATACCATTCTGGTTGGCACCGAAAATAACCCAAATAGAGGCGGTGTTTCCTGACACCACCCCGTTAGAAAAACACAGGATTCTGACTATCTGTCTTCCAATGGGAATCGCACCACACATTGAGGACTGTGACACTTGGGGTACAGTCTTTGCTTCCATTTACACAAAAACGCACGGTGTTCCATCCATTTCGGTAATACCAGATGTGCTAAAACAAATTCAAGACGAATATGGTCCAGAACCCGCTTTAACTCTTGGTATGAAATTACTAAAAGACTTCAAGCAGGTCTCAGCTATATTATTAGCCAACATAAAGGGAGAAGCAGCAAACGTGGCGATCCGCCAGAGGTTAAAGGAGACAGATATAGCAGACCAACCAGCTGAAATTGCCAGAATCATAGAAAAATCCTATGAGGAACTAGGTAGAGATAGTTTAGGTGGAATACCAGTAAAACCACAAATGATTGAAAGTCCTGAAAAAATATTTTTTAATAATAATTCAACATCACAGAAAAAGAGCTGGGATGGAAACAAACAATCCAATCCTAAAGAAAAGAAATTCCAGTCCAGAGGCAGGTCTCCAAGGCGAAGAGAAAAATCTCCGAACAAAAGACACAGGTCACCCCAGAGTGACCCCTCTGGGAAAAGATATAACCTTAGAAATAGGGATAATATAAAGAAGCCTGATAGATATCAAGACATTGATACACGTCCCTCTCAATCTTTTCAGACTTCCTCGCAGAAATCGGAAAGAAGAGGACGATCAGAACAAAGAGAAGAGCACGCCAAGTCCAAAGACAAGGAACCTGCTCAGCTAAAAAAGAAATTACTATTTCCAAAAAAGAAGGTAGCCAGTATCAAGGTAGTTAACAATGCCGAGAATACTGAGGACACAACTGAAAAACGGAGAATGGGCTCAGACAATGCTAGACAGCGCAGCAGAAGTGAGCATAGCTCGCAAAGTCCTTATGAATCATCTGGAGACAGTGGACATGAATGAATATCTTCAAGTGGAAACTGCAGACACCAGAGTTAGCAAACCTCACAAAATATACGAAATAACATTACGTATAGAGGGAGATAAGACTAGAAAAATAAGGGGACTATTTTGGGATAATCTCTCCAAGGGCTATGACATCCTTCTAGCTGAAAAAGACTGGCCACCAGAATTTGTCAGGGAGTGCCCTCATGGCGAAGAAGTAATTATGCTTGCCTTCTCAAACCACATCCCAATTCATAAAAAATACACACTTGCTAGAAAGTGGGCAGTAGCTCTAGCTCCTGCTTTATATAAAAATCACGTAGGATGGGATGAGGACTCTCCTCCTCACAAAATCCAGTTAAAATCACAACCTACTGCACAAAGGCAGTACCCAATTAAGCAAGAAGCAAAAAAACAGGTAAAAGAAATTCTAGATCAGCTAGAATACCAGGGGGTGATTGAAACTTGCACCTCACAAATGAACAACCCTTTGTTTCCGGTCTCCAAACCAGACAATTCATACCGTCTAGTTTTGGATTACCGACACCTTAACTCATGTTGCAAAACTTTTGCAGTGCAAAACTCACATAGTGCTGCACTAATGAATAACATAGTGCGCAAAAAATACAAAACAACCTTAGACATCTCTAATGGATTCTTTTGTCAAAACATAGCACCAGAGAGCAGATATTTGTCTGCGTTCTCAATAAATGGCACTCAAAAACAATTCTGTCGGTTAGCCCAGGGGTACAAGAACAGCCCGGGAGTATTCTCAGCGAGAGTAACAGAATTACTACAAATATATGACGACGAAGCATTATCATATGTCGACGACATATACTTAACAGATGATGACTTGGAGACTCACTTGAAGAGAGTGAACACCATAATACTTGGGTTCGCAGCAGAGGGTTACAAATTCAACTTTAAAAAATCCAGAATTGCCCATCTGACAGTCCTGTTCTTAGGATATGAATTATCAAGTGAAGGCAAAAGCCTGGCTGACAATTTTCTAGAAAAATGTGCCGTACTCCAAGCACCTAGAACACTAAAAAACCTACAGTCTATTCTAGGCTTCCTAAATTTCGGAAGAACATATATTGCAAATTACGCAGAAAGGGTCAAACCCCTTTATGATCTAATAAAACCAGATTTTAAAAGATCTAATTGGACTCAAATACACACAGAAATATTGAGATCCTTACAAACAGACATGCTAATTAAAACAAAATTAGAAACACTTGATAACACACGCAATCTTGTGATCCGAGTCATCCCAGGGAGATGCGGATTCACATACCTGACCTCTAATGAGGGAGAAAAGGTACCAATTGCATTCAAATCACACTTGTACACAGAAGCTGAACAGAAATTCAGCATTAAAGAAAAAATTGTTCATGCAGTTCAAACCGCAATAGCTAGAGAAAAAGATCAAGCGGACGGTAGACATATCACAGTCAGAACAGCTGACTCAGCCTTTGAGGCATTAACAACACCATGTAATTTACCAACAACAACATTGAATCCGGAATGGATACAATGGGTGAATTCAATCACAACGGACAAAGTATACTACTACTTTGATCCAGAACTAGAGGAATTAAAAAATCTAGAATATGAAAGAACATTCCCTCTGCCAATCGATATTCTGCCTTTACGACATTACGCCTGTGTAATTTATACAGACGGACATGCTCAACCCCCCGTTTGGGGAGAACAAGCATACAACCCCACATGTGGGATTACAAAAGAAGTGTGGCGCGGAGGT
Source organism: Lissotriton helveticus (assembly GCF_964261635.1). NCBI lineage: Eukaryota > Metazoa > Chordata > Amphibia > Caudata > Salamandridae > Lissotriton > Lissotriton helveticus. Next base: position 492,718,700 of record NC_136063.1, read on the forward strand.
AAACTAAGACCTCTATTAACAAAAACACACTCAGTAGAAACTAATTCAGAACAACAAACTGAAATATTAGCATTGAAAATGGCGCTAGATAATGCGGATCGCGAATTCCCGACACTTATAGTGTCAGATTCATATTACTGCATCAAATCATATAACAACGATTTGCAGACATGGATTCAAAACGGTTACAAAGATGACACAGATGCAACAATAAAGCAGAAACTGCTCTGGGAACAAATAGCTCTTTTACAAAAAGAACTACCAAAGACTCACGTGACACACTCACTGAGTCATCAGCGTGATGGCGTTCACGTTGCAGGGAATTCATTGGCTGACACAGCCACAGCGGTAGCAACTAAATCGGCTCCCGTAGTTCGAAAAAAGCGTACATTAAAATACATTGACGGTGAAACAGTGCTGGCGGTGAAAACGTAATTAAAAGGCGACTGCTCAGCGCTACCGATCAACTATCCACTCAATTATACATACATAACTGATGCAAACAATGTTCCTTTTGCTCGAATCCCTGGAGTGGGGGATAGGGCAATTCCAAACATGGAACATAGGTTAGGACTAATATTAGCGGCACACGAAGGGCTTGCTTCTATACATGCTGGCGTCTCAGCCACAGTATCATTATTAAAACAGAGATACTGGTGGCCACAAATGAGAAAACAAACAAGGAACTATGTTCTAGAATGTGAAATATGTCAAAGAATGAAAGTATCAACGGTGAGACGTCCAGCGCAGACGCCCCTTCTAATCTCGGATAAACCATTAGCCTGTGTTTACCTAGACCACTGTGGTCCCTTACAAAGGGATGGTAACTATAAATATATCTTGGTTGCAGTGGACTCATGTACGAGATTCATATGGATGTGGCCCCAGCGAACGGCTGACGCCAGAACTGTTATAAAAGATTTGCGAGTCTTTATCGGCACATACGCGATTGGCATGCTGCATTCGGACCACGGTCCTGCTTTTAGCTCTAGAGCTTATAAGGAGGCCATGGTCAGCATGGGCGTGACATTGCGGTACTCTTGTCCATTTCACCCTGAGGGGAACGGAATTGTTGAAAGAAAAAACCGTGACATACAGCAATCTATAACGGCAAAGGTATTAGGTTCGGGAGCTGGGTGGGTCAAACATCTAATAAGTGTCCAACGTAGTCTAAATAACTTGCCAAGAAATTCTCTGAAGGGATTCAGTCCGTACGAATTATTATTTGGAACTAGGATGTTGATCTCTGACCTTGATAGTCAGACTTCAGTGGTAAAAGAAAAAAGCTTTGATATCAAAGACCGTTTGGCTATTTTGCAGGACTTAAACAAAACAAGAAAAGACCTGAGCAACATAAAGTTGAAACAACAGCCAACAACCACTAAAGAACCACCACCTGTCCCAGCAAGACCTGTCTGGATTCCAAAAGTCGGGGATCTGGTCAGAGAAAAGATCGCGGTAAAGAAGGAATTTGGGCCTTCTTACAGAAAAGCAGTTCCTGTCTTGTCTGTCAACGGGACAAGATCAGTTGTACTACCGCCGCTTGCTGGTAAAAAGGAGAACCGAGTTGTATCTATCGACCTGGTAAAACCACAATCATGTGGCCGATAACAAATAGTAGGCCAAGTGGACTCCCAATAAGTAGCAGAACACCAAGGTTTGCTACCAGTACAGAGGTCCTAACTAAGAGGCTTATTACATTCGAAACGCCTACAAAAGAACAACAAGGACTATGCAACAATGCAATGGAACTTAGACCTCTGAAAACCCAAATAAAAACATTTAGCAGAGACACACCAATCTATAATGAAGTACCAAGTGCAAATGCAAGAAACAGTGATCCTGAACCAATTGGAACAATTGACAGAACTGCATCCGGCTACTTCATAAACTTCGATGATTCCTCTGAAGGCTTCAGTGAATCAAATACACAGCCATCATCAAATACCTTTAAAGATAAAGCTAAAGAACTTTTGAAACAACTGAAAGAAACATATCTGGTTTCTCCATGGCTTGAATTTTGGGTGGGTTTTGGTGCATTTATCCTCATACTTTGGCTCCTCATGGTACTAACTTTGGGACGCTTCATTGAGGGAAAATATGCTAAAATGGACACAGCAAGTCAGAAAATCAACTTGATCCTCAAACCACACACATCTTCACACGTCGAGAAAAGAGAACTTTCTTCAGCCAACTTCACAGCCAATCCTATACCGGGTGGGGTAGCATGGGATACCACTGACTATGAAATTTATGGTCCGGTCGAAATCCTGAAATATCCACACCAAATTAAGATCTCATTGAGTGACTTTGTAAAACCGAGCTCATTTGCTGATGATTGGGACTTCGAAAGCATTAATAATATGATGTCTGACTTAGTAATGTCTGCTAAATTTACCAAACATGATTATTTGCAGGGTTCTACAAATTATGATAGTATGTACTGTTATAACCACTTTGGTAATCATTTTCTACATAGATCTGCACAACCTAGAAATGTTTTAAATTATAATCAATGGGAACATTGTGCAACCCCTCCAAAAGGAAGCTCAAGAACCGTTTACGACAAATATTCATATTTTTCAGGTTTTAACATAAGTAATGCTGAAACATTTTATTTCAAATTGTCAAATAAGACAGGGATGAAGACCATGATAACCAACACGAAATTGATATATTCAGACTCATTCTTTGAACAAATGAATACTTTTGGTTTTGATTATTGGGACAAAAATGTTGAATTGAAAAGTGTTTGGGGTACAAAAGAATGGCAAGTACAGGGTATAGAATCTTTGTTTAGAGCCTGCATGATCCCAGAACAAATTATATTTTTAAATGACACTGTTCAACAAGCCACCTGTCTTGGCCTAGCCAAAATCAAAGACTTAAATAAACCGTCTATTCCAAAACCAACAATGAACAGCAATAGTTCTACAGAAGAAGAGATAGACGTAAATTATGTATTAAACCAAAACAGAACACATCCAGATTGGAAACAGTGGTTGATCTGGCCCACAGATACTAATAACTGTCAAGACAGATTCCTGAACAAAACACAGGGGTTCAAAATGACCAGGCCAGACACTAGATATCCTCAAAGACATCACCCAGGGATAATAACCACCTACAGTGTGGGCAAATTATGCCTTCAATGGCTACAAACTTCCACACTGGCAGAAATTAAGCAACACCTAACTTTACTTACTGATGGTGCTGACTTGCGTGATTTCACTATGGGACCACGCAAACAGCGTCAAAAGCGTTTCATAGCAGCCTCTGTATATGCAGCATACAATGAGGCCTGGAAGGTTACTCAAATTGAAACAGCAGAGAGAATACGGGAAATTGACCGTATTAATTTGGAAAAATCACTTTCTGTAGTGGACAATGGGTTAATGACTCTGTCCTCCAGAATTTTTTCTTTGGACAGCATTGTGTCTTCAGCAATCGACATATTATCGCAAGACTTACTGTTATTACAACACGGTCAGTCCCAATTGCGTTCTATTGTACAGCTTGGCTGGACGTTACAAAATCTGCGTTCAGGCTATGTGCCTTGGCGTTTAATCAACACAACGTCACTATTCTATATCTTTAACCTTACTGATAGACAAATCAGTATGGCCCAAAAGGGAGCTGATTATACAATCCTGAGCATTGAGAAACTTGAGAGATTACCAGTGACAATGTCAGAACGACCTGTCAGTGAATGGATAATACATGGGATAATAAATATTCCAATTTCAACCTTCAGGTTTCAATACTGCCAAAAATATATACAGGCTGGCATGTACGAGAAATTGGGAAAGGGGTACATTAAAACAACATGGGACCTGCCCTATTCACATGCATGTGTCAGTAATAAAGGACAGAAAGTGTTTCTTAGTGGCAATAATTGTGCAATGTCACTAAGCGGTACACTTCTGTGTAACGGAATTAGTTTGCACGGAGCCTGTGAAGGGAACTCAAATAACCTTTCATGTCACCAGCAAGGCGCACCTGCAACAGAGATAGAACCATTCTTTCAAAGACTCTATAATGGGAGTTACATTCTAATTGTAGATCGCAGATGTTGTAGTCTTATGCCCGGGACTCCTTATCTCGTAACTACGACTGCGAAGGTCAAGTGCTGTGGACACTCATTGTTCCCCAGCTCCTTTCCAGACAGGGAGGCAAGGGCATGGCCCAACTTGAAAATTACTTCTATTCGAATAGATACTTTAAGCAGAATGAAAACAGTGCTTCTTCAGACGCCGACCAGGCTCACGTCATCAAAAGAAACATATGATCTACAAGTCGCAAGGACGACTGCAGGGATACATTCATTGTTATCAACTAATTCCCCCATACATTTCGCAGAAATCCTGAATGAAATCTTAAATATTTCTGATACCAGTGGGGTCTCACAAGTATTTAAGACAGTATTTTCAAAGGCATTAACACCATTCAAAGCCATACTGGGTATTTTTCCAGACTTCGTCCATTCGATTTTTGGCGGACTTCCCCTCATTTTAGGACTGATTGCAGGAATCCTATTCCTAGTCCTTATTTTTCGTTATGGCAAACCATGTCACAGACAAAACACCTGCGACAAGGGAAGAAACAATCCTAGCCATTGGATACCGGGACCGGATATCAAAAATCCTGGGACTATCCCGGCTTAGAGACCTGAACATGACTTGGTTTCTATCCTTTCGACCTATGTGGCAACGATGTGTTTTACCTGTATTAAGGTGCCTGCTATGCGGAGAAGAATGCGTGTTAGACACCTGTCTGACGCTACAATCGGATGCGCCAATGGATGCAGAAACATTGTTGAGTCCGATCAAGGCTCATGCTTTGTGCTGCCCTCAAAGGCTACCAATCCTGATGACGGCATTCGTGGAAGCTTCACCACTACGATTAAGGGGTAGTGAAGTACAAGATGAAAGCAGCATCGATCAGGTACAACCTTCTGTCAGCAATCCAAATCAGAATGTCAATGGAGAAAATCATGCACATGAATGCATGGTTACACCTATTTCCGAGTTAATGGCACTCTCCCAGGAAGCTGTTGACAACTTTTTCGAAAGCCTAAATGATATGATGTTCTCACCAGAACAGAAATAGGGACTTTTGAACAAACTCGTACACGGCGTTCCCTGAATTTGGCCTTCAACTTTAATAACAAAGTCACATGAACATTTTTCCCTCCAGTTCACGGACAGCAATTTTTTCAGCAGCCCCAAATTATTTTTTTCAATTTTTCGGGTCACTTATCTTCTCCTTAAAGTAAGAGACTATTCCTAGAGAACTAAGATTTCTATTTTTAGACAGCTTATAGACATTAGCTGCCCGCTGGTATGTTCATTGTATTATATTCTGTGATGAAGTGGTCTCGAACTTTTTTCTGTATTTAGAGCCATTTCATGTGTAAATCTCATATACCAAATAGCATTAATGTATACAAATGCGTTATTACTTTAGCATTATTCTACAGCTTGAGTGCATACTATACATATGACTGCATTTCTTCCGTATATTTGAAAATTTCAAAATGCATATATGTATTTTGGGGTGGTAAGGTATACACAATACTCTATAAATATATTGTACTATGTTTTACTATGCATAGATTAGTAAATATGACCATAGTTAGCGTGGAGTGGGTGTGATGTATTCCTATAGGTTCTGAATCGATCCCTCTATTCCTGACCCTATTCTGGTTAACAAACCAACAAGTTAACTAGCAGTCAGCCCATGAGGCAGCAAACCCCCATGATGCAGATACCGTTATCTGACGAAGCCACACTACGGCACAGGAACGTGTTATCTGATTAGGTCATAACGCTTGCGATCTAATTAGACAAGCGATATTCCTCCAGCCCCTGATAAGGCATACGGAGTTCTCATAACAAATCAAACCTATGACAACCTGGGAAAAACCCCTGCGGCCATTGTTTTGATTTCACCAAGAACTTCAGCAAAAGAATGTGCTAACGACCTGGTCGTATGACATCCTTATTGACGTATCTATGTCCATCCTTACGTCAATCTCGGCACCTTAAAGGTATAAATATTACCGATATTGCCCTATGCAAACACACGTGGTGGTGACAAGACGGAGCAGCCATACTTGCCGAAGCCCAGAGCAGAGCAGACCCCGCTGGCACAGCCCAGCCTTCCTGACGCGCTGAGAACGAGACGCGCTGCTTTCTCCTGCCGAGAAATCCAGCACCGGCGTTTCCGGGTAGCCCTCGCAGGCAGCCTGGAATATCGAGAGCAGAGAGAGAGATACCATCCCTCATTCGTCCTAACTTCCAGGTACAGAACTGAATAACCCCTCACAGAGAATTCTTTAGTCAGTCACTTGGCAAAAACAAACTTAACTTAAACTGTAACTTTCTATTCCCGCCCACGTATTAGGCTTAGGTCAGGTACACGGGGTAGGCGTATCTAGAAACACCAGTTGAGTACGTTTAGTCAAATGTATATGTGTATGTAATATATTTTATTCATTTTAAACCTTCATATGGCTTAGAAACCATATCAATGTTTTTACAGTATTATTTTATACTTCTGCTTTTAATGTATGCACTTTACTTAACGATAAGTATTGCAATAACATCGATCCATTTCTCTTGTATGAGAAAAGAGACTGATCAATAAATAACATCTTTTATTGAACACGCCCGTCTCTTCCTTTTCTCTACAATCTGATGAGACTAAGAATGCACGTACTGACTGAGTAAAATAAATTGCCTTTTGTTCACACGACTCTCGAGATACACTCTTGATTAGGGGAGAGCAAAGTTGTCATGTTCTATGGTTGTCAGAAACTAAATCCCTTCTTGTCTAATCAGGGAAGTTAATTCCTTCCTGAACATTCGAGAAAGTTTCTAGTGAACTCTGAGCTAGCTGGCAAACCCAAAACTTTAAGTCTAATATCGACAGTAGTAGACCTAGTTAACGTCTGGTCTAGGCCTATACTATTGAAGGTATTATTCCAATGCGCAGAGCCTATTGGGATAATAGGAACTACACTACAACACAATTCACTGCCACACAATTTAACACTACCCAACATAATTGCACTTCACAAAATACCACTCAACGCAACATGATTCAACTCCACATAATTACACTCTACTAAATAACACATATGTACACTCCACATAAAATCACTCTATTTCACATAGCAACAATCCACATAAATACACTCCACACCATGTTACATAATTCCAATTAGCATATTTTCACTCAACACCTCACTGTTCCACGCCACACAATTCAACTCCACACATTTCCATTCCACACAACATAATTTGACTCCAAAACACATAATTCAACTCAACATCACAGTTGCACATCACACTACATACATCCAGTCCGCACTAGAGTATGCCATATCATGCCACAAAAAGCAACAACGCACCACAGAGTTCCACTATATACCACTCCACAACACAAAATACCATTGCAGATAATTACACTCAATGGCACACAATTCCACTCCACATAATTCCAGTACACTCAATACCACATACTTACTATCCACATAATTGCACTGTACACCATGCCACATATTCCAGTCCACAAATCCACTCCACACCACACAATTCCACGTCACACAGTTTAACTAACAATTCCAATCCAACCCACATAATTCCACTGTACACCACATACATCCACTGCACTCCATAACACATGGGTAAAAGACATTGTCATGTACAACAGCAATAGCTCTAATTCGTGCAAAAGGGAGACCTTTTGGCTTTGACTATTCTTGTTGTTTTTAGCTGGAGGTTTTTTTGCACAGAACTGACAATTTATTGAGTCTGTGTGTTCCTTCAGCTGTTCTCCTTATAACGGTTGATTATTCCTGAAAGGCAGAATGCCATGGGCATGCTTCCCCTCTTTTACCGCTAATGTAAGTGGCATATTTGGCCATGGTTCAGCAGATTTATCTATTAGTCGATCATTCTCGTCCAATGCAATGGAGAGTGCTCTTTGTATGCGAGGTTTCCCCTGTCGAAAGAATGAAAGTTTGAGATGTCTTTGCGTAGTTTCAAACTTCATAAATGAAGGTTTATAAAAGATGTTATTATTGCCACTGAGGAAGATACTTATCCATTTTACTACTCTCCACATGACCAGTACTCCTTACATCCCCTTTAGAAGGTTTAAATGATGAGTAATCCGTGCCTGGATCTTACACTGTGTCTTATAAATTATTAGTGTAGACTTTCATAACCTATCTCCATAGTAATCGGTTTATCCACTTTGGAGAATGAACATCTAAGGAATCCCTGATTCGAACCTGTGACCTGCAGTTTACACACCGGTGGTGGATGAAGCAGTTTAAACCACGTAAAACTAGCTGCAACTGCAATGAATCAAACAAATAAAATAAACTTGAAACTTGAACTGCTTTATAAAAGTTTGATATACCTTCTCTCATGTATTACCGACCAATCCTATTTAAAAAAAAATATGTAACTGGTTTTGAAGTTTAATGAAGTTAGCAAAAATAGCGAAAATATTAAAGCAAATAAGCAATCTGATTAAAGCCATTTTATTTTGAATAGGCTGTGAAAATATTGTTATTTTGCACAACATTATAATCAAAGCCAATTGTTCAGCGTTTTAAGTATCCGCTATTAATTACTACGTGTTATTGCACCTATAGTAAACAATGTTCTCCTGCGTGAAAGAGCTGATCAGCTTTTAGTGATGCACATAACTATGCAATGTACTGCAGTTTACAATTTGTACTGTTTTACATTATGCATTTTTGCTGTCGGCTTTCAGTCGATTCAACTAAACATCGTACTGAAATTAAAAAGAGATGAAATGGTTAACAGTGCAACACGACTCTGGCATGTCTGAAACAGTGGCTCTGGGCTCATTTGTGGCCCCTCCTACGGAACCGCCAATTTGGATTTCGAAATATCGCTCCTACATTCATTGAATAAAAGTAAAAATCATTTGCATATCTGTTAGTCACGCTCCTCTGTTTTCCAGTTTGCCCTGTGAACCTCTGACCTACTTTTAAGTTTACACTCTACACTTATAAATGTGAGTCACAGCTGGCCCTACCTTGAAACACGGTTTACAAAACTCCCATGGAGAAATCCGACTGGAGGTGAACGGTGAGGATTCTTCTGGTGTGCCGCCAGTGCCGTGCAGTGTCATATTTTCAAAACACTCAGTGGTCTGGTGCAATGTTGACACACACACACTGATTGCGGTTAGGGAAAATGTGACTTGTTTTCTCACTGGGAGATGGCCACCAGTAAAAACTCTTAATTTGGTGTATTACTTTTCACTTTTCCAGGCTTTTATCAAATTGCATTTTGCTTAAATGCCAAAGTATTTTAGTCCACCTGGTGCAGCATCCAATGAACCACGTTTTGTATCAGAGCCTTCTAGTATAGACGTGCAGCTGAGTGAGTATCACATGCACAGGCGCCATGATGTAGTTGTACACTCTCCAGTGGAGGTCATAATTCTAGTTAACTGATTTGCAAACATCACCATTAGTTTTCATTCATAAAGGTAGCACTAGTTGTTGATGTAATTTCCACATACTTGAGTGATTAAAAATTAAAGGTGCGAGGAGGAGCTACGCGCGCATCCAAGATGGCCGCGTGAGCCCAGGGCTCCCGAGACCCTCGCCACCTCCCGCAATTATCCTGAATATTATCCTGCCAACATCGACGGGCTATTGAAGACACAACCCAGCTGACATACGAGCTGTTTTCAGAAATTGATTTGGACTCTGGGAACCGAACTTATGACACTCTGAACCTGGTCTGAGTGCCCGGGCTACAATTCAACAACAATGGCAGTGGAGTCTTGGTTGCTGCCCTGAGTACACTTTCGGTTTCGTTTTTGGATCTTCACCCTCACGCATCTCTATCCTGCCGCAATAGCCTGTATTGCGCCCAGACCCTGTGTGCCTCGGGCGGCGTGTCTGTGGTCTACGCCGTGTGCCCACTGGCTTGCTATCAGTAATTTTGGTGGAAAACGCACGAATCATTTTCACCAGGTCCAGGGCGCTTCCTGGGGGCTTGCCGCCCGCAATGGCGGGCAAACCCGACAGCGATAAACGCAAAACCAAGACCCCTCTCCGAGGTGGTCCCGTTCAAACGAACGTCATGGACCGCTACACCCAGCCTAAGGTGTCACCCGGAGTGGCGAATAGGAATCGGGGTGAAGTGACCGAAGACCATGTTGGCTGACCTTACATTGCAGGACGTCATGGGCGCCATCACTGGTATGAAGACTTCCATGGACCAACAATATGAGGCCATCGCCCTAAAGCTAGACACAGTGGCCATCGACGTCAATATTATCAGACTGGACTTATCGAAGACCAATGAAAAGGTAAAATCTTTGGACTTAAAGACTTCCAGCCTCTCTAAGGATGTCGCTGACCTCCAAACGGAGGTGCGTACTCTCCGTACCTCTAATGACCTCATTAATCGTCGACTGGAGGATTTTGAAAGCCGTGCGCGACGCAATAACGTGCGCATCATTGGTGTTCCAGAAAATTCCACGGGCTCTTCTACGGATCTCCTTGTTGAAGACCTCATCCTCACGCATCTCGCTCCTAAAGGCCTCAGCAAATTCTTTGCCGTTGAACGTGCGCATAGTGTACCGGGTGATTCAGAAAAGGGGGTGGTGATGAACAGAGTGCCTGAATTAAGCAGACCACTCTTACCCAGTCCAAAGATCAGGGCTTGATCCATCACCGTTTTTTAGCTCACTGCACCATCCCAGCTCAGAACTTGGCTATATGCAAATTAGTCTGTTCCTGTCCCAGTGCATGATGGGAACAGGGCAAACCAAACTACCAAGCCAATTCTTATACTGGGAAGGAAACAAGCTTCCGGGGACCGGTTTCTGCCATTTCAGGCGTCGTCGGCCCGGCTTGCTTGAATCCTGATGGTGCAATGAGCAAGGGACTCACATCTGAGTATACCCTTCCACGCTTATGGTGGACAAAATGATTCAGAAAAGGGGGTGGTGATGAACAGAGTGCCTGAATTAAGCAGACCACTCTTACCCAGTCCAAAGATCAGGGCTTGATCCATCACCGTTTTTTAGCTCACTGCACCATCCCAGCTCAGAACTTGGCTATATGCAAATTAGTCTGTTCCTGTCCCAGTGCATGATGGGAACAGGGCAAACCAAACTACCAAGCCAATTCTTATACTGGGAAGGAAACAAGCTTCCGGGGACCGGTTTCTGCCATTTCAGGCGTCGTTGGCCCGGCCTGCTTGAATCCTGATGGTGCAATGAGCAAGGGACTCACATCTGAGTATACCCTTCCACGCTTATGGTGGACAAAATGATTCAGAAAAGGGGGTGGTGATGAACAGAGTGCCTGAATTAAGCAGACCACTCTTACCCAGTCCAAAGATCAGGGCTTGATCCATCACCGTTTTTTAGCTCACTGCACCATCCCAGCTCAGAACTTGGCTATATGCAAATTAGTCTGTTCCTGTCCCAGTGCATGATAGGAACAGGGCAAACCAAACTACCAAGCCAATTCTTATACTGGGAAGGAAACAAGCTTCCGGGGACCGGTTTCTGTGGACAAAATGATTCAGAAAAGGGGGTGGTGATGAACAGAGTGCCTGAATTAAGCAGACCACTCTTACCCAGTGGACAAAATGATTCAGAAAAGGGGGTGGTGATGAACAGAGTGCCTGAATTAAGCAGACCACTCTTACCCAGTGGACAAAATGATTCAGAAAAGGGGGTGGTGATGAACAGAGTGCCTGAATTAAGCAGACCACTCTTACCCAGGGTGGTCAACCTAAAACCGGTGCTCCACCGCGCCCAATTATTGCTAGAATCTTCTATTTCAGGGATAGAGACGCTATCCTGCAGGCATCGCAAACGGGTGGCCCGGTGAAGTTTGAGAATACCACCGTGAGCTTCTACCCGGACTTCACACAATCTGTTCAGAAACAGAGGATGAGTTCCAAGGAGTGAATCGGAGACTGAGAGACATGGGACTGAAATATGCGATGCTTTTCCCGACCCGGCTACGGATTGAATATGAGGACCGGACATTTTTCTTCGATCACCCTGACAGAGTGAGTGACTGGCTTGATTCCTTGCCTGAGCGACGAGATTGCGCTGAACATTCCGGTGGAGCTGAGGGTGGCCAACCTGAACAGGAGTGAGCTGTGCTCCCGAGTTAATGACACTGTTCATGATATGTCACTGTGGTTAGAATTCTCCCGTATTATTAAGACTTCTGTGTATACCCCTAGGTGGAGGGGGGGTGGGACTCTTTCCTCCTCTGGGTTTCTTTTTGTAGATTAGTTCCATGTTAGGGCTACAGGCACACTGCAAGTTGGGGTGGCTTTTGAGTCTAACACAGGGGTGCAGGGTGGGGGGCGTGTGTTTCCTGGGACTATGGGGGGAGGGGGGAGTGTTCGGGTGTGTTTTGGTCCTTTTTCAAGGCAACGTATTGAATTATTATTTGATTTGGGTGCTACGCTGCGGGTTGGGAGGGCTCTGCTGTCATTTCGAGTGTGGGCGGTAGGGGGTTGAGACTTCTAAGCTGGAATGTCAATGGATTGGGGACAGGATAAAACGGGGTGTTGTGTTGCAATACTTGAAACGTTTCTCCCCTGATGTAGTGTTATTACAGGAAACGCATCTGATTGGGAACACTTGTCATGCTATGAATAGGCGGGGATACCATCTTGCTGCCCATGCTGGTTTCACCTCCGGTTCCAGGGGGGTGGGTATTCTTGTTCGGAACTCCCTTCCCCTGGAGGTCGACAATGTAATGTGTGACGATAGAGGGCGTTACGCTGCCCTCACTGGTAGGTGGGAGGGGAAAACCATCACGTTGCTTTCTGTCTACGTCCCCCCTGGTTTGCAGTCCTCGACCTTTTCTGATTTGGGGAGGGTAGTTCTGGGACTCCCGGACTGTATGCTGCTCGTGGGCGGAGAATTTAATTCTGTTGTTTCTGGTGTGGAGGACCACCATCTCCCCCGGGATCTCGTCAGGTCCCAATCATGGTTGAGTGGATTCCTGGAAACTCTGGGCTTGATTGATTGTTGGAGGGTGATGCACCCTGGTCGGACACAGTTTACCTTCCACTTGGGTGCCCATGGCAGCTTGTCTAGGTTGGACTATGTTTTGATGCCGGCAGCACAGGCCTCATTGATAAAAGAGATTAGGCACTTAGCTAGGGGGATTTTGGATCACTCTCCCGTATGGCTTCATATGGACATTAATCCGGACACTGGGGGTCGAGTGGCTCCGATTAACCCCTGACCCGCGCTGAACTTGTTAAGTCCCTTGATCACTATTTTCTTGAGAATGAGGGATCGGTGTCTTCTTCTGTCTCAATATGGGAAGCGTTTAAGACTGTCCTTCGTGGACAGGCCTTATCATTGATTGCTGGTGCTAAAAAGAGCAGGAATGAGGCGGTGGTCCGACTGGAGGCTGATATTACTGAACTGGAAGGAGAGTTGGAGTTGGGGGTCACCCGAGACAAACTTCATGTCCTCGGTCTCAAACAGTCTGATTATAGGGCCTTAGTGACTGATGCCGCTAAACTCATGAGTAGGGAGCGACAGGGGCGGCTGTATGATGTTGGGGACAAGGCTGGGAAATTGATTGCATGGTTAGACAGGAAAGAGAGAGCGAGTCGAGTGGTTCCGGTGATTGAGAGGCCTGATGGAATGCGTGTGACGGACCCGGTTGAGATAGTCGAGTGCTTCGCTGATCATTTTTGTGAGGTTTATTCACCAGTTTCTGTTAGACCTGAAGAAGACTCTCACCAGTTGTTGAGAGATTTTTCACTGCCGTGCCTATCGGACTCAGACAGGGAGCTGCTGGAAGCGCCACTTTCGGTAGATGAGATAGCTACTGCTATACGTTCTCTTCGTTCAGGAAAGGCTATGGGTCCCAATGGTCTCCCTATTGAGTTGTTCAAGTTGCGTCCGGATAGGAATGCACCATATCTCCGCGGTATGTTCATGGAATCGAGAGACACTGGCTCCCTCCCTTACGATCAGCATCTTGCATCGATAGTAGTGATTCACAAGGAGGGGAAGCCGAGGGCTTGGTGTACGTCCTACAGACCCCTTTCGCTTCTTAACGCAGAGCCAAAGATCCTCGCTAGGGTACTAGCTAACCGTCTCATTAATGTGATTAGTGACTTGATCCATCCGGATCAATCCGGATTCATCCCGCACCGTAACACTGCACTGAATTTGAGACGCTTACACGGCGCTCTCGCGAGAGCCCCATATCTTCTGGAATCGGCCATCTTGGTCTCTCTTGACGCCACGATGGCTTTTGACACCGTGGAGTGGTCATATTTGTGGGCCGCTCTGGCGAAATTCGGCCTTGGTCCTGGCTTTATTAGCTGGGTGAAACTTCTTTATGAGGCTCCGTTGGCACAGGTGGTGGTCAATGGTCGGGTATCTAGCCCCTTCGCACTGGGAAGGGGTACTCGGCAAGGCTGTCCGTTGTCTCCCCTCCTCTTTGCGCTCGCCTTGGAGCCTCTGGCCGCATGGCTGCGCTGGAAACCATCGATGAGAGGTATACAGTGGACCCCTGAGTTTGAAGATCGCATATCGCTCTATGCGGACGATATTCTGTTGTACCTCACTTCGCCTAAAAAGTCGTTAAACGTGCTGTTTGATGTGTTGACTTCATTCGGACGCAATTCTGGCCTCGTGATCAATTGGTCCAAGTCTTGTATCTATGTACTCGCGGGTAGCGCCCCTGCATTGCCGTGTGGTTGTCCAATACAGGTTACACAAGAGGGTTTCAAATATTTGGGGATTTTTATCACTCTGGACCCCGTAGCAAGATATGAACGTAATTTACTCCCTCCGCTACAACGGTTGCCTTCTGACGTGGTGGGCTGGCGCGGCCTTCCTCTGTCCCCCCTCGGGCGAGCAACCCTTTTCAAGATGATGTCGCTACTGCGATTTTTACACGCGCTCCAGAATACGTTTGACGCAGTTCCGGCAAAATACTTCCGGGAAGTGGAGAGTCTACAAAGACAGCTGATTTGGGATGGGCGTGCTCGTATCGCCCTCCCTAAACTTACTCTTCCCTGGTATGACGGCGATATTGCTCTTCCCGATATTAGGCGTTACTATTGGGCATCTCAATTGAGTGCAATTAATCATGGTATGTATGGTCCGGGTTTGGATCCCGTATTTGAGATGGATAGGTGGCTTTTACCGGGAGGGAACTATAATAGGGCGCTATACTCTAGATCGACAATTCGGACACTTACTGGTCCAACCAAGATCGCCGTGCAGGTGTGGAATTGTGCGAATGCGGCAATGCGGTGGAGTGGGAGACTGACCCGAGCGACCCCCTTGTACGATTCTTGCAAGCTGGGAAGTTTATGGCAGACGAAAGGCTTTGGGAAATGGGATATGATTGGTATCAGTAGAGTGGGCGATCTCTGGGTTAAAGATAGGATTAAGACTTTTGAGGTCCTGAAGGCGGAATATGATTTGAGTGATCGGGAATTTTTTCGCTATTTGCAGATTCGTCACGCGTTGTGCTCGGTTTTCCCCGATGGGACCGTTATTCCGGAATCTTCCCCGTTGGAGGATCGAATACTTGATGGACATGTGCCCGATAGCACGATTTCTTTGATTTATAAGAAATTAATTAATGATCGGTCTGACCTGTTAACGCATTTAAGGGAGGTCTGGACCAGCGACGGCTTACTATTAGATGATGAGGACTGGCAATCCACGATTTCCTCACCCAAAGAGGTCGCGATGCCGGCCCGTCTTCGACTAGTCCAACTCAAGATCTTGCACCGTGTGTATGTTACTGGTCCGCGACTGATTCGAATGGGTTACTCCGTTGATGGGTTATGTATCCGTGGTTGTGGTCAACCTGCTACTTTCCTTCACATCATTTGGGAATGTCCGGAGGTTGCTGTATTTTGGAATAGAGTGCATGCTGTCATGAAAGAGGTTACGGGAGTCGAGATACAACCGGAAGCTAGGCGGTGTCTGCTGAATGTATGGGAACCAAATGACTATGACGTGGCTCAGACTCGTTGGGCGACCCTGGCCAATATGATTGCTAAACGAGACATTGCACAATTGTGGGGTGCTCCCCGCCCGCCGACGGTCTCGGTATGGAAGGAAAATATGGATTGGTGTATGTTTAGAGAGAAGACAGTGTATGTGGCACGAGGTAGGCCCCAACAATGGGGGAAAATTTGGAATCAATGGAACTCCTACAGAGGGGATATATGCACACCACCCCTTCCTGATGTACCCGATGATTCATATTCGCCCTAATCCTCACGTTCCATGACTTGTTTTGATTCATATGTGTTAAAATCTTTAGTCTTTTTCCCCCGATTCTGCCCCCCCCTTGATTTTTGTTCATTGACTTGCATTGTAATGCTATTGCCCTTTCCTTCCTGCTCCGAAAAAGCGCCTGTATTGTAATGTTCTCTTTGCCTTGATTGTTTGTTTTCTTTTATAAAATAAAAAGAGTTTAAAAAAAAAAAGAAAAAAAAATTAAAGGTGCTTAGGGACCAGTGAGTGGGCTAGGATGAGACACGAGGGTGACAGTGGCCACTGGTTTGAGGATCTTGAGGAGGGGTGTCACTACCACAGGATGCAAGGTAGAAGAAGGTTCACTGAGGAGCTAAGGAGAGTGGCTTAATATTCACCATTCAGAAGAGATGGCTTGGGTAAGAAGACTAATTATGAAAAATAACAACCTAGGCAATTCATTGCTTAAGACTCAAAGTAAGAAGACCACAGGCATTAGAGGCATAGAAGAAGGCAAAGAAATTGTCCAAAAAGTCAAAGTCAAAGTCAAAGATTTTGCTTTATTCGGTTAAAAAGTTTAAAACCATCAAAGCACAACACAGTATTACACTTCACAATTGATCATGTTAACATATCACGACTGACATAGTTAAATGCATTATAATATAAAAAGTGTTTTACATTTGGCAAACACATAGACAAAATAAAAAGATTGTCACCCACTAAAAATTATTAATTGTCTAAAAATCCAAAATTCATCTGATAGTCGTCACAGCATAAAGTTTCTTTAAGAGACTGGGGCAACATTCCGAATAGGGTGGAAAGAGGCGCTTTAGGATAACGATAATTTCTTTCTGCATCTCATCGCCCCGATAATATAACTCAACACCCCAAAACATATCACAGCGGTCCCAAGCATTTGTAAAAAGACCAAAGCTGGTCTGACCTGCTCAAAATTATAACCTCTTAACAGTGGCAAAATGAATTTCTTACGTGGCAATACATAAAATTTACAGAAAAAGATCACGTGGAGCACGTTTTGCTCAGAATTATTGTCACATGGGCGCAGCCCCAAAGTCCCACTTTTAGCAAACCCTCTAGGGAAAGATAGCAACCATGGTAGCATGTTATGTTTAAACCTTAATAAAACAAACAGATGGAATGGCTTGCTTATATTGGTTGAGTACGGCTGTATCTCTCTCCCTGTACTTACCATAACAAAATTTCTAACCAAAGGTTTGACCAATTCATCTTCTTCCCTTAGTAACTTCGCCCTGTTTAAGAATTGGGATTTTACTGCCCTGATTGCAATTTTACTTAAAACCCCAGGGTTTGTAAACAGATCAGGGCTACCCATTGAATCCATTAGCATTTTAATATAGCGGATCCAAGGTATAGCCAAGGCCTTATCTAGGGACAAACAATCTTTGATAATTAGTTGGTTTAAATTCGGAGCTTGTTGTGCCCAAATTCTTAGCCACCCTATTATCGGTGCCACAGCGATCTGATCAGAGATATAGCCAGCCCCCAGGTCTTCATGTGTATTAAAAGTGGCTGCAGATTGAGGGAGCGACAACAGTTTTCTAAAAAAGACATTTTCTACAGTTTGGATCTCACTTACTTGAGTGTAGCCCCATACCTCACTCCCATACAACACCATGGCTACACATTTAGCGTTGTAGATTTTCATAAGGGCCGGTAGCGGCTTAAAGCCTAAGCGTTTCGCAAAGCCCGACAGGGCCCCTGTGGCCCTCGCTAGTGTGTTTTTTTTCAATGCTCGTTGCGTCGCCCATGACTTTCTGTCATCAAATACAATACCCAAGTATGGGAAGGTAGGAACTTTAATGAGCGCCTGCCCTTTGCAAAAAAAATTTGCCTTTTTCTCCTGTCCGCTACCTATCGACATAGCATGTGACTTTTTAAAATTAGTTTTCAAATCCAGAGAGTCCATAAAATTAATAAAACAATCTAAAAGCAATTGTAATCCTCTAGCTGTCCTAGCCACTAACACAGCATCATCTGCATATAGTAGAGCGGGGATCTTTTTTTCACCAACTCTCGGGATGTCCTTACATGCTGAAATTAGGGCGTCACCCAGCTTATTTATATAAAGTGTGAACAGCAAGGGAGCTAGGATACACCCTTGTCTTACCCCTCGCTTTACTGGCCAGGCGTCCGTCAGGCTCCCATTTTCATTATAACGAACTGCTGCGCTAGTGTTCTCATGGATGTCAGCTAGGAAGGATATCAGTATGGGGTCCAACCCTATGTCAGACAGGGAAGTCCGAAGTTTTTGACGGTTTACAAGGTCGAAAGCAGTTGACAAATCCATAAAAGCTAGATGTATGTCCCCCTGCTTTGCGACCGTGTATTTCCCTATCACAAGATGTAAATTGAGGCATTGACCAGCGGTACCTCTCCCTTTTCTGAATCCGTACTGCAGATCCGAGATGACCGCATTCTCTTCCAGCCAGTTTGTCAACCTCTCAAGTATGGCTTTTCCCATTATTTTAGCCGCCGAGTCCAAGGGGGAAATAGGCCGATAACACGCCGGGTCCTCTCTTGAACCCTTCTTAAATATTGGGACAATAACCGCCTTAGCCCAGGACACTGGGGGGCCCACTTTGGTAGCTGCATTAAAAACAGAGGTTAAAATCTTTGCCCAGAAATGGGGATCAGCCCTATAAAGGTCTGCCGGAACCCCGTCCGGGACTGGGGCTTTCCCATGGGCCGTGGACTCTATGGCATACAAAACTTCTCCCTCACCAAAATTTATTTTTCCTGCCCATTTAGAATCACCTGAAATCATAAAAGATGGATTATTTATATCTGCGTAAAGACCGCCAAAGTGCTCCACCCACTTTTCTGGAGGGAAGATACAATCCTTGGTTGTGTTTTCTGTCTCATTAAACAAAGGACTATTGATCACTTTCCAAAATTGAGATCTACTTTTCAGAACACTCACTTTGGAAAGTTCCTTCCAGGCCATATCTTTTAGCTCGATTTTCCTCCGTTTAATAGCCTTCTTATAGGCCCTTCTTGCCTCAACAATCCTCTGGGGGTCCTTACCTGGCTCTTTCAATACTTCTAGGAGCACCCTGTGAGTATCAGTACAGGCTTGGTTAAACCAATTTTCCAATTTCTTGGGCCTTATTTTACTTTTCCTAGGCAGATTAATTGCTACCTGTTCTGTAATACGGTTTAAAGCACAGAGGATATCCCTTGGATCTGCACTTGCACCTAAACCTATAGTTAATTCCTCAGTTTTACTCCTATACAGACATTCCAGGAACTCAATAGGAGTAATCATCTCCCACCTTAATCTGCGGCCTTGGCATTTAGAGTCTATAAATTTGAAATAGGGGCAGAAACAATCTCACTTTTAAGGGCCCTGATATTAATGTCCAGCGTAAGTGGATTATGATCACTAAAACCTTTCTGTGTAACAGACAAAGAACCTGTTATGTTTCTCATAAGGCAGGACACTAAAATATAGTCTATATTAGACTTTTTGCCTTGCCCGTTAAACGTTGGGACAGGGGACTGGGTTTCCCCTTGCACTGGGGCAAACAGATAATGTGCTGATAAAAATCTCTCCAGATACAGCCCACTCTTAGTATGCTCAAAATGAGTATTCCCAGATGGGTCATTTTCAAAATCCATATTCTGGAAACATTGCATGTGACAAACATGTATGTTAAAATCGTCAAGCACTAAAAGATAATAAAACGTGTCATTCTGTTCGGCATAATCATCCAGAAACCCAGATAGAGCTCTTAAGTGGTCCAATTCATCGCTCCGGGTGAAAGAATTATAAAAATGTATTACCAGGATTGTAGGCAAATTATCACCCTCCAATCTTACTGCTAAAATATTTTGGGAACTTGTCGTTATTAATACCACTTTATACAGTAGTTTCAGACTAAATAACAGCAAAAGCCCCCCCCCTGGATCTCCCCATTATAGATGGTGTTGCAAATTTGCTAAATGATTGGTAACCATCCAAGTGGTAGCCTTCTCTGCCTTCCCATGTTTCCTGCAGGGCAATAATGTGAGGAACTGAGAGGAAGGCCTCCCAGTTTCTGTCCCCTCTTTTGGATCGTAGCCCAGCAATGTTCCATGAAAGGATCACTAACTTGTTCTCCAATACAGTGGGTCTTGATTCCCTACACTCCTTATTCACCGTAAATACTGGCTGTGTTACTACTACATTGGTAACCCCATCTTCCACTATAATGCTCGCAGCTGGAAGTTCCGAGAAAGAGGAACCCCCCTCAGCTACTATTCTTAATAAGGGGCTATTTCTCGTGTAATCCCCTTGGCTGGGCAAAGAGATTGGGCCTCTGTCGCCAGATGGTGTAGCACTATCTACCACTAAGGGACAAACAGGACCCTGTGCGCAAAGTTCAATTGGCGGTATCTTATTGCTACCGGGTGGCAGTCAGTCGACCCCCTCCATCCCCATAAGTGAGGAGAAGCGATTTGAGGTGGCAATGTTGAACATGGGATGTATATCACTACATAAATTTGGTTTTCCCTTTCTCAGGGGATTACTCACCAGCGCTTTTGGGTAAAAGAAACTTACATCTTTGGTGGATATACCTCCCTCATAATCCCCCCGTGAACCAATCTCGGATGTAATTAGTGGACCTGCGATCCCTGAAGTTTATGAGGATTACGTCCCCAGGTACATCCTTCGGTCTTCTGCCAACCCAGTCCAACCTTCTAACGAATAACATTTTGCCGTCTAGGTTAGACGGTAATGGCCTGTTGACTCTTAGCCAATACATGACCTTGTTCTTAACGGTCTGATAGCTTTCGAATGTTCCAGCTGCCAACTCAGGTACAGAACAATGACAAGAGGTTCGGCCTCCGGTAGGAGGTCTATATGTTGGGCAGGCCCTATGATCTGCTTATCTTTGTAGGTAGGCCTCTGTATATTACCCAGTGTTTCATGACCTTTCATGTTTACTTGCCTTTTATCTAATATTTCCTTATGGTTAGTCAGGTCAGAGAAAATTTTTGTTGTGTGTGTACCCATTGTAATGTAATCACGGGTTTTAGAGTGCAGCTTACTATTGGTCACATTTTTAGGGGCTTTGGGCGCTATCCTCGGTTCTAATGTGTTCGGGATATGACTTTTATTTGCCATCTCTATTAATACATTTGAGCTGGCAATCCCCATGTCTGAGATGGATCCTAATTGCTCGGTCATGCGTTTAACCCTCTCAATTAAAGGCAAGAGCAATGATTTATTTAATTGCTCGATGTTGTTCATTAACACTTGCACAATGCGTGTATTTAAATGGCCTTGAGTGGCTTCACTCGTTTCTGGGCTTTTAGGTGTAATAGGAGTCCCTTCTGCCCGGCAAACTTTAGCTCGACTTCCTTTGTGCTCTGCCCCACCCCTCTTTCTTTTCATGGGGATGGCCTGCCCTAATTTCCTGATACAGGTCGACTTATCTGGGACTTGGTTACCAGAAATTAACAGTAATGAATCTTCCGACAAAGAAGGAGATTTCAGACCCAGACTTATATCAGTACTAGAGGAGTCCCATTGAGTCAGTGGGGTTGCTGGGAGATCTTGTAATTGTAGAGGTATTCCAATATTGCTAGTTGGTTCAGGACAAGTAATAGCATGCGTTGGAGTCTTTGCTGATTGAATAATCCCTAAAGAAGAGCGTTTTCTCTGGCATTCTAAGGATATGCGCCGCTTAGTTAACATAATTTCTTTTTCTAATACTGAAGTAGCCCTTGTAATAAACGCATCCAGGGTCCCTTGGATGGAGCCTCCTGTTAGAGATCGTCGGCCTGGGTTCAGGGTATTAGACATGGTAAAAAAAAAAAACGGTAAATACAATACAATGGAACTAAAAGTCTTACTTCATAGATTTCAGTTCAAAGCACACCAAAAAATAAAAAGGGAATGGCCCAGCCCAGCCGCGGCCAGCCCCGGACGGCCACAGACGGCCCTCCCTTTGCCCGGGCTTTGCCCGGAGTCCTGCGATGCGGATGTGTGGACGTTTAAATGCACCTCCTGGCGCGTCCTGTCGCGTCACCTGTGCGCGCGCCGCCGCTGAGGAAGCCGGGAGTTGCAGTCCCGGGGCGGCGACGGGGATGTCAACTGCGGCACAGATGCGGATAATGTCAGGTAGGCCGGTAATACTGCTGGCCTCGTGAGAATGGCCTCTCCGCTGTACGCTCTGGGCTCTTGGCGGTGTCGGCAAGACAATGTGAGTTCCCCCCGCTCCACCGATGTGTGGGCGTTTAAATGTGCCTCCTGGCGCGTCCTGTCGCGTCACCTGTGCACGCGCCGCCGCTGAGGAAGCCGGGAGTTGCAGTCCCGGGGCGGCAACGCGGATGTCAACTGCGGCACAGATGTGGATAATGTCAGGTGGGCCGGTGGTACTGCTGGCCTCGTGAGAATGCCCCTCCGCTGTACGCTCTGGGCTCTTGGCGGTGTCGGCAAGACAAGGTGAGTTCCCCCCGCTCCACTGATGTGTGGACGTTTAAATGCGCGTCCTGGCGCATCCTGTCGCGTCACCTATGCGCGCACCGCCGCTGAGGAAGCCGGGAGTTGCAGTCCCGGGGCGGCGACGCGGATGTCAACTGCGGCACAGATGTGGATAATGTCAGGTGGGCCGGTGGTACTGCTGGCCTCGTGAGAATGCCCCTCCGCTGTACGCTCTGGGCTCTTGGCGGTGTCGGCAAGACAAGGTGAGTTCCCCCCGCTCCACCGATGTGTGGACGTTTAAATGCGTGTCCTGGCGCATCCTGTCGCGTCACCTATGCGCGCACCGCCGCTGAGGAAGCCGGGAGTTGCAGTCCCGGGGCGGCGACGCGGATGTCAACTGCGGCACAGATGCGGATAATGTCAGGTGGGCCGGTGGTACTGCTTGCCTCGTGAGAATGGCCCCTCCGCTGTACGCTCCGGGCTCTTGGCGGAGTCGGCAAGACAAGGTGAGTTCCCCCAAAAAAAGTCATGATGGAGGGCACCTACTGAAGAGAAAGTCTTCAATGCCACCATCGTGTGTTGCTATGGTGCTGTCAGGTCCTAGCCTTCGCGCCTGCATTGCGAACTACATTTCCCAGGGATTGCGGGCCAAGAACTACATTTCCCATGACCCTTTGCAGCCCTCGCGATATAGCGTGGCCGAGCGGCTTGCTCGGAGCTAGTGATTCTGGATTTCCCCGCGGAAGCGGCTGCTCTCTGTTCCGGTGCTCCGTCCTAGGAGAGAGGTCTGCGTTGCGGTGTCAGCGCGGAGGACATTCCTGGTTAGGTATTCGTTCTTGACTTTGTTCCCTAATCGCTGGGCTCTTTCATTCCTCAAGAGAGCCAAGCGTTTACCTCGGTCAGGCTCTGCAAATCATAGAGCTGGTACTGTCAGAACGTCTGTGGATAAGGCGTGTCTATTGTGCGTTTATTTACGTTTTTTGTTTCTTTCTTGAGTTTGGTGCTTCAAGTGGCGGAATGAAGGGGGGAGATATCTCCTCATTGCCGTCAGGAATTCATGATGTGTGTTTGTACTTCGAAGTTGGAATACAATTCCCAAAGCGGGAAGCGGTGGCATTGTGGCTACACTTCACCGTGTTTGGTTGGGTTTGCCTAAAAGGAGGTTACATGTTCCAGGCAAGGATTTCAATGCAGTAATTGATATCGCACCTTATGGAAACTGGCCTCTGCAGGCTAACCCCTTGTGGCTTGCATAACTTGATCTGCTGGATAGCAGGAACATAGCGTTGTGCAAGACTTTCTTGGCTGTAGATATTTATGAGGAAGAGTGTTGACACTCTGGGGGTACGTGTAAACAATCTACCAGTATAGCTGATGTACATGGTGTGGTCATCCTTGTATATGTTAACTGTGTTCCTTATGTTGCATAGGGATTGGAGGAAAGGGATGAAGGCCGTCGAGCGGAGAATGATTCATGTTTGATGCAGGTGATTAGTTCTTTTAGCGAGACTTTAATGAGAGTAGTCATAAGGAAATGTACTAACCTGTTATTTTGTTTTACAGCTTCCTTTCCTTGCTGTCCCCTCCTTTCCTTCCTTGGGTTTTCCCCGTTTACGGGGTTTTTCCCTCACCGTATCACCCGAACACCCTGTGCATTACAGTCAGGGTGTTTGGGAGGTCCGGAGGTGGAGCTTATTGCTGCAAATGAATCCTGCAGAGTGCTGATCCTGACAGGTGCTGCACCACGCCCGTCATGGGAGGTAGATAGTAATGTGTGCTTCTACCTTCAAGTCTTTTATAAGTTGTTTGTTAAGTTAGCATCACAGAGAGCTGGCACACGTTTCACTGCATTTGTAGTGCAGGAGAAATTTCGCTGCACAAAAAAAGGCATGCCTTCAGAGATCACAAAGGGGAGAGAGAGCATTCTGGTGTTGTCCAAAGGAGGGCAAGGGTGTGCTAGCATGGTGCTGCTGGCCCCCACAGGTTCAAAGACATGTCATGAGCAGCTTTAACCAGCAACAACAGTAGTGGGCAAGAATCCAGAGGATCTCAAGCTCAGCCCAAGGAGAATGTTAGATCGAGTTTTGATGAAGAGAGAGAGGAAGAAGAGGAAGAGCAAAGGAGCTCCTTGATGTATTTAAAGGATAGGGTTCAGACCAGAGGACGTACAACGGCAGTGAAACTGGTGCGAGCTCTCTGGGATGCTAACTTAACAACTTATAAAAGACGCGAAGGTTGAAGCACACATTACTATCTATTTATTTATTAAGTGAGGTTTTCTACTTATGGTGCTGTTGCTTTTGACTCTGCGGTTGCAGTCTCCATCGCTTTTGGTCACATGTCGTGAAAGGCTTTAACAAAAAGAAAGGACTACGTGTGTATAACAGAGATTAGGAAATAGAAAAAGGACTGCAGCATTGTTTTAATATTTCACGTTGGTTTGTTGTTTTCCGGTTTCCCCACCACATTTACCTCTCATTGGACTTATCCCTGTTCCAACTGTCAAACTGCATTCTGTGCGCAGCTGACTGATACAGCTGACTGGAATTATGATGGTGTGTGGAGTAAGTTATTAAAGTGCCTGATTAGTGTTTCGTGAGTGTCATTCTCCACAACATTCTTGCAGTAATATCCCTTGTTATTAGAAAACAGAAATAAGACATAGGCCTCGATTCCGATTTTGAACGGAAGGGCTCTGAACAACGGTCGGAATGTGCCGACCGGATTCCTTTCTGACCGAGCCATTCCAATAGGCTTGGTCGGAAAGGAAACTGACTCGGATTTCTGGATGGCTTACAACGGGCTCGGAGAGCCCGTCCGCTGTCCGGAAATCCTTCAGTACTTCCTTGGCCACCTCTTTACGACCGAGGGAGTACGATGACAGTTTTCCACTGCCTTTTCATGCCAGTGTTTTTAGGCACGAAAAGGCAGTCGGAAACTGTCTCTGGGGACCCCCATTAGGGCCCAAATGTGTGAGAGGCCACCGAATGGCGGCCTGGGGGCACCTAGGGTGTCCCTCTGTTGATCCCTGCACCCGGTGGCAGACACCTTGGGGGCCGGCCACAGGGTGCGATGATGAGCTGCACCCCTCCATTTCACAATGCGGGCATGCATTCCGCTCGGAATACATGCTCCCATTGTGATACATAAGAGTGCGACTGAACAGGGTTCAGGACTCAGTTCCGCCGGACATCGGAATCAGCCCCTTTGTGTGTACATTATGAAATCTACAAATTCTTCTGGAATTGTACCCCCACCATTGTTTTTACATCAACCAGGGAATCCAAACATTGTTTAGGAAGAATGGGTTGACATGTTTGAGAAATATTTAAACGCACTATATGGGCAAGATTTTCATCCAGCCAGGAAAACGCTGTTCTGCTCAGCACCATAGGCCAAGAAGCGAAACTTATTTTTTTTAAATTGCCAGTTATTCTGGATCAACATGGGCAAGAGTTCACAGATACTTACAAAGGAGCAAAGAAAAGGTTGGAAATTGGATTTTCAAAAATAACTAATGCGGTTATGGCCGGCTTTCAATTTTATACCCAACATGAGAGAGTCGGAGAATGTTGATGAGTTTGTCTTTAAATAGAGAGCACTATTGAATGCCAATATAGTACTATGACAGATGAGTTGATATGTGAACCCTTCATTGTGCAGAATAGGAGCAAAGGAATGGAGGAAAGACTTTGAGCAGTAAAAAATCCCTCATTAAAGGATGCCATTGAATTTTTTAAATGTTTTCGAGCAATCTGAGTATTGCATGAAGTGGATGGAAAGAAGAGATAAGGGAAATGACAGCAAAGTTACATGCTTGGATAAAGATAACACCAAAGGTTTGGCAACAACTAACAGATACAACAAATCCAATAAAAGTACACTTTATCACCAACAAGTAGGGTGTTCACCAGATGTGTAAGTTTTTTCACAATTCTGAATCCAAATGTTGTTTTGCTCTTGGAAAAGAGTGCAAGAAATGTGATCTCAAATGGCATTTTGCACACATGTGCAAGGTTTCTTCCAAACTAACAATAGGAATTGTACAGGAAAGTCTTCTAGAAAGTGAAAATGTGGATAGGGTTTTATGTGTTAACAATCTTGTCAACAAAGTGAAGGGTAATAGGTTTACTTTATACCATTATACCAAAAGAAATGTTTTTACGTGAAAGGCAGTACGTTTGTTTGTTACCAAAGGAAATTTGCGCAGGCGGTTACCAGAGAGAAAAAATGTACACCATTTATTATATGTTAACAAAAATTTAAGTTCAGAATACACACGTTGAATAAAAGGGGAATTTTGTACTGAATGGTCCCCCTATTCTAGGTTGGTACCACCAATATGATCTCTACATAATTGTAAATCAGAGAGCTTCAAACCAAGGGCATCATTTCGATGCTGGATGGTCAGACCGGCAACCATCATCACAGCAGTCCGGGCACCGCCTGACAGGCAGGCGGAGGTCCGAAAAACCAATTACAAATTGACCCTTGTGGTGGCGGTCAGAGAAGTGCTCTCTAACACTGCAGTGTGTGCTGCGGGCCAGGAAAAGAGCCACTGCACAAACCACAGTGTTGGAGAGCACTTTATTCACATCCATTTATCATGTGGTGCATGGCACAAGGTGCATGGATGGGTGCATGCCCACATGTGCCCCGTTGGCCCACTTTGCAGTGGGCCACGAGGGACAGGCACCTGTTTGAGTGCCCCAAAGTCCCTCTCTGACAATCCTTTCATAGTGGTGGGACTGACATGAAAAGGCTGTGGGAAATGGACATCATATTCCAGATGGCGGTGCCTGCCTCGGCACCACCCTCATTCTGGGTTATGGTAGTTGAGTATATTCAGTGGAAGGAATACATGGAAATTGCCAAAGGGATTTTTATTGGTAAATTGCAATAATGTAATAGTGATTTGCATAAAGTAATAGTCAAAACAGATGCTGTGCCTGTACATTATAAGTTAGGGAAGGTACCCATCACAACACACAAGAAATTTAAAGGATGCTTAGGGATATGGTGGCAGAGGGTGTTATTGAATAGATTGAAACTTCCAGCTGAATTTCCTCATGTGTAATTACAGAGAAATGAGATGGAAGTTTGAGATTTTGTGTGGACCTTTGCACAGTGAATCAAAAATATGGCGGTAGATAATTATCCATTACCCAATATTAATAAATGTATACTGTTGTATAAAGGGTATAGTTACTTTAGTAAGTTAGACTTCAAAAGTGCTTACCACCAAATACAATTACATAAAGATTCCGAGCCACACACAGCCTTCATAACTGTGGAGGGTATATTTCAGTTTATCAGGATGCTGTTTGTTTTACTGTAGGCAGCACATGTTTTTCAGAGGATAATAGGGGAAGTAGTCTATTTTCAAGATGACACTCTAGTATTTGGAGAAACTGTTGAGAGTCATAATATTGTTCTCTCATCATGTCCCATTGGGCATGGCGCTGGCGCCATACTGGCTGTTTACCATAATATCAGTGAACTCCTTCTCAGAGGCTTACCACTGGCCTTCTGGCAAGAGGCTGGCTTTCTAAGGATTCTAAGGATAAAACAGGAGGCCGGCATGGAGGAGGGAAGTGAACTTAGGCAAGGCGGCTAGAATGGATCTAAACCACATGCAGACCAGGATCCAATCATATGTCCGGTGTTACTCTGTGAGGTACAGTCCCATGTCTACTAAATGTGCATTAAAAACTGGATTTTTGAAGAATGGCATGGTTTCCCTTGTCTCCATATTTCACACCATGGTTGCTTATTGTTGACCTCTCTGTAGTTCGCTTTCATGTATTTTATTGTTTTTTGTTTGACAACATAGAGTGTTCTGCATGCCACATGGTGAGGTCTGTATTATATAACTGCTCGTTTAGCTGCTGCTATGAATAAAACGTTAACATTTGTTTACAAAACAATACACAACTCAGAGAAGAAAGGCCCATTTGTGCTTACAATTTCCAATCGACAGAGATGAGCAATCCTTATATAAATCCGGCCTTCCGTCACATACGACATTACACAATGATATATACATTTTACAATGGACTACAATTCTAAAATGCCATTTTTTGCATCATTATTTTGTGTATTTTTTGTGGGCCGCTCAGAAAGAAGAACCCGCCTGTTTTGTTTTTCAGTGTTTCCCCTAAACTGACCTAACTTGACAGAAATTGTGAAAATTGGCACAATATTTTGCAGGATGAAGCATTACGCTTATGCCATTTACATAGCTGCAAACCCCATTTATAATAAATAATTTCGTTGGAAACTGTGAATATATAATGAACATTAACTACCAGGATAAACATAAAACACGGGCGATCCATGTTCTGATTAGAAGTGTCCGCCATGAAGGGCGAGGAACACGTTCAATGCATCGAACGACAGACGTCAAGGTTTAATGCGTAGATATACATTCTGCTCTGCCCTGAAATCTGCTGTCAAACGACTCTGGAAACTGCTGCTGTTGCGCACTCAATATTTATATTATCCTGATGTCTTGTATAACGGCTTGTGCCGCAGACATGCTGGCTCGCGCATGTCTCAGTATTCTGGAATGTGCAATGTCCGGCACTCCATACATTTCTCTGAATTCTTCCTGGCTGATGAGCTAATGGAAATATACTTAGGGTTTTTATGTCCTGGTGTCTGTGGTCCAGGACATATGATTGGTTGAACCACTCTGAAGGTTGTAGCAAGTGCCCAGGTGCAGGAGCGCAAATAGAGCCAAACTTCAAGGGGTGGGGGTGGGCGAATACTTCCAGCAATAGGGTAGGACAAGCATTTCCAGAAGTGGGGTCGGAGCTATCCTCATAGCCAATATGAGAAAAACAAATGACAAACTGTGCAATTTAAACATATTAGACAAACTTGATAGTATAATAAGCATGTTTTTGTAGATTTGACACTGTTCCTAGGCTACTCACAGCGATCTTTGAAAAACAAATTTTGTGCACTTACAACTTAAAACCAGCTTCTATAAATTTGAATCCAAAGCATGTATGAAATATTTTCACAAAGAAGACAACACCCTTTTTGCCAATTCCCTTATTCCTTCTGTGAAGGACAAATTGCTAGTGAAATATTTGTAGGTTGCAAGAACAGAAATATGCTCCTGTCCCATTAATGACTATATGCCCAATTTTGTTCACCCAACTGGATGTTGCAAAATATTAATGGGAGAGGCTTTCCTTATGTACAGCTCTCAAAATATTAGGCTTAGTGGCAGCGCCTAATTTGAGCTGGTGGTTGCAGGTCGAACCCACTTGTATACATTTTTGGGGTCCTGCACTAATGTTTCCTCTCCTCATCAGACTTCGTTCCAGAACAAGAGAGAGAAAAACACAAAAAGAGAAAGACGAAAGAGAAAGGTGGGAAAATTCTGAGAAAACAGGAAAGCAAAAAGGAAAAAGAACCTGCAAGAGTGAGCTAAAGGGGCAGGGAGTGCCTGGTGGTAGATGAAAGTGGCACACAATTGAATCAAGCCTTGGTAGTCTTGGTGTTCGGCTCTCCCGGCATTTTATGAATTGAGGACTACTTTGTGGGCTACCATGATTGTAGTTGGGGTCGGTAGCTGGTAATCACAGGTTTAATTCCTCAAATACCATTCCATCTTCCGCAGTTAATTTTAATTGTGTGCCAATGAGTTGGGAATATTACTGCTTGTAAATGCACTGCCACACACCTAAGCTACACTAACAAAAATTCCAAAGGTTATTGTTATCAGTTCTCAAATATGTAAACATATTGAGCCACATTTGGGCAGGAATGTAGCAGGCTGTTATTGACCAGCTGTCAAAAAATTGACTTGCAGGGAGTATAAGGGGTAGATGTGTCGTTCTCAATGGCAGAGGTCTAACTAACTACAGATACAAAGTTATTTTTTAAGAAGATTTGTACAAGTCCCTGAAGAGATGGACCGAATCAAAGTCAAGCGAGAGGTCAAGTAATAGGCATGCCGGTGCTCCATTTGAATCCATTCCAGTGTTTAAATCAACCCGTGTGTGTCAGTGCAGTTTTTGTGCCACAGCCATAACATAAACTGCTTTGGTAATCTAAAAGAAGGTTACTTTCTTCGATGAAAGTAGCTATTTGTCCTGATGGTGAGCTTTTAATCTTTTTACCTAGAAACAGTTTGTTATTATCTGGAAGTTAGAAGGAGACATTGCTTGAAGGCTTCTTTGTTTTAGGGAGTTCAGTTCTTTAGAGAAGAGACCTTTATCCAAGGAGTTGTTGATAGTTCTGGGTAGATTAGTTGCAGAGCTATTAAAGGGGATATTCTTGCATATTTGAGCAAGACATGGGTCTACCAGTGATCTTGCTGGTCTACAAGCATTTGCAGCATTAATGAAGACCTGTGTGATCAAGAGGTTAAATGTAGGTAATGGGTAGTTGTTTTCATAATTTGTTTTCTAGTAAACTGTGCAGCATTGTTTGAATTGCGATTGAGCATTGGAGCGGGAAGGAGGGGATCTAACATCATTTGTAGGGTTGAAGTAATGAAGGTGTGTCGGGCAATCGGCAAGGGAAAGTCCAAAGGCTTTTGACTGTGCTGCCAAGGCACCAGGGCTTACTAAGGTACTGCCACTTCAGTTACTGTGGTTAGAAAACCCGTTTATGTCATCTAGAGGTACATTGTCTCCTCCCCCTGTTCAGATTTACGGTCTCATGTTTAGGTCTTTTGACCACAGTCTACTCTTCAGGCCACAGGTCATCTCTGCAGGACATAAGGCGGGTTCCTCTGAAGCAAGGCAGGCATCAGGTATTTTGGCTCCAGACAGATTTCCCTGCTACCTGCTCATAATTCTTATGCATATTCTGACAGGACTACTGGGCATCGTGCACTTCCTAGCTCCATGAAGTCACCGTCATTCACTTACTAAGATTTTAATGAGTCTCCAAGGCACAATGGGTGCACATCGAAACTGTATAAGATTATTGGCAATAAATGCATGAATGGAAAGAAATGAAAACCATGATTTTTAATAAAACTGAGAGGTTTAAAAAACACTGCACTGCTTCTGGATAATGAGTTATGTCATGGCAACCCATGACATAACTCCATGTGGCAGTTTAGAAACGTTAAGATGCTTGGATAGTGCTGTGATGTGCTGTTTTAAAGCACCATCACAAGTAGTAACACTATTAGAAACAAACTAACCCACTTTTTAAAAATGAATATCACAGCATCTAATTGATCTAATGAAATGTTTGACTCCTTTGGTAAACAGGTGATTCTTGGACCCAACATACAATGTAAAAAGCAACTCTAAAAAAAAAAAACGCTCCATATTGAACCATTGTGGTGAATGGAAAGCCAGAAATGGCTGAATGTGTCTCATAGTACAATGGGCAACTAAGGAAAAAGTTTACAAGCAAGTTTCAGTTTGTGATTTTCTGGCTAATTCTTTTGAACCAATCAAAGATTATGCAGTGAAGTGGTGAATACACAAAGATTCCATGTCATGTGCAGATGTTAGAATAGTAGTGATACCTGTCAAACATTCAAACTCCTCTAAAACACTGAAGCATGCTAATAGTGGACTTCCTACCACAGTGACAGGTCCAAGGGGATATAGGACCAATGCTATAGCATCAACTGCAACCCGTTGGTCACACTGTGTAGTAGCAGCACCTGAATGTGACTGAACTGAGAAGATGGACAGAAAAACTCAATGCTGGCACCTGTGTTCCCATGCAAAGCCAAAGCTTTAGTGTGTTTTTACAAGTCCAGCCTCTCAGTTGAAATAGTGTTGGGACTTGAGCCATGTGTCCTACAAAAGCTGCGGCTGGTTTGCACAGCCTCAGACAGTTCTCCACTATGGTACCTGCCTCCACAGAGCACTAGCATCATGCAGGGTAATGGATCCAAACACTGATCTACGTTGTGGTTTCAGCAGCAGCAAAAACACTAGCCACCTATGCAGGCCAAGGGCACTCAGATGAAGGATTAAAAATAAACTCTGGAGCCAGTGCTACTTCTCCCATTAGCAATGCACCATTGGCCTAAGTCCCCACTCTATTCCAACACCAGCTCGCAGTCTCTGTCGCATTGCTTCATCCTTAGCAGCTTGTGCCTGCGTCCCCCTTCTGCAGCCTTTGCCTGCTTTCTCCTCCTGTACCAAATAAACACTTGCTCCAAGCTTATTCCCACAGCCTCAGACTGATCCTCAATCCCTCACTATCCCCGAAAGCCTCAGCCCTGATCTCCCTACTTTGCCATCATTCTTCCCTCTTGCACCGGCCAAGTAGTTACAGAAGGAACTGACTAGGTACCTAGTTCTGCAGAAAAAAACAATTATTCTGCAGGTGCCTTTGTCTTCATGACAGTTGGGTAATTTTGAGGTCTCGCCTATGACAGAGCATGCACTCATGCACATGCAGTCTCGCTTACGAGGCATATGTCATACAACAAGGGGGCTTTGCCAATGCTTTGTTATGTGTGCAACATAAGAGGTGTGCTCATGTAAGTGCCGAGTGATTTGTGAAAAGTGTTAGAGAATGCAACATGAGTTTTGCAATTGTAGGGTGAAAGGTGTGCCAATGTGAGTGCAGGGTGTGCTAAATCAGTACAAGGCTAGAAAAGCGCCCATGTAAGTGCCGGGTGAGAGGAATGCATATAGAATGAGAGTAATGAGGTAGTGTAAGCAGTGTAAATGCAGAGTAAGTGATCTGTCTTTGTGAATGCTGGGTGACCAGTGTGCCTGTGTGAGTGCAGGGTGAACAAAAAGAGTGAAGGGGAGCTGTGGCAGTGAGCGGTGAGCACATGGTGAGATAAGTTAGTGCAGGGTGAGTGGTGTGTCCTTGTGAGTTCTGGCACATTATTGTGCCTGTGTGCATGAACTGTGAGCTGCGTGAGTGATAGGTGAATGCTATGCCTGTGTTAGTGCAGGCTGAGAAACTTGCCGGTGTGAGTGCAGGGTGAGAGAAGGGAATGGAGGGTGAGTGGTGTGAGTGCATGGTGAGTGGGGTGCCCATGTGAGTGAAGGGTGAGCTGTGTGAGTGACTCAGAGTGCCTCTGTAAGTTCAGGATGATTGATGTGCCGGTATGAAAGTAGGGTGAGAGGAGTGAGTGCAGGGTGAGAGATGTGAGTGCAGGATGAGAGATGTGCCCATTTGAGTTTCGGTGTGGGTGAAAGTGCAGAGGGGGAAGAATAAATGCATGGTGACTGGTATGTTTTTTTGAGAAAAAGTACAAGGTGAGTGGTGATATTGCAGGGTGAGCAGTAAGAGTGACTGGTTAGTGGAGTGGCATGTGAGTGCAGGGTAAATGACGTGTGCAGGGTGAACAGCGTGAGTGTATGGTGAGCGGTGTAAGTACAGTGTGATCGCTGTGAGTGCAGGGTGACTGGTGAGACTGCAGGGTGAGAGTTACAGGTGAGTGGAGTGCTCCTGTGGCTGCAGGGTAAGAGGAGGGCGAATGATATGAGTGCATGATGATAGTTGTAAATATAGTGTGATCACTGTGAGTGCAAGGTGAGCGTTGAAAATGATGTGTTATTTGTCTGAATGCACCCCAGACCCTGAGTAACTGGGAATGTTTGTTATCCATGGTAGCGAATGGGGTCACAGATATATTTTGTATTATAGCATCGATCATGGATGGAGGGTGGAGGAAATAAATAATTTGTGGGTCCTGCAACAAACTTTCAGACTATTGATATGCTTTGATATGTGATATATTGATATGCCTTGAAATTGGAAAGGATTTGGCATGACTGCCATAACTGCTGGCTTTGAGTTGGTGTACAAATTTCGAGTCTAGTCACTAGATCAACATCTTGTGATTCTGGGCAATAGTGTTATCACCCCATGACTACAAAAATGAATGTGTCCTTGTATAATGTAATTGGTGCTCATATAAAGTGCCTCAATTACATTGGGTGGAGTTTGAGCTATATAAAACTGCAAAAAACACAAAGCCTAGGGTTACTATTCAGAGAGTGCAATCTCACACTGTGGCAGCAAAAGTCATTTACTACTGTAAGGAATAGGCAGAGTGGAGACACAGGGGCTCTAGAAACCAGTGAAAAAAAGATAAAGCTTTGTTATCAAATAAATGGTCTTTTAAAGACCTGTAAAATACTCAGGTGCAGCTGTGATAAGACCCTAGACCAGCCAGCTGCAGCAGCTCAAGAACGGTGTGTGTGTGTTCAGGAAGCTGCCTCAGCTAGCTGACACACACGATAGGGCAGGGCTCAAGCCCTTTTAGCCATATGGGCGTAGCATGTCTGGCGAGATGTATTAGCTCACAGTTATATTCTGACTTGAGCATATTCAAAGGAGTAAGGCCGCAGTGAACCTTGATGTGGCTTCAGTCTCATGCTCGATAAATCACATTTACAAGGCTAACACACTCTTCAAACATTAGATATAAAATATTCGCACTAAAACTGTCACGGGACTGGAGCCAGCAGGGATTTAGCATGAACAAATGGAATGAACTCAAATGTGGTTGTTGGACCTGGCCTTTTTTGCGGGCTTATCCCCAAACCTTTTGCCTTCTTCCTCCTATTTTTCTGACCCTCTTTTTGTCGGTTTTAGAACTCTGGGCAGTTTAACACTGCTAATTAGTATTAACGTGTTGTGCTCTCCCCTTTAAACATGGTATGATTGGTTTACACCTGTTTGCCATATTTAATTTACCAGTAAATCCTTTATGCAGTGGTATGCCATCTTATCAAAGTTTTATAGAGCGCTCGCACACCCGAGGGTTTCATGGTGCTACCCAACAGAACACTCACTCTACTCAGGAGACCATCATGCCTTAGGCCGTAGCCTGGGTAAACAGCCATGTCTTTAAAAGCTTCCTAAAAGGAAGGAGAGCCATATAGCCACTGTCTGTAAATTAAATGCTACTAGTGTGCTTGCAGCGCTGCTTGTCCCACACACAGAAGTAGCCTTTCAAACTAGTCTCAGGCCCACTACTATAGGGCCTGCATGAACATTTTATTGCCACATTACCTTGGCATTTAAAAGTACTTGTCCAACCTTAGACCTTGGTTTTACTGCATATAGGTCACCCCTAAGGAAGGCCCTAGGTAGCCCTAAGGGTAGGGTGCTGTGTAAGTAAAACATAGGACATATGCCTTTATTGAAGGCATGTCCTAGTCGTGAAAAACAGCATATTTGGTTTCTCACTACTGTGAGGCTTACTCCTCTCATTGCTTAGCAATTGAAATTCCCTTAGACATGTTTAAGTGGTAATTCCTGATCCTGAATGAGTAGCACTGCAATATTTGGGATGTTTAGACAGGTAGTGATACATTCTGCTTACTGGTGTAGTTGGATTTTACATCACCATTTTAGAAATACCACTTTTAGAAAGTGTAGAATAACAGTAGGGCAACCCAATAGTCCCAAGGAACTGGGTATGATCAATAACAAATCAACAAGTATTCCTAAAGGAATAATTTAACACTATTTATAATTTGCAGCTTGTCACAATAGTGAGCATGAAATCACAATACTCAAGAGACAATTGTGTCAAAAATATTTTCTTTTTATATATCAATTTTTCGGAACATATACTTTTTTATATTGTATAGATATTATTCCACATATCCATTCATGTACGGCAACAAAAAATAGTACTGCGTTTTTCTCAGCATGTGCAGTACGTTTTTGACACTTTTTAAACGTTATATAGGCAGTATTTACAAATCAACCATATATACATTAATTTACAACTGTATACATTATTGACATTCATCTAGTGATAGCAATATATACAAAAAAGCCTCAATAGCGTTGACATTTCGGTCTCACATCGTCATTCCACGAGACCATCATCAGGACATGCGTTGCACCATGAATCTGAAACAATATAGGTATAATCAATAGTATATCTACAATCTCTTGAGAACATGATATAAGCCGTCTGCTCACATTTAAACCGGTGCCATAGCCAGTGCTCAAATCTATATACATATCTATAGACCATCACCACACCAATAGTGTCAACAAACCCAATACTCTCTCCTACATCAATGTATCACATCAATATGTGTATTCAGTGGTCATGCCCCACAGTGTCATGCACCCACTGAATAATGCAATCGTAATATTGTAACAACATACAAATATTCTGTGCAATACTCACTGCGACTTATTATTGTCACCAATTCTATAAAACAAACCGATGTCATGGGTTGTTAAATCCTTATATTATGAAATCAATGTTACTGACTGACCATGATGAATTAAATGGTCTTACCTTCTGCCACAACTGACGTTCTAAATAAAATAACATGAACACATGTATAAGCCCATGGCTCAAGTCGGGACATAGCTAGGTCAAAACGTAATCATAGAAAACGGGTAAGTACTCACAGTCTTAGCAGTAACGAAAGCCACAAAGTTGCCCTCGCCGTGTCTGAAACACAAATGATAACGCAACTATAAGAGTGAACCGCTCGATGCCTCTACTCCATTAATCTACTAGACCGTACACTTACACAAATTTTTCAGACACAGCTTCTTCTAGCTCTGACGAAGGTGCAGGTAGAGGTCACAATCCCAACTATAGAGGTGGTCGAGGGCAAAGTCCGTCCCCTTTTTTAGGGAGAGGTCAGGGCACACAGAGAGGACGAACTCGGAACACCAGGAGGGTTGGTACAGAAATCAATACACCCCGGGCTTTTGACAAACGAGGAACAATTATTACGAGTGGTAGATAACACCTGTGTTGAGAACACATTCACAATGTGTAATCTACTGGAAAGTAATGATCAGACCAATGCAAACTTGGAGGTGGTACCTATTTTTAATATCTCCACTTAAATACTGAGCCAAAAAGAATTAGACGTCCTGAGTTATGGACTATCATTTGTACCAACACAGAGGAATGATCAGTTCAATACTTATGTGGAAATGTACAAACTTTTTAGAACTATACGTTTGAAACATTTCTTCAACCAAGCACCCTTACCATTACAAACAACTGCCACAGGCTTACGTTGTCCCTCTACTTTCTATCCGGCAACCAACCTGATGCCGAAAGAAGTAATTACTTTCGAAAATGTGATTTTAACTGAGATCGAACAGATGTTCAATGAGAAGAAATTTGTTAAATACAATTTCACCAGAGCTGAGTTTGAAACCCTTAAACATCTTGCTAGTAGAGATGAAATAATATTCAAACCGGCGGATAAGGGTGGGAGTATTATTGTACAGGACAAAGTCGATTATGAACAAGAAGCTATCAGGCAATTACAGAACAGTCTTCATTACAAGAGTCCACAAAGAGATCCCACCGATAAAATCAGATCTAGCATTTTATGCTTGACCAAAGAAGGCCTAGATGGTGGATGGCTGAGCAAAAAAGAATTCTACTATTTGAACAAAAAAGATTATTCAATTCCGGCGTTTTATACGCTTCCAAAAGTTCATAAGGACAATAAAAAAAACCCGGGTAGACTTATTGTTGCAGGTTGCCAATCGATTCTGCAACCATTAGCAGAATATGTAGATTGTTTCTTCAAACCATCAGTGGCACTGACAACATCCTATACTAGAGATACTACTAGTGTGATTAACTGCTTGGAAGGCAAACAATTCAACAACCAAGTCAATGTCCTTGTAACCATGGACATTGAAAGCCTATACACTAGTATTCCCCAAGAGGAGGCATTGGATGTAATCAAGAGTGTATTAGAAAATAGACCATCGCCACATCAGGTCCCGACCAACTTTATTGTAGACTGTGCCAAAATTGCTTTAAATGAGAATTATTTTATTTTCAACAACGAATTCTATGGCCAGATAAAAGGGGTGGCAATGGGGGCAATTTTTGCGCCTGATATAGCATATTTGTTTGTAGCGGTATTTGAGGATAGAGTCATCTATGCCAACAATCCCTTTGAGAATTACATTAAGGAATACCTACGCTACATCGATGATGTATGTTTGATTTGGGAGGGTGCTATAGTACAACTTCAAGAATTCCATAGGTGGCTGAGCGCCCAAGATTCCAACCTACAATTTACCATGGAATATGATAGGGAAAGTATAAATTTCCTAGACCTCAGAATATGGAATGATGATGGCACACTCTCAATTAGTTTGTTCACAAAGCCGACGGCTCGGAACACACTTCTGAAATATACTAGTCACCACCCACGTAATTTACGTGATAATCTCCCTTTTGGACAGTTTTTGCGTCTCAGACGTAACTGTACCAAGAGGGAAGATTAGTTTAAATAAGCTAAAATACTGCAAATGAAACTATCAATGAGAGGGTATCCTTACAGAATGGTGAAACGGTCTATGTAAAGGGCTTGGTACTATGACAGACAGGCTCTACTGGAACCAAAACAGAAACAGGATAGCGTTGCTGATTCAGTCACTTGTGTTACTACCTTTGGATCTGAATCGAATGCAATAAAAAAAGATAATAACTAAGAACTGGCATCTCATTGAAAAACTTGAACCACAACTCCCAATACCCCGGTTCGCCTCTAAAAGGTCACGTAACCTGAGGGACCACCTTGTGAAGGCATACAAAGAACCAACAGTGAGCACAATTCAAAATCTATGGAGATTGACACCTGTAGTGGGACACTTTCCATGTGGCTCATGTGTAGCATTCCACACAACTGCAGTGACTAAAACATGTTGCATTAATGGTAAAGATTGGGTGATGCGACGACACACAAATTGCTTGACACGGAATGTGATTTATTGTATAGAATGTCCTTGTGCCTTGTTTTATATAGGAAAAACGACACAAGAAGTAAAGAAAAGAATTATGCAACACCAGTCCCGGATAAGATGCAAAGTGGAATCGGCCCCCATGGTTGAACATTACATCAAAAAACAGCATTCTCCTAGTGAAATTAAATGGTTGGTGTTGGAAACTGTGAAACAGTCAAAAAGGAGACATGATATGGATCGTCTGCTTACTCAAAAGGAAAATAGATGGATTTGGTCGGCGAACACAGTGAAGAAAGGGTTGAATTCCTTTGTGGAATGGCAAGTGTTAGCCACCTTACGTTGACATATGAATAGATAACTCCACTTTATAGCCTTGTAGAATGTTAGTGCATTGTAACTATTGATTATTTCCACATATTCATGGTTATTGTTTGTAAGTTCATAGCCGTTTTGGTCAGCTTAGGGATAAATGGTTAAGTGAAACGCTTCTGTCCATTCAAATATGGCCGACAGCTCTTTATGCTATTGTTGACGATTGATTCGGTTTGTCACAAATTCAAGCAGTTATTTGAGTCCACACTATCTGTCACCCCGTATCGCTACTATAGATCGGAGATTAACTATCCCCTATAGCTCCTAATACTATGATTCTCTAACGGATATCATTACGATACTGTTTTGACCACTCTAAGATGGCCGCCGTTCTGGAGATAGGCTCTCATATTGATTTTCCCTCTGGGTCACGTGATCGGACCCCAATGGTTTTGAAATACGAGGAA
Source organism: Lissotriton helveticus (assembly GCF_964261635.1). Lineage (NCBI taxonomy): Eukaryota > Metazoa > Chordata > Amphibia > Caudata > Salamandridae > Lissotriton > Lissotriton helveticus. Next base: position 492,758,885 of record NC_136063.1, read on the forward strand.
GACGCCGAGAAGGGTTCGACGTTCCATAAACGAAAGAGGACGGATGAGGTGTATGCTTCTGTTTATACAAGTAAGTGTACGGTCCAGTAGATTAATGGAGTAGAGGCATTGAGCTCTTATAGTTGCGTTACCATTTGTGTTTCAGACACGGCGAGCGCAACTTTGTGGCTTCCCTTACTGCTAAGACTGTGAGTACTTACCCGTTTTCTATGATTACGTTTTGACCTAGCTATGTCCCGACTTGAGCCTTGGGCTTATACATGTGTTCATGTTACTTTATTTAGAACGTCAGTTGTGGCAGAAGGTAAGACCATTTAATTCATCATGGTCAGTCAGTAACATTGATTTCATAATATAAGGATTTAACAAGCCATGATATCGGTTTGTTTTATAGAATTGGTGACAATAATAGGTCGCAGTGAGTATTGCACAGAATATTTGTATGTTGTTACAATATTACGATTGCATTATTCAGTGGGTGCATGACACTGTGGGGCATGACCACTGAATACACATATTGATGTGCTACATTGATGTAGGAGAGAGTATTGGGTTTGTTGACACTATTGGTGTGGTGATGGTCTATAGATATGTATATAGATTTAAGCACTGGCTATGGCACCGGTTTAAATGTGAGCAGACGGCTTATATCATGTTCTCAAGAGATTGTAGATATACTATTGATTATACCTATATTGTTTTAGATTCATGGTGCAACGCATGTCCTGATGATGGTCTCGTGGAATGACTATGTGAGACCGAAACGTCGACGCTATTGACGCTTTTTTGTATATATTGCTATCACTAGATGAATGTCAATAATGTATAAAGTTGTAAATTAATGTATATATGGTTGATTTGTAAATACTGCCCATATAACGTTTAAAAAGTGTCAAAAACGTACTGCACATGCTGAGAAAAACGCAGTACTATTTTTTGTTGCCGTACATGAATGGATATGTGGAATAATATCTATACAATATAAAAAAATATATGTTCCGAAAAATTGATATATATATAAAGAAAATATTTTTGACACAATTGTCTCTTGAGTATTGTGATTTCATGCTCACTATTGTGACAATCTGCAAATTATAAATAGTGTTAAATTATTCCTTTAGGAACACTTGTTGATTTGTTACTTTTAGAAAGTGGGCATTTCCCTTTGCTTATAACTCTAGTGATTTGCAACACCTGTTTCTAATCCATGCCTGGGCCTGGTTGACAGCTACACTTTGTGCATACTTTCCAGAAGCTATCGTACAGGAAGTGTTGTGTATAATAGGGTTACATCAGCATACTGATAGTCTTCCTAGGCTGCAAGAAAGGGAGAAGGGGCAGATTTACATTTGTAAAGGCTGTGTTCTACCCTCACAGTAAGGGCTGATTTACCCCCTACCGATGTCTTGAGCCGTGGCTGTGGTTAAAAGGGGGTGTTGTGCACTTCTAAAGTTTCTTTTGAAGTCACGTCTATATCAAAGATATTTGGAGTATAGGTACAGGGGCCCTGACCCTATGTTTTTATACACTCTAGGTACTTGCAACCAGATGTTGCCTGATCTATAGACTGCACCAAAGAACTTCAGTGCTGCCAGGAGGAACCACCATTTGGGGACTACTTGCTTACTTACTGCTGCCTCCTAGGTTGCTGAAGGGACTGACACTCTGCCAAGTGACTCTGCTGTGCTGACCCACCTTCCCACTACCCCTGAGTGCTCTCCAATTGTTCTCCAGGAACTTAGGAGTCTAATAGGGAGACAGGCACGCTGGGAAGAAATAAGTTCAGCTAAAATCTCTATAGATAGGGATGGGAAGGAAGGATGGCTGGAAGATAGCATATTTGTGCTCCCAGAAAACTTTCCCGGAAGTACTCTCAATGGAGAATATATTGAGAGTGACCTGAATGTAGGAAGGGGATGAAAACAAAGAACTGGGCCACTCCACCCCTCAAGTCTGTATGCTGATTGGAACCGCTGCAAAACAGAGTCAATTACACCGCCCAGACTTCTGTAGCGATAGTGATCAATGATCAATGTCTGAATCTGATGCATCAGGTCTAGGGGATCCGTTTTCAAAATAAGGCATCATTCACTATGCAGTAATTATTTTTGTTCTTGGCCAGTACTTTTCCCTGTTGTGTGCTTCCATTCTATAGGCGCTCATTTTTTTGCTTCTTTTCCGAAAATCCACATGAACCGAGAGTTGATTTATCTGGTTGAGCAGGCAAAAAAGCGGGGCGCTGCAAATACAGTCCCTACTGGTCAGCAAAGAAATGGATGCAAGGGGCTGTAAGGCAAAATGCGTGCTGAGTTGTAGACAGTCAACATTTGCTATACCAGCATCTCCCTGTCCTTACATTGTTGTTAAGAAAATCAGAAGAACAATGTTGACCTTCCCCTTTGAAGTGGGCCAGCAATGAATTGTCTTCTGGTTGCATATGGATCAGTGCTCAAGATAGCCCTTGAGCTGCCTTCCCTGAAAAGTGCGTCTGTAATCGAATCCTGAGATGCTCAATGCACGTATCATACTTGTAGGCATGGACACAATAATCACAGTCTCTAAAAGTGTTGTAGGGGGTTGACTACCTGCCATGAATGTTTGCAGCATTTTGAATGAAACACATTGATTTACACGTTTGTATCATTCATTGTCTCTGCTATGTGTGTGTGTTGCAAGGGTCTCTGATACTCTACATTGGGATGAGTAGCGCCATGAAATAAATCTGTGAGAGGGACTATGTGGGGTACCTTTGGTGGGTGGTAGTGAGGGAAAACCCCAAGTACAATGGGGGAATGCCCAGAAGGAGTTGCACCAGGTTCCACCATGCCATACCCAATACTAAAGTTAGTCCTGGATGATATAGCGTTCTCACTATTGCTTTGCTGTTTATGCACTCCTGAATATTCAAACTGGCTACCTCCTTGAACAGGGTGGAGTTTGGCCTCTGAAACAGCCTCTGGTATGTGTGTAGGATGTCCTGATGTTTGTGCCTGGATGAGGTAACTTTTGCATTGCAAGTGTAAAACTTTGTACTGAACAAAAATGTGACATGCATTTTCACTAATGCGTGGAAATACCACTTGTGGAAATTTCATATTGTTTAATTTTGCATCTGTTTCCAATACTTCTGAAGCTGTGGCACTCAATATTTTGCATGCTGTCATACCGATACCACTGGGAGTGAATCCTAGGTAAGTGAGACGTGGTTTCGCCTCATATTAAGAGTGTTTAACGGGGCAGAATGAAAATCCTTTTTCCAGCCCAACTCATAATTAGGTCCTTTGTATTTTTGAGCTATTCTAAGGGGGGGGGGGGGGCTGTCAGATAGCTGATCAAGAACAAACCTTCTTGCCAGGGTATCTGCTTCCTGAAATAAATGTAAATGTGCTCATTTGATTTAGCTGCAAGTCTTAAGCCTGCTTGGAAGCTGTTGTTGGGTTTAATTGTTGGAGTCACTTGAAGATTATTCTTTTTGAGAAATGGTGTAAGGTGACCAGATGAGCGATGGAGTGCCTGCTTTAAAGGACAGTTATAAAACAATTTGTGCAGTACAGTTGGGCAGATTTAGAAGCCCCTTGCGCCACTTTTGCGTTATTTTTATCATGGGAAATGTGACGCAAAAGTGGCGCAAGGGGCTTGTAAATCAGCTCCTGTGTGCATATTACTCAGATCTGTATTTAGGAAGCACTTTTTTTCACTTAAACCTAATCTTTTTGTGCACTTTGTTGCCACCTATCTTATACTGTTTGTAATGTAGTTTTAAAATAATAACATACATATTCACAATGGGTTTTTTCACAGACTGGGACCTTCTAACACTGAAAACATGTCACTATTCCCCACTGCACCAATTTAATTCCGTGGCTCTCTATTTACACACACAGATAGCTGCACTGATCTCATTAACCAATAGAGGTTTCACCACATAAAATAGTGCATCTCTCACTAATTAGATTAACTTCCATTTAATTTTCATTTAAGGTGTGTGTTATTTTATGTGCAGTTACTTGAGGGTGAAAGAGCAACAAAATAGTAACAGAATATTTTATTCTTTTTAGCCACGCATGTGATCCTGACCACACTCTCACTGACCCCACCCCCACTGGACTCAGGATTACAGTTCCCACACTTTGTTTATATACTTGGCCTCTGTAGATAGAGCAGGTAGTGTATTGCTATAGAGACGTGATGACTCAAAACTGTGCACAGAAGACAAAAACTGTTTTTTTTTCTGTTTAATGCAGCATGATAAATATCCCCATCAGTCATATAGATTCTCAAGGTGGCATCGGGTGCACTGGAAGGTGAAGTTGTCATTTTCCTTTTGAGAGATGAGCCTTTAAATTAGACTATTTGTCTTCATGCACTGCCACAAAAAATCTTTCAAGGCACATTTCCCTATAGTTTTGATATAATTGCCCAAACCAACATTATCAGCATACGCATTTGAAAAGAAGTACTAAATGAAATCTTTAAACAAAAACGAATTCCCCTCAATAAACATAAAAGTACTAAGATGCACTGTCATTTATTTCAACAATATGGGCGTTTTAGGAATGTTTTATAGCTCATAGAATAAATCTTATATTGAACTTAATATTTGCTAAGTGAACACTTTCTATAGGTGTGTGCTGTTTGTGTTGTATATGTCAGGAATATTCATTAAGCATAGCCTGTAGTCTCCACATCTAACAGTCAGGCTTGGACTAGACAAAACGAACATTTTTACATGCTTACAAAATGGTTGAAAAACTCTGAAAGGTAGATAAGGAATGTGGGAGAATGAAATATTTTACAAACGCTTCCCTACATAAAACAGTAAATTACCTAGTATGGTATTACCACACTTAATAGTTTTCACCCTTGGAATAAGGGATATCTACAGAAATGCATTGCTGTGCACCAATTTTCAAATGATGTTATTTAATTTTATCTACTTTCCCTCAAATAAATTCCACTTGCTTTTCACAGGTGTCCAGGTGTATTGCGAATGCCATAATCTCAATTCGTGCAGAAACTCAGTTTCCACCTGAAATGTCATTCTATGTCAGGACCAGAGGCTTCAGATTATGCATTCCCTTCTTTACATTTCTTAAACAGCAGCCATGTAAGCAACCATAGAGAAAAAAAAGGGATGTAGAGTGTCAAAGAGTACAACTCTCAATAAGCACAAAGGGACAAAAACTACAAGTGCAATGTATATATTGGCCACAGTTCACCAAACACAGTTGATGTAGTGGAAATCAAACCTTATTTGGAAGGGTGTTTTATAATCACACGGGTAGAGTGCACCCCCATATAATCTTTCGGTTATTAACGTGAGGTGTTAGAATGTTGAAATGTATTAACTTGAAATGTGATATGTCTAGGCCATTGAAAAGTTACATGCAGAAATAAAGTAGAAAGGGAATGTAACTAGCAGAAAACATTAACGTGAAAACTCGTGTTGTGCAACAGACAATAATTCATATATTGAATGTGTTTATTAATGATATTGGTTTACATTTAGATAAATGCATTAGTTGAATGTGCCTTATTTTCTATGCAACTTCATGAAGCTCATATGCCGTTTTTCTTAAGTTAGCTAAATCTTGTAGGCTTGAAATAAAAAAAAATCTGGAACCTCTTGCTTTAGAATGAACAAACTGAATTTCATGTGTGTGGTTGAATTTGCTCGTTCTCACATTTTATGTTGCAGTTGAAAGAAGTGCTTTTGTTAGCTAGAATAATGTCTGTTTCATTAGTCAGTCAAGGAGAGGAAAAGTTACATCGTATGGTTTGAGTCGATAAAGGAAGGCTGTTGCGCTTCACACAGGAGCAGGCTTGGGAATCAAGGACAAAATGTATCGAGAAGAAGAACACCTTTAACCCATTTGTTAGCTACCTTTGGGATGGTACCCAGAACAGATGGTGTGACCTGCAAAGGATCTTGGGAAAACTACTCACAATATTGTGTTGTTGGGAACAGGGAAAGCGCCCATTTCTTCTGCCTTCGGAGAGAGAGCATCTAAGATCAAGCTCTGTCTCCATAGCTTTATGCTATTGACCCATCAATGGTGGAGAAGACTCCACATGCTGACACCTTTTATTCCTTTTTCTGAAGATGCTTAAGTAGGTATGTCATTTTAGCGTTAGTGTAGGGATAGATTAATGCATTATATTCATCAACCATTGATGCAGGGAAACTTGGACTCATACTTTCTGATCTTCTGCATCCTATTTCTTGAATTGATTGTTTTGCAAATGTTATATGATTTAAATTGGATATACAGATTAGGCTTTATGCTGATCCCAATGTATTTCTACACTCTCATCTTGATGTGTCTTTGTGTTCCATAATTTTTGGCTTTGTAATAAATTAACTAACCTTATGTAGCTGTCTGTGGTTACTATCTGTCAAAAGGATTTAATAATTTATTGATTGGCAATAATTTTCAAATTTTCTCCCCTCTACGCTAACATGCTGCTAAAAAGAACCATCAGATTGTGATTCTAGAATTAGTCCAGAATTTGTCTGGCCCTTCCACAGTCAAGGTGGCCTTGTAATCTATTGCCACATCACACAAACTGCCTCTTCTATGCTGCTCAGTGGCCATGTTAAATATTTTCTCTGTCATCTAATTATTATGTAACATTATTCTATGGTCAGTTTGTGCAGTTATTGTGCTCATTAGGTAATCTCTTTGTGTCTGTTGTGAGTGATCCACGGCTCGAACCTGCCGGTGTGCGTCTTTTTTTTTTTTTTTTACTTTTATTGAAAATTCAACAACAACAATAACAAGTTACACAAGGCAAGGGCGAATCAGCGGGACAGTCTTGGGTCCATGTAGAAGTCGCTTCAGCATTATAGCATACAGTACAGTTACTCGATATGTCATAGGGGGGGGGCAGCGAGGAAACCAACAGCGATACCTAGTATTGAAAATGCGGAATGTCAATCAGGGGGACAAAGCATCATCAGGAGACAAGTCTTGATGGGGAGAGCATATATTACCACGATATGCGTTCCATTGTGACCAAATTCTGCCCCACTTCTTGGGCCTTCCATGTGACAAATACACAGTCTTCTCACGAAACATGCACCAATCAACATTCTTTGCCCACGATGTCACAGTCGGAGGCTTACGGGAACCCCAGAGCTGTGCAATGTCTCTTTTGGCGATCATATTTCCGAGGGTCGCCCAGGTGATCTGAGCCGCATTATAGTCATTAGGCTCCCAGACATTCAAGAGACAGCGTCTGGCCTCGGGCAATAGCGCCACCCCAGTAACCCTCTCCATGATGACATGCACCCGGGACCAAAACTCGACCACCTCCGGGCATTCCCATAAAATGTGGAGAAAGGTGCCAGTCATACCACAACCACGCTTACACAAATCGTCAGAAGCGTACCCCATGCGCACCAGACTCGGACCAGTGACATACACCCGGTGGAGGATCTTGAGCTGAACAAATCTAAGGCGTGCGGGTATGGCGACTTCTTTCGGCGAGGACAAAGCGGACTGCCAATCCTCATCATCTAATTCTAGACCATCGGCAATCCACGAGGCCCTCAAGCGCACAAGCAGGTCTGCTCTATTGTAAATCAATTTCTTATAGATTAACGAAATAGTGCTGTCGGGCACATGTCCGTCCAGGATACGATCCTCAAGGGGTGAGGACTCAGGGATATCCGTACCCACCGCAAAGAGCGACAGGAGGGCATGTCGGACTTGAGCGTACCTGAAGAATTCTCTATCACTAAGTTCAAACTCCGCCTTAAGTGCCTCGAAGGACTTAACGTTACCTTTTGACCAAAGATCCCCCACCTTAGCGATTCCAATCATATCCCATTTATCAAAACCTTTCGTACGCCATAGGTTACCCAGACATTCAGAGTCATACAAAGGAGTCGCACGAGTAAGCCTGTCCTTCCATCCCAAGGCCGCATTCGCATCATGCCACACACGCACCGCAACTTTAGTAGGTCCGGTAAGTAGTTTACAGGGCCCCCTGGAATACAACGCCCTATTGAAATTCCCCCCCGGCAGAAGGTGTCTGTCCATTGCAAAAGCGGGTGCGGGACCTGGAACATACGTTGCGTGATTGACAGCACTTAATTGGGAGGCCCAATAATAGCGCCTGATGTCGGGAAGGGCGATGCCGCCGTCATACCACGGAAGCGTGAGTTTAGACAGAGCAACGCGCGCTCGGCCATCCCAAATCAGTTGCCGTTGTAAGCTCTCCATCTCCCGAAAATAACGAGAGGGAACGGGGTCAAATGAGTTCTGGAGCGCGTACAAAAATCTGGGCAGCGACATCATTTTAAAAAGAGCCGCACGACCGAGCGGCAAAAGTGGCAGATGACGCCAGCGTGTAACATCTAGCTTCAGCCGACGGAGAGGGGGCAGCAGATTGCGCTCATAACGGACGGTGGGGTCCATAGAGACATAAACCCCCAAATACTTGAAACCGGTCTCTGTTACTTGAATGGGAAATCTACGCGGCAATGGGGGGAGACCACCTGCCAAAACGTAGACACAGGATTTAGTCCAATTAATAACGAGACCCGAGTTCTTCCCGAAGGAGGTAAGAACATCGAAAAGTACGTTCAAGGATTTCTGAGGGGAAGTCAGGTATAGGAGAATGTCGTCTGCGTATAGCGAGACACGATCCTCAAAATCGGGAGCCCACCGAATCCCTTTCATAGAAGGCTCCCAACGGAGCCACTCCGCCAACGGTTCCAATGCGAGAGCGAAAAGCAAAGGAGACAGTGGGCAGCCCTGTCGAATACCGCGACCGAGTGTGAAAACACCGGACGCCCTCCCGTTGACCACCACCTGGGCAAGAGGCCACTCATAGAGAAGTTTCACCCAGCCGATGAACACGGGGCCAAACCCAAATTTTGAGAGGGCCGCCCACAAGTAAGGCCATTCAATGGTGTCAAAGGCCATGGTAGCATCAAGGGAGGCCAAAATGGCCGGCTCAGTGAGAGTTGCAGCCCTCGCGAGAACTCCGTGGAGTCGCCGAAGATTAAGGGCGGTGTTCCGACGGGGGATGAACCCGGACTGATCTGGATGAATCAAGTCCCCGATCACCTTAATCAAGCGATTAGCTAACAATTTAGCTAGAATTTTGGGTTCGGCATTAAGCAGAGATATAGGCCTATACGAGGCACAGCGATCCCGGGGCTTACCCTCCTTATGAATCACCACGATAGTGGCGAGTCGCTGATCGGCGGGAAGAGAACCCGAGTCAAGGGCCTCAAGGAACATATCCTTCAAGTGGGGTGCCATTTTGCCAGGTCGCAATTTGTAAAGTTCAATGGGCAAGCCATTGGGGCCCATTGCTTTGCCAGAACGGAGGGAACGTATAGCGTCCGCTACTTCGTCCACTGTAAGGGGTGCATCCAGGAGGTCTCTGTCCTCATTGGAGAGGCAGGGCAACGCAATGTCGAGTAGCAACAACCGGGAGTCTTCCTCGTCTCTGACACAAACAGAGGCATATACCTTTTGAAAGTGATCGACAAAGCACTCAACAATCCCAGCAGGTTCGGTAACACATTCACCATCCGACCTCTCAATCACAGGAACAACACGATTCACTCTTTCTTTCCTGTCCAGCCATGCAATCAATTTATCGGCCTTATCACCCACATCGTACAGCCTCCCCTGTTGTTCCCTGTGCATCACTTTAGCCGCATCAGTAACAACTGATCTGCAATCGGCCTGTTTCAGACTGAGAGAGTGCAATTTTAAATGTGTCACTCCTGTATCAAGGTCACTCTCCAATGCAGTAATCGAAGTTTCTAGGAGCACCAGCTCCTCATTTTTGGCCTTTTTGGCTGCCGCAATCAGTGAAAGAGAATGCCCACGTATGACAGTCTTAAATGCTTCCCACAAAGACACAGAAGATGACACAGATCCCACATTATCAGCAAAGTAACAATCATGGCTTTAACAAGTTCTGAGCGAGTCTTCGGGTCACGAAAATACCAGGGATTGATAGGAGCCACTCTGCCCGCACTTCCCCCACCCGCCGAAAGTCGAAGCCACAAGGGGGAGTGATCGGAAATACCCCTGGGAAAATGGCGAATCTCACTAATGGAGGAGGATTGGGCCGATGGCATTAAAAAATAGTCTAGTCTGGAGAGACTACCATGTGCCCCAGAATGGAAGGTATACTGAAGCTGTGTGGGGTGCATCAACCGCCAGCTATCTACGAGCCCAAAGGTATCAAGGAAGTCACTCAACCACATCTGGGATCTAGCCAGGTCCCTGGGGGGAAAACGATCAGCAGTACCAGAAAAAACGGAGTTAAAATCCCCCCCAAGGATAAGAATACCCTCAGGCAGCCCCAATAGAACCCTTCCCAAGTCAGCATGTGTGGCGGCCTGTAGGCCCGGGGGGATATGTAACCGTAAGAACGGACATTGTCTTCCCCTCCCATCTACCCGTGAGCACTGCGTAGCGCCCTCTATCATCAAGAATAACCTCGTCAATCTCAAAGGGGAGAGAAGACCGAATAAGAATGCCAACTCCCCTGGAGCCCGAGGTGAAGCCAGAGTGAGCAACAAGGCGGTATCCACGTCTATTCATGGCTCGACAAGTGTTCCCTATAAGATGCGTCTCCTGTAAGAGAACTACATCAGGTGAATGACGCCTGAGACACTGCAACACTACCCCTCGCTTTATCCTGTCTCCCAACCCATTAACATTCCACGATAGCAGTCTCAACTCACCACCCCCCAGCAGAGGCAGAGCGCCCCACACACGGTACCCACAGACTGAAAGGAGTAAGGAAAACATTTGAATGCCTTGTGAAGGAAAACAAACCCACACACACCCCCCTACCCCCCCCAACTTGAAACCCGTTACAACTCCCCCCACCCTGCACCCCTGCATTAGACATGAAATCCACCCCAACTTGCAGTGTGCCTGTCGCCCCATGAAAGAACTAATCTACACAAAGAACCCCAGAGGAGGAAGAGACCCCTTCACCCCCGCCACCCCAGAGCAAACAAAAGAAGCGGTAAAGAATCATTGTCCAAACTCAGCTGGAAAAATTGGAAAGTTCAGACATCGGGAACCACAAGTTATTCCTGCTGCAGCAGGCCACCCTCGGCGCTGCCGGGGTGCTCAGTGGAGTCGTCCCTTTTTGGCAAAGAGTCCAGCCAGTCGCTGACACTGTCCGGGAGATCAAAGAAAAACGTTTGTTCCCCATACTCAATACGAAGTCTGGTTGGAAACAGCATGGCATTCTTGAGGCCCAAGTCCCGTAGCCGCCTCTTGACACCCTGGAATCCCATTCTCTGCCTCTGGACGAACGGGGAAAAGTCCCGGTAAAAGTTCACGGTGGCGTTTTTAAAAGTCACAGGGCCCTTGTCCCGAGAGGCTTGCAAGATAGCATCCCTGTCCCTAAAGTGGAACAGTCTAGCAATTATTGGTCTCGGGGGGGGGGCACCCGGTTGGGCCTTACCGCCAGGGATTCGATGGGCGCGCTCAACCGCAAAGAATCGTGTAAGTCCAGCGGGAGCAAGATGGTTAGATACCAGATCCTCCACCAGGAGGTCGGTTGCAGAGGCCTCGGGATTTTAAGGACCCCTATAATGCGAACGTTGTTGCGACAGGACCTGTTTTCATAATCCTCCAGACGACGGGCCAGCGCGTCTCGGGAAGAACGCAAGTTCCCGATCTCGGTCTGAACGTCCGTTACATCAGCGGTCAGGCTGGAAGTCTTCAGATCCAACTCCTTGACCCTCTCGTTGGTCTTGGCCAAGTCAGCTCCACGGCCACCGTGTCAATCTTGGAGGCAAGAGCCTCGTATTGCTTCCCCATGGCGTCCTCCATATTGGTGATAGCGCCCATTACGTCTTGCAACGATATGCCTGGCGCTGTGCCAGAGGCCGCCTTAGGGTCATCAGGCGTGCGGCCAGCACCACCGGGGGATCCCTTCACGTTGGAGTAGTGGTCCATGATGTTAGTCTGGGTCTGTCCCCTACGATGAGGCGCCTTGCTCTTACGTCTCTCCGGGTCAAGTCTGGCAGCCATATTGGAGAACGGACCCCGTAGGGGTCCGCGCGACCTAGTAAAAATGGCCGGCCGGGACTTAGTAAATAGCAGTGAAACTGGCCGAAATCGTCGGAAACACCGATAGTGTGGGATAAAAAAACAAGAGGCCAGGAGTACGCACTACGGTGAGAGAGCAACAGGCAGACCCAGGGGAGATCCGAGCAGCGTTACAGCCGATCTTCGCCGGGAGTAGGAAAACGAAACCGAAAGTCAGGCAGGGGACCCCTCGGAGAGAGACCCCTTCGGCCGTTGTTGTTCAACTACTCCCCGGCTGGAGAAGTAACCAAGACCCCCGGTCTGGTCACGGGGCAGGCCGCAAAGTTCGAAACGGCGTAAATGTGGATCCCAATGTCCGATCAAAATGCTTCAAAGAGTGTCAGGATCAGCAAGAGTTCGTCTTCAATAGCCCATCATCTAAATCAGGATGTAGGAAGGATATGTGTGGAGGGTGGCGCGGGTCTCGGGAGCCCTCTGCTCACGCGACCATCTTAGATGCCCGCGAAGCTCCTCCCCTCGTGTGCGTCTTTCTTGATTTACTTTTTGTCAACTGGTACAGTGCCTCATCAAGTCTCCTATGCCACTGCCATTTTGTTGATTAGTATGTCGGCAGTGGTGCCGGTCATACTCCTGAGAAGTGTTTTTCCCACTCCTCCTTTTTATAAAGGAACACTCCGATCCTGTTTCTACCGATCTCCCTCGTGACTGCTTCTCCCTTCCGCTTTTCAGTTGTCCTCTACTCACACCCAACCTGGCCAACACCTGACCCACGCCCATCTCCTACTTGAGCTGCAAGCCCATTTCTTCACACCCCTTTTATTTAACTCCTTCACTTCTGACTAGACACCCGTGCAAAGCTGCAATAGAAACATAGAATTTACGCCGCTTTTTTCCTACATGGCTGTAATAATATTGGATTGCAGCGCTTACTCTGCAAGGGTGAGTCTATTTTGTTTTCCTTCTATCCTTTACCCTAAACAGCACTACAATATATATATATATATATATATATATATATATTCATTGAAAAAAAACATAGGTTTCACACATGTTATAGTTAGCTGGACATTTCACTCATACAAAACCTTTGAAATTCCCCCGTTATAGTTAGTTCAGCTAACTATAACTCGCGTGCCCGCAATGTACTGCTGATGACGTCACATATTACATCACTCATGACATATTCAGTGACATCACTCATGACATCACTGATGACATCTCAAATGACATCCCTGATGACATCACTGATGACATCATCCAGTGAATGTGTGTCTTTCTGAAAAATAAATATTTTTTATATATATATATCTAAATGTTGATGGAAGAATAAATGGGTAAATAAGTGTCTAAATGGATGGGTTTTTTTGTAAAATTGATTGGTTAACTGACTTATTAAGTGTATCTCAGTGAATACATATATTAGCGAGTAATGTTTAAATATTTAAATATATGTATCAGTGTCTCACTTTGTGTATAAGTGGCTGCATGGGTTGGTGAGTAGCTACATGAGTGTGTATATGGGTTATTAGTTGTTTTTTTGAGTATTAGTATGAGTGTCTGTATGGTTTGGTGGGGGGTATTACTTAGCGCATAGATGCATGAATGACTGACTCACTGTTTGTATGGGTTTTGAAGACAGCATGTGTGCAGGACTGTATGGGTGGATGAGTGTGTGCATGGGTGTGTTACTGAGTGAATGATTGTCTCAAATGTATCTTTATGAGTAACTACATATGTTTTAATCAAGTATATGTGAGTATTGATGTATATAAGTGAGTATATGTGAGAGTGAGAGATTGGAAGAGTTCCTGTTTAAATAAGTATGTGTTTCTATAAGTGATTGTTTAAGAGAGTAAGTATGTGTAAGTTTCCGTAGAAGTAAGTGTGGTAGTGTGTGTATAGCTGTATATGCAAATAAATGTATGTTTGATAGTTCATTTGCATGTGTGAGTATGTGTGTGAGTAACTCTATGGATGACTGTCGGTGTGTAACAGGATGTATAGGTGTATCAGTACATATGATGAGTGAGTACATGTATGAGTGACTATATAGAACTGTTAGTGAATGAGTGGATGAGTATGTAGATGGTGGAATTACTGAATAGGTTATTGTAACTGGTATTGGTATCTCCATTTTGTTGAAAATGTTAGTTTCTATTTTTGAATGTGTGTATCAAAGGTTATATTACGCTGAGAGGAGGTCTGCCACTCTTTTACAAGGATGATGTCATCAGTGCTGTCATCAGGGATGTCATTTGAGATGTTATCAGTGATGTCATGAGTGATGTCACTGACTATGTCATGAGTGATGTAATATGTGACGTCATCAGCAGTGCATTGCGGGCGCGCGAGTTATAGTTAGCTGAACTAACTATAACGGGGGAATTTCAAAGGTTTTGTATGAGTGAAATGTCCAGCTAACTATAACATGTGTGAAACCTATAGTTTTTTCAATGAATTTGCAAGGTTTTTTAAATGCTAATTCCTAACTATAACGTGTGTGAAACCTACCTATGTTTTTTCAGTGAATTTCAAAGGTTTTGTAAATGATAATTATTAAATGTATTAATTGTTATATTTTTTATACCAATTTACTACATTATTTTAAACTATTTATTTTTAGATATTTTATTTTTTAAATTACATTACATATTTTTAATATAAATTGAAAAAAATGTTTTAAAAAATATTTAAATTGTAATATACATTTTTTAATTTAATAATTTTTTAATTTATATATATTTTATATAGCAGGCAATGATATTCTATGGAAGGAAATTCAAGTTACTGGTAAGTAGAGTTAAATTTACTTTTCAGGAATAGTAGTGAGCTAGATTGGGGAATTAATTCCTCTTCAATCCTGAGGTCCCCTGTGAGCCAACTAGCCCACCAGGTACCTCCAGTATGCACCAGGCAGCTGTGTTGCAGAGAGGTGTTTAAAGGGCACGCCCCCTTTTTACAACACTCTGCAACACAGCACCGTGGCGCTTACTGGAGATACCTGTTGGACTAGTTGCCCCCTAGGGACCTCTGGATTGAACAGGAATTGATTCCCCAACTTAAAATGCGCCTCAGGGCATGTTTGCACTCACATCACTTCAAGCCCCGCCCCCTACCTTCACCACTGTGCTAACGCGCCCTGTAGAGTGTTCTAAATTGGGGGATTAAGTCCCCTTACATGCTAGGGGTCCCTGGGGGCCAAGTAGCCCATGGGAACTTCCTGTATACACCAGGAGGCTACGTTGCAGAGAGGTGTAAAGAGGCCACGCCCCTTTTTACACCTCTCTGCAACGCAGCCCCCGGGCGCATTTGCAGAGGGGGAACTAATTCCCCTTGCTACTGGAGGACCCTGGGGGCCAACTAGCCCACCAGGAATCTCCAGTATGCGCCAGGGGACTGCATTGCAGAGAGGTGTAATGAGGCCACGCCCCTTTTTACACCTCTCTGCAACGCAGCCCCCGGGCGCGTTTGCAGAGGGGGAACTAATTCCCCTTGAATACTGGGGGTCCATGGGGGCCAACTAGCCCACCAGGAACCTCCAGTATGCACCAGGGGACTGCATTGCAGAGAGGTGTAATGAGGCCATGCCCCTTTTTACACCTCTCTGCGTTGCTTTGCCCCGGGGGGTGGCGTTCCCCGGGGCAGTGTGGGGGTGGAGTTGGGTCCCCCTGCACACTTCTTTTTCACTATGCCCCCAGGATTTGGTCCCCCCGGGGGGTAATTTGAAAAAAAGCAGACCGGGTTTTTAAAAATTTTTGGGGGGGCCTTGGGGGTCCGTGTAGGACCACCTGAGCAGGCCTAGGGGGTCAGGGTGTTTCTACCCTGCCCCCTTTTTGCATTCTACACGTTTGTTTTTCTGCTTTCTTGTGCCTTGGTCTACCGAGCACAAGATGGCTGCCAACAATTTCTGGTTAGGAGTGTTGACAGACAGTTGACAGCCAATCAGCATGCAGCTCGTGCACGGGAAGGTACTCTTACCGTACTCTTACCGTACTCTTATCCTACGCGTATGGTACGCGTGCGGTAAGAGTACGGTACGCGCGCCTAGATATATATATTTTTTTCCTTTTGATTTTCTCAGGAACTACTGGAGGGATTTACACCATTTGAGCAAAAGTGTGATCTGCGAATCAGACTCTACCATTTTGCCAAATTTCTTGCAATTCCGTTCAGCTGTTCGGGCTGTAGCCGTGTCTAATCGTCCTATGGAAAATAACATGGGGAAAACACGTTTTGGGGCCCCCTTTTTTCTCAGCCCCCACTTGACGAATCCCCCAACACTTTCAGGGAAGGAACGGAGAAGAGCGGGCCATCTTCTTTGAGAAATTCGCGAAGATTCATCAATCGACGCCAAAGTTATTGCCAATAGAATGTTGCTGATATCCTATGGAAACTAGGTCCTAACTATGCCAGTAGGTAATATATATATATATATGTATATATAAATATATTCTCCCGAAACGCGTAATGACGGCAAAAGGCTAAATAAATGAACTGCACGAATAAATTGGGTCTACGCTCGTTTTTCCATGAGTGAATTGGAGGCGATAGCAAGGAGTAAAGGATATATATATATATATATATATATATATATATATATATATATATATATATATATATATATATATATATATATATATATATATTGAATATATGAGAATGAGTCATGAACACCAGAGCTGTTAGGCGTTCTTTTTAATTTTTTGAAATTCTTTTGACATTATGTGCATAGATGAGGCTTTACAAACTCTCTCATACGTTAAAAAAACTGTGCAGCATGTATTATTTGTATTGCTACCTGAGGGGGTTTGCGCTATTTGTATGAATGATGACAATAATTAAATCATTTTCCAAAATAATGAAAGAAAAGGTGATACATTTTTTAGGGTAAAGTAAAGTTATATTTTTTTAGTGGACTGCTTATGTATTATACATTAAAGGGAAAATTTGTGCACTATGCCTTTCAATATTAATTTTGAGAGTTATATTAATTCCACTATGTGTATTGTAAGTCTATTGCTTTTTAATGTATTTTAAAACATTTGGTGATGCTTGTGTAAACATTCAAACTTACCTCATATTTCCTTTATGTCTATGGTTGAAACATGTTAAATATGTGAAGAAAAATGGCGCTTACCAGATTGAGAAAGGCTGTCACTACAGCCGAAACGCGTCTCTTCTGTTCGCTGGGTCATTCGAGGCCCTATGTAATAAAGATGCCTTAATCCAGCAGACCTTGTGTGCCTGTTCTCTTCCATGTGAAGTAGGGATTGTGCTGAAATATATCCCCGGGCGAGGTCGCAAACACCTAATTATCCAAACAATCGAAACACCAATGAAAGAAACGATGTCCAGGCCACTCTCTCCTTATCAGCGTGTTTATTTTTCAATGCCCAGTCACTCGGCGAGTTTCGGAGGGAGACCTCCTTGCTCACGAGTAGGAGTGCACGTAAATTTGCAGTGTTTATACATGATCATGTGACACACCTCATGATAGTGAATAGTGAAAACAGACTCCTTCTAATGTGAACAATTACGGAGCTAGAAAGCAGACTATTTGTTTGACGATCATTTTTAATTATGAGTGAGACACGTTGTAGCATTCTTGTTTAACAAGCATAAATAATAATAAATAGTGAATGCAGAGTTAGCTTCATACAAAGAAATCAGGAAATTCAGCGTACTGAGATCAGCAGCGTTTCAATGCATTCCTGATGGCTGTTACGAAGCCTGCATTTGCAACCATATTGGTGCCAGGTTGTGCAACAACAGCCAGTACATTTCGGCATTGTACAGCCCCAGTGGGCTAGTATCAACTCCATCAAGCCTAAGTGGGCCAATCACCAGGCTAAATCAGTACAGCGCCCAGTGGCAAGACCAGTCCAACCCCAGTGGGTAAAGTCTGCATTCAAATCCAGTGGCTGCCTGCATGCGACATCACAGTGCTTCAATTTGAATCATGCAATTGAGTAACTGGGGCCCACTGGAGGGTTGAAATACTTTTGACAATTTCCTCAGCCATGCAACACCCACTGGAGGGTTGAAATTAATTAATTGTGCACTACGGTTACCAGAATCCTTAGTAAAATGGCTCATCTGCAACCTATTAAAGTATTTAAATGAGAGAAAAAACGACTGCACATTGATTGAGTGTCTGCGCGAGGCTGAGGACTGCCTTTGAGAAAGGAGCTGGGGGCTCTGAAACATGCTAGGCTGTGAAATCAACTTAGCAATGCAACTGCCGGTTACCCTAATGAAAAGAATTTTGACAGTTCGCCTGTGATGGAGTGCGTCCCCGAGCTCGGGACAAACTTTGAAGGTCACTAGTTATAGTTAGGACCTATTTTCCATAGGAAATCTGCAACATTCTATTTGAAATAACTTTGGCTATGGTTGATGAATCTTTGCGAAATTCTCAAAACTAATGGCCAGCTCCATTCCGCTCCTTTCCTGAAAGTTTGGGGGTGATTCATCGAGTGGGGGCTGAAGTAAAAGGGGGTCCCAAAACGTCTTTTTTTACCCATGCAATTTCCTCTAGAACCTTTAGTCACAGCTACAGCCCGAACTGCTCAGTTCAGACTTGTGCCTTTTTCTGAAGTGGTGTCAATGTTTTCAGTAGTTCCTGAGAAAATTACAGTTAAAAGCATATATATATCTATGGGAGCGGTGGATCCGCGGACTGTGAGCGCACTGTGGCTGCACCATAAGCGCACCCTTCCGATCACGCGCTGAATGCTAATTGGCTTTTCAAGTGGTTGTCAACATTCGAAACCAGGAACTGTAGGTAGCCATTTTGTGCGTTGGTAGAAGCGAGGCTGAAGAAGTTAGTGGAACAAGTGTGCAAAACGTAGAAAGGGGGCAGGGTAGAAATATCCTGATCCTCTAGATCTGTTTAGGGGACCCCCAGGGCTTAAAATTGTATTTGTCTTTTTTTTTTTTAAACGGCAGGTGTTTCCCAACAGGGCTTCTTTTATAATTAGCCCCCGGAGGGGACAAATCCCAGGGGCAAATTTTAAAAATGTATGGGGGGCCCAGAGGGGGCCCCCTAACCCTGGGGACTGCCACCGCCCCTGCTCTCTCTTTCAAAATACAAGCCAAGTTTGCTATGGGAGGGCGGGAGCCGCAAAACTCTTGCATAGCAAACAGCAATGTTGAAAAAATCTTCTGGTAAGATAAGAAAGGATTTTGAAGTCTATTTTCGCAGTTTTTGTTGTAGTTTGCTGCCGTTAAAGCGTCGACAATTTTAACGCTGTCTTTGTAAATATGCCCCTAAGTTTTGTAATGTCGACAATCCCGTCTCCCAATTAAATAGGCATGAAATATTTATTGAAGTGCATTGTGAATCGTGAAGCAACACTGTCTAATTGTGATCGATAAAGAATTGAAGTTGTGTACTTCTTTTGCTCGCAATGTGCATGAGGTCAGATTTAAAAGTTCCTTGCGTTACTATTGCATCATTTTAAGATGGGAAAAGTGACGCAAAAGTGGCGCAAGGGGCTTGTAAATCTGCTACACAGTGTTCGGTGTTACTTTGCTTTCCTTTCTGTCATGAGAGGATCCTGGGTAAATATAACGGTTTCTGTACAGCCAGTACCTTTCAACCCTACCCCCAAACTGCTTACTGCCTGTTACCATTGTAACGGTTCATGGAATGTTTACGTGAGCACAGAGGTTAGAAGTTCACCACAGAACGTTGCTAATCGAAACAGTTACTGTACTGGAGTTGTAAAAGTTTTCCATAGGAACCGTTAGTCGTAGCTATAGACTCTATATATGGGCGCGGAGTAGGAGGGACATCTGATTGGCTGACGTGTTCTAAGGAGGAGCTTCCAGAGCTTAATGTTGATTGGTTGCAAACTATTGAAAGTAGAAGTGTTGGCAGATATTCACCTCCGCTCTGCAGAGTAGGAGGGACAACTGATTGGCTGACTTGTTCCAAGGAGGACTTTCCCAAGCTTAATGTTAATTGGCTGTAAACCGTTGAAAGTAGAAGTGTTGTCAGCGATTCCCTCCCTCTTCGCGGAGTATTAGGGACATTTCATTGGGTAACGTGTTCCAAGCAGGACCTTACGAAGCGGGGACCTTACAAAGCTTAATGTTCATTGGCTGTGAAGCATTAAAAGTATACGTTTTGGCAGTCATTCCTTCCTCCTCTGCGGAACAACATGGACATTTTAGGGGTCTGTCATTGTGGGTGTGAGTGGCCATACCACATTTGAAGGGGGCAGGAGAGCTGCGCAGACCCCCTCGCCGGGCTGATTTCAGCCCCAGGGACCCCAACCTCTGTGGTCCGGCCATAATTAAATTGGGGAGGGGGCAACATGGCACCCCTCCCTGGCCCAAGTTTTGGGCCCGGGGACCCTTTCCCCAGGGGCCCAGCCACAATAGAATTGGGAGTGAGGGGCCATGCACCCCTGCTCCCTGAGCCAATTTCAGCAGCAGGGAACCCATCTCCCCGGAGCTCGTCCGATATCCTATGTGGAGAGGGACCATTGCGCTACCTCCTCGGGATGATTTCAGCCTTGGTGTCCCCATCCCCTCGGGTCCGGCCATTATACTATGGGAAGGGGGGCTGTGTGGCGTCTGCGACAGTGACCAGCACTATCTTTTGAACCTTAGGGTGACATTGTGAGGACTCAAGTTGTACCTGCCTAATTCTGATAGCTCAATATGTCACTATCTATTTCAGCAAACATCTCTGTTGACTTAACAGATGCTAATGTTGAAGATTTTGTATTTCGCTCAGACCGTTCCACCTTAAACAAGCTTGTGGAAATTATGTACACAGCAAGATCACTGCTTCCCTTGGTCCTATGGCTCAACAACTAAAAATTATTTATGAGGATCTTCCTGAACTCCCCCACTTAGCCTATTGGAACCTCTCATGCTATTCCTACCTAGAGGAAAAATGTCTAGGTGGAGCAGGTCACTATAGAAAACTTAAAGAGAGCATACAAAGATTCTCTGGGCCATGAACCAGATGAGGGGGGAGAGGAAGATATTTAAGAAAGTGTAGCTTCCATTCCAGATATGATGGAGGCAGGTATCCACTCTGACCACTCTGAGGATGACTTTGCCACTTCCTGGCTCCTGGTACCAAACGTAGGAGACAAGAAGATCCTCCAGCTGAAGATGTTCAATCCAACCCTGATGCTGGTCTCCTGTGAGGCATTTTTGATCCCAGGGATATCATTCATCCTCGCTCTTTGGAATAGACCCCCATCCCTGAAGACTACGGCTTACCTTCAAAGCCATTTGTGTGAGTCTTTCCCTAAGGTAGCACATAATAAACTCAAAGCAGAAATTCCCCACCCTT
This sequence comes from Lissotriton helveticus, assembly GCF_964261635.1. Classification (NCBI taxonomy): domain Eukaryota; kingdom Metazoa; phylum Chordata; class Amphibia; order Caudata; family Salamandridae; genus Lissotriton; species Lissotriton helveticus. Next base: position 492,780,248 of record NC_136063.1, read on the forward strand.
CCTTAAAAGGGAAAGAGTCAATGACTCCAGATCTTCTCCCAAAGATGACTACCTTTTAGGCAAACTTGTCAAGAACCCCTGAAAAGAGCATTGACAGGTCTTGGAAGGCTTGTCAAGACAAGCTGTTGGACCTGTATGGCCCATTAGCAAACTTTTTAGAGCTACCCTTCGCAGCTAGAGAACAGAATGCCACCATTTTCCCTAATGTTCTGGGGGGTTGGGCCCAACGTGCTATTTGTTAACTAGGGAACAATTGTGCTCTATCTTCTGAGCTGAACAGATCCAGTCTTCTTTGTTTGGACCCTAAACTATGCAACCTGCCCACCAATGAGGCAGGCCCATCATCTGAAATACCTTTGTTTGGCAACTGTTCTGTAAAAGAGGTAGCTCAATTAGTGAATACCTTTACTTCTTTAGACAATGCTCAGACGACTCTAAAGAAAGTTTTTCAACCCCAATTTTTGTCAATGCAGGTGGAGTCAGGCGCCACTCCACCACCCATTTCATCTTTCAGGCTCCCTCTTACAGAGGCAACACACCACGATGTTATGATTGGAACAATAACAAGAGAGGAATCCTTTTCTTCTCATTCCTATCCAGAGAATTCAGGGGCTGTTTTCAATTAGATTGTTTCCAGAACGTCCCCTCTAACACTTCCTTTTAAGGTGAGTCTTCTCCCTTCTTCCCATCTCGAGTTGGGGAATTAGATTCAACACTTCATTCTTGTCTGGCATATGATCATACACGATGCTTGGATCCTTCAGATGGTCTAAGGGTTCAACTTTTATGCAACACCAGTTCAGACTGCTCCTCATGGAAAATTTGCTTTCCAATGCAAAATATGTTACACATAGAGCAAGAAATCTCAGTTCTTGAAGTAACTGGTTTCACCACAATTTGATTGCTTTGTTTTTTGTTGGCCCTGGCACTCTTCTTTGGGCCTCATAGGCTTATACTGGGTTTCCCCCTCTGCCTTATCTACACCTTCAAAGCAGAACTGCTGCTGTCTCTGCCGGCTGCAACCACAGAGCCCTGGAAGCCGATGCGGTTGGCTGTCCACCGGTCTCGTCTTAGCTGTCGAGCGGCAAGTAACCACGGAGAGCCTAGGACTGTCAACCGTGGAGTACAGACAAAGGCTCATTGAATTACAATTTAATTTACAATTCAAATTTACAAGGGTTTAATTATAGTGCGGATTAGCTCATGCTGTATGTTACATGTTGTCTCTCGAGCTATTTCATCGAGGAAAGCTGAAGCTAAAAAAAAGGGAGACACCTGGACAGCGCGACAGAAGTAACCACCATGGAAGCTGCCTCTGCAACAACAGTCACAGCTAAAAACAGATACTATCTGAGGAACACTGGGTTTAGGCTATTGCAATTTCAGGGTGTGGGGACTCCAATAAAGATCAAAGTTCAAAGAGGGCAACTATTTTTCCCTCCATTTCGGTACATACAAAAATCCAGACAACTCAGACAACATCCCACACAGAGAATCAGTCAGGGATCCAGAGAGACATTAGACCTCTAGGAGATCAAATTGAAATTACTCCGTCATTAAGGTCCTATTTTAAAAAATGAGAGACGGAACTCCACAATAATATGCGTACATCAACTCCCACAAGTCTACCACAGAGTATGGTCTCAAAAAAGCTCTCTCCGGTCTCCCAGCCACAAACAATCAGGGGCTGTATTCCTCTCTCTCAAACCATGTCTCTGCACTTTCTGAAGATAACTTTACATTGGGGGGGGCACAAACGACCTCTTGTATAGAAGGCGCGTCTCAATCTAACAGCACAGAGATTATAGACATGGGCTCTTTACTGCTTTCACTTTCTAGAGACATCAAAGAAAAGTTCGTAATTTCCGAAATAATTAAGCAAAAATTCACAAGCCTTGATCAAAATGATAGACATCACAGAAAGGCTATCTACGATGGTAGCCTCACTCAGGGTATTGCGGGAAGAGGTCAAGTTCAACTACAAGGAGATTCAAGCTTTGAAAGTTGAAAAAAAAGAGCTCAGAAATAAACTGGAGTAATTAGAAAATACCTAAAGAAGGAACAAACTAAGGCTGTTAAATATTCCTGAGGGTGCAAAAGGTGGAAATTTCAAAGGTTTCATTATAGACTTTCTCAAGGAAACTAACCAAGAAACCACTGTTTTTGATCTGGAACAAGAAATTCAAAGAGTCCACAGTGATCCATTCAAGAGCAACTCAAAAAGAGATAAACCAAGGAAAAGTTCATTAAATTGCTGCACCTATACAATGAAATAGTCAATTCTTACAGTTGCCCTCAAAGTAAAAACAATTCAGAAGAACGATTGATTTTATACTATAAGGTGAGATATTGCAAAAGTGACACAAAATCGCCAGTGGTAGTTAGGGAAATATATTCAAGACTTGAAATTACTGGGGGCAAATGTACAACTAAAATTCCCAGCATCACTACGGATCATGTGGAACAACAAAATGTACAATATGAAGGAGGTATCCGAGGTTGAGGTTTCAATTAGCCAGAGTAAAATACAGAAGAGTTCATAGAAAGATAAACCTGAGAATAAGGGCTCAAGGGGTATAAATGCACTACCCTGTTTGGATACAGGGGGGTTCCCCTTGGTGAGTAAGGGGGGGGTGAGGCAAGAGGGGTTACGCATAGTTAGTTGTTCTGAGCACTGGGTGGGGAGAATATGGGAAAAAATATATAAATGTAAAGTCCTCGTTCATGTGATTAGGGGGTGTACTAGTAGGCGCTGGCCTTTTCAAATACATATAAAATGATGATAAAGGAAGAGAAATAGACCCATGAAATAAAGTTACTATCCTGGAATGTAAATGGTCTAAGGGTTCATAGCAGAAGAAAGAAGAGCCTGGAATTATTAAAACTCTCTTGTAAAGACATTATAATATTACAGGAAACACACTTGCGTTGTGAGGAATGGGACAAGATTCTGAAGAACCACAAGTGAATTACTCAATTTGCCTGCACTAATCAGTCATGCAATGTGAAAGGGGTGGCGATTTTATTTAAAAGCTCGGCACAAGCTAAGATAGAGTGCTCCATTGTGGACCCAGGGGGCAGATGGTTAATTGGCAATGTTAAATAGACAGCAATGGGTATACATTTGTGGGCTACTATGGGCTGAATATAGATGATATGTCACCACTTAGGGAATTATATAAACATCTACTCAATATAATGTATCATATTATTGTATGGGGAGACTAATAAACCGTTGGACCATGTTCTGGATAAATCAACAGTAAGACCGACAGCAAATTCATCCAAAATGAGGGAGAGCATGCATCAATTAATAAAGAATTTGGGCCTGGTAGATATTTGGAGTTTGAGAGTGGGCCAGAAGAAAGAGTTTACTCCCAAAATGCAAAATACTCTCATGCTTATAGGATAGACATTTTCCTAACAGTTGTAGCTGAACAAAAACATTACTAGGGTTGTACAGCAACCAGAGCATCTATCGGATCATGCCGCAGTAAATTTGGTGTACTCTGAAGAGAGCCATCAACATCATTTTTAGATGGACCCTAGACAGAAGCCTTCTAGTGGCTCAGGAAGTTGTAAATTCCCTTAAGACAGACACTGCATAATTTTTTTAACATAAATAAGGCCCCAGCTCCTGCCCACATCGTGTGGGATGCATTTAAAGCTTTTATACATGGGAGGCTAATAAATTATGTGGCATATATAAGGAAAAAAAGGAAAAAATGAACTTATAGAACATGAATTTAGAATTGATAAGATTCAGAAAGATTTGGCAAACTCCGTACATATCAGTTTAGAACAAGAGCTTCACAGGTAATTGAAAGAGGCCAAGGGACATCTAGCAAAATATTTGGAAGGGAGGTGGCAGAATAGGTGGAAAGCAAGTAAGCTGGCCCATCACGAGTATGGGGAAGGCTGTGGGAAACTGTTAGCCTGGAAAACAAGACAAGACAGTTTCCGGAATAAGAAAAAGGAGGTAGAGATCAGCACCACCAAAGAACGTTGACTGGAAGATCATAGTATTGGGAGGGCTTTTATGCGTTTCTTCCAGGATCTATACACTGATGACACAAAAACAACACAGGCAGAAGTTAAGGAGTGGATGCAACTGGATATCGTCCTAGATAAGATCAGAATAAACACACATCCCTCAATCGAAAAATAATTCCCCTGAATATAGATAAAGTAATCAGGGGATTACAGAAGGGGAAAGCGCCAGGTCCCAATGGTCTACTTAATGAGATAAACAAGGTTTTAAATGAAACGGTTTGGAACAGATGGTCTTGCTGATACATGTAACAGGATCGGGAACCTGTGGCAGCAAATGTGATCGCTGTCTCAAATTTTCAAGCACATTTAGCTTCTTAAGGACTTTTCCACAGAAATGTAAACTCTTACAGATAGGATAGTTATGTGAGTTATGCCACTATTTCTAAGTGACCAATGGGAGAACATCCTGTAGTTTCCAAGTTCATGAGATGCATCAGATTCTCCTCTCTTGCTCATCCTAAATATCCTTACAAATGGGACTTGTCAGTGGTGTTAAAATGTCTTCAAGAATGGCCAAACTATTCTCTTCTGACCAGAAAACAGATCTCAGCAAAGATGGCACTTCTTCTCTGTGTATTTCCTGCATAAGCATATCGGATGTCCATGCTCTGAAACTAGCAGGTAGGTTCTACCCACCTGAAGTTGTTTCATTCACCATTTCTATAAGGGCAAAATCAGCATTTAGATTTTTTTTTTCTACCCTGCTCTGCCAGGTAACCAGAAACTAGGCTTTATTCACTGTCTACAGCATTATGAAAGGCCTACCTCCCCTCCAGGGGCTGATCCAGCTGGACAATTGTTGATTTTGTTAATACATTCCCATGGGCCAGTGTCTTGTCCAGGGCCGGACTGACTACCGGGCATTTTGGAATTCTGCCGAGCTGGGGGCTGATTTCACTGCGGTGGGGGCTGATTTAGTTCATGGAGACCTGCGTGTACTTCGAAATAATTAAAGCAAAACGAATTTCGTTCAGTACACGCAGGTCCCCATCAACGAAATCAGCCCCCAGCTCAGCAGCATTCCATAACGCCCGGTAGCCAGTCCGGCCCTGGTCTTGTCCAACTCTAGCTTGTGGAACTAGATGGATCCTTTCATAAGCAGGTATTGATACTTCCATTTTTTGGATCCCATTCTCAGAGGGGGCCATGGCTTCCAAGTCATTCAGTCTGGAAGCGCACTTTGAAGACATCATACACATGGCAGACTGGTCCTCAGACTCTATGTCCAAGGAGTTCTATTTTAAGCCAGTAAGTAATCTTTTCTCACTAATTGTGACGCAGATTTAAGCATGAATAATCTGAAACCTCCAGTCCTCACATAGAATCAAAACGTTTATACCATTCGTTAACAAGAGTTTTCAATTCTATTAAGGATACAGAGGTGAAGATTAGCCCACCAGTGTTAATTATGTTTTATCACTGTACTTGTTGATATGTCATTGATCTACCTTTTTATACCACTTTATTAGTATTTTGAAAAATCACTTGATGAGTTCAGTACTTGGTTCTTTCAAGCAACCATCGTCTTGCAGCAAGACGAGGCATTCCTTGTGATGTGACAACTGTTTATACGGCTACCGTGGCTGTTATTGGAGGACTGGGCCAATCTATTGAACTTGTAGTTTTCTCTTTGTTCATATTGGATGCAGTAGTCTTTGATACTCTTCACCCATTTTTTTCTCTATGGTTGTTTACATGGCTGATGTTTAATAAATGCAAAGAAGGAAATGCATAATCTTCGCTTCAGTGTCCTTAATAGTGGTGGAAAATCTTGTTCACGAATGCTATACAATTTTCAAGTATCCGTAATGCCATAAAGAAGATCAATCAACAACTACTCCAACACATGCACAAGCCAATCTACACTTCTCAAAGATACCACCCACACTAACGAGACCCGTTGAGGTGGCCGTAAGGCTCGTTCAGTTTCTAATCTGTCTCTCTTGTCATTATCTTAATGGAGTATAGTTACATACTTTTTAGCTATTATTTTGTAACTACCTTAATGCTGCGTTGGGCTGTACTTTTTCTATGACTATCTTAAGCCATAGGAATCTCCCCATGTACTTTGAGTAAGCTCATTCACATAACTTGTAAAGCGCTCTGATACCTTCGGGTCTAGCTAGTGCTATATCAAACTCAAAAATAAATAAATAAATGTGACTTTTATAGTACCAGGCGTTCGGAGAAAGTAGTCACAAAAGTATTGCCCGAATGGAGACAGCCTCCGTGTATATCTTCATCTGCATACATGAGGTGCACTGACATACTTAACACGTGTAAAAAATAAACTGACTCTCACGCACGCCGGTAGGTTATGTCCCTTTTTCAGAGGTTGATGAGAATGTATAGGTACTCATATTCACACAATGAAAAAATCCTTGACTAAACTATTGTGTACAAAGCTGCTTTTGTGATTATCTATTTCTTAACTGAAGAAAGTTTTGTGGTGGTGCCAGTTACACATTTGATAAGGTATAAACTGATAAGCTCTGTAAAGGGTAGCAAATAAAAAGGCTCCACCTCGCTGACTACGTGTGGCTGATAAATGTGTCATTTCCCAACACCTTCATGATAAATGCGCTAGTGATGGAAGTCAACGCCCACAGTGGCTGCAGTGTTGTGGCGATGAACGCGTTTGTTGTTTTCCCGTCATGATTGGAAACAGGCGCGCAACACCCATTGGGCTCACCGGGCTTCAGCCCCCCCCGTCGCCTCCTCTGCCCGGGCTAAGATTACACGCACTGAAAGGATGCATGAAGGCTGCGCATCCGATCCGAGAATGATTTTTTTAAAGGTTTCTGAGAGGCCCAGCAGCCCGAGCAAGACAGCCAGCCTCTGAACAGTGTCAGTGAGTTAACCCCCTGCCCCCACCTCTTGTTTTCCTTTAGAGTGGCGCCGCGAGGTGAAATCCTTGCCTGAAGGCAGGGATTTCACCTAAGCACTTGATAGTGTGTGAAGATGGGGTGTGAAGATGTGCACAGCAGGGGGAAAGGGCTGGCCAGTGCAGGTGACACTTTTCCTTTGTAAAGGAATTCCTGCTGGCGTCATAGCCCAGGGTGTGCTGTCTGTGCACTTGTATAGATGTGCATTCCATACAAGTGCACAGACAGCAAACCCTGGGCTATGACGCCAGCAGAAATTAATTTACAAAGGAAAAGCATCACCTGCACTGCCATCCCTTTCACCCTGCTGTCTGTGAAAGGGATGGAATACACATCCAAGGCGCTGCTCACCAGATAAATGGTGAACAGGGCCATGGATCTTTCTATTTTCGCATCCAAGGGCAGCAGCGAAGAAGCAGAGGGGACCCAGGCAAGGAGAATCCAGGAGACCTATCTACCCTGAGACCTTCGAGGGTCTGGATGCCAGGACGCAGTGCTGCTGATCAGCCAGACTCCACAGGATAGCATCAGAAGAGCAAGCAGCAGTTTTTTATTTATGTAAGTTCCAGTAACTTTAATGCATTTTTCAGCACAGCATTACTTACTGCCTGCATATCTAGGTTACTGTGAATGTTGTTCTTGACTTACATACATAGAAACGTCAAAGAGGACAGTCCCCTCCAAATATGCAAATGTAGTGTAAGTTTGTAGTGTTCATTTTTTTTGGGGTGCTTGTGGGTAATTTTAGAGTTCAGGGTGGGTGTGGGTTTTAGGGTGCCAGTGAGTCATTTTATGGTTCAGGGTGGGTTACGGATTGGGGTGCCAGGGGGTAATTTTAGGGTTCTGAGCGGGTATGTGTTTTGGGATTCCAGGGGGCAATTTTAGGGTTCAGGGTGGGTATGGGTTTTGGGGTGCCAGGTGACATTTTAGGGTTCAGCGTGGGTATGTGTTTTGGTGTGCCAGGGGTAATTTTAGGGTTCAGGGCAGGTGTGGGTTTTGGGGTGTCAGGGGGCAGTTTTAGGGTTCAGGGTGGGTATGGGTTATGGGGTGCCAGGGCGGAATTTATGGTTCAGGGTGGGTATGGGTTATGGGGTGCCAGGGGTAATTTTAAGGTTCAGGGTAGCTGTGGGTTTTGGGGTGCCATGGGATTACTTTTAGGGATCAGCGTGGGTATGTGTTATAGTACCAGGGGTACCAGGGGTAATTTTAGGGTTTAGGGCAGGTGTGGGTTTTGGGATGTCAGGGGGTAATTTTAGGGTTCAGGGTGAGTATGGGTTATGGGGTGCCAGGGGGGAATTTATGGTTCAGGGTGGGTATGGGTTATGGGATGCTGGGGGGGATTTATGGTTCAGCATGGGTATGGGTTTTGGGGTGCCAGGGGTAATTTTAAGGTTCAGAGTGGGTGTGGGTTTTGGGGTGCCATGGGATTAATTTTAGGGTTCAGCGTGGGTATGTATTTTATAGTGCCAGGGGTAATTTTAGGGTTTAGGGCAGGTGTGGGTTTTGGGATGTCAGGGGGCTATTTTAGGGTTCAGGGTGGGTATGGGTTATGGGGTGCCAGAGGGGAATGTATGGTTCAGCATGGGTATGGGTTTTGGGGTGCCTGGGGTAATTATAAGGTTCAGGGTGGGTATGGGTTTTGGGGGGGAAGAGGGGAATTTATGGTTCAGCATGGGTATGGTTTCTGGGGTGCCAGGGGTAATTTAAGGTTCAGGGCGGGTATGGGTTTTGGGGCTCAAGGGGGGTGATTTTAGGGTTCAGGGTGGTAATGGTTTTGGGGTGCCGGGGGTAATTTTAGGGTGTGGGGTGGGTATGGGGTTTGGGGTGCCGGGGGGGGATAATTTTAGGGATCCGGATGGGTATGGGTTTTGGGGTGCCAGAGGTAATTTTAGGGTTCAGGGCGGTATGGGTTATAGGGTGTGAGGGGGTTAATTTTAGGGTTCAGCGTGGGTATGTGTTTTGGTGTGCCAGTGGTAATTTTAACATTCAGGGTGAGTATGGGTTTTGGGGGGCAAGGGTGTTATTTTAGGGATCACTGCGGGTATGGGTTTTGGGGTGCCAGGGGTAATTTTAGGGTTCAGGGTGGGTATGGGTTTTGGGGTGCCAGAGGTAATTTTAGGGTTCAGGGCGGTATGGGTTATAGGGTGTGAGGGGGTTAATTTTAGGGTTCAGCGTGGGTATGTGTTTTGGTGTGCCAGTGGTAATTTTAAGATTCAGGGTGAGTATGGGTTTTGGGGGGCAAGGGTGTTATTTTAGGGATTACTGCGGGTATGGGTTTTGGGGTGCCAGGGGTAATTTTAGGGTTCAGGGTGGGTATGGGTTTTGGGGTGCCAGGGGTAATTTTAGGGTTCAGGGCGGGTATGGGTTTTGGGGCTCCAGGGGGGTGATTTTAGGGTTCATGGTGGTAATGGGTTTTGGGGCGCCAAGGGGTAATTTTAGGGTGTGGGGTGGATATGGGTTTTGGGGTGCCAGGAGGGGGGGATAATTTTAGGGATCGGTATGGGTTTTGGGGTGCCAGGGGTAATTTTAGGGTTCAGGGCGGGTATGGGTTTTAGGGTGTGAGAGGGTTAATTTTAGGGTTCAGCGTGGGTATGTGTTTTGTGTGCCAGGGGTAATTTTAAGATTCAGGGTGAGTATGGGTTTTGGGGGCAAGGGTGTAATTTTAGGGATCACTGCGGGTATGGGTTTTGGGGTGCCAGGGGTAATGTTAGGGTTCAGGGTGTTTATGGGTTTTGGGGTGCCAGGGGTAATTTTAGGGTTCAGAGTGGGTGTGGGTTTTGGGGTGCCATGGGATTAATTTTAGGGTTCAGCGTGGGTATGTATTTTATAGTGCCAGGGGTAATTTTAGGGTTTAGGGCAGGTGTGGGTTTTGGGATGTCAGGGGGCTATTTTAGGGTTCAGGGTGGGTATGGGTTATGGGGTGCCAGAGGGGAATGTATGGTTCAGCATGGGTATGGGTTTTGGGGTGCCTGGGGTAATTATAAGGTTCAGGGTGGGTATGGGTTTGGGGGGAAGGGGGAATTTATGGTTCAGCATGGGTATGGTTTCTGGGGTGCCAGGGGTAATTTAAGGTTCAGGGCGGGTATGGGTTTTGGGGCTCCAGGGGGGTGATTTTAGGGTTCAGGGTGGTAATGGGTTTTGGGGTGCCAGGGGGGTAAATTCAGAGTTCAGGGTGGAAATGGGTTTTAGGGTGCCAGGAGTAATTTTGGGGTTCAGTGTGGGTATGGGTTTTGGGTTAATTTTAGGGTTCAGGGTGGGTATGGGTTTTGGGGTGCCAGGGGGGTAAATTCAGAGTTCAGGGTGGTAATGGGTTTTAGGGTGCCAGGAGTAATTTTGGGGTTCAGTGTGGGTATGGGTTTTGGGTTAATTTTAGGGTTTCATGGTAGGTATGGGCTTTGGGGTGCCAGGGGGGCAATTTTAGGGTTGGTATGAGTTGAAGGGTTGTAGGGTTTTAAGGAAATGTGGGTGGATATATATATATATATATATATATATATATATATATATATATATATATATATATTACTTTACTAAAAAAAATAAGCCATTTACAGGGATATATAAACCTATATACATATATATATGTAGCGTATATACTGTAACATAGTTATATTTTAAAACAAATCTTTTACCACGCATATGCTTTTGTTGTAAAGGCATGTGCGTGGTAAGAGTTTGCATTGTAATGGTATTGGGTTGTAACAGCACTTGAGTTGTTGAGTTATTACAACCGTGTTGCAAAGACATGCATTGTGATGGCATGTGTTGTACTGTCTTACATTCGTGCGATGCTGAAGCACTTATCCATGCATGTAGCAGGTTACACCTAGTGGGTGTGTGGTTGGAAGAGTGTTGTCTTTATTTAAGCCTCTGTGAAAAGCATCTCCATGCAGTTCATGATGAATACCAAGGTGCAGTTATTGAGCTATGGGAATCGGTGCTTAGTCGTGTGATTGATGAGGAAGTGTGCAAGATAGGAGACCATTTCTATAATATATTTTATGCTGCCAGCTCTCATTAGCTCTGCAGGTCCCTTTATTATGCTGGTGGTTTATTTCTTGTGTTCTGGATCCTGGCTCCTGCTTATGATGGGGGAAGCAGTAGATGGTTCAATCTGATCTTATGGATCCGCAAGAGTTAGCAGAACTAATATATGTCATAGTCTGGTAACTTCTTATGGATGTATGACGGTACAACGCGTACCGTTTCTACGCGTGCCTTTACAACGCGTCTTTAACAACGCAAGTCGTTACAACGACTTGCGCTGTTGGGCGTGGATAGTGAATAGTATAATTTACTATTCTAACACCAGTCCCCGTGGTTAGTAGGGAAGGTGTTGGAATAGTAAATATACTATTCAATATCCTTTAGCGCCCTCCAGCGCAAGTCGTGGTTACGACTTGCGTTGTAAAGGACGCGTCGTAAAAGCACTGCGGGGTAACGTCCGCGTTGAAAAGGATGTTCCCCACTTCTTATCTAGTACTACAGACCTGCACATTACGTAATAATCTAAAATTAAATTTAGTTCCGGAATACCTTTCTAAAAATAATAGTTGCACCATTATAGACTCAAATTGCTTGCCCAGTTTGTGATTAATTTTTCAGCCCATAATAGATGCAGACACCTCTCAGTAACTTTAATTTCGGGTGTCAAGAAGTTTCCGCTAGCAGGTGCTCTTCGGTTTCAATAAGTTTCAGATTATTGATGAGGCCCAACACACACACTTTTTTTAAGCATGTCCAAAGTATGTTGATTGGCTCTTCGAATGTGAGATTTGCCTGCAGGTAATGCAGTGTATCAAAAATGCATGTCAAGCAGGCGGGGTATTTGAAAACACCATCTTGGTTACTCAAACGTTACTAGGGTTGGACTTTTACATGAGAGCGCAGAGCTCAGGCAATTAAGGGTTCCACGTGTGAGCCTCTATCCTGACTTGATACATGCAATCATATTGTGGTATTGAGCTATTTAGAGGGTATTTACGTTGCTTGCTGATGTGCACCACTCCTTAATATCGCAATTATGAGAGCATAATATCCACATTTATTAAACACACTTTTCAATGAACTCTGTAACCTGCTGGTACATCGGGTAGGTGTGTGTTATACGATCTGCTATCCTTTCATCCATCAATCCAACCATCCATCCTTTCTGATTTCAATGTACTCTGCCAACCTTACACCGATCCTTTTAGCCACCATCTCAGATATCTATTTACTCTACCATCCCTTCACCAACGCATCCATCCTCTCACATTTAGATTTACTATAGTTTCACCCTTGTATCCATCCATTCTGATTTCCTTTTACGATGCCATAATTTTACCCATTTAATTGGGATTTACTTAACTTACACAAAGACCACTTATTGGGGTTTTGCGTGGTTTAGTAACTCCAGAGTAATGAGAGGCAGAGCATTGAGCTGCCTTGAGTTACCTTGCGTTGGGAAGTTGTTCCATGGGTGGAGCTAGGGCATTCCCACACATCTGTCAATGGATTTTGACACAATCCCACAGTTACTTCGGCCAGGACACCTGGGAATGCTTCCAAATGGTGCGCCTTCCAGGCCCAGGCGTTACGAGGGGAAATATCTTTATTTATCCTTGTTGCTTCCTTTTTCCATGTGAGCTGCATTCAGGTATTCCTTCCTTCACAGTAAAATTCTTGCTCATAACGCAGGCACCGTTGCACCATGATGTCTGCATTGGCACTATGCAGCACCAGTTGAGGGAGACAGCAGAAATGTGTCATATTTTTGTAAATATGGCACATTTCTGCTCTCTGCCTTTGATGCAACACAGCACAACATGTTCCCTTGCCAAGTTGTGGTGCATGAAAGCTTAGTAAATCTGGGCCTAAATATTTGTGAGGCCTGTTCTTTCTGTAGGTAAGCGTACATTGAAAGCATAGAGGGCACAAGTCTTTGCGTCAAACATTAGAAACTGTAATCTTATAATTATGTATCCAGATGGTTTTGCATAATTGTTTGGGGCTGATTTGCATTGGACATTTTCATATTATAAGAAATTCCAGCCATTTCATTGAAGTTTTAGACATGTGGTAAGTGTGTGGTATCATAATTGTACAGAAAATCAGGCTACTTCTAGCTTGCTTCTTTAAAGAGTTTTAGGGTAATTTAGAGAGGTACTGGGTGTTTAACTTGTATTTCTTGGCTTTTTAATGTTGGTTTATTGTACAAAATTACAGTATTCTTTCCCCCGTAGTTTTGTAATAATTAAGTAAGTGACCTGAGGGCCTTTTTTATATTTCACTAGAGATCGCTATCCGCATACAGCAGGATGCCGAACACCAGAGGCTTTGGACCACAAAATGTTAAGCGGCGAAAGATAGAGGATTTTTTCACTCGTCGGCCAGCCGCTCAAGACCCTTTCACAGCATGTTCTGATTCAGGTGAAGAACCTGCCCTGCCAGCTTCCGGCTACACTCCTGAAGAACATTCAGCATTTCTTCATTCTGAGTCTCCTGCATATACAACCACTGGTATGCCAGCGACTAGTAGTCCATGTTTGGAAAAGTCAAAGAGTTCATCCATCTTAGATATAGGAGTATATATAGATGTCTCAAGACTCAGCACAGTTTCATCATCAATCCCAGATGATTTACGCTACCAACTTTTGCACTCTTCCTGGACGCCAGAGAAATCATACAAGTTTCCAGTTGTTCAAGAGGGAAATCAAGCACGTCGCTTTCAACATGAATGGTTGAAAACCTATCGCCCATGGCTTGCCTACAGTGCTAAACTTGAGGGGGCCTTATGCAAGATGTGTATACTCTTTGCCCGTAAAGAAGTTGGAAGAGGTTCTCATCAAGCTGTGGGGAAATTAGTGCTTCGGCCCATAACAAAATTCAAACATGCTCAAAGTGATTTTCGTTTCCATGCTTCTTCCTTGTATCACAAAGAGAGTATGACAGCGGCAGCTAACTTCTCATCTATTTTTGAAGGAAAGTCTGTTGCTGTTACAACTATGATCGAGAGCAACTGGAAGAAAACTATTTTGGAAAACAGAAAACGACTTGTGCCAATAGTGGAATCAGTACTCCATTGTGCAAAACAAGGTATAGCTCTTCGAGGACACAGAGACAGTGGACAACCTATTACTTCAAAGGAACCCGAAGAGAATGATGGCAATTTCCGTGCTGCTCTGCGCCTACGACTTCAAGCTGGTGATGAAGTTCTGGCATGGCATCTGGCAACGTGTCCCTCTAATGCAACTTATACAAGTTGGAAGATTCAGAATGATATCATCTCTGCTTGTAACATTCTAATGAGAAATAGAGTGGTGGAGCGCGCAAACAATGCAAGATTTTTTGCCATTTTAGCAGATGGAACAACTGACAGTGCCACTATCGAGCAACTTGTTCTAGTAATTTGTTTTATAGAAGGTACATCTGTGTATGAAGAATTCCTTGGCTTCGAAGAGCTTCAGGATGGAACAGGGGTTGAAATTGCAAAGAAAATTCTCACTTCCTTAGAAACATATGGCCTAAATTTAGATCGTATACGTGGGCAAGCATACGATGGTTGTGCTGCAATGAAAAGTTCTGTTAAAGGTGCACAAGCGCTAGTTTTAGAGCGTGTGCCAAAGGCATTTTATGTACATTGTGGAAGTCATTCACTGAATCTTGTGATTGGACATTCATGTGAAATACGTCAAATCCGTAATTGTCTTTCAACACTTAAAGAAGTGTCTAATTTTGTAAGAGGCTCTGCAAAAAGGATAGCTGTCCTAAAGGCGAAATTTGCTACTTTGCCAGATACAAAAATGAAACTGTTAAGTGGTTTATGTGAGACACGGTGGGTTGAAAGGAATGCATCGGTTGTTCGTTTTGTTGATATGTACCCAGCTGTGGTTGACTCTTTGCTTGAGATCTCGGATTGGCAAGATCACAATGCCTCTTCCAAGGCTGAGCAATTTCTCGCAGCTGCTCAGTCCCATAACTTCATTGTTGCATTACACATCCTGGCACGATTTTCTGGGCTACTGCTTCCTGTTTCAGCTGCACTCCAAAATCCTAATACAGATATGTTGGAGTGCATAGGACAGATTGAAACAGTCAAGCAGGTGATTCAAGAAAGCAGAGACAAAGCTGAAGACGCATTTCATGAGATTTTCATTAAAGCCCAAACCGCAGCAGGGGAACCTCTGACAATGCCACGCCTTACTGGCAGGCAGACACAACGGGCCAATTACAAGACTAGTGATCCTTAAGCTTACTTTAGGATTTCAATATTTTTACCATGTATAGACAATTTATTGTATGAATTGTCAGAAAGATTCAGCCAGCATGTGAAAAAGGCCTGTACAATGCAGTATCTGGTACCAAGATTTGTTACCCAAGAGTCTTTTAAAAATTTGAAGGATGCTCTTGACATATATGAGGACGATTTACCTGGTACACGCGAGGATCTTAAAAATGAATATGACATGTTGGTAATGACATGGCTGAAGGTACCTATTGAAGAAAGGCCAGGGAATATAATGGATACCTTAACTCATGCTCACATTGACTTCTATCCCAACATATACTGCCTGCTAAAATTATTTGCCACTTTGCCAGTGACAACCGCATCCCCAGAAAGGTGCTTCAGTTGTCTTCGCAGACTGAAAACCTATCTTCAGTCAACAATGGGGCAAGAACGACTCTCTGGACTTGCAATGATAAACATTTCACGTGCACATTGTCCTCCTATAGAAGCAATTGTTAATGAACTGGCGAAAAAGGGTCGTCGCCTTGAAATGGCATTGTGAAAATTGGTTATAATGTGTTCCTAAAGTTCTTTGTAGTAAAATATATTAAATTGGCCTTTTAATTCAGTACATTCTGTTCCTTTTTCATAAGACAATAGCATATAAATGCATCAAATTAACAAAAATGTGTGCTTTAATTGTTGTCCAGTTTCAAAAGCAGAATTCACCACATTTTTTTCTCAGCTTGACCTGAGCATTAACCGATCCTGATTATCTGCCATTTTAGCTCCGCCCCATTGATTAACATTAGCCACGCCCCTTCATCTGCCATGTTAGCCCCCCCCAAAATTAAGACCTAGTTGCGCCCCTGATTGGAAATGATAGACCCGTTCAGATTTCCATATGTTTTTGATTCAATCGGATTTAGCCATGATCGTTTTAAGGTAAATGCATACAAACATACTCGTTTATATTTTCTGTCCTCTACGGATGCCCTATGCAATGTACGTTACTCTCGTTTGAAAGTAAACGGAGTATTCAGAAGTACAATTTTCTGGTAGGTAATTCATTTCACAGAACAATTACATTTTCAAAGAACTAATATTTCACCAACAGAGTTTACTATTTTGATAAATTTTTTAAGTATTTCGTTCAAATGTACAGAATATACAGATGCCAGGGTTGTCCGATGATGTACAAAAATAGAAAGAACTATAACAATAACACACAAAACAGTGCTTACTAAAAGCGTTTGCGGAGATATCGGGGAACATACCTTAATATGGGGAAAGCCCATCCAGGCCGAATTCAGGTGTATTGACTTTGACCCTTATTAGTGCCTGCAAAAATTCTCAGGATGCCAAATGATAAGGTATGCAGACTTTATCACCCAAGGTAATCAATAAGTTCAATAAATTCTGACCTTCAGAGTTAAATTTTACCTTGTCCATCCTGCCAGAATTTAACATTGAATACTGTCAGTACTTGCGACCGAATGTGGATATTTGTGCAGTAGGTACCACAATCCATGTTATTCCTCAAAAACGTGTAATAGGTCATATTTAGTAACAAATAATTCATATGGTGCAGCAATATGGTTCACGCAGAATCATCATTTAAGGAAAATATATTTGAAACACCAAAAGATCACTGCCTAAACCAATTTCAGTAACACAACAATACAAAAGCCAATGCTGAGGAGTAATTTAAACCATTTTGACTGGGAGTGTTGAATTTAAACAATCACAACCTGCTGATATTAGCATAGAAAACAGATTTATTTTTGTAACAATTTTTGTTTCGAATTTGGACAAAAGTTTTAGTGCAAGGAGAAAACAGTTAAATTCTATATATACAATATATACAACAGTGTCAAGGAAAGAAAAACATTTTCATACTTCCAACATACATGGCCGTCCAGTCATACAAAGACACATTCACACAAGCAGTTATATAACAACCATTAAACAAAAAAACAGGTGAATCCACGTTTGGGTCATGAGTCAAAGTGGAAACAATTATTCTCGAATGTGCAATTTTAAAGTCTTTTTTTGATAAATCAACAGTCAACGTGTATTATTCTGATATTGGTGGAAAGACTTTGTTATTGTCACAAAGCATGTAGACCCAAAAACGGGGATGAGGTGGTCGACGCGTTTCAAACCCCACTCGTTACGGGGGTTCTCCTCAGGACCAATAGATTCTTAACCTGCAAACCACAACGTATTGAATTTTCAATTTTCAAAACCGGCGGCTGATTTGATTGCGCAGCAAGGACGCGTGGCGACTGTGATCTGGACTGCGCCCGGCTAACGACTTGCCGTCGGGTCCATACTTCTCCTTCTCCCGTGGGGTAGCTGTCGTTACTGTCAAGCGGATGGCATCCCTCCTAGTTTCCACAAGTCGTTTGGGAGTAATTTAGGCCCAGGGGTATCTATGTATAATGGCCGTAGCATTTAAAAAAAATGTTTGCTTTCTGTTTTTTTTTTTTTTGCATGGCCAGGAACCAGTTTTTCAGATCGAGAGGGTAAATGTAGATTCAGTTTACTACAAACAATTCTGGAACCCCTCTCAGACGTGCGAGTGAGTGCCCCCCTCCGCCCATGGCCTTACTCATACACCATTACCTACCCCGTCCGGGTAATCAGAGTCGGAGTCTTAGCTGGTGCAGAACAGCCACAGTTTATTTGAAAGCATGAAAGACACATCGCATTTCTTTTGGTCATTCGTACGCTCCATGATTTCAACACTGCATCACATCTATAAAAAAATATCACATTCTGATGCAGTGGTCCATAAACTCCTTACAACACTTCCAGCACAGCCCCCGGAGTGATGCCTCTCCCCCTTTGGTGTCCAGCAATTGTGGCCTCCAGGCTTCCCTTGCTACCAATATCTGAGTGGGTGACCGCCAGGCACAACCTGGGCGGCAAGGGTCGTGACTGCCTGTTGCAGATCCCAAGTTGGCCATTCGCCTGCTCCTCCAGGACCACTCCAGAAAGGCAGCCCAAGGACACCCTAGGCCAGTTTGCTTTCTTGTCTGTTTACTTTGTGCTGTTTCAGTCATGCTTCCTGTGGTTCCCCAAACTTTGGCAGCTCCCCCTGCCCCGCAGCTTCATTAGAAAAACCCCAACTGCTCCAGAGGCCCTACTAAGTTAGGCAGGAATGTATCCACCCCCACCCCATCAGATGAACGCCGTAGTAACTGGATGTCTTCAGATTAATTAGGCCATGCCTCACAAAACCCTACACATTCTGCTTGCAGATTTGGCCATTGAAATATTCAGATTTGTTCTAGACCTTTCCAACGGTTCTGTGCACACCGCCATTCATGCACACTATGACCTCAGACCATATTACTTCTGTGGGGCAGACCAGCCTTGCGACTGCCATTAACCCTGATGTCATGGCCCTAATAGTCTTTCCTCGCCAGGGTTGCCAGATCGTTCCCCCCAAGGTGCCCCATGACTATGTTTGGCCTTTCTCCCCACCCTAGTGTGTCTTGGCTGGCGGGTAGCAGTTGCGCCCATCACATACCCAACTGGCCCAGCCATGTCACTGACGTGTTTCGCAGCCAAATGCCCTTGAGGTTCTTGCGCACCTCAGCCCACCTTTGCCCTCTTGGGATGTACGAATGTCCCAGGATCCACACTCTGCACCCATCTCTGCGGGTCCCTGCTGTGGGAGAAACAAAGCATTAACTCATTGTGGGTCGTATGTAGCCTTTGAAGGCCTCTTACACCCAGCGACCTATCAGCATGATGAGCTCTTCACTTAGTCCTCTAACCGCTGCTGTGGTCGCTGCCCCTCTGTGACATAAATGCCTCCCAAACACCTTGGCTGGCAAGCCCGCTTTGCCAATACAGCTAAAAATTGTAAGCAGCTTAAATACAATCCATATTGGTGGCTGAACAGTGGTTTCCCTTCACGTACACCCAGCCCCAAATAGTCTTGCATGAGGCATACCAGGCAGCATGCCTTGTCCTCCCTACAATCCAGCCTGGAGCTCCTCCCTTTTCCCTCCTGATCTGTTTTGGACCGACGTAAGTATATCGTCATATGCCCCTCGCCTATGCAGACATCTTCTCCCCACATGCACGCTGTCCCTGGTTTGCTTTTGGAGGGGGCTTTTAGCATGCTCACCCTGTATACCCCAAAGAATGCCAAGGCGAATGCTGCTCTAAACAGTACTACCCTCCATGTTCTCCTTTCCTCCTGTGCCTGGTCACTGAGAGGCCTTCAATAGCCTCGGTCTTATCGCAGGCCCACCACCCTGCTGTGCCATTACCTGTGGGCTCACTGACTCACGCCCCTGACTTGAAACCAGCTGGTGCACTTTGGCCAGCCGCACCTCAAGGTACTCGTCCAGCTTGAAGTGTCTGCCCCCTCGACCAGGTGGCCTTCTGTTCACCTCCGGCCGGGTGGGGAACTTCCCTTGCTTTACTTCCAGACACTCAGCGTAATGGGTGGGCTGACAGCGTTCTAACAGCTCCCTGCTTTTTGCAGGCATAACGTTTTCGTCTCCGTACACTCCGAGGGGCCCCGCACCATGCCTCTGGGGTGGCTTTTACCCCGCAGCAATTCAAGTTCCCTTTATTACACTTGGCACGCCTTGTAGAGTTGATCTTGAGTAGGCGGAACTGATAAAGCCTGATTCTTATCTTATCTATTTGGAACTTTTTTTGTGCTAAGAAGTGTAAAGGGGAGATACCCTTTCATTCATAAAATTTCCAAATGACCAATGCAATTAAATTCAAAGGATCACTGACTACGAAATACATTTTGAGAATTTATTACAGAGCCAAATATAGCTGAACATACAAGCACCTCAGTACGAGGTTAAGAAAATAAATGGGCACTAGTACAAACATAATCCTATGCAAGAGTCTCATCCGACTCAGAATCAAAAGGATTGTGAACTCCAGAAGCATTGAACACACAATTTCAGTTCCAATCTGTATCCTGGTACTCCTTAACCTAGAAAGGAAAAGTTAATCTATCCCTACACTAACACTAAGATGACAACCCTACCTAACATTGTTCCCAGGCAATAGAGAAAAAGGTGTCAGTAGTGCGGACTCCCTTAGAAGTTCACTCACTTGCACAGGTAAGTAGCCAAAGCTACAGAGCTCATTCTAAAATGCTCCTTTCCTTGATCTGTTTCCCCTCTGATTCCCTAACTCACAGCCCATAGGAATCAATAGGAAATACCGATTCGGTATTTACCGAATCTGTAAATACCGAATTTTAACGATTCGGTATTTCCACATCTGGAAATACCTACATCTCCCCCCTTAATATTTACCGATTCATAAATACCGAATCGGTAAAATTCGGTATTTATGAATCGGTAGATATCATTTACCTACATCTAGCCCAAAATGTACTGTCTTCCTTCTTTGTATTGAGAACACTTTCCCAAGGAAAATACATTTCAGGCCTACAATATTCAGCTAACATAAGAAATTACAGATAGGCCTTCGTATTGCAAAGCATAGAAAATCAACTTGGCGTTTTCACGTTTACACATACATTTCTAAATCACTTTATAAGCATTGATTTCATTACTTCTGCATACATAATAAGCAAACTACATGTGCAGACTTTAACATAATACACGTTTAAATCTAATGCATCACTTTACACATGTACTAATGCCTTATGCATCATCTTAAACACATCTTCCATGAAACACGACATTGATCTGCATGAATAACATAATTACATTTCTATTCACAATAACATATGCTGTTTTTAGTACTGCATTTCTAATGACTACACGTTAATACATTCCTTTAGATATGCGGGTGCTGACTATCGGTGATTATGATGCACCCCTACAATTTTCAGAATAAAATGATACTCTATCAGAGCCTTGCTGCTTTACAAAGGCCCAAGCGAAGGCGCCGCACACTGCTTCCACTGCTGCCTGTCATTGCCACGCTGTAGCAATCTCCCACCCCATCTTTTCGCTAGTGTGTATTTGTATGAGTCAGACTGGAGTTTTATGGGATGTGTTACAAGAGTTTCTCCTGATGACAACTTTATACATCTCAGAGCTTTTTGCAAGGTTGCTGTCAGTAAAAGTTACTCTGTTTCAGGCAATCTGGCTATTAACAGAGGGGCTAGGCAGTTTCACAAATCCGTGCCTGACTTGTTTGAATATGTCCTCATAGCCCTTTGCCAAGGGCTATACCGTTTTAAAGGCCCTGAACCTGAGTTGTGGCTTGTGCCTTTAACTAGTGACAGGGCCTTTAACGACTGCTCTCAAATATGTTCAGATAACTAGCTCTCACAGCTTTTAAATATCAATTAGTCACCATTAAGTACACCTTGTTAACTACGATGGAGGGTGCCTGATATTTAGAAGTGGAATATAAACTAAGTTACAGTTGGCGTGTTCCTCCAGTGACTACATCCCAAAAGTTTTTTCACTGGAAGGGCTGTAGCTGGGTCTTAGAAAATGTAAAATCTTTAATCTGCAACTTTTGACATAAATCGCAAGAACAAGAATTAAAACTGTATTTTTACTTTTTTTTTAAAAAGTTTAATTCATTAGTGAAGAAAGATGTTTAAGAAATATGTAAGAAAAGTCACTTTTAGAATGTTCCCTTTTCTCTGACTGAAGCTCCAAGAGGCTAATTTTCATTAGCCTGCTAGCAGATGCCCAACCAATGCTTCTCCCTAATGAGGTATGAAAACTGCTCCTACAACAGAACAGTGGCTTAAGCCTCGTGACAGAATGGGCTGATTGTGGGTACTGTGATCCCTATCAACTCAGAAAGAACAGCTGAGGAGGTTCCAGGAAATTCATCAACTTGTAAAGGATAGAGATGAAGCTTCTACATGCAAAGTTTATTGTAAGGAGAGACCTGGATGGATGAAAGCCTTTGTTCTCCAGTCCCATACTCTTCATGTTTGGTCTGAACCTAGTGGGTGGGAAGGTACCCTAGAACTCCTATGGAATGGACACAGGGGAGGGGACTGCTCATTTCCCTGGACACACCTCTCAATGAACAAAAGGGCTTTGCACAAGAGTGGAAGGGTTCTCCCAGTTTGGATTCTAGAAGTGAGGTGCATTATGATATTTTATCAGAAGAGCAAACAGAAACTGCTAATAAACAGGGTACTTTAGTGAGAACCTTTACCCCAATGGTTAGGTAGGGGTGGGAGTTATCATGATTCACTGGCAGGTGCAAGCCATCAATGTGGCACCCAAATGAATCCTCCTCAGAACACTTTCTAGTCCTGTTGAAGATCAGAAAAGGACTAGAATCCCCTTGTTGTAACCCAAGAGAAGCCCTAAAGGACTCGACCCACTCCCCATTGTATCAAGAACAACAAAGTGGACTCCGAGGCCCAATTGGCTGCCCTCCTGTGTCGCTACAGGGACATAAAAAGCTGAAAGATGTATTTTTCCTGACGTCACTAATTGACCAGTGCCAACTAGAACTGGACTACACACTGCTGATGGCCTCATTGAACTCAGTCCTGGCCCCTATGTGCTGTCTCTGAAGTCCTGGGAGTATGAAACATGACACAGAGGAGCCGCTCCAGAAACCCTGAAAAGATGGAACTTGTAAAATTGTAATATTTCCAGCACTTCTAGAGGCGCAGCGGATCTCGCTGCAAAGGTGTCCAATTTCAATACAATTTAATCAGATACAGCTTCATGTACTGAAAAAGCAGAATACTCTCCTGAGGAAGTCATGCTTTTTGTTTTACTTGATGTGAAAAAGACATTTGCTTGTGAAAAGCAGTTTGCAAATTAATGGATGGGCACCTCCAGGTTTTCAGTCAAAATGACTGTGATGTGACGAAATGTCTCATCTATGTATGTTAACTCATCTGTATGACTTACAACATAGGGACAGGTGACCTAAATATTTTGCTATGGAAGAAGATATTGATGAAATGTATTTTTTGTGTGATCCCAACCATCAGTGAGACCAAGAAGATCAAGCTGATTTGTAAATTTTGGTTTCATCGATAAAATGGAGAACTTTTGATGAAATTCCTCTGATAGACAAAGCCTGATATATTCCAAGTCAATTCAGCGGTTGTCTAAAAGAATAAGTTTCTGATACTGTGCTGATAGATTCTGAAGAAGATGGGGGTAAATTAGTTAATAGATTAGAATGCCAATTGACATTTGTAGAAGGTATAGAACCCTGATTTGGGATGGCTAAAATGGTGTGAATATCTAAATCGAAACTTAATCTCTTTTAATTCTGGAGCAGCATCAAGAGATCATTTGAAAAGAAGGAACTGCATAAGGGAGACCACGATTTAGCAGATGATAACCACATCTGCATCTATTGTTAAATAATTTAGTCGCCTGCTGTAAAATTCGTAAAGCTGGTAGTTCAGTCTGAATGCAGACGAATTGATTGACAGTGGACCACAAGATGTTCGAATGTGTTGAAATACTTGAACTTGGAGTTTGACTTCATTGTAATGCTTAAGCTAGTGGGAAAACTAATTTGACCTGGTAAGCACTTTGTTGTAGCTGGAGTGTAGTGTTGGAGACAACACTGTGCAAAACTGCTTGCTATACTTTGCTAGGCTGGCTAGAAACTTTGATCAAACGTCTCCTATGTGATTGATATATTTACTGCTGTTTGATAGCGCATGCTTAAAAGGACAGAGTAATGTGCATAATTTTTTGCAAATGCTGGTTTTGCAAAGGAGTCTACAAGCTTTTGTTAATAGTTGACATGCATGGAGAATTCCTTCTGAGACCATATAGCAAGATTTTGATATTCTCCAGAAAATAATATTAGAGTGAATATCAGGTGGTGACAAAGAAGAATGAAATGATCATCCTCGTTAAGAACCAAGTTTTACTTCCCTAGTTTGTGATTAAGGGAACCAGTAAGACTAGTGAAGACATGATAATTGCAACACATAGTAATATTAAACTGCTTTATCCATGCCTTTGTTGAAGGATGCTGTTGGTGTCCATACACAGTTACTGCCACTAATAGGGGGAACACAATGAAATTCAAGGCAAATAAGCCACATATTTAAAATAAAATAAGTAGGAAATGGATAAATGACAAATGAAATGCGTACTGTAAATGAGGACAACCATTTGTAATCATACCCAAAAACACCCAGAAAATCAAGGTAATGGCACAGTTTTCTGAGAAAATTTGACAAGTTGTTATGAAACCTCATAATCTTCAATTCTATCAGGATGGCCTTTGGAACTGAGAATCTTCTACAATTTCTAACTTATTAGAAGAAACAGACTCCAAAAAGTTATAATTCAAAGATTATTTCTTTCATCTCTCAGTAAATAACTCTTAACCTTCTATTTTATTCTTACTTTGACAGGCAAAGAAAAACAAAAACAAGTGATACTAGTTTACACTCTGATAATAAACAAATAATTAAAACATACAGACACAGGGGAAAACATTTACGTTTTTTAAAAAAAGGCATTGAGGGGCAACACTTGCCTGGTTAGCAGATAAGAAAATATAGTGCTAAGTATTTGGGCTAACAACAACATTACAGATAACAAGAACTATTCTAAACCCCACTACTTTGTCATTGAACTATATTCCAAACTTAATTTCCAGTTTCCATTCTGTTCAGATATCTTGCTTTCACAAGCTATGGCTTTCTCCAGAGACAAACGTCTGAGCACATCATACAATAGCATGCCATAACCGGGAGGCAGAGCATCAATCACTCTCCAGGTCAGTTAAAGTTTAGCAACTGCCAAACACTAGAGACAGCAACAGCTTGGTTCAATCATAATGTCATGCACTCAGTTGGACCTGGCCTTTTTTGCAGGGTTATCCCCAAACGTTTTGCCTTCCTTTGCCTATTTTTCTGACCTTCTTTTTGTTGGGATTAGGACTTTGGGCTCTTTACCCCTGCTAATTAGTGCAAAAGTGCATATGCTCTCTCTCCTCTAAAACATGGTTTACTCTCTGCAGCCTGCTTTCTAAGGTTGTCCAAGGGCTTGACTGAGCTTGCCTCTTATTGCTGAAGTCTCAGGGACATAAAGGCTTCCCCTGCATCTTGCTATAAACACCTGGGATCCTCTGCTGTGAGTCCTGATCTGCAAGTGTTGCCAAATCCAGTGCTGGGCCCCTGGAGGTGAATTTGGCACTGCAACCAAGAAATCGATGCATCAACTCCAAAGTGTCAGTTTGGAATCGTCGAATTCCTGTGAAATCGGCACATTGATCCTGCCTACACCGAAGCTGTGGTCCCCAATCACTGAATGCATGACACATCTACCACGACTTACAGTGCATCCCGACTTTGCTGTGGTACCTTCGAAGAACCACCCCTACATGAGTGCTGAGCACCTCCTCACCGAAGTCTGTGATGCCCTGCTCTGACTCCAATGCAGCTCCAGTCCTGCGTGGCTTTTGACCGATGCATTGCCTTTATTGCTGAGGTTCAACTTTTTTTTTAGAGCTTTATTTATGAATTTTTAAACAGATCATAAACATACAGGACTGCATCATCAATGGCGAAAAAGAGGAGTACATTGTTGTCAGAGCACGATGTATATAACAACATGGAATGAGATGTATCAGTGCATACCATGGTAATAGTGCATGTCATTCCATGCCAACACAAGAAAAAATAAACATCTCAATGTCTGTCCAGGTGTCACAGCACCAGAGATAAAGTGGACGTGCAGAGTCCGTACGCTCAATGAGAATCCCCTTTATAATGGGTAGAGTCACGTGTGGACAGAGTTTGTAGATCATCCCTCAGGAGTTGCTATGTAACTTTCGGACGGGAGGTGGGAGGCTGCAGGGCTGCATATACTTCACTATTTGTGACAGTGGATGAGGCTGTGTATCCATGCAGCTACAGTAGGTGGGTGCTTACCTCCCCAATGCATGGTGACCTTTCATTTGGCTGAAAGTTAGGTGATGGCAGTGTACCTTCGCATGGATTTAGAGACGTCATGGACATAGCCCAATAAGGTGAGTAAAGGGGAGGGGTCAAGCACAATAATGGTCATCAGAGCAAGTCTACTGAATATCTAACTCCAGAATGATGCTACCTTAGGACATGTCAATGCCATACCGGTAGGAGCTGCAATCTTGCAGATTTTTACATGGTATTAGGAATGAAGTAATCACAGCCTCAAGTTGCATAGGCGCCAGGACACCACTCTTCAGGGCCTCCGAGTAGTTAGCAAGAAGGTGTGGGGCTAAGAGATGCTTTTATGCCTTGCAAAAGGGACAGGTGTAGCCATCCAGGCCAGGGGCCATTGAGCCGTCCATGGAATCGATTGCATGAACGATCTTCTCAGAAGTAAAGGCTTCACTGAGAAACTGAGAAACTGTTGGTGGGCATTGGTGATCCACACCCAGGCAATCTTGCTCAGATAGGCCATGCATTCAGTGTCATTATCGCCCAGGCTTGTGGTGTAAAGATAAGGATAATAGCGAAGAAGCTTGGACTGTACATCCACCAAGCCGACAAGACGGGTGCCATCCTCCCGGTGTAGTTCAGAGATGTAGGACGCACCTCCAGGGGCCCACAGTCGTCTAGCTAGTTTACATCACAGCAACTCTCCCTCTCCGAAATGACAGGCCCTAGAATGAGCCTCACGCTCTGCAGCATTCCTAAATTGCTAAAAGTGGCGCATCAGGGCAATTGGGGCTCTGGCCCTGCCGGGCACTAGTGTGGTCCAGCTCAGCCAATTACATCTCAATGCGAGTCAGTGTTTCACGGAAATCATGCAAAATGCCAACATGTTGAGCAATGCACACTCCTCTGGTATATATATGAAAGGCTTCCCAAACGGTAGCCTGCAATTGGACCAAATTCTTATTAAGTTAAAAAAAAGGGAATCTGTGTGAAAAAGTTCATCCTAAAGTGCCATATGAGGAAATCAGCATTGGTGCTCAAGGCTGCCACCTGAGGATGAACAGTGTCATAACACCAGGGGGGTGATCAGAAAGTGTCCACATGAGAGGGGTGACCGAGCCATGGTGCAATTGTGACTGAGAGAAACAAAGAGTCTAGGCACGTCCAGGTGTTGTGCGTTGTGGAATATAAGGTATATGCTGGGGACGTTGTATGCAACAGGTGCCACAAATCACGAAGCATATTAATGTTACAAATGTCATGGAGGATTTGCTCGGAGCACTGCTTTCCCATCGGATTCCACGTCATGGTGCCAAGTGTTGGGTCTAGGAGTACATTGAATTCACCCTATGATCTGCATCAGCATGGTCGATCAGGGTTCAGAGTGAGCAAAAAAACCCAGATCATCAATATTTGAGGCATTCCCATTGACAAACTATAGATGATGACCGGCCAAGTAGCCTGCCACCTGGAGGTCCCCTCTCCCATCCACACGTGGCAAGAAAGGGCCAAGTGAATGCCCATATCTGTAAACCAAAACAATACATATACCCCTTAAATATATCAGCGGTAGGAACCTGGGAGAGGTAGCAACACCACAGCAGGTGGCTCTGATGTCAGATAGATCATATAAACAATCTTGCCTTAGCATGTTGGATTTTTGATGTTTTGGTCTTGTTTTACTCAGATAAATATTGGTTATTTTTCCGAAATAGTGTGGAGTACTTTTGTGGTGTTCTCACTGTGTTACTGTGTGTGTGTCTGTGTGTCTGTGCTCATTGTCTGTTTAGTTTAGCCTGACTGCCCTGTGCCAAGCTACCAGATGGTGAGCATGGGTAAACATTTAGGGGCTCATATGGATGTCGGTCAGAAAGCCTCCGACTGCAGGTGGGAGGCTTTCTGACAGACATCCATGGTTTGTCTTCCGACCACCTAATCACAATGTAGGTGCTCAGAAGTCAAACTGGCCAGTCATACCGGCTGGCTTCCGACGGGCTCCTGGAAACAGCAACATAATCCCAGCGAAAGATGTTTCCGCCGTCAGGATTATGATGTTGGTTTTGGACAGGCTTGCCATGTTGGCTTTCCAACATGAAAATCTTGTTGGAAATCGACTTTGGGGGCCCCTAGCAGGGCCCCTTCACCCTGCAACATCCGGTTGAGTGCCCCAAAGTCGCTTTCCGACAGGCTTTCCATGCCCGAAAGCCTTACATGGAAAGCCTGTCCGAAAACAACATCATAATCCCGACAGCGGAAACGCCGTCCGTAGGGATTATGTTGCGGTTTCCACCTGGTGGACGGGCTCCTTGAGCCTGTCGGAAGCCAGTCTTAGTGACCGGCTGATGCAGAATTTACACAAACTCCCATTTCTCTATGGGTGCTTGTGCTGCATGTGGGAACCGCATTCAGCACCAACTCCCATAGAGAAATGGGAGTTTCTACCGCACCATGTGCGATCACATCATAATGTGGTGTTCAGAACCGCCGACCTACGGTTGGTCAGTTCCCACACCGTAATGGTGTCGGGCAGACTCAAATCTTCCCGACAATCGTAATTAGGACCTTAGTGTATACTACTCTTACCCTGACTAACGTGTGGGTCTCTGCTTGGACAGGATGTATACCTCTGCCAACTAGAGACCCATATTTAAAAGACACTCCAAGTATAAAACTATTGGTAACAGGTATAAGTGCAGGTCTTATTTCATTCATCAAAACACAGATATAGAGCCAGTCAGTGAATGAACAAAATGTGAGTAATGTGAAAAGGCCTGCAAACTGCTCTATTACAAATAACTTTTTAAAAAACGTGATCGTCTAGCCCTATATTTGCGTTAGATGTCTAATTTTAATTTGATTAACAAAATCCCCTATCCTTACCTCCCCCCATTCAATATGGAGCTGTTCCTGAAATTGCTGTCCTTGTAGAGGCATGTAACCAAACAAGGTACCCAGAGAGTTGCAAGTTTGTGGGTGTACATCTACTTCTACAGAGCTGCCCACCCTAAAAATGCCCTGGTTCCCCCTAATTCTACACTCGCTACCTGGAAAATCTGCCATACTGGCTTTTTGCCCACAATTTTATGATTGCAAAGTGCTTTTTTTCTGCTGCCGAGCAGAGAAAAAGAGGAGGGGATATTAAGAACTTCATGACTTGCAATACTGACTTGTGTAAATATGATTATGTGTTCCTGAGAGAAAATGTATGTGGGTAGTACAATTTTCCCAATAAAGAAGAGGAATATTGTAACACACAAGAGCGATTGGAAATGGTGATGTAAGTTACTCCACAGCGAGGCATTGGCTGAAATACCACAATCAGAATCCTAACAACTTTTCTTTCTTTGGTGTTGACAGGATTGCAGCAAGTCCCAGAGGGGGAGACCATGAGAGGCAACTGAGAATCCTGGAGTCTAGATATATCGTACTCCTTGATAGCAAGACACCCTTTGGGATTAACGAAGATGAGTAACTCTTTGTCCACATTGGATAAGTACCCACGTTTCGAACCCTTTTCTTGCTTTCGGTGTTATCTCTCTTTTCCCTGTGTGTACTGGGTTGTGGTGAGGGTTCCCATCAATAATCCAGTATTAGCAGTTTCGAAAAGCTTCACAGGAGGCCTAGTCAACCTATATTTTTAGTAATTGTTCAATATTAGACGAATAATACGAATATGTATACAGCAGAGCTATACATACCGAGCATGTTACCGTAGATCGCAGATCTGTTTCCCTTTGTGTTTTTATCTACTCCCCATTCCTTGTGTTTATATATTTTTTTCACATTGTTCACTTTTTATTCCTTTTAAATCTTGTAATGTTGGTTGTTTCAATTCAGTCTACCTATGTAGGAGACTTAATTGATTTGTGATATCGTGGGCCACTTAGCCTGACTAAGAGTCACTAACCCTTGCACGCTCTCCTTAGATAATCATGCACTATGCTGTATAATTATTTATGGGAAAACAATTGGTAATGATTTATGAGCTGTCAAAATGTTGTTTCAGTTATGCATGATCGCATACTAGGATCTTTGATTGCAGAATTTGTATTATATTATATTTAATTTCTATAATTTTTGGATAATTGTGAAATGTGAACTTTAACAGGTCGCAATTCCCGACGCGGCAGGGTTGTGGACCTTGGTCAGCGGACTCGATAATTCTCACTTCGGTGCTTACTCTAATCAGGGGTTCCACTCGGCAACTCTGGGCATTAGCTTGCCTAATCTCCACAACGGCCCCACCAATTCCGGGGATGCCTGGCTCCACCTTGGGGACTCCCAGCAAGGGACCATCCCACAGGGAAAGCCAGGACGGGTTCCCCAGAGTTATACAGCGCCAGGAAACCTATGGACGGGTAGCAGTGCGCTTTACAAGCTCAAAAACATTCACATTTACATTTTACCACAGGGGTATTTTTGCGGTCGTTATTTTTGTAGGACGATATTAGTGGTGTTAATAATATGTCACTGAGCCAGCTCATGTTTACGGGTATATGTTGCCATGCCAGTGCACAGGCAGTGCATGTGTTGTAACAGTTTTATTTAAATGTGCTTACAGGGCTGGGGGGTGCAGGGCACCCCAAACCATACAACACTTTAGTAGCTATTTCCATTGGGAGTGTCTCATTAGACACTGCTGTGATTTTGTTGAGGAGATCATCAAAGACCTGGGATTGAAGAACCCGGAACATGATGTCATTGCAGAAGCGCCTTGACTTTATCAGTAGGCGTGTGAGCATGAGCACCGGAAGTACTGATTTACGTGGCTGTAAAAAGGTCACTTGGATAAATGTATCCATTGCCCAGGTAGAGGACTTCCTTGTTGCAAACCTCCCTCACTATGCACTACCACTGCAGTAGCAAAACATACAGCAACACCGAGGCAGTATAATATTTTATGTTAGTTTCTGTGTTTTTTACTATCCTCCATATTGGTCGTGCATAGCGGTAAACATAGCTTTACCTTTTTGAGCCTTATTATGCCTTTGGCGGTCTTGGAGCGGGCCCGCCATGCATCCGCCCTCTAAGTCCTCTAAGACTACCAAAGCTATAAGAAACTGCCGACCCGATTGCAACTTTTTTTGTGTCTATGAAAAAGGCATCTAAATGAGAGCGTCAATGGCATTTCCTGTAGGGCTTAACATGTCACGTCCATGCCCTGTATTAACTGGGGTGCATTCATACAGGGTGCACACCATGTGCCCCCTGTATGCATCCCCTGGCACAGAGGCAATAGGGGGTCCTGCACGGCCCCCTTTGTTTCCTCACCGCCACTATTTTCATGACAGGCTCATCACCATGAAAACTGTGGCAGTGAATAAACTTCTAATATGCTTGGCTGTGTCGCTGTGGCCCGCCAGCATATTAGGGCATCAGCCCGCTGCAAGAAGGCCATGGATCGGGGATCCCTGATGGCAGCAGGGGTCCCATGGCATTCCAACCCTGTTTGCCGCCACACCGCCACTGTGGGTTTGGCGTTCCATCCAACTCAGAAAAAGCCCTGAGGGGAATATTATCAAGCTTTATCGGCAGGAAACTGTCGCTAAAGTGGTTGATAATGGGCTCGATAATATGCTCTATGGAATTCCAATCGAAGCTCATGTTAGATGTCCTTCACATTTAACATGAGCTTCGATTGGAATTCCATAGAGCATATTATCAAGCCCATTATCGCCACTTTAGCGGCAGTTTCCTGATGCTTGATAATATGCTCTATGGAATTCCAATCGAAGCTCATGTTAGATGTCCTTCACATTTAACATGAGCTTCGATTGGAATTTCAGAGAGCATAATATCAAGCCCATTATCGCCACTTTAGCGTCAGTTTCCTGCCGATAAAGCGGTGATAATTTTATCGCCCAGGCTTGATAATATGCCCCCTAATTTTTTCATACAGGCATCTGCTTTGATTCACGCTTTTATGGCTTCATTTCCACATCTACTTTGACACATTTGATGCAATTTACTGGTAGATAGTCTGAAAGCATTTACGTTTGGTGGAGTTGTGAATATGCACGGCTTATTGTGTTTTTTATTTTTGTTTTAGCTCATCAGTTTCACGTTAATCCTGCACATGGAAACAGGTGTATAGGCAAGTGTCAATTCTGCACACTTGCAGCATGCTGACGGATGCTACCTGCGCTAATTAGACTCAACAGCTGTTTGCTCATCGTTTCATTCCATTCGTTTCCATTCATTTTATCAGTAGGATTGCTAATTAGTTCCATACGACCTACGTATGTATTTTCCATGTTTGTCCCTTGGTAAAATGAAGAACCGGATTTTGATTCCCAAAAGTGCTGACAGCACGCCAATGAAACTCAATGCGCTTTCGCAGGTTTACATATCACCTGCATTTCTCTCAATCTCTGTACTGTCTAAACTGAATGCATTAAAAAAAATTAGCAAGCTTTTAGCTATTGTGATAGCAAGGGCAAGATTGGATTGGGATGAATGTGCATGAATTATTTATTAATAAGCACTGGGTTCTTTAGTACAGTTTATAATAGAATACAACCGGATGTGCATGGCAGGCTTATTCAAGGGCCTGCCGGAATAGGTGAGTTTTCAATTAAGGGGGAACAAAGCAAACATAAGGAAATGATGGACGGAGCGCTGAAACTTTTCAGACACTCATCCACAATCACAGATCTGGGTTGAATCCATCATCACTCTTTAGCTCACTTTGCCACCAGGGTTCACACCCAGCTATATGCAAATCAGTCTTGACCCTGTGCCTCATGGGAACAGTCCAGCCTGAATTGCCAAGCCAGGTCTTCCCTGAACTGGAAACAAGCATCCTGGTGCCGGTTTCTGGGTCTGAACTGGGGTGTGTTGGGATGTTACCTGTATCTTTAAATGTCACGAGGACTCCGTGGCTCGTGTTTGCTGTTGCTGTGATATGATGCGTCGAATGTGAGAATGCCCGGGACGGCAGTTGCTGCCGGGAGAGCTGTACACTGGACGGATTAAAGAGAAGCTCACCAGCCCAACCTGTATTCTTGTCTTCTCTTCACTGGCGACAAGGATCCAGTGTCTGCATCTCTCTCGAGTTTTGCTGGACGTCTTGGAGCGGTTGTTTATGTTGCTTTAGGGGGTAGGTAGGTTGTATTTATTTATTTATTTATTTATTTATTATTTATTTTTAAATGAAGGGAGGGGGATGTGTTGGGATGTTACCTGTATCATTAAATGTCACGAGGACTCCATGGCTCGTGTTTGCTGTTGCTGTGATATGATGCGTAGAATCTGAGAATGCCCGGGATGGCAGTTGCTGCCGGGAGAGCTGTACACTGGACGGATTAAAGAGAAGCTCACCAACCCTACCTGTATTCTTGTCTTCTCTTCACTGGTGACAAGGATCAAGTGTCTGCATCTCTCTCGAGTGTTGCTGGACGTCTTGGAGCGATTGTTTATGTTGCTTTAGGGGTAGGTAGGTTGTATTTATTTATTTATTTATTATTTATTTTTAAATGAAGGGAGGGGGATGTGTTGGGATGTTACCTGTATCTTTAAATGTCACGAGGACTCCGTGGCTCGTGTTTGCTGTTGCTGTGATATGATGCGTAGAATCTGAGAATGCCCGGGATGGCAGTTGCTGCCGGGAGAGCTGTACACTGGACGGATTAAAGAGAAGCTCACCAACCCTACCTGTATTCTTGTCTTCTCTTCAGGGTGGCGAAGTGAGCTAAAGAACGATGATGGATTAAATCCAGATCTGTGACAGGGGGAGAGTGTCTGAAAAGTTTCAGCGCTCCATCATTTATGGGGCCATGTTGTATAGAGAAAAGTCCACTTCTTGCACACAGTCCTGCCTCGCTAACAATCACATACAACAGCTGTTCTAGAATGTTGCTTACCTTGATGATGTCTGCTTGGGTTTTGAAATGTATTATGAAATCATTCATCCAACGGCCACTTTAAGCAATGTTTACCATAGACATCATGTCTGTGGTGGTCAACAATTTCACTCATAATGTCATTCATTGTGGACGTTACATAAAAGATTTTCACTAATAAGATATTCTGCTCAGTTTCCTTGTGTGTCTGTGAACTGCGAGAGGGCCTGCTCTGGATATGAAATATATGGAATCACTGGACTGTCGGTATTTTGCAGTGTTTCTGCAGAGTCAGTTGGAGCATCTCTTTTGAGGAGTTGAGAGCACCCAGAGAATATGTAATGTGTTTAAAAAAATTGCCCGTACTTTGTAAATCAAAAATAAAACACATTTGCACCTCCAACAAGTGAAGTTCATTTATTATATGGGAATAGATTGTGTAATGTACTCAGGCTGGTAAAAGGTACAACTCCTTGTTAGACCTCTCAGCCTTAGGGTTGTCTACCCACAAACATTTTTGCTTTACCCTCAACATTTTGCTGACATTTCTTTTGTTGGTCTTAGGACTCTGCACTTTACCACAGCTAACCAGGGCTGAAGTGCGTGTGCTCGCTCACTAAAGCATAGTGAAATTGGCTTACACCTGATTGACATATTTAATTTACTTATATGTCCCTTGTTGAGTAGCTTCCATATATCCAGGACTTGGGAATTAAATGCTACTAATGGGCCTGCAGCACTTATTGTGCCACACACATAAGTAGCCCCATACAACATGCCCAAGGCCTGACATTGCAACCTGGTGGCAGTTTAAGTGGCAATTCAACTCCCTTACCAAAACTAAGCCCTCCCTTTCGTTTAATTGCATATAAGTACCCCTGAGGTTAGTCCTGGGTTGCCCAAAGTACAGGGTGCTTTACAATGAAAAAGTTGGACATAAACTGTTAAGTTTTAGATGTCCTCAATTAATCAATTAATCAATCAGGAACTGTACAGCACAATTAAACACCTGCAAGGGTATCCAGGCGCTGAGAGGCAAGCTGCTATGGTGGAATCAGTTGAATAGTCAGGTCTTGAATCCCCTTCTGAATTCTTGAAGAGAGGGTGAGGTCCGGGGATAAAGGGGGAGGGGGTTGTTCCAGGACTTCACAGCAAGGTAGGAGAAGGAGCGTCCTCCACTGTTGCTTCGACAGATGTGGTTGTGTGTGTGAGGGAGGTAGAGTGCAGGAGTCTGGAAGGTTGGTGGAAGCTCAGACGGTGGTCGATATATGCTTTTTTGTGGACAGGGTGCTAGTGGAGTGGTTTTAGGTATGGGGCGAGGTGGGTCCATCTGTGGAGATCGAGGACACGTCCTACCGCAGAGTTCTGAATTGTCTGTTGTCTCTTCAGGAGGTATGTGGTGATTCCTGCATGGAGTGTGTTGCTGTGGTCTAAGCAGTGCTTAATTTGTAAAATATTAAGTGCAGGTGCTCAAATATTTTTATTTGACCACACCCACATCCCCACACTACCCACTTCCTCCACTGGTCCGCCCACTTACTCTATTGGCTCCATCCACATCATCGACTAGCACTTCTGAAAGACAAGTGTAATACCCTGTGATTCTATGATATATATTGGGTCATGTCTTAAAAAAAAATATTTATATATATATTGGGTCATGTCCGTCAAAGGTCCAGGTGCATTAGGCTTACACAATCATCATATGCACTCTGACTTCTCCAAATTCACAGCCCACACACTGGCTTTAGTGCCCAAGCATTGCCCAAATGCCTACTAACAACTACCATGTATAACCAGATTGCACCTTGGTGAGCATATATATAAATAATTTTTGGGCACATCCACTTCTTTGGGCACTTTCAATTAAGTTTGACCACGGCATTTACACTATCACGGTTGATTGCAGATACCCCCACACCCCCGTCCTGAGGAAGACCCCCCACTGAGGACCCCAATTACCCTTATGCATCAGGGTCGAAATGTCAACGCCCCCGAATAGGCCTACACCTTACATCTGCCCCCCACACAAGATGCACAGATGATGTACACACTGTGACTAACAACAGTTGAAATAATTTATATGCAATTGTGTATATGTGGGTAGGCCTGTGTTTCCAGGGAGACTGTCATATAATTCATGTTGGCTCCCTTCATTGTAAAACAAAAAAAGGACTCTCTACGCTGCTACTACTGTTTTTTCTTTCTGGTTCATCCTTTCACCTGAGCACTACTTTTTTCACGCTCTCTTTTTCTCTCTGGTAATAACCGTGTGGCCATATGATTGTATATCAGCAATGATCATAATGTATATCTACAATAATACTCAATGGTTGAATGATTACATTTGGTTTATCAACCTCTCTCTTTTTTGAAGTGATTATTCTCTATGTGCCTTTGATTCCATGTGCCAAAGACAAAAGTTGTCTGAATTTTAGTTACATTAGTCTAGGACAACGTTTTTCCTGTACTACACAATATATTACCGCCAGCCCACCTCCTCTCTTGAAGGGTCTATCCAATCAGGAGGATAAAAATCCATGGGGGCTGTGACCACAAAATCAGGGTCTGACGCTCTGTCTGCCCATGTTTCACTAAGAAACAGCACATCCAGATTATATTGAGATATGATATCTGCTATTTCGTTTTTTATGTTTGGCAAATGACCTAACATTAATTAAGCCACAATGTACCTCTGCCCAAATTTGGGTACCTGGGTTCTTTGTTTTCAACTTAATATCAGATGTTTGACCTGCCTTGACTGTCTGTTCTGCTGAGAGGGAAAAACCAAAAGCACATGAGCGTGTTCCCATCATCTGGTATTAAACAATATGGTTGCGGTAAAAGACTAGACCGCTCACCACCTACAGCAGCGGGGTAGCCTGGACTAACTACAGGAACAGACTATCGATCACAATGCCCTCCGCGCAAACGGCACCCAGCCACGGTGGACCAAGGCGTGATCCTTCCTGAAATGGCAGCGAGGTTCAGGTAGGAAACAATGCATGTGCCAGCGGAGCAATTTAAAACTAATTAAAAGCATAAAACTCAGCAGCTATATAGAAGTATAAAATGGCAGGGAAGGTGACGGGTCAAATGAGGGCTAAATAAATCTAAAATCAATGCGCATTCAAGTGAAAAAGGTGGACAGTCAGCATGATTATGTCATGATGGTCTAGTGGTGGCACTGAGGCTATTGTGAAAGTGAAGTGGATGATTGATTGGTAAATCAGGTGAGCTCATTGATATGACTGTACTTGACTCTGTTGCTGGTTGTAAAGATACGGCCCAGCATGTGCCTTGCAATGTGTTTGGGAACAGTGACTAGCTGGGTGAGTCTGATGTTGTTCAAGCTTTTGAGAAGATTGGCTGTATTAGCGTTGCAGGGGTGGTCAGGGTAAAAGTTCTCCGGGGAAGATGTAGTGTTCAGTGTTGATGGCTTGAGGGGCGATGAACTAGGGGGGTGGCATTGCAGTGGTCCTGGGGTTATTTATACAAGGGTGCCTCCGATGGGAGTTTTGCTGTTTGTTCTGAGTTAGAAGTTAAGGGGTTGTGTCATTGGTGGCAGTGGCACAGTGGATAGATTATTTTTGAATGATGGCAATCCCCTATGTCTTGTTTGTGAAACATTCCTCCATTCGTTTTTCACTACTGTGAGACCTACCTTTCCAATATGCTAATATTAGGTTGCCTCATTACTTTTAATAAGTGCTAACTTTTGATTGGAAACAGTTGAACATCTTATGTTTGTTGTATGAGAAATTATAATTAAAAATGCTCTTTAATGGTAAAGTTGCATTTTAAGTTACAATTTTAAAAATGCCTCTTTTAGAAAGTTGTACAAAAGGGGGTGGTGATGGACAAAGCATCTGAACCAATCAAACACTCACACCCAGTCAAAAGATCTGGGTTTGATCCATCACCGTTCTTTAGCCCACTCTGCCACCCCAGTTCAGACATGGCTATATGCAAATCAGTCTGACCCTGTGCCTCATGGGAACAGTCCAGCCCGAACTGCCAAGCCATGCCTTCCCTGGACCGGAAACAAGCTTCCGAGGACCGGTTCCTGGCATTCCAGCCGTCTTCAGCCCGGCTTGCTTGAATCCAGTGGCAAAGTGAGCGAGGGACTCACGTCTGAGCATACCCTGCCACACGTATGGCGGCCAAATCGGTACAAAAGGGGGTGGTGATGGACGGAGCATCTGAACCAATCAAACACTCACACCCAGTCAAAAGATCTGGGTTTGATCCATCACCGTTCTTTAGCCCACTCTGCCACCCCAGTTCAGACATGGCTATATGCAAATCAGTCTGACCCTAAGCCTCATGGGAACAGTCCAGCCCGAACTGCCAAGCCATGCCTTCCCTGGACCGGAAACAAGCTTCCGAGGACCGGTTTCTGGCATTCCAGCCGTCTTCAGCCCGGCTTGCTTGAATCCAGTGGCAAAGTGAGCAAGGGACTCACGTCTGAGCATACCCTGCCACACTTATGGCGGCCAAAGCGGTGCAAAAGGGGGTGGTGATGGACAAAGCATCTGAACCAATCAAACACTCACACCCAGTCAAAAGATCTGGGTTTGATCCATCACCGTTCTTTAGCCCACTCTGCCACCCCAGTTCAGACATGGCTATATGCAAATCAGTCTGACCCTGTGCCTCATGGGAACAGTCCAGCCCGAACTGCCAAGCCATGCCTTCCCTGGACCGGAAACAAGCTTCCGAGGACCGGTTCCTGGCATTCCAGCCGCCTTCAGCCCGGCTTGCTTGAATCCAGTGGCAAAGTGAGCGAGGGACTCACGTCTGAGCATACCCTGCCACACGTATGGCGGCCAAAGCGGTACAAAAGGGGGTGGTGATGGACGGAGCATCTGAACCAATCAAACACTCACACCCAGTCAAAAGATCTGGGTTTGATCCATCACCGTTCTTTAGCCCACTCTGCCACCCCAGTTCAGACATGGCTATATGCAAATCAGTCTGACCCTAAGCCTCATGGGAACAGTCCAGCCCGAACTGCCAAGCCATGCCTTCCCTGGACCGGAAACAAGCTTCCGAGGACCGGTTTCTGGCATTCCAGCCGTCTTCAGCCCGGCTTGCTTGAATCCAGTGGCAAAGTGAGCAAGGGACTCACGTCTGAGCATACCCTGCCACACTTATGGCGGCCAAAGCGGTGCAAAAGGGGGTGGTGATGGACGGAGCATCTGAACCAATCAAACACTCACACCCAGTCAAAAGATCTGGGTTTGATCCATCACCGTTCTTTAGCCCACTCTGCCACCCCAGTTCAGTCATGGCTATATGCAAATCAGTCTGACCCTGTGCCTCATGGGAACAGTCCAGCCCGAACTGCCAAGCCATGCCTTCCCTGGACCGGAAACAAGCTTCCGAGGACCGGTTCCTGGCATTCCAGCCGTCTTCAGCCCGGCTTGCTTGAATCCAGTGGCAAAGTGAGCGAGGAACTCACGTCTGAGCATACCCTGCCACCCTTCTGGCGGCCAAAGCGGTACAAAAGGGGGTGGTGATGGACGGAGCATCTGAACCAATCAAACACTCACACCCAGTCAAAAGATCTGGGTTTGATCCATCACCGTTCTTTAGCCCACTCTGCCACCCCAGTTCCAACATGGCTATATGCAAATCAGTCTGACCCTGTGCCTCATGGGAACAGTCCAGCCCGAACTGCCAAGCCATGCCTTCCCTGGACCGGAAACAAGCTTCCGAGGAACGGTTTCTGACATTCTAGCCGTCTTCAGCCCGGCTTGTTTGAATCCAGTGGCAAAGTGAGCAAGGGACTCACGTCTGAGCATACCCTGCCACACTTATGGCGGCCAAAGCGGTGCAAAAGGGGGTGGTGATGGACGGAGCATCTGAACCAATCAAACACTCACACCCAGTCAAAAGATCGGGGTTTGATCCATCACCGTTCTTTAGCCCACTCTGCCACCCCAGTTCAGACATGGCTATATGCAAATCAGTCTGACCCTGTGCCTCATGGGAACAGTCCAGCCCGAACTGCCAAGCCATGCCTTCCCTGGACCGGAAACAAGCTTCCGAGGACCGGTTTCTGGCATTCCAGCCGTCTTCAGCCCAGCTTGCTTGAATCCAGTGGCAAAGTGAGCAAGGGACTCATGTCTGAGCATACCCTGCCACACTTATGGCGGCCAAAGCGGTACAAAAGGGGGTGGTGATGGACGCAGCATCTTAAACAATCAAACACTCACACCCAGTCAAAAGATCTGGGTTTGATCCATCACCGTTCTTTAGCCCACTCTGCCACCCCAGTTCAGACATGGCTATATGCAAATCAGTCTGACCCTGTGCCTCATGGGAACAGTCCAGCCCGAACTGCCAAGCCATACCTTCCCTGGACCGGAAACAAGCTTCCGAGGACCGGTTTCTGGCATTCCAGCCATCTTCAGCCCGGCTTGCTTGAATCCAGTGGCAAAGTGAGCAAGGGACTCACGTCTGAGCATACCCTGCCCACTTATGGCGGCCAAAGCGGTGCAAAAGGGGGTGGTGATGGACGGAGCATCTGAACCAATCAAACACTCACGGTGATGGATTAAACCCAGATCTTTTGACTGGGTGTGAGTGTTTGATTGGTTTGGATGCTCCGTCCATTACCACCCCCTTTTGTACCTCTTTTAGAAAGTTGCCATTTTTCTGCCTTAGCTTTTTGGTGCTGGCAGCCTGTCCTAGGTCACTTGACTGGGTGCAGTTGTCTGTTTGACTTTGTTTATTTCACCCAGACAGCCACACAATAGAGGGATTATGTGTCCAGATGGCCCATCAACTGGCAGGATGGCGGGTGGAGCTGGGCACAGCCCCACTTTACACTGAATAGGCTGAGCTTCACACAAAGAACTTGTCACCTCTGCATTGTTCATGCAGCTAACTTGGAGCCAGGGCAGGGGAAGCAGGAAACTTCAAGCACTTCAAATATAATCTACTAGACACTTCTTCTACTTCAAAAATGGCACCAGGTATATAAATAGGACTCTCAGACCCAGTCTTCAATGTACTTACTGGAGCTGCGGCAGGACACTCTGAGACTGCCTGCTTTGTCCTCTACAATATCTATTTGCTGCACCTGGAAGGACTGTTTTGCTTCCTGAAGCCTGCCTTAAACCCTCCAAGGCCTGCTCTGCTGCTTGAATCCTGCTTCTACCACTGAACCCAGCACCACCAGAGTGACTCCAAGGGCTAGTTGACTGACCTCCTGACCAGAGCCACAGGAACAGAAAGAGTCCAATCATCTTAGCCCCGCACCTGGAGTCCGAAACCTTCAAGTGGTTCCCCTCTAGTCCTGGACCCTAGGTTGTGGTGTTAAAGGTGCTCCAATTGCCAAATCCAAAACCTGTAATATGGGAAAAATGTTGGCTAAAAACTGCTCTGAGAACCGAGAGAAGACCAGGACCAACCTGCTCGACTGTCTGTCAAGGTGCATTGTCGGCCGGCCTGACTTCGAGGCAGTTCCCGCAGCAGCAAATCCTGTTCAGTGGTTCTCGTCAAAGGGGTATCTAGCCTCGTGGAACTCTTGTTGACTACAGCCTCCTACTTTATGCTGCTGGAGACTTTCGACTTCTTAAAAAGAGATTAAGTCCGAACGTAAAAATATTCACAGTACGATTTGTCCAGCGTCTCCCTTACAACGAAGATCCCTTCTCAGACACAACCTGCCACCTTGCCTCACTGAACCTTACCTTCTCAGAACAGTATTTTTCTATTTTTTCTAAGCCTAAAGACAAACGTTGACTGGGGCCAATCCACTTCGGGACCGATTACATTGTCAGAGAGAAAGCCTCCTCATGCCAGACGGAAACTCTTCGACTATGTTAGAGCCCTTCTGACCGACTCGGTCGATTCACATTCCGACCACCTGATTAAAATGTGCGCGGTTGGAATGTAAGCAAGGCAGTCATTCCAAATCGGTTCTGAGCGACTCACAGAGTATTTGTGTCGGTCGGAACAGCATCGGACACCTCTATGGACAGCGTTTCCACCCACGGAATTATGATATCATTTTCCAACAGCCTTTTTGCATCGGCCTGTCTGACATGGAAAGGCTGGCGGAAAGTGACTTTGGGGGCTCCTGACAGAGACCCCTAGGCCCTGCTGCCTACGGTTGATGGCCAAGGGGGTACCATAGGGACCCACCTGTAAAATCCTGCACGGTGTAGCAGGCACTACGAAATGTCTGCAACAGGGTGCAGGATTTTCCGCACACACCCCATTTCCCCATAGGAGCTTGTGTTACCACTGGTTGTCGGGCAGAACACGAGCTCCCATAGGGAACAATGGGACTTCGACCGAACAGTGTTCAGTCACATTGAGACTTGAACCTCCTGAGGCGAATAGCCGGGAGCCACTTTGCAAAATCGTTTTTAAAATTGTGTGAATTGTTTTTAACCCACTTGCAAACCCTCTCCCCAGCACTTACTGAACTCCCCAAACAGACGACATAATCTCTGTTCAGGGGCAGAAAACGATCGCTAGCCGCCATCACTTGCCTCGAGGAGCCACGGGACACGCCCACTCCTGTTGGCCATGCCCACCCTCCACCAAGTATAAATACGAGCGCTGACCACGAGCATCGCATTGAGACTTGAACCTCCTGAGGCGAATAGCCGGGAGCCACTTTGCAAAATCGTTTTTAAAATTGTGTGAATTGTTTTTAACCCACTTGCAAACCCTCTCCCCAGCACTTACTGAACTCCCCAAACAGACGACATAATCTCTGTTCAGGGGCATAAAACGATCGCTAGCCGCCATCACTTGCCTCGAGGAGCCACGGGACACGCCCACTCCTGTTGGCCACACCCACCCTCCCAACACCACCCATAAAATATGTGTCAGGCCAGGCAGCGCAGCGGACGAGCGCAGCGGGCGCGACGATGGCGCGCCGAAGGCGCGTTTAAGGCAAGCTCGTCTGCGCTCGTCCGCGCTAGGCAGAGCGCAGAGCCAAGCCACACTACTAAATCC
Organism: Lissotriton helveticus; assembly: GCF_964261635.1. Taxonomy (NCBI): domain Eukaryota; kingdom Metazoa; phylum Chordata; class Amphibia; order Caudata; family Salamandridae; genus Lissotriton; species Lissotriton helveticus. The sequence goes on from NC_136063.1 coordinate 492,823,073, forward strand.
AGTACCCATACTTGGAGATACGATAAAGACGACCTGCTACGCCTTAACAAAAAGGTACATAGCTCATGCCTACATGGCATTTCCGCTGACCACCCTCCTACTCGATGCGCCCACTGTTCATACAGCTGTAATCCCTCCGTATCCATATCGCCCCCCCCTATCCCGATACGTATGGCCCTTATCAACTGCAGATCTCTCCCTAAGCACTCGACAGAAATCCACCTTCTATTGGAAAACCATAACTTAGAAGTGCTTTTCCTAACCGAAACATGGCTGGGACCGGACTCAGATCCTGACATTGTCAACTCCCTCCCCCAGGGTTTCCTCATACAGCGCATAGACCGACCTAAAGGAAGAGGCGGTGGCATCGCCATAATTCATAAAGAACAGCTGTCATGCCGTCTCCAAGGCAGCCCCCTTGCTGACTGCGAAAACGTCATGTATGCTATTCAGGTCTCCCCCTCCCAATCCATTTCAGGCTTCCTTATTTACCACCCCCCAGGACCATTAGGTCAGTTTTGCGAATCCTTAACGGAACACTCGTACACCCTGACCGCAACCAACTCTTCATGCTTGATCCTGGGCGACCTAAACATCCATTTCGATAAAAGGGAAGTCAAACAGACCGCTGACCTGACAACTGACCTTGAAACCTTCCAATTGAAACTACTGGGCCATCTACCCACTCACACCTTGGGACATTTGTTAGACCCAGTATTCACCAACATTCACGACCTGACTATACGTGATCCTATTCCAGTCCCGTGGTCTGACCATCACCTCGTTCCTCTATATTGGCAGATCACCCGCGCCCCCCGTACTACCGCCCTTCCCAGCAAACCTTCACGTTCTTGGTCTAAACTTAATGTAGAAACCTGGATACATCACCTAGAGAGCTCCCCACCTGCATCCAACAACAACCCCACCAGCGCTGATGTAGAATTCTCAGCATGGATTGCCAACTCCCTAGACAAAACTCTCCCCCGAAAAATCTCCCGTAATCCACGGAATAAACCCACCTCCCCCTGGTTCACTGATGAATTGCGACTACTAAAAAAAGCCTGCAAAAGATCTGAAAGAGAATGGAGAAAAAATTTCGACCATACCACCAAAACCAAATATAAAACTACTCTTCTCACCTACAAAAAAGCAATCAAAGTTGCACAAATCAACTACTTTGAGGAGAAAATTAAAGCTTCTCACAACTCAGCCCGGGAAACTTATCAAATAGCGAAGAAATTACTCAAAACACCAGACCCTCCCCCTCTGGTGGAACCTTCAGTTACCCGCTGCAACGAACTTGCAGAATTTTTTAATTCCAAAATTACTAAAATCATTAATTCACTCCCCCCTACCTCTTTCAATGCCCTCAGTGCTCCCTCTGACGTCATCCCACCCAGCAACCAGCTGTCAGCATTCACCCCGCTCACAACTGACATCACTCTCCGCATACTCAGCTCTATTAAAAGTGGCAGCCCCTCCGACCCTGCTCCATTGAATATCCTGAAATTAGTCGGACCCACTATCCTACCAAAGCTGACAAAACTCATTAACGACTCACTTTCCCTAGGCATTGTCCCCCCCAGCTGGAAAAGAGCCATGGTGAGAGCATTGCTCAAAAAACCCAACCTTGATCCATTAGAACTTGGCAACTATAGGCCAATTTCCTTACTTCCAGGTGTCAGCAAAATAGCTGAGAAACATGTTAACCTAAATCTCTCTCAATACCTCGAGTCCAACAAACTACTGGAACCCTCTCAAACAGGATTCAGGCCAGGCCAGAGCACCGAGACAGCTATGTTGGCAGTAGTCGAAGAAGCAAGGAAGATCATAGACTCAGGGGGATCAGTGGCAGTGATCCTCCTGGATCTTAGTGCCGCTTTCGACACCGTCAACCACTCTATCCTTATCCAAAGACTCAAACACCTCGGAGTCACAGGAATGGCCTTGGCCTGGTTAGAGTCCTTCCTCAAAAACCGACTATTTCAGGTGACAGAGGGCACCTTCACGTCCAGACCTACAGCCATCAACTGCGGGGTACCACAGGGCTCGTCTCTGAGCCCAACCCATTTTAATGTTTATATGTCCCCCCTCGAGAAGGTCGTCGCCCCATATGGCATCAAACTCCTGACATATGCCGACGACACTCAACTTGTGGTCTCTCTTAACCAGCAAGACCTCTCCATTCCCAACCTGCACACTTGCTTGACCAAAATTACAAAATGGATGAGTAGCTCCCACCTCAAGCTGAATAACGAAAAAACTGAGATCATGTTTCTAGGCAACAAATCTTTATACAGCTCCATCTCCATATGGCCGTCAGCCATGGGCCTTCCCCCTGCGTCTAAACCAGAAATTAAGAGCCTGGGCATCTGGTTAGATGAAGAACTTAACTTCTCAGCCCAAGCACGGAAAACTGCTGGAACCTGTCACGGTCTACTAAGATCGGCAAGAAAAATTCTACCCTTGCTTCCGACTCAATCCCGCAAACTCCTCATCCACGGCCTTGTACTATCTCGTTTGGACTATGGCAATGCCTTATACCTAGGGGCCCCCCAAAAAGTTCTAGCAAAACTCCAAACGGCCCAGAATGCGGCAGCCCGCATTCTCACAGGTACTCATCGTCGCTGCTCCGCCAAACCATCTTTGAAGGCCCTTCATTGGCTCCCCATTCAAGAGAGAATTCAATTCAAGGCTCTCTGTACGACCCACAAGATTATGCACGGCAAGGCCCCTCCCATACTCCAAAATCTCATCTCACCCCACATCACCTCTAGAACTCTCCGCTCCTCCAACTGTAATCTAGCCTCAATCCCCAGGATCAGAAAGGCCCGCTCAGGCGGCCGACTGTTCTCCCTCAACGCTGCCAAACTTTGGAACTCGCTCCCTTCTAGCCTCAGAGCCCAATCTAACCTTCTTGCATTCCGTAGAGCACTCAAAACATGGCTGTTCCCATAATACATCTCTCACTAGGTTTTTGTCTGTCAGCGCTGGGACGCCTATGGGCAGCCATGCGCTCTACAAATCTGTAAAATAAATAAATAAAATCGTAATCCGGCAGTTGGAACCGAAGACCGCAAGTTGGTCAATCCCAAATCTGAGACATGTCGGGTAGAGGCTTTCCGCCCAACATCGTAATCGGCCCCTTCTTGTATCTAGAGTTCTACTGATTGGATTTATGTTGATTTGGTGAAGATAATTTATTAAAAGTTTCTCTTTTTTTCAGAGGGTTAAGCTCAGGCAAATATACTGACTTTGTCTTTCATCCTGACAGGGATTTTTGGTGCTACTTGAACGTGGGTCATCCCACTTCAACCAACAACCTAATTTCTCACACTCCTGAAAGCAAGTGAAATCTCTTGGGCAAGGTGTGTGGGTGCTTGGAAATCAGATCTGGAATAACTGATTGTCACTGTACTTCCTCCATATTTAGACGAATCTCTTGTTTCACTAAGTAAATGCTGTTAATGCCAAAGCTCTGTAGTTAACAGAACCCTCTGTATTATTAATACTGGAGGTGCAAAATTCACTTCTCTGACACCGTCAATGAGTTTAGGTCATTCTAAAAGACAGGGCAGAACAAGTACCCACCTTCTCGGAGAGCATATACCTCTCTTATATGTCGGACAAGGGCAGGGAGCTTTTATCTGCAGGGATCAGAAAAGAGGAGCGATAGAGCATCATGTTATTCTGAAATTTGTAGGGGTACGTCATAAACACTTCTAGTCCGCACCCATATGTAATCCGGGTTGAACTAAGCAGTTAATCGTTAGAGAAAGTAGATGTAAAATTAACAATGTATGCATAATGCTAGGAAATTAGTTCGTGTTAGCTGAAAGTGTAATTGATATTTAAAATGCTATTGCATATTGTTAGTGCTTCATGAATCAGTTTGTGTGTAGAGTAATGTATTAGATTTAAACGTGCACTATAAAAGTCTGCATGTGTAGGGATGACAAATGTTCCTTAACGTTAGAAATGTAATGCTTAGAAATGTAATGTTATTAATTTTGTGTAGGTTTGGATGTGTAAAAGCCTGAGTTAAATGAATATACACGTTTTGCCATGAAAGGCCTGTCCGTGGTTTCTTATGTTAGCAGAGACAAAGAGGCCGGAAATGTTTTTTTCCTTGGGAAGGCTCTCAATAGGATGTATGACGTTACAACGCATGCTTTTACCACGCATGCTGTTACAAGGCAGTTTTTACAACTCATAGCGCTTTGGGGTGCTGGATGGTGAATAGTTTAATTTACTATTCCAACTCCAGTCCCCGTGGACACTAGGGAAGGTGTTGGAGAGTAAATTAAATCTATTCCCTATCCTGGAGCGCCCCCCAGCGCAATGCGTTGTAATGGTTTTCGTTGTAAAACCTGCGTTGTAATAGCACTGCGTGGTAAAAGTTGCGTTGTAAAGGATGTTTCCCCTCTCAATAGAATGTAGTCAGCAGATTTGTGCGTGCAACGTTTATTTGTTCACATGCTTTCCGTTGCAGGTGCAAGGATATTTTTCTCGTTAGCTAGACTGATGCTCTTTGTTTAGGAGTTAGGTATGGAGGAGACCTGTCACAAAGTAGCAGTGGCATCCGATAATTGGGAAGACCTGCTGGAGAAGCTCAGTACCCAAGGACAACTCAACCGTTCTTGGACGAAGTACAAGTTGTGGAAAATCACCTGCCGAAGATGTGCAGCCAGAGGAGGTGTGTCTGGCATGTTTTAGGAGTTGTGCATTTTGTATTAGGGACAGTGCCCCGAGGGAAGAGAGGCAGAGAGGGCTGATGAGAGCAGAGAGTCATTAGGAGGGTAAGAGAAGGGATTCGACTCTAGGAATGAAGATTTAGAAAGTTTGATTACATTTCAATGTGAATGCACTTGGTAGGAAGTCTTCACAAGCTGACACCTTTTCTCGACTTTGCCTAAAGGATGCTATGTAGGGATGAATGAATGAATGAATGAATGGGTGACTTATAATGCGCAAACTTAACTCAGGAGGGCATCAAGGCGCAGGGAACATACAGACACAAAACAGAAGGCAGATACCACAGAAATTAAAACGCCTGGGAAAAGAGCCAGGTCTTCAGCAGTTTACGGAAGATCATAAGTGAGGGTTGGCTGGTAAGTTCGGGGGGGAGGGATGTCATCTTAGAGTTAGAGTAGGGACAGAAATAACCAATACATTTTTCGTTTCTGTAATCTGATGAAGAGTAATTTGGATATTGGATCAATTGTCGCTTGTTTAATATTTGTGGAATTGCTTATCCTTTTTACATTGCACCAAATTAGGTTAATTCATAGAATGAACTTCGTGCTAGTGCCCTTGTATTTTTTCAACCTCGTTATGAGGTGCTTTTATGTCCAGTTATTATTAGCTTTGTAATAAAACCCTTAAAGTGAAAGTCGGAGTCAATGATCTTTTCAAGTCTAAATTGATGAGCCTTATTGATGAAGGTGATTGTATTGGATTTCTCCCCTTTACACTTTTCAGCGGATAAAAAGGTCCAGTCGACCGAAGATCCTTATACATGGTAAGATCTGATAACATTGAGATAAGGATCTGGCATAATCAGGATCTACAGACCCATCTCACTCCTAAACAGTGATATTAAAATCCTCACCAGCATACTGGCGGCATGCCTCAGCAAGGTCATACCCTCCCTGATTCATCACATGCAGGTCGGCTTCGTACCGGGCTAATCCTCCAGGAATAATTTCTGCACTCTTGCCCACACCATCTGGGCTGCCAAGGACCTACTTGTCGACATGATGGCCCTCTCCTTAGACGACGCGAAGGTGTTTGACCGCATCCAGTGTGAATATCTTTTAGCCACTACGGTTCGACCTGGGAGTCCAATTCATTGCTAAAGTACGACTGCTGTATGATTGCCCAACGGCTCAGGTAAACTGCGGGGGTTCCTCTCAGACCCCTTCCAGATCTTGTTTGCGACCCCAGTCCGGCCCTGGCTAAAAGCTTTTGAACATGTTGCCCAGTGCTCTTTAGAAATGAGGATAACACTCTTCCTGGCAGGTGCAGATGGCATGATTTCTAGACGATATAAATATAGAATAAAGTTATCAAATATAAGATGGCTCTCCAGATGTGCTGCTGTTTTGAAAAATGTGCATTTGGCATTAATCGCTTTGAGACTAATGCTTGCTGCGCAGATGCCAGTATTTTGACCTCTTTTTTTCTTTGGCTTGACTGCAGATTAGACAGTATTAATAAGATTTTAGAGACCTCTTTAGAAAAAGTTCCCCAATGTATCTGTTGAAGTAATTCCCTAAATAAATTCAATACCACACTTCTGGAGTTCTAAAAAAAAATTCGAAAGAACTTGATTTAAAAGACAGTGGTAGTGAGGGAGGGGAGAGAGAGTGAGGGGGAGGAACTGAAAGGGAACAGGGTGCTGAAGTGAAAAATGCAGAAAAAATACGACTGACAGTGAGGCAAACACTATGCATTATTTAAGCATACACATCAAATATGTCTCTCTGAAAATGCACGCTGCGCAAAAGCCATAAAATATGTACATCTTCCATTTTTCCCACTTCGGAAGAAGCTATAGTGGTCTAGTCTGCTTATATTTAGCAATCGCGAAACCTGGACGGATGTTGTTGTTCTGCTCCATTTTTAAAGCAGTACATCACTATTCATATGTTTGGGCTTCATTCAGCCTGTCAAGGTTTAATTTCCTATGCGCTTTACTATATATGGGGTAAAGTACCTCCAATTGTTCTTAATTAGAATGTTGGAAGTCACAAAGATGTTTGATTACTGTATGGAGGAATAAGGCTTACAATATGCATTCATCGTGCATTTTGGGAGGCTACTTTATAACTAACAATACTAGTTTCTTAAACACGGTTTACAAATAACTAAAAAGAAATTTAAAAAAAAACAATATCACACTCTTTTCATACAGAATTTGTAAAGGCAGTATTCTGTCCTTATAACATGCTTGTAACATCCTTAAAATGCTCATGGAATTTTTAACAAAAGTATTAGTCATCAACATATTTTACTAAAAGTTTCTGCATACTTGATTTAGAGATGAAAAAGGGGGGCTTCTTTTCATGCTGGCAACTAGTCACATGCTCAATCTGTTCATACAGTATTTTGTTTTTGCTTTTTTTTAAACATGTTTGTTATGTATGGCTATGATTAGTCAGTAGCATCATTTATCGGATTCAAATCCAGTAACTCACTGCTATAACATAGCAACAGTTTCTCACTGAGGGGTTCTGAGTGTCACCAAATAGACATTAGGAGCAAAGCTCTGTCCCCCAGAACCCCAAGGTGGAAAACATACTGTAATTCTCTATTTACCCATCTATAATTTTATGTTGCTTATGGTCCCCAAGATCATCTGCCCCAGCTTTTCAACTGCGACTCGGAGGCAGGTTAGCAATGGGGAGCCATACGTAAAATGACGTTTCCACCCTGTCGCAAAAGTTTAAAAAAACAAGCAATTGCAATGCAATCAGTCTCGCATTTATGAAAGTTAGGGCTATTGGTGTTGTAAATGACATATTTTTTACTTATGTTTTTTGGTTTACAAGCATTTAATACTGCGGCATATATGTGTGATCTGATAAGCACTTTCCCTGACCACTTCTACAGACTAAGAACAACGTTTACATCAGCAGAACCTTTAAGCAGAGTTTTATTTACGGACTTCATCTATGACTTTTCTGCTGGCTATTGTACCCGTCTATGTATATTAAGTTACATGCTGCACAGCATAAAATGCATTCCTATGCAAAGTACATTTAAAATGCAATTCAGAAGCATGTATGCGCTATAGAAACACGAACCTGAAAGCTGCAGTAGAAGGAATATTTATAGGATGGTGGGCCGGTAGGGAGATTAAAACCTGGTTAACGTATGCACTGCAATCAGGGCTCATTCCACCCCACTGGGGATGTTCTGATTAGATGACTTAGAATGTGGAGTTACCAACAGTACCGGAGATGCAGCTGCAGCACTCTCGAGAAGACTTCGAATGAGGAATTACCATTGGGAACAGAGACACAGCTGCAGCACTGCCTAGAGGACTTAAAATGTGAGATTTATCGACGGAACCACAACAGCAGCTAGCAACACTCTCTAGCGGACTTTAAATAAGGAATTACTGAAGGGACCGGAGTAGCAACTTGCAGAACTGTGTGGAAGACTTACAATGAGGAATTACAGACGGGACCAGATTGGCAGCTAGCAGCATTGTCTGGAAGATTTATAATGAGGAATTACCAACAGGACCAGAGTAGCAGCTTGCAGCACTGTCTAGAGGACTTATAATGAGGAATTATCACTGACACAAGACAAGTAGCTGCAGCACTGTCTAGAGGGTTTAGAATGAGGAATTACAGACGGGACTAGAATAGTAGCTAACAGCACTGCCTAGAGGATTAAAAATGGGGGAGCTACTGGCGGGACCAGAGAAGCAGCTGACAGAACTGTCTAGGGGACTAATAATGAGGAATTACCACTGGGAACAGAGACACAGCTTCAGCACTGCCTAGAGGACCTAGAATGAGGGAGATTCTGAGGGGATCAGAGAAGCAGCTAGCAGCACTGTCTAGAGGACTTGGAATGAGCAAGTTCCACTGGGACCAGAGAAGCACCTCGCAGCACTCTCTAGAGGACCAAGAATGAGGAATTACCACTGGAACAGAGACACCACGTCAACACTGCCTAGGGGACTTAAAATGTTGGATTTACTTAAGGGACTTGAGAAGCAGCTGCAGCACTCTCCAGAGAACTTAGAATGAAGAATTACTGATGAGACCAGAGAGGCTTTACTACCTACCACACTGCTGCGCTCGCGCTGGCACTAGCGCTGTGTATTTTTAGACTTCCTTGTTCTGTATTTCGGTTTGTTTTTGTTTTAACTTACCCCTGTTTTTAGTCTCCTTGCCTGTAGCTCGCGCCCCTCACGCCCCTCACCGCATATAAAAAGCACATTATCTGCCGACAAAACACCACCACTTTGGTGGGTCCTAGTCCTGGGGGTCAACTTTGGGCGCCATCTTTGATTGGGGCATTTCATCAGTGGCGGCCGCCATCTTGGAGCGGACTCGCGCGCTAAGGGCTGACTGGAGCGCCTATTTAAAGTTGCTCCCTTACGCGCAGCGGGACGCGCAGGTGGACGCCTTCGCTTAGCCTGAGTCGTGCCGGAGTCCTGCCCGTCTGCGCCCGTCAGCGTTCCGGAGGCGTCGGGGCGGCGGTAGACTACGGTCCGGTCAGGCGTGGGTGAGGATGATTTGTTACACCTCGGCGACGCTGCGCGCTATGCAGACCTATTCCTGCTCCTGTCGCGTGGTCTTTCCGGGGCGCTTCAAGGGTAAACGGCGCTGCCCGGGCTGCGGCTGGTCGCCTACTTGGACACCACCCAACGCCCATAGGCTATCTGAGGCTCGTGTTAAACATCTATGCCTGCTACTCAATACGAGGTCAGTAGGTAGCCATGCCCTGCACATATATGATCTCCTTGTCAGGGAAAATCCTTTATGTCTTCTTCTGACCAAAACCTGGTTGGGAGAGGCGTCCAATCCGGACATTTTCTCTGCCATTCCACCGACGTATAACATTTTCCGGCAGGACAGAGCTAAGGGAAGGGGTGGCGGAGTAGCTGTGGTGGTGAAGAAGAACGTTTCCTGCTCTGTTCTCCCCTTGAATCACATTGGGGGCTCTGAGTCTCTTGCCTTTACACTTAGATTATCTCCGGGCCAAGCGTTTAAGGGGCTGCTGGTTTACAGGCCACCAGGCCCCATGGGCTCTTTCTTGGAGGATTTGCAGATAGCTATCTCTGAGTTGGTGCTATCTACACAGCATTGTGTGGTAGCAGGCGACTTTAATTTCCACCTTGACGTGATAGATGACCCGGATGCTATTAAACTGCTGGACATTACATCTCCGCTGGGCCTCGCACCGTTTGTGTCGGGTCCCACACATGAGAAAGGGCATACCCTCGATCAAGTGTTTTCGTTAGTCCCGATTGCTGATATTGAAACCCTGCCGGTGCTCTGGACGGACCATAGGCTGATTAGGTTCTCCATGCTGGAGAATGGGCGGCCGGACAACAGCGCCCCCACGCTGCCTAGACCAGCCTCGAGAGCGTTGCACAGAGTGTCGCCTGATATGTTGGAGCAGGCGCTCACGGAACATCCCTGCCACCTCTCGGGTGATCTGGAAAGAGACACTGAGGCTCTGCAGCTGTGGCTGACTGAAAGGTTGGAGGATCTCGCCCCTAAGTCAGCCCCCCGGTCCACGGTAATACGGCAATCTGCGCCCTGGTTCACGGAGGCGCTGCGTGTGGCTCGCAGCCAATGTAAGGTTGCTGAGCGGGCCTGGCGCCTTCAGTACGACGGGGAGGCTAAAAGTGCCTATAGGGCGGTTGTGAAGGCATATCACCGGGACATCCTAGGTGCTAAGAAAGAATATCTTGCTAGGAGGATTGAGGCATCGGCGAACTCCTGTAAGGAGATCTTTACCATTGTGAAGGAGTTCACGACCCCAAGCTCCCACTCACCCCCGCCAGTTTCATCGGATGAGTGTGCGTGTGATCTCGCCAGTTTTTTTACCAACAAGATCAAGGCGATTCAGGCCTCCTTCTTGGAGAGCTCGGAGGAGGGTTGCTACGGCCCCGGGGCGGGACATGGGTTACCGTCCATGCCTGTCGCTGTGTTGTCAGACTTTCCAGCCGTTTCCAGCGATGTGTCCCGGTTGCTGTTGGCCAGTCTTAAATCAGGCTCGCCACTAGACCCCTGCCCTGCCAAATTTCTGGCCGGGATGGCGGCGGTGGTGAACCCCCTGGTCAACCCCATCGTCAATGCCTCCCTGAGGGAGGGGAGTGTCCCACGCACCTGGAAAAGGGCGATGGTAATCCCCCTCCTGAAAAAGCCCGGTCTTGATGCCAAGGTTCTGGCCAACTATAGGCCAATTTCACTTCTCCCGGCTCTGGCCAAGATCACAGAGAAACATGTCCATGGCGTCTTGTCGAGCTTTTTAGAAGCCAACAATCTGCTCCATCCATCCCAATCCGGATTCCGCCCTAATTTCAGCACGGAAACGGCGTTGTTGGAGGTCTCGGAGATCATCAGGGAGACCTTGGATGTGGGCGGCAAGGCCATGTTAGTCATGTTGGACCTGTCGGCGGCCTTTGACACCGTCCCCCATGAGGCGCTCCTCGCCAGGCTTTATGACATCGGCATTAGGGGGACGGTGTTCAAATGGTTTACATCTTTTCTTGAAGGCCGCCGTCAGACGATCTGGGTCTCCCAGAGCTCCGCCGAGATGCCGCCATTGGGAGTCGGGGTTCCACAGGGTTCGGTGTTGAGCCGGTCGTTGTTTAACATCTTCATGTCCCCTTTGGCGGCGGCGGTGGAGGCCTATGGGGCCCAGATCGTGTCCTACGCCGACGACACGCAACTCCTCTTCACATGCGGTAAAGACCAGGCATTTGATGGAGAGAGTATTCGGGGCTGTCTGGGAATGGTCTTCGACTGGTTCCAGCGGAACAGTTTAAAGGCCAACTCCAGTAAGTCGGAGGTCTTATTCTTTGGTTGTGCCACCGACCCTGAATGGCGGCAATGGTGGCCGTCTGACATGTGTCCTCCTGCACAGTCATCACAGGTTGCCAAAAACCTTGGTATCAAGCTGGACAACAAGCTCTCATTGAGAGCTCATGTCCTTGGGCTGGCCGGCACCTGTTTCGGTATTCTGAAGATGCTCCGCAAGTTCTTACCATTGCTGTCTGTGGAGCATAGGCGATTACTGTGCAAGCGCTCATTGGATCCAGGCTGGATTACGCCAACGCCCTTTTCCTTGGCCTTCCTGATTATTTGGTCCAGCGCCTGCAGGTGGCACAAAACTCTGCTGCCCGCGCCATTTTTGGCCTGCACAGGCGAGCACGAGCTTCTGGGTTGCTGCACACGCTTCACTGGCTGCCTATCCGGAAGCGGATAATGTTTAAATCCCTGACGCTGATGCACAAAGCATTGTTTGGTTTAGGTGCTGGATACCTGCAGCGAAGATTGGCCTTATATCGCCCAGCCCGCTCACTGCGGTCCGAATCTCTCTTTAATGCTGTGGTCCCGCGTGTGAGGAAGGCCCGCACTGGGGGGCGCTCCTTCAGCTTCAAGGTCCCCCAGCTGTGGAACTCGCTTCCGCTTGCGCTTCGCAGCACCTCCAATCTGCTTCAGTTCAGGAAGAGCCTGAAGACTTGGCTTTTTAATCTCTAGGCTTTTTCTGGTGGGTTTTTCTCTTTTTTTCTTTGTATTTGTTGTTCCTTGTTGTGTTATTCTACATCGAGCTGCCTGTGGAAAGCGCCGGGAGTAGCCGTGCGCTATATAAACTTAATATAACATAACATAACATAACATAACATAACATAACAGCAGTTAGCCGCACTGTCTAGAGGACTTAGAATGAGGAATTAGCGAAGCAGCTAGCAGCACTGTGAAAAAGACTTAGAATGAGAAAAAAGCAAAGCAGCTAGCAACATTGTGTGGAAGACTTAGAATGAGGGATTACAGACAGCAGCAGAATAGCAGCTTGCAGCAATGTCTAGGGGATTAGAATGAGGAATTAGTACTGAGACCAGAGAAGCAGCTGCAGCACTGTCTAGAGGACTTAGAATGAGGTCTTACCACTTGGACCAGAGAGGCAGCTATTAGCACTGTCGAGAGGACTTAGAAAGAAGACGTTACTAACGGGACAAGAGTAGCCGCTGCAGTACTGTCTAGGGGACTGAGAATGAGGAATTACCAGTGAAAACAGAGATGCAGCTGCAGCTCTGCCTAGAGGACTTAGAATGGAGGAGTTACTGATGGCACCGGAGAAGCAGCTAGCAGTACTGTCTTGATGGATTAGAATGAGGAATTACTGACAGGGCCAAGGAAGCAGCTAGCAGCACTGTCTAGAGAAGTTAGAAAGGAGCGTTACCAGTGGGACCAGAGAAGCAGCTGCAGCACTGCCTAGATGTCTTAGAATGAGGAATTAACAATAGGAACAGAGTAGCAGCGAGCAGCACTGCCTAGAGGACTTAGAATGAGGGAATTACAGAAATGACCGGAGAAGCAGCTAGCAGCACTTTCTGGAGGACTAAGAATGAGGAATTACCACTTGCAACAGAGACACAGCTGCAGCACTGTCTATAGTACTTACAAATTTGGGAATTACCAATGAGACTAGAGAAGCAGCTGCAGCATTGTCTATATCACTTAGAATGAGGAAGTACTGATGAGACCAGCAATTTCTTTCTGAATGCAATTGCAGATGTAAAGATTGCATTGATTGCGTGCTTGTTGTTGTATAATATAAATAGATTTATATACTTCGATAGTATTATGTCTACACGGTTCAAACATAAATAAAATTAGGCATGGGCGGAGTTCACAGAGTTCCGTAAAGTGACTAAAAAACTCTGCCATGCAACGCAGACTTCCGGAAGCGGCAGAGTGCATTAGGTCAGGCCATTTGAGTTGTTTTTCTGCACTGAGTGTTTGTCTGTGCTGGAAAATCGGCATGAATGGCACCATGCGCAGTGCAAGAGGGTGCTGCTTCTTTCTGCTGCTAGAGATGTTGTACTCAAGGAACAGCTTCTTCAACGCGATCGCCCGCGTTGAGAAATCTCGCCGGAGTACGATTTTCCTCACTCACACTCACCAGCTTAACATCGGCGAGTGCATGCAAGGATTAAACTCGTCTCCACGGAACTAAATGCACTGTGTGGAGCGTGGAGTTAAGAATAAAAACGCAAACGCTACGAGTGGAGCAGAATTTTACAGCCAGGCCTAATTTAAATCCAAACAATGGATCCAAACAGCGATTTTGTGAAAAGTGGAGATAACATGGTTTGGAAAGCTGGAAGGTTTAAGAAAATAGCAGTGGCACAGGATGTTCTGTTTTAAGTGTAGCTTAGTGCTACAGCTTTACTTATTTTATTATTTTTATGAGTAATGTAAAAAAAGTCAAAAACTGAAACACAAATACCGTACCCTATACTGACACAGTTCCAGCACTTCCAGCCTTTGAGAGACAGAAAGGTAGTATTTACTCATCTTGATAAAACAACCTCTGTAAAAGATTAAACAAGTGAAATGTGATGCTGTGTGGGGCTTCTGCGGGAAGTAGGGAAATCAAAACCTTACATAAAGCACCCAGAGTCAGAGATGAAGTGCTGAACAAAGCATGAAGGGGAGACCAGGTGAGGGAGAATTGTGCAGGGAATGAGGACAGCAAATGAAGTGAAGCAGGTAGCCAATGGATGGAGGCAAGGGGAAATGAGCAAGCCTTTCATTCTGAAAGCAGCTGCAGATGCAAAGATTGCATCAGTTGCTCGATTGTTGTTTAAACAGAAACAGAAAAAGGAGTGCCAAAATGTAACGCAATAGACAGAGAAGTAATAATACATTTAACAGGTCCAGTCACCAGGGACAGGCACCTCCCGCCAAACGGATAAACAAATGCGGAAATTAGCCACTTAAAGGAAGGGAATTTAGATAAATACCTAAAGAAACTGTAGGACTTGGCCCTTTTTGGCTAAAGTCCCTAAACTTTTTGCTTTCCCCCTGGACCTTTTTTCTGATATGGTGTTGCCAAATTCGATGCTTTGGACACTTTGCCACTGCTGATCAGTGTCAAAGTGCAAGTGCTCCTTGTATAAAGTGTAATGGTAGTTGGTTGTCCAGGATTGGTATGTGTGCCTTACTCGTATAGTCCCTAGTAAAGTGCACTATGTGTGCCAGGGCTGGTAATGCAAATGCTACTAGTGGGCCTGCAGCACTAATTGTGCCACCCACACAAGTAGTCTTAAAAAGGGAGCGCAGGCCTGCCATTGCAGGGCCTGCGTGTAGTTAATTAAGCTGCCACGTTGTTCTGGCAAGTGCATCCACTTGCCAGACCTTACCCTTCCCCTTCTATGCACATCAGACACCCCTATGTCAAGAGGATTTTATCTCTCCTGCTGTCTGTACTCCTAACCATACTCATACGGACGCGTGGATACAACAACTTGCCACCTTCTTTGTCAGTAAGATTACAGCCATTCAGGCCTCTCTCTCTAGTGCGCAATCGGATTTGAGCCATCTAACACTACCATGCTCTGTGGAAGGCCACGTCCCTTTCCTCTCTGTATTCCCTCCCATGGATCTTAGTACATCTTTGGAGCTTTTGTCCGGCTTGAAATCCGGCTCTCCTCTAGATCCATGCCCGGCTAAATGCTTGGGGAAAGTGGCATCCGCCATTAACATCTTGGTGAACCCCCTGCTGAATACATCCTTGTCGACAGGGGAGGTGCCTCAGGCCTGGAAGCGAGCCATGATTTTACCACTGCTCAAAAAACCCACCTTGGACCCCCTCATACATGCCAATTACAGGCCAATCTCCCTTCTCCCTGCTCTGGCAAAAGTGGCCGAGCGTTATGTGCACAGGACAATTTCCAGTTTCATCGAAGGAAACGACCTGTTGCACACCTCGCAGTCCGGCTTCCGCGCTAATTTTAGCACGGAGTCGGCTCTGCTGGAGGTCACTGATGCCATCAGGGAAGTACTCGATTTGGGGGGAAAGGCCGTGTTAGTCATGCTTGACTTGTCGGCGGCTTTCGACACCGTTCCTCACGATGTCCTCCTTGTAAGACTCTGGGAGTGTGGCCTTCGCGGAACGGTGTGGAATTGGCTAAAATCATTTCTGGCCGACCGCCGACAAACGATCTGGGCGCCTCCTTTTTCCGCTGATATGGCTCTGCTAGAGGTGGGAGTCCCGCAGGGCTCCATTCTTAGCCCTATGCTGTTTAACATCTTTATGGCCCCTCTGGCAGAAGTCGCGGAATCTTTCGGCGCCCAGATCGTGTCTTATGCCGATGACACCCAACTCCTGTTCACATGTGACAGGGGTGGGTCATTTGATGGCACAAAGATCAGGGATTGCCTTGGTGCGGTGTTTGAGTGGTTCAGAGGTCATGGCTTGAAATGCAACTCTGATAAATCAGAGTTGCTCTTTTTCGGTTGCGCACCGGAACATGACTGGAAATCTTGGTGGCCACAGGATATGTTTCCCCCTGACAAGGTTGCTGTTAAGGCCAAGAATTTGGGAGTGATAGTAGATTGTGATTTATCTTTTGGACCTCACATCCTGTCTATTGTTGGGAAATGCTTCGGCATTTTACGGATGTTGAGGAAATTTCTTCCTCTACTATCACTCAACCACAGGAAAACAGTTGTTCAGGCACTGATCGGGTCGCGACTGGATTACGCAAACGCTCTTTTTTTGGGTCTACCGAAATATCTTATGACCCGTTTGCAAGTTGTCCAGAATTCGGCAGCCCGTTCTATCTTTGGACTCCCGAGGAGAGCTGGTGCCACTGCCTTATTGAACATCCTTCATTGGCTACCTATCTCCAAGCGAATCCTTTTTAAATGCCTGACTGTGGCCTTTAAGGCCTTACATGGTATTGGCCCCAAATATATTGGGAAACGTCTCTCCCGGTATACGCCAAGCAGGACTCTCAGGTCATCTGGTCTGTCTCTGCTTACTGTCCCTGCAATTCGTCGTGCACGATTGGGAGGTCGATCTTTTCGCTACCTGACACCCAAGGCATGGAACGAATTACCATTGTCCCTGAGATCAGCCCCCTGTCTTCTTACTTTCAGAAAGGATTTGAAGACATGGCTTTTTAGGAAATAGTCTTTTTATTCCTGCCCTTTTCTGTTGTGTGGTTGCTTTCTATGCTGTCATTCTTTGCCAAAGCGCCGGGATGCTCCTCTGGAGTCGCCGTGCGCTATAAAAGAAATAAAGTAACATAACATAACATAACATAACTATGGTAGGTCCAGGTCCCCCTTGCGCAGGGTGCAGTGCATGTGAAAGGTAGGACATGTACTAAGGTGTGTAACATGACTTCATGTCGCAAAACAAAGCCCAGGGTCCGTAATGATAGGAAGGTACAGCACAGTGCTAGGTGTACTCTTAGGCGCACAGGGGGATTCCCTTTCAGGACAGTTCCACCAGAGGTGTCATGCTTCATCATAGGGGTGCCTCCTCCTCCTCTTACCCTACTTAACTTTAATCTGTCAGACAGGGAGCAATTTGTGGTGTTAGATAACCTCAGATCACCCAATTTTACATTGCCTTGTGGGGTGCCACAGGGTACTTCCCTGAGCCCGACTCTTTTTAACATTTATGTTGTTCATTTCATCCAGCCCAGTTTGGGGAGGGGGTCATGGGTAGGGGGCAGGCAGCAGCATATGGGGCCTGTTGGCATTATAACAAAGGATTTTGCACCCGGCAGTATTGTAAATATAAACGCAAGTGTTCGCAATGTGGGGGTAGGCACCCTATCACGCACTGTTTCCCCGGACAGCGTTTTGGAGATCATGGGAGGGGTCAAGGGGGAAGAGGCCAGTCTTTTCAGTTTGTCTCAAAGGGCTACTATGCCTATTAACGTGGATGTTTTGGAACATTGGATGGAGGACTATCAAGACACTGATGCAGCTAAACGTTTGTTTTGGGGGTTTTCAGGTGGGTTTCAAGATTGGGTATCGGGGCCCCCGTCAAGGAAGGTGGTCGGACAACTTGAAGTCTGCCAAAGAATGTCCCCAGGTGGTGCAGAAGAAGTTGAGGGCTGAGGTTGAGGCGGGCAGGATTGCTGATCCTTTTGTGCACTGTCCGCTGCCTGATTTGATTATTTCTCCCCTGGGGGTGGTGCCCAAAAAGAAAGCTGGTGAGTTCAGTTTGATACACCACTTGTCCTGGCCTGAGAGATATTCGATCAATGATCTTTATTGCGCAGGAAGATTCTTCTGTGTCTTACGATTCGGTGGATGATGCCTTACGTTTGGTCAGATCTGCGGGACGGGAGGCACAGTTGAGAAAGAGTGATATCCAGTCTGCATTTCATCTTTTGCCAATTCATCCTTCTGATTTTGGTCTACTGGGGATGCACTTTCAAGGGGATTTCTATGTAGACAAGGTTTTGCCGATGGGGTGCTCGGTATCATGTGCTTATTCGAAAATTTTAGCACCTTTTTACAGTGGCGTTTCACTTTCATCAGTGGGCATGGGTTGGTTTGTCACTATTTGGATGATTTTTCGTTCATTTGGTGGGTAAAATACCGGGCATTGTCAGTTGGCATTGCAGATTTTTTGGGATGTGACTCGGGAACTTGGTGTGCCTTTGGCTGCTGACAAAACAGAAGGTCCTTGTACCACCCTGACGTTTTTGGGTATAGAAATTGACACTCTGGCCATGGTAGCGAGGTTGCCAACGGCTAAGGTTCAGGAGATTTCTGCATTTTGTTGTCTGTTGAGGCAGGAATTCTTGAATTTTGGTAAGGAGTTTCCTTTTCAGGGGGGTTGTCTGGGGAACAGTTTTTTGTTGAGTTTTGTTTTGCACTTGATTGATAAGGGTCTTTCCCATACCACTATCTCGGGTAACCTAGCTGGCATTTCTTTTTATGGGCTGCTGAGGTGGGGGAGGGATCCGGTGGGGGGGTGTTTGGTAAGAAAGGTTCTAAAAGGTTTGAGTAGGCAACAGGCTGGTTCTAAGCGGTTGCGGCAGCCGGTGACTTTTGCTTTGCTTCAGCAGTTCTTGAGTCAGTTGCCATCTTGTTGCTATGATGCCTTTGAGTGCTCAAAATTCAGGTTGTGTTTTGTCTGGCTAATTTTTGGAGCATTCCGGGCTTCAGAGCTCTTGGGTTTGAGGTACAGGGCCGGCATGACTACTAATGAGGTGTTTGTGGAGGATGATGGGTTGAGAATTTGGCTGCCTTTTTTCGAAGACAGATCTGTTGGTAAGGGGCAAGTGGGTTTTCTTGGGCAGGAGTAGTTTGGATTCCTGTTGCCCGGTTCGGGAATGGGAGGTTTTTCAAGGTCTCTCCTTTTTTCAGGCATGGTGTTTTATCCTGTCATGTTGACGGAAGTCCTTGTTCGATTACCCAGATGTTGGCCGTTTTAAGGAAGGCGTTGTTGACACTGGGGAGAATCCTTTGCTCTTTGGTACACATGCCTTCTGTATCGGGGCGGCGATTCAGGCTGCCTGGTTGGGGTGGGACTGGTCACTAATACGCAGAATTGGGAGGTGGAGGTCTAAATGCTACAAAAATATGTCAAGAAGTAGTCTCTTTTATTCTTTTGGTTAATAACTGTTTTTCTGTCTAGGTCCTTGGCTCAGGATGGTTCAAGGTAAACAGACGATTTGGATTGTGGGACACTCCTTCATTAAATGGGCCGCGGTTTACGTAGATCAGCAGATTTGTGGGAGATTACTGGGACTCAACAGTGCTTCGCATGAGGTTTCCTGGCATGGTAAAGGGGGAATGCGTTGGGGGTTCGTTTCCTTTGTTGGCTGCACTCTGCGTGGGAGGGGAGGCCCTCCTGATCTGCTGGTAATCCACCTTGGTGAGAACGATCTGTTGCAGCTATCTGGCCTGACTTTGATAAAACTGATGAAAATGGATCTGGCGGCCATCAAGGACACCTGGATGAGCACCATGGTGATTTGGTCGGAATTTATACCGAGGCTGCCCTGGAGAAGCACGGAATCAAACAGCCATGGAAAGAACACGGCGAAAACTGAATAGAGCTATGATTCTTTTTTGTACAAGGATTGGTGTTCACATTTTAGCTCACCCTAATTTACAGCTTACTGAATGGCACTTTTTCCGAGAGGATGGGGTCCACCTTTCTCAGATGGGGCAGTCTTTCTATCTATTGGAGTTGCGGGATTTGATCGCTGAGATACTGGATGTTCAGCTGTGGTGCTCTAAGGAGCGGGTTTGATTCCTTTGGTGGGGCAGGAAAACTCTATTCGGTTTTCCTGGTTGCCGGTTTTTATGGGGGGTGGGCAACCTGGAGCGGGTTGGTCCATCCTCAAAAGGGCAGTTAAAGGAAAGGAGGGGGTATCAGCAAGAGTCAGGTTGCTTCTGGGTTTTGTTTGGGTTAACTTGGTGGGGGGTTTCCTCTTTAGTAAGGATGATAAGATAAGCTGAAGGAATTTTTGGTTATTAAATAATTAATTAAAAATGTTTGATCAGACTTTTATTTGCACCTGTCTTAATAAAGTGGCCTTTCTTGCTAAACTAAGAAGTTGTGGACAGTGAATTCTTGCGTGAGGGGGGACCCAGGGAGAGCTGTGCGCGAGCCAGTCTCTCCCTGGGTAGGTTCGCGCGAGGGCTGGCCATGAGAGGCAGGTGGTTATCAGATTAATTAGCGAGGGAGAGAGGCTATAAATGGCGGTTGAAAGGACGGGAAGGTAACTGTGCTGGCGGGAGGCGGGTAGAGGAGTTTGTTTTGACCCACCCACCCTTCCCTCTCTTTTTTCTATTTTCAGCCCTTCCTCTCCCCCTTTTTTTTAGTATTAGGTGCTTTAGGTACGGTCCAGGAGGTTAGGTTGCAACGCTAAGACAGGTTTAGGTTCATTTTTCAGTTTTCAGGCAGTTTTTATGGGGGGTGGGCAGCCTGGAGCGGGTTGGTCCATCCTCAAAAGGACAGTTAAAGGAAAGGAGGGGGTATCAGCAAGAGTCAGGTTGCTTCTGGGTTTTGTTTGGGTTAACTTGGTGGGGGGTTTCCTCTTTAGTAAGGATGATAAGATAAGCTGAAGGAATTTTTGGTCATTAAATAATTAATTTAAAGTGTTTGATCAGACTTTTATTTGCACCTGTCTTAATAAAGTGGCCTTTCTTACTAAACTAAGAAGTTGTGGACAGTGAGTTCATGCGCGATCTGTGATCGTTGATCCGGTGTACCAAGGAGCGCAGAGATAGCACTTACCACAATCGGTGGGGTGTCAGGACCTGGTGGCGCACGTCCAGGGGCAGGATAGTGGTAGAGTGGATCCAACAGCCTTAAAAGCGATGGCTTGTTGGTATCCATGATCGTTGATCCTGCGTACCTGGGAGTGCCGCGACTGGAAGCAGTGGAGCAGTGGGAAATGTATTTCTGGCAGCCGCCATCGAACTACTAGCCATCGTTTGCAGCAGGAAACCCCGAAAGGGGCAGTAGCTGTTGAGTTTTTTGCAGGGGCATGAATTACCGCAGGTGTGGCATAGGAGTTGTGAATGAAGTGAAATTCACAACTGCCTCAAGTGAAGTGAAATCGGCAATTGTAGCTGCTGATGATACAGTGAACTACTGGAGTGTGTGTTTGGAAAATAAGGTGGGATTAAAAAATGGGAAAGCTCAATGGAGCACTGGGGGCAGAAAGCTGGAGAAAACCAGAGACGGCTTGGGTGAACTGGATGCAGTCACCCGGGAAGGGCTTGCGGGGGTTGCTGCTTGTGTCAGCTTTCGCTCATGCATGTGAGGAAAGGGAATGTGGGGATGGGGTTTTGAACAAAGACTCGTTCAGAGGGGACTATCAGCTCAGGGGGTATTATGTGTGGACCCACAACCGCAGTGCCTGCGGTGTGCACGCGGATGTCAAGGACAGAGTGGTGGGTCTCCAGAGAGCGCCAACCATGGGATTTAATCATTTAGGGCCATGTTTGCAGTGCCAAGCCTATCCACCCATCTCTGCTCAAGCCTGAGAAGTTTGACTGCCAATCCAGGGGTGGTTGCATGGAGATTAGGTTTATCAAGAATAGTTCAACTGATAGAATCTGCGCCGTGTTTCATGTCAAAAAGTGTTTAGTTAATTTTGTGCTTTGTTTAGCACACCTGATTGTACTTTTGTGTTCTAAGATCCTCGTATGTACTTTTCTAGTGGTCATCCCCAAGTACCTCAAGCCGCAGGGGCATTTAATGAGGTAGACCACCCTCTCACTATTGCAATTGGTGTGATGTTGCAGGACCCAAGTTCTGGAAGTTCCTATGTCTATGCTCTTGGTCACCTGTGTTTGTGCACAAGCAGCACAAGATCCACATGGGTAGTGGCCCTGGACTTTGGGTAAATTCCAGAGAGTGTTGGGTCTCGGTGTGTTTGTGGCTAGGGGTCTGGTGTGAATCAGGGTATCTTTTAAGTTAGGACCTCTTTTAATTGCAAACAGTGGTTTCTCAAGGGTCAGCTTTCCCTTATTAAGGATGTTCCAGTTGTGTAATATGGACCTCTTGACTACGTTAAAGAAAGTGCTGAAGGTATTTACACACACCAATTTAGATGGTGGCTGTTTGACACTAGGCTGTTCTAATAGGGCATCTCTGTTGTTATTCAGAGCCCGTTTTGATGATTTCCTAATGAGCTTGGAAGGATAGTGTCTGTCTAGTAGATTATGCTGTAGTTTGGCTGCGTGTGTATTGTACTTCTCTATACTGGAGCAGTTCCGTAGTAGTCGCAGGAACTGCCCATATGGCAAGTTGTCCTGCAACGATTTAGGATGGTAACTCTCATATTTGAGTAGGGCGTTGCGGGCCATGGGTTTCTGATAGAGTTCAGTTTCGAGGGTTCCTCCTGCTGGGTAGATCTAGGGATCTAAGAAAGCCAATTTCTCCTTACTGTATTCGCATGTAAAGCATAGATGAATGTTCCTATTGTTCAGCCAGTTGTGGAAGAGGTTGATCGTCACGTCATCTCCACGCCGAATGACGAAGATATCATCTATGGACCTCTTCCATGTGATTATGTGGGTGAGGAACAGATTATCCCTCCCAAGGACAACACCTTCTTCAAACACATGCATGTACAGGTTCGCTAGACTTGGAGCGAAGGTGCTGCCCGTGGAAATCCCTGAGGTTCGGAGGTATAGGTGTGTTTCAAATTGAAAGAAGTTTTCTTTCATTTCCAATTCCATGCACTTCATTATGAAGTGGATTGGTGTGATGGTCTAGAGTGGATGTTGTGTCAGAAGATGCTCAACTGTGTCTAAGGTTTGGTCCTGACGTATGCAGGTATATAGTGATTCCACATCAAAAGACACTTGATAGTCAGTGTGTGGATCAAAGTCAATGCCATACAACAGGCGTAACACATCTGTCGTGTCTTTCAGGTATGTGGGCATTCTGGTCACCAATGGTCATAGGAACACATCCACGAACTGTGATTATGGTTCCAGTGCAGAACTGATACTAGAGATGATCTGAGAAGTGACGGTTTTTCACTGTTGAAAGGCCATCTTGACCATAGGATAGAATGGGAAGGCTGTGTAATATGTTTTCAAGCCTATCTTCCCAAAGGCTTAAGATGGAGAGGTGAGGTTTAGTATGCCTGAACTCACAATGTAATAACACATCTTTCTATGAAGGTGGTTTTTGCATTGTGTGTTTATAAGCCACTCTTTTAGAAGTGGCTGGATTTTTTCACTCTAACATTTCTGTGTGTCTCTGCCTGGTTGTGGATTGACTGTCTGGATTTGAAGCAATAGGATATGGGGAATGTCTTGACCCAGGGGAGGAGGTGAGACAGCAACAGGCTGACTTACATCTGGAGTGTAGGGGGAGGAGTAGCTCCTAGAGGTGAAGAGGCCTGGGTTGCTGCTATATAACAATTGTCCCATCTCCTGCTCAGTGATTGAGAATCCAGATCCCTACTAATCAAAGGAAGAAGGTGTCACTGGCAGGGAGGCACCGAGAACTGGTTTGAACTGGGGTCAGTGCCCCCTGAAGCACAAAGGGCCTCATTTATGAGAAATGACGCATCGCTGCGTGAAAGCAGCGATGCGTCACTTCTCAGTGCGCACTCCTTGCAACATTCCTGATGCGTCATATTTAATGATGCATCATGTCGCAAGGAATTACAGATACGTCAGTATTTCTGACGTATCTGTAAGCGCAAAAGTGAAGCATTGCTGGAGTGTGTCACAAAAGTGACGCAACTCCAGCAATGCGTCCTTTCACATGGGGCAAGCCCCATGAGAAAGGGCCTGCGTCAGTCTTACGCCTGCTGGGAGGCAGGCGCAAGATTTTGACGCAACGGCCTCCTAAAAGTGACTCAGTGAAATCTCATAGATTTCACTGCGTCACTTCTACGACCCTTCCTTGCGTCAATACGCCCCCCTTGCATACATTATACCTGGCGCAGGTATGATGTGGCGCAGGGGTTTACAAAGGTGCGCATCTACCTAGATGCGTCACTTTGTAAGTATGGCGCAACAAGGCGCATTTTCTCGCCACTGGTGCGTCACAAAAAGTGACGCACCGGCGGCGTAAAAGTGACACACATCCTCATGAATGAGGCCCAAAGACTTTAAAGCCATTGAGCAGTATAACTGTGAGAGCTGAAGCCCCTGAATTTTGGAGAATCGGTTGATCAAGATTGAGCAAGACGGGATCTACTTCGTGGTCAAGAGAAACCTTTGCCAAGGAAGAAACAACTGAAGAGACTGAAGGAAAGGACTGACCCTTGCTGTGTGTTCTAGGGCTGGACTGCAGTTTGCTGTTTTAACCAAGGAAAGGCTAAAGGGATTTTTCTGTATGCTGTGTCCCCCTTCTTGAAAGAACTTTGCTGTATCCTGAAGTAAATTATCCCCTAGGGCCCAAAGTGAGCGGGCTCCATGTTGCGGAAACACAGGAACACAAAAGTTTCCAGGAGAGTCTCAGCGGCGCTGTGTGTGCGTGCTTGTTGCAGCCGAAGACCCTCGTAAGCTGTGCCCTGTGATCGTGGGCATCTGGAGTCCAAGCAAGGATCAGCGAGGCAGTGTGCATGTGCTTTTTGCAGCCTGAACCCCTTTGTGAGGATGGTCCAGTTATCATGTGCACCGGAATCTAAGTGAGTCTCATCGACACTGTGTGTGTGTGCGCTTTGTGCAGCGTGAGACCTTTGTGAGGATTTGCCTTCTTATTGTGTGCACTGGAATCCAAGTGAGTCTCATTGGCGCTGTGTGCGTGTGCTTTGAGCAGCGTGAGACCTTTGTGAGGATTTACCTTGTTATTGTGTGCACAGGAATCCACGTGAGTCTCATCAACGCCGTGTGCGTGTGCTTTGTGCACCGTCAGACCTTTGCGAGGATTTGCCTTGTTAACGTGCACCGGAAGCTCAAGTAAGTCTAAGCGACTCTGTGTGTGTGTGCCCTGTGGCAGGCTGAGATCTGCGTAATCACAGTGGCTCGGCAGCCCCAGAGGAGCTAAGCCACTGGCCTGAGCCCGAAGTTGCCAATTCACAAGGATTGCATTGGAGGCCCAGCCGCTGGAGGAGGAGAGGAGAGTGAATTGGCGCCCCCCAGGTAAAGTATGTAGACTCCTGGGGCGGGGTGCAGGCTTGGAGGGAGACACTCTCGGCCTCTCTCTCGTCCCGGCAGTGTGAGCCTCTCCTTCGGCTCGTATCGAGGCCAGTATTGCCAGGGGAGTGGCAGTACAGGGGCCAGAGTGTGGAGCTGCACTTTTTTGATTACACAGTACCTGTGCTGGGAGCAACTGTTGAGAGGCTGATTGCAAGTCAGAAGGAGTGGCGGAGAGACCGCCTAAGGCACAGTGATCGGTGCCTGAGTGTATTACGCATTATTCAATTTCTGCATCACGCAGTACCTGACTGTCGTATTACACCTCGCATCATTTCTGCGTAACAGAGTACCTGATTAGAGTCTTACGCATTGCATTATTCCTGCATAACGAACTACATGATTAGTGTATGACGCATGGCATTATTTCTACATATAACGAACTACCTGATTGTCGAATGATGCATTGCATTGTTTCTGCATAACGAACTACCTGTTTAGCGTATTACGCATTGCATTATTCCTGCAGAACGAATTACCTGATTAGTGTATTACGCATTGCGGTATTTCTGCATAACGACGTACCTGGTGGTTGTATTACTCATTGCATTATTTTTACCTTGCAAAGTGCCTGATTGTTGTGTTACCCATTGCATTCTTTTTACATTGCATAGTGCTGATTGCTGTGTTACGCCTTATATTGTCTTTACATTGCAAAAATGCCCGATTCTAGCATTACGAACTGAATAACATCATATTAGGACTACAGGAGAATGTTTAGAAGTGCTCATGAATACTACCAGAATTTACAAGTGCTGGCTGGCCTAACAACCGGCCAGGAGAGATAGTACACATATTCATATGTTGGATTTATATTGTGTGGTCTTATCGTATATCCTTTTCTATAAAATTCATACTCGTTTTTATAAAACTTGTGTGGAGTCTATTTGTGGTATCATTAGGTTGCTGTGAGCGTGGTTGCAAATACTTTACAAATCTGCCATGAAGATAAGACTGGCTGCTTGTGCCAAGCTACCTAGGGGTGAGCGGGGGCTATCTCAGAAGGTGACCTTCCTTACCCTGACGTGGAACCGTGGGTCTCTATTTGGCCTAAGGAACCTACCTCAGCCAACTAGGGATCCGGGGTCTAACAGGAACTAGTTGGAAGTGAGGGGTGTGATTAATGCCCATAGAGGAGATACAGCATGCCTTGCAGAGCAGCACATGTTCGCTGCTAGACTCGACCTAAAAAATATGTGATCTCCTGTTGCACACCCCCACCATTGTCTCTGTCTTTCCTTCCCTCTATTACTGACCCTGTGCTTTCTGCTTTCCAGAACTGCTTTAACTGTCTTTCAGAGAGCTCAGCCAGATCAGCAAGGTGTTTCTTTAGCACACAGCAAAAGTGCGTAAAGGGTGCAAAATATTTCTTGACGATGATAGACTGCAAAGGTTTCTGTTTTCCTTTGCCTTTGCTCAAGCATGACTGCCAGCCATTACACTAAAGCCAAGTATGCATAATTTTATTGTAAGTCACAGAAATTAATATTATGCCTTGTATTAGGAAGCAGCAATATAAATCCAGAATTTCAAACATAAATAAAACATTGGCACACAGACACCTTTCTTATTTTATTGCTGCTCCTGCTAAGAAAGTTATTCTCTTGCACAGCAAGCGTGGATAATTATTCCCTGGCACAGTGAATTTAAGATGACTGCATGGTCACAGTATTTCGAAACGCTTTGCTAGTTTGGGTAAACATGGCTCTTAATATTCAGACGTTTGAATGTGTTTGAGTGTGATAACAGTGTACTAAGTGCTGTGGTTTGAGAACATCAATATAAATGGTCGGAAAGAAGAAGTTTATGTTATATTTCTGCACATTAGAGTTTGGACGGGTATATTTTTTAAATGCCTGAAGCACATACAGTTCAGGTCATGAGCAGGTCTGTGAGACCAAGATACGTAGTCGATTGACTCCAATCCAATAGGGCACAAGAGAGCTGCCAACAGGCACCATTGTGCATTTGGTGGGGCTGATATAAAGATGAGCTGAGTGAACACACCAGGAGGAAGGCACTCATAGGCATGCAGTGCCTTAGCATTTACCTTATTGATGTGTGGTAAGTCATTTATGGAGGTGGCCATTTTATAGAGCAGGGCTGTACCTGTCAAGGACAGATGTTGGCTCTGAGCATGAATGCGTCCCATAGCATTGTGTGGTACAATGTTCATTACTACAGAGACGGCATTTTTAAAGGACTGAGCAGCATTCATTCAATTGTAACCTATGGTTGGTAGACCGGACATATTTTGTGAAGCCTGTGGTTATAGCACTTTTGTGGTGTTTATAACAATTGTGAAGTGAGGTAAGATGAAGATTCTAAATAGAATGGAAAATGTATAGATGAGAGAATTTAAGAAATTGTAAGTAAGGCTGTCAATATTACGGTGGCAAAATTAGATCTGCAGCTGGAGGAGAGATGGTAGGTTGATTCTTTTAATATACGGTATGACAAGTAATGCGGTGTGTTGGCGAAAGGGGCTTCAAGTTGATCAGGAAATATACTGAACAGCAGCTTACTCTCAGCCCGATAGGGGAGAACCTGCTGTTGTAGGAAGGGATGTGTCGAATTCACTAATAAATAGTTAACGACTCAGGAGGAAGTATAAGCGAGAGTCTTTATTCACACGTTACAACACCTGCGACCTCAGCCACAGCCTCGCTATTCCGAGCCCTCTCGAAAGGTCCCCGGCGCTCGCCTTGGAACGCCGGTCGCGGTGACATTCTAAGTGATGTCACCGCGAGGGCAGCTCCATTACATGCGAGGCGCTGGGGGGTTATTGTGTGGAAGATACCACACATCCCCCTTCCCTGCAGAAAGAAAAGCATAAGTATAATACAAACTGTAGAACGCACCTGGTGGTACAGTGACACCCAACTGGATGTGTGAGACAACATTTTCCTAGGCCTGGTGAGAGGCTTACCAACACAGACAATATGCCAAAGGTTACATCATTACATACTGATCAAAATGTCTAGGAGGTCTGGTCACCCTCTTGTCAGGCCTGCCGGTTGTGAGGGGAATCATGGTTTGCCTCTTAGTGGTGGAACTGGGGTCCTGCCTAGGGTCTCCCTCCCGTCCCCTAGGATTCTCAGGTGGATGGTACCTTACAACCCTCCCAAGGTTCCATATTTTCCCCTCTTGAGTCTTGACTGCATTTTTGAATAATTTGGTGATCTTGGTTGGGCTGGTGTACTCTGACCAACTTGCCTTCCCTGTTGGAGTCCTGATTTTGATGCTGTCCCCCACCTTGAATTCAACATCCTGCGCGGCTTTGTGTCGGTCATATCCTTCTTTTCTCTTTTCCATGGCTTCCTTTTGCTTCTCTAAACTTCCAGCTTCTTTAGATCGGTCCGACCACCCCTTGTGCCACTCCATCCATCCTGGGGTCAGCTTAGTGTTGGGTATCCTGGCGCGGAGCAATTCAAACGGGGTGACCCCCGTCGTCTGATGTGGCGTGAACCTGTATGCCTCGAGCCGTCTCCACGCCTCTTCCTTCCAACTTATGCCGCTGGCCCTGGCCAATTGGATGCTCTCTTTGAGGGTTTTGTTAAAGCGTTCGACCATGCCATTAGTTTCGGGGTGGTAAAGTGCGCAAAGCTTGTGTCTGATGCCTCTTCCCTCCAAAAAGTCTTCCATTTCTTTGGAACACCAGCTGTACACCGTTATCCGTCAAAATGTTATTAGGTAGCCCTTCCCGGATGAACACCTCCTCCAGAAAGTTGATGACCGTCTTAGTCGTGACTTCGCTGACAAACTTTATCTCTGGCCACCTGGAATACAAATCCACCAGCACCAAAATGTAGGGTGTCCGCCGTTCTCCAGACATGGGACCCACGATGTCCAATGCCAACTCGACCCAGGGTCCTGAAGGGGCGGCCTGCACACCATGGGTGGCGTCTGTTGCCTTAGGACCTTGTCGCTGCTGCTGCACGGAATGCACTCTCTGATTCTCCTTTCAGTGATCAGATCCATGCTCGGCCACCAGTAGCTTTCCCTGAGTCTCTGTTTGGTTTTGGTGATGCCCAAATGTCCTTCGTGGGCTAATTCGACCAGATTGGTTCTCACGGCTGCAGGAGGTACAAGTCTAGTACCCCTGAATAGACATCCGTCTATTATGGACAATTCGTCTTTAATGGCCAGGTATGGCCGCAGGTTTTCATCCTGTTTGTCACCGTGCTTCCAACCGCCTCTTACTCTTTTGTAAATCTCCTCCAAACTTTTGTCTTCTTCTAGCGCCTTTCTCCATGTTTCTTCTCCCAACGCCTTCTGGATGGTGCAGACATCCTCCACCTGAAGGTCCTCTTCTTCTCCATCCGCCTTCTCCTGCTCCTCCCTCGTTCCTTCATCACCGACGAGCCTGGATAGACAATCAGCTGCAAGGTTCCGTGTCCCGGGGACGTATTCAACACCAAAGGTGTATTCTTGAAGGCCGACTACCCACCGCCTTATCCTGCTGGAGATGGCATCCAAACCCTTCCTACTGAACACTTCCACCAACGGCTTGTGGTCAGTTCGGAGGGTGAACTGAGTTCCCCAAAGGAAGTCTCTGAATTTTCCTAACACCCAGGATACCGCCAAGGCCTCTTTCTCGATAACCGAGTAGTTGTTCTCGGACTTCTGGAGTGACCTCGAGGCAAAGGCTATGGTTTCTTCTCCTTCATCTCCAACTTGGGTGAGGACAGCCCCCAAACCTTTCGCGCTTGCGTCGGTGGTGACTATGGTTGCCCGGTTGGGTATGTACGACTTCAAACTGGGGGCCTCAGCGAGTGCCTTCTTTACGTCCTCGAATTCCCTCTGGCACTCTTGACTCCACTGGAATTCATTCTCCTTCTTCAACAGTGACCTGATGGCATATGTTCTTCCCGCCAGGTTCCTTATGAACTTTCCGTAAAACTCTAACATCCCCATGAACGACTTGATCTCGTCCTTGCCCTTGGGGGTTGTCAGGTTCACGATGGTGTTTTGCAATTCAGTTTTCGGACAAATACCCTCTGTTGTCACCTTATGTCCCAGGAAGTCTAGTTCAGCACAGCCAAACACACACTTGTCTCTTTTCACTGTGAGGCCATGAGACTGAAACCTCTCAAGCACGCATCTCAGTCTACCATCGTGCTCCTCATGGTTTTTGGCAAATACGAGTACGTCGTCCTGGTAGCACATGACGCCTGGGATGCCCTTCAACATGTTGCCCATGATCCTCTGAAACACGGCGGCCGCCGAGACTAGCCCGAATGGCATTCTTTTGAATTTGTATGCGCCCATGGGTGTCACGAATGCTGTGAGTTCTTGAGACTCCTCGTGTAGTCTTATTTGGAAATATGCCGAGGTGAGGTCAAGGGTAGAGAACACCTTGGCACCTTCTAGCATGCTCATCATCTGGGTGATGTTGGGTAAGGGATAGCGGTCAACCACGACCTCCTTGTTCAATGCCCTTAAGTCTATGCAGAGCCGGACCGACCCATCCTTCTTCTTGGCCGCGACAATGGGGGCCAACCATTCAGTTGCTTCCACCGGTTCGATGACTCCGGCCTTGCACAGTTTCTCCAGTTCAGACTTCACCTCCTCCTGGATGGCAATGGGGAGTTTCCTGACTTTGGCCACGACGGGCCTGGCGTTCTCCTTCAGTCTTATTTTGTGGCAGTAGTTCTTTAGGCACCCTAATTCTTCCCTGAACACCTCTTGGAATTCTGTTACGACATCTGCTTTGTGTTCAATGATCTCTTGTATCAGAATCTGAGGATCACAGTTAGGATTCAAATAGACCCCTAGCTCTTTCTGTGCCTGCCACCCTAAAATGTTATCTCCTACCGTGGACACATACACCTTGGAGACTGTTGTTCTGTTGCTGTATTCTACTTTCCCAAGGAAATAACCCTTCATGGAGATGGGGCGACCAGCATATCCCCCTGGCCTAAGATCCATTCTTTTCAAAGTAATCGCGCCGGGATGCCCCCGGGTAAGCTGAGCGCGTTACAAGTTTCATATAATAATAATAATAATAATAATAATCATTCCCTTAGACACACGTGAGAACTCTTTGGCATTGATAATAGTTATTCTGGAACAGGAGTCAAATAATGTTTCCATCTCAACCTCCCCAACCATTATGGTGTCCTTAGGACTGCTGACTTATCCTCCCTCGACCTGCACTACGATTTCCGCACACGCAGGGTTGCTGGGACTGGGGGCTTGTAAATCCTGTACTTGCACAACGATCTCGTCGCACACTACATTCGTCCTGTCTCTACCTAGTCTGCTGACTCCCTGCCCACTCTTGCAGTACTGCTTGAAATGCCCTTTCTTCCCGCACTTGTTGCACGTGAACCTAAGAGCAGGGCATTCCTTGTCGTTAGCTAGGTGCCCCTGTTTGCCACATCTATAGCATGTGCCTTTAAACGTTCCCCCCAGCTTGCCTTCTTTGTATTCTTTGCTCACTACCTTCTGGCCTTTGACTACTGACACTGTCTCACATTCAGTCACCACCTCACTGACATTGGCCTTTTCCTCATTTTTCTTCTCCCCTGCGTCTTGCTTTATTTCTTTGACGCACTGAAGCATATGCTCCACCTGCTTGGCTACAATGAGCACCTCCCGGAGTGGCGGGTCGTCCTTGAGCCATAGCTCTTCACGCACTTGTTCTACCCTACATGCCAAAACAAATTGGTCCCTGATTCTTTCCTCACTTGCTCCGCCAAATTTGCAAGTGGCGGCTAACTTCCTTAACTCGGATACAAAGTCTTCTATCGATTCTCCCTCTTTTTGTATTCTCTTCCCAAAGTGGTACCTCTCCATAATCGTGCTAGTCTTGGGAAGGTAGTGTAAGTCTAACTTCTTAAGGCTCACTTCAAACTCATTCAGGCCCCTAGCCTCCTGTGCCCCTAATTCTGGGAGATGATCCAGGACTTCCTCACCCTCCGCACCAAGATAATAGGCCAATAACGCAACCTTTCTTTCCAAACCCAGGTTCGGCCCACATACAGTGGCATAATTAACAAACACTTCTTTCCATTTCTTCCACTGGATATTGGGATCCCCTGGGGTGGTCAAGAAAAAGGGTGGAGGGGTCACACTCTGCATACTGGGTGCTAACTATCCCCTGCTGACACCCTGAGAAAAATACACACCCACTAGGCACAATGTCACTGAAAAGGAAAAGGTAGGTTAGTATGCGCCTTAAAGAGTACACAATCTTTATCTTAAAGTTCCCTCAGTGGGGTGAGGTGCAAAGACTTTAGAGCGTAAGATAGTGCTGGCTGTACTGCTGAATGTACCTGATGCACCACGAAACGCTGTACTTGTTACACAGTGTAGTCTAGCTTAAACCTGTCGCGTGAGACAGAAGAGTCCAGAGTCTCTCAGTGCATCTGGCTGTACGCTTCTAGTGCGAACCACCTTCCAGTCAATGTTGTCACGCTTTACCGCGCACAATTCTGCTGCGATGAACACGGCTAATCTCCCTCATGTTCCTGTCACCTCCCCCAGCCACGCTGCCACTAGATTACAAAGTCATACAGATATGCGGCTGAGGAATTCTCTGACAGGCTGCGCTTCAATGCTCTCTGACAAACTGCGCTCCAGTGCTCCACTCTTCCTCCCGCGTCGCGCCTCCTAGATGCCCTCAGACGTCCTGCTCTCACTTATTCCAACCGCCGTGGATGCTCCTCGCCTCCCCGCACCGCTATATGTCAGCCAACAACCAACGCGGTGGGATTCTTCATACACGCCCGCCGTTCATGCAGGCCGCCCTCTGTGTTTCATGCGGTCACGTGTAAGCTGTCATGCGCCACCATTACACCGGAGCCTGGGTTGACAGGATTCACGCGCCCTTGGGGTCCCAATTCAAACCGCTCCCTCACGTGCCCATACCTTATCTTCGGGAGTATATCGTTTCCCGCATGCCAGGTCGAAACACAGTCACATTTCCTTACTTGCGCTTTACATTGCCAGCGCCCGCTGGATACGACCCGCAAGGGTGCTGCTGGGGTGCGCACAGTTGATGTGGGGATCACCTTACTTCACAACGATGACCCAGGCAGGTTGCGTCTTCATACGCTGTGACAGCTCCCTGCTGCCAGTTACCCGATGTTCCGCAGGGCAGACTTCGCTACTTTCCACTGCGATCGGACGCTTACTGTCACACTCGCTTCCGTGTGACGCGGTCAGCTGGGCTTCTTCTCATGGAGTGTTGAGGTCACAGGCAGGTTTACCCTCGTCGCTACAGAGAAAAGCACGCATATAAATGGTAGTGGTGTAAAGGATAAACTCACGTCTTAGTGGGAAGAAGAGCTGAATGGAAGTCAAGAAGATTGTAGGATTTCATGTAGAGAAGTAATTACAAGCATAATGTAATTCAAGAAGGAAAGACTGTTACACATACATTGTTTGGAACTCCTAGATGTAGCTTTCTCATTGAAAACTAGCAAGAGACAAAGTAAGTTGCAGCATCATGTTGAGAATGGACGATAGGTTGGTGGTCAGGTATGTGATCAAACAAGGGCTCGGATAGGTCTAGCAGACACAAGAAAAGATTTTTGGCATTATTGAATTTTGACTTTGGATTTTTAAAGCTTGCCTCACCAAGGTGATTGAGTGGAAGAAGCAGAATCACTTAAAGCATAACTCAGACAGGCTGACATTTTACTTTTTGTGGTGCTAATGAGTTCTTACACAGTGAGTGATCGGTAGCTGGCCTGGCAACTCCTCCACATCTAGCCTTGGTAGCCAGAAATGATGAAGTAACATTTGATAAAGAATTGTAGTTTCACCCCCAAATTCTTTCAGTCATGGGCGCATGTTTCCTACTTCAATGGTCATTAAATAAATTCATAACTTACTCCCATTAACGTTTTGTAACAGCGTAGTCTGTGTTAATCATTCATGGCTGAGTTACACTAACATTCTTTATTTATGCCTTCCGAAATGTTTGGCTAGCAATCTCTTCTCCCACTGTCTCTGAAAATCTGTGGGACTGGGATCAAGTCTGATTCCAGGTCATACATATCTTACTGACAGAGTTCCGCATTACAGTGCGACTAGAAATCTAAGATACATCAATGCTAACTTTTTGACATTCTTTCGGTTAGGCTTGATAGAAGAGGAGGAAGGTTCTTTGCTTTTTAGCAGCAAAGGCATGAAACACATTGCCTCTCACTCTTTGCCTTACTATCTTTTAAAAAAACAACTGAAAACACTTTATTCTTTTAGGATGGTACATTTTGGTTCAGGCAGAACTGTGACGTCCTTTAGGACAGCTGTATGTGTTTTATAAATTCTGTTATTCATCTATTAAATTATACATTTGAGTTAGCAGTGGATTACAACTAGAAAGATTGTTAAATGTTAAACAAGGACTTCTTTATCCAGATAAATTATGTTTGGGGTCTACATGGGGTGGACCTGTTTGGAAGCATATTGAATATTCACTTGCCTTAGTTGTTTAGTTGCATTTGCAAAGCCTTAGAGTATTGTATTGTATTGTATTTTACATATATAAAGCACACAGCTATCCTAACAGGGTCTCCCGGCGCTGGATGAAGAAGAAGGTACAGAGGAAAAACCTGGAGATCAAACAAAGTTACTAAACATCAGAGTCTTTACGTTCTTACGGAAGGCCAACAAGGACTGACAGTTTCTAAGGTCAGCAAAACACACAAGATGATGGACGGAATGTTGCACAATGGCAAAACATTCACCGGCAGTCACAGATCTGGGTTTAATCCATCGTTATTTTGCTCACCAAGCCACCCCAGTTCAGACATGGCCATATGCAAATCAGTCTTGGCCCTGTGCCTCATGGGAACAGTCCAACCCAAACTGCCAAGCCATGTCCTCCCTGGACCGGAATCAAGCATCCTAGGCCCGGTTTCTGGCTATCAGTCGTCTTCAGCAAGGATAGCTTGACTCCAGTGGTGTAGTGAGCACGGGACCCACGTCTGGGCATACCCATCCCACATAGGGTGAACAGCAAAACACACAAGATGATGGACGGAATGTTGCACAATGGCAAAACATTCACCCCCAGTCACAGATATGGGTTTAATCCATTGTTATTTTGCTCATCAAGCCACCCCAGTTCAGAAATGGCCACATGCAAATCAGTCTTGGGCCTGTGCCTCATGGGAACAGTCCAGCCCGAACTGCCAAGCAATGTCTTCCCTGGACCGGAATCAAGCATCCTAGGCCCGGTTTCTGGCTATCAGCCGTCTTCAGCAAGGATAGCTTGACTCCAGTGGCATAGTGAGCACGGGACCCACGACTGGGCATACCCTTCCAACAAAGGGTGAACAGCAAAACACACAAGATGATGTACGGAATGTTGCATAATGGCAAAACATTCACCCCCAGTCACAGATCTGGGTTTAATCCATCGTTATTTTGCTCACCAAGCCACCCCAGTTCAGGCATGGCCATATGCAAATCAGTCTTGGCCCTGTGTCTCATGGGAACAGTCCAGCCCAAACTGCCAAGCCATGTCCTCCCTGGACCGGATCAAGCATCCTAGGACCGGTTTCTGGCTATCAGCTGTCTTCAGCCAGGATAGCTTGACTTCTGTGGCGTAGTGAGCACGGGACCACATCTGTGCAATGCACTGATGAATAACATTGTGCGCAAAAAATATAAAACCACATGAGATATTTCAAACGGTTTATTCTGTCAAAATATCGCACCTGAAAGCAGGTACTTGACCGCTTTCTCAATTATGGGGACACAGCCTCACTTTTGTCATCTCCAACAGGGATTCAAGAACAGTCCTGGGTTATTTTCAGCCAGAGTAACAGAATTACTGCAAACGTATGATGATGAGGCATTATCTTATGACGATGACATCTGTCTTACAGATGACGACTTGGACAGGCACTTGACCAGGGTGAACACCATAATACTTGGATTCGTCTCTGAAGGGTATAAATTCAACTTTAAAAAATCAAGAATTGCACACCTCAACGTCCTATTCTTGGGATAAGAACTTTCAAGTGAAGGCAAAAGCCTGGCAGCAAACTTTTTAGAGAAATGTGCGCTGCTCCAACCTCCAAAAACGCTGAAAAACTTACAGTCAGTTCTAGGATTCCTGAATTTCGGAAGAACTTACATTCTGAATTACACAGAAAGGGTTAAACCTCTCTACGAATTAATCAAACCTGATTTCAAACCTACTAATTGGACTCAAA
The DNA here is from genome assembly GCF_964261635.1 of Lissotriton helveticus. Lineage (NCBI taxonomy): Eukaryota > Metazoa > Chordata > Amphibia > Caudata > Salamandridae > Lissotriton > Lissotriton helveticus. The sequence goes on from NC_136063.1 coordinate 492,859,389, forward strand.
AACACACAGAAATTTTGCGTTCAGTGCAAACAGACATGTTAGCAACAACCCATTTACAGACACGTGTAAATGAACGCAACATTGTAATCCGAATCATCCCAGGGAGATGCAGATTGACGTACCTAACCTTTAATGAAGGTGAAAAGGTACCAATAGCTTACAAATCACACTTGTGCACACAAGCTGAAATGAAATTCACTTCAACAGAAAACATTCTGCGGTTCAAACTGCAGTAGCAAAAGAGAGAGCCCTTGCACAGGGTAAATGCATAAAAGTCGTTACTCCTGTACCTGCCTTAGAGGCAGTGACAAAGGCAAGCATTCCAAATGCAAAAGCTTTACATCCAAGATGGATACAATGGGTTGATTCTCTTGCTGCAACAGACGTTGAATACGTTTTTGACCCCTACATGAAGACTCAAGAATTTCCCCAATACGAACAAGAATGTCCTCTGCCCACTGAGATTATGCCTCTAGAACATTACGGATGTATGATTTATACAGATGGATCAGCACAACCCGCGATTGGGGGACAACAAGCTTACCGTGCTGCGTGCGTGATTGTTAAAGGTCGCTGGCGCGATGGTAAATTCAGACCTTTGGTCACAAAAACTCAATCTTTCAGAGACTGTACAGCTCAGTGAGCTGAACTCCAAGCTTTCAAGATGGCGCTTGAAAATACCAATCTTGAATTCCCCACACTCATAGTGTGTGATTCGTATTACTGCGTCCAGTCTTACAATGAATACTTGCAAAATTGGGTTCAAAACGGTTTCAAAGAAGCAAAAGGTGGTACAATCAAGCATAAAATGCTTTTGGAACAAGTATTTCTTTTACAGAAAGAACTACAGAAGACTCACGTGATCCATACACTGAGTCATCAGTGTGATGGCGTTCACGTTGCAGGGAATTAATTGGCTGATGAAGCCGCAAAAGAGGCTGTACAAACGGCTTCCGTAGCTGCAATCACTCGTTCAAAAACAAAAATAGACAGCGAAATAATGCAGGCTGTCACCACTTCCAACAAGGACAGCGGTAAAACATTACCTAAAGGCTCCCCACTCAAGTACTCATATATAACTGATGCAAATAATGTTCTATTTGCTCGAATCCCTGGAGTGGGGGATAGAGTAATCCCAAACATGGAACACAGGTTAGGACTAATCTTAGCGGCACACAAAGGGCTTGCCTCTGCACACGCAGGTGTTTCTGCTACAGTGTCATTATTAAAGCAAAGATACTGGTGGCCGCGCATAAGGAAACAGACCGGAAACTATGTTTTGGAATGTGAAATCTGCTAGAAAATGAAAGTTTCAACAGTGAAACACCCGGCGCAGACGCCCCTTTTAATTTCAGATAAACCACTAGCATGTGTTTACCTGGACCACTGTGGTCCCTTACAGAGGGATGGCAACTATAAATATATCATGGTCGCAGTGGATTCATGCTCAAGATTCATTTGGGTGTGGCCTCAGCGCTCGGCTGACGCCCGAACTGTTATAAAAGATTTGTGAGTCTTTATTGGCACATACACAATCGGTACGCTACATTCTGACCAGGGTCCTGCTTTTAGCTCTCGAGCTTACAAGGAGGCCATGGCCAGCTTGGGCGTTGCATTGCGATACTCTGGTCCATTCCATCCTGAGGGAAATGCGGTTGAGGAAAGAAAAAAACGTGACATAAAGCAATCTATAACAGCTGGGGTGATGGGTGGGTCAAACATCTAATAAGTGTCCAACGTTGTCTTAATAACCTGCCAAGAAATTCTCTGGGTGGAATCACTCCATATGAAATCCTTTTTGGTACTAGAATGATGGTCGAAGACCTCGATCGTCATACTTCAGTGGTAGAACAAAAACCATTTGATATCAAAGACCGTTTGGCTGTTCTGCAGGACTTAAATGAAACAAGAAGAAGTCTAAGCAACACAATACAAAAGCCAACGACCACTAAAGAAAAACCACCTGTCCCTGCAAGACCTATCTGGATTGCAACGATTGGGGATCTGGTCAGAGAGAAAATAGCGGATAAGAAGGAATTTGTACAGAGGTGACCAACAATGATGACAGATACATTGGGAGGGAGGTATTGAGTGCTTCTCTTGTTCTGCAATCACCTCATGAAAATATAGAAACCGATGGGTATTTCTCTAATCGAGCTGAGCTAGCGCTGAGCTCCCCCCCTGCCCCTAACACCTTGGTAGTCGAGTGTCCCAATATCAGGATCATATCCTGGTATACCGCAGGAATCATCTCAAACCTGGACATCCCTGACTGGGGGTAATATATAGACATGTTTCACCTGTGCCTATTCCAGGAAACTTGGGCCTTGACAGCCCCCCATAGAGCAAGATTAACCACATTTGCAAATCCCGCTTCCCAGGGTGCTAGGGGGAGACTGTTCGGGGGGCTCTGCATCTGGGTTGGCACCCACTTAGGCTGTTTCGTGAAACTGATTGACACCCAATCTCCAGACATTCTGTGTATCCTTTTATCTTTTGTGGTGGTAGCCCTTATTAACGTGTATTCTCGCCCTATACCAATCACGCAGGCATCACATACTCTGACCTTGCTTGACACCCTGCTTTCTTCCCTCTATGCCTCTGTATATAAAGTTATAGGGGGAGTTTTTATTGCCATTATGAACCACTGCCTGGCATTAATTCTATTACCCACGTTGAAGATTTGGTATGGTCCATCCCAGAATGTAATATGTATCCTGCTCGTGGTTGGACCCCCCCTAGGGGTGCAGCTCTATAAGCTTACAGTCTCCCATTCACTTAGAGCATACAATGATAGATTCCCTCTGGATATTCCTGGTAACTTTACTTACAACAGGCCTGGAAGCAGCTCCACCATAGATTACATTATGGTTAGTGTTGAATTCTGGAACCGCATAGAAAACTTCAGGGTAAGCTCTAGGCCCGACAGCGATCATAATTCACTGGTTTTAGAACTGAAATCTCTTGTGGGACATAGAAAAAACATCTCTCTGAGGAGCTTGCCCCCCCCACTCTAATTTAACAGCTGTGAATGGAGGGAGAAGAGATAGATGGACCAAATTTGTACAGGCAGAGGATAGGGCTGCTGCACTATACCACCTTGCCATTCCTTCTCAAGAGAATGCTTTTAGCCTACCAAATGACAGCTTTAGCCAGGTCTACCTTTCTTCCTTCCAGAACATCCACCAAGAATTATGTTGTAAACTAGCGGGTTTCTTTTATACTACCGCTGATTTCAAGGCACGACCTCACAGTAACAATCAATGGCACAACAAATTATGGGGTTCAGCCAAACGTGCCCTACTTGTGGAAATTAAAAGGGGAACAGCCTCGTGTATAAGAGCTGCTAGGGCCCATTATGAGAAACTATTGCCGAGGCGAAGCAGGAATGGGAGGCGGACAGATGGGAGAATATTAAATCTGCCCTCGATAACCGTGACTTAAGGACTTTTGGGAATCTAGTCAAATCTGGCAATACTGAAGGAGCACCAGCAATCGAGACTAATGTTAGTGACGCTGTTTGGAGTCTCCATTTAAATAAAAATGATATTCTATAGGCATCGAAGATACTCCTTCAGACGCTCTTGTTGCTCCTGCGATCCCCGGTGTTACATCTGACCCCAGTAGTATAGATATTGGTATTCCTCCATGTACTATGCAACAAGTGGAGGTGGCTCTGGATTCTTTACTGCCAGCGAAGGCCCTGCGTCTGGATAAAATCCGTGGCGATTTGTACCGTAGCGAATGTAAGGTTTGGGCTCCCTATCTATGGGTATTCTTCAATGCCCTCCTTCAGGGCATGAAGTTACCTTCAACTTGGCTGGGAGCGGAAATTGTGCTCATATTCAAAAAGGGCTCTCCCTTAGATCCACCAAATTATCGCCCAATTAGCCTAATAGATGTCTCCCAGAAACTATAGGCGCGCTTTTTATTGGCGAGATTGCAGTCTTGGATGGAGGAACATCAGATCCTTACACCGCTACAAGCAGGATTCCGGTCGAAGGTTTCTACAATTGACCAGGTATTTAGACTTCAAATGATTCATTGTTAGACTGTTATTATGGAAGGGGGTAGCTTGTACCTTACTTTTGTCGATTTAAGATCTGCGTTTGACACGGTCCGGCATGATAAGCTCTGGGCCATAATGAGAGCCATGGGTGTGCCATCTTATCTATGCGACCAGATCGAATGTTTGCATAAAGAAAGATTCGCTAGGGTACGCTTTGGGAAAAAAGGGGAATTAACAGCCCTCTTTCCAGTGGAAAAGGGGGTCAGGCAGGGCTGTGTCTTGGCCCCCACACTCTTTTCTCTTTTCCTCAATGGCTTGATTGCCGATCTAATGGCCACAAAAGATTTAGGGCCAGATGTAGGTAAACCCAGATTACCGATTCTTAAATACCGAATCATACCGATTCGGTCTTTAAGAACTGGCAATCGGGATGTAGGTAATTTTACCAATTTAATTACCGAATCAGTAGGCCCATAGGAATGAATGTCAATTACCGAATCGGTAAATACCGATTCGGTAATTGGGGGAAACATTGAAGGGTGGCAGGGTGTCACTTTGACACCCTGTTGCACCCCTCAATTGTGCATGGGTGCACATGTTGCAGACATACATGCCCTTAGGGCATGTATGTATGCAACATGGCACTGTTTAAAAAGCAAAAGAAATGCTTTTTAAATGTTTTTCATTATTTACCACCAACTTCTAGTTGGTGGTAAATAACGAATTCTTAAACCCCTGTAGCACTGATTACAGTGCTACCTACATGTCAAAATACAGATTCGGTAATTTTACCGATTTGGTATTGTACCGATTCGGTAAAATTACTGAATCTGTATTTTTACATGCCCCTATATCCCAAACTCAAAATACCGGTCGGTAACAGCTGAAATCGGTCGTTAACGACCGGTATTTGCCTTCCTACATCTGGCCCTTAGATTCCCCCCGGCTGGCGAAGTGTAAGATTCCTGCACTTATGTTTGCGGACGACATGCTTTTATTATCCAAGTCTCCCATGGGATTGCAAAGGACTTTGATAGAGTTCTGTAACTTTTGTAAAAATAGAAACCTTGAGATTGATCTCTCTAAGACTAAATACATGGTTTTTCATGCAAAGACTCTCAATTGTCCTCATCCCCAAATGAATGGGATAGCCTTGGAGAAAACGTCCACTTTCGAATACCTGGGGGTCAGTATTAATGACCAAATGGACTGGGGGCCCCAAGTAACAAAAGCAAATCTTAAATTGCTACAATCTTCCGGTGGTATTCTTAAAGTCCATAATAAATGCAGTTTGAAAACGGTGGGCCCCCGGTGGAAATCTATAAGACACAAGCCAGGGGGGGGGGCCCTTTATGGGGTTGAACTGTGGGGCCACTGCTTCGATAACTCACTAGTTCTGACAGAGAACAACTTCTTTAGATGCCTTCTGGGGCTCCCGAAGGGCACACCACTTATCCCTTTGAAGGCTCGATCTGGGAGTTGACCCCATAAAGGATATAATCGCCAACCGTCCTCTTCTTTTCTGGTGACGACTTTGGAGCACCCCCGAACTTGTTACTTACAGGGAGGAACTAAAGAATGTCCTGTCTACTTTGGGAGCATTAAGCTACCATGGCTCCAGCACATCAGACACCTTTGCACTAAAATTGGGAGACCTAACCTCTGGAACTCACCGGAGGATTCATGTCCCCTTATTTCCAAGAAATCAATCTCCTTGGCACTAAAGGAATATAATTTGGCGTGTCTAACACAGAACAGTCGACTGGTTGTTCTAACCAATAGCTTTTTGGAGGTCAAATATATTTACAAATTTGAGCAGACTCTGGACAACATCCAGCCCTTCATGGCAAAGAACTGTACCTGCAATTCAGGCATGGAACGCTCCTATTAAGGGCTTTAACTAACAAATGGAGTGGTATTCTTACCAATCCTTTGGCTTGTCCGGGCTGCACAGAAAAGGAGGAATCGGACCTCCATGTTGTGTTATTCTGCCCCCTTTATAAAAAAGCCAGACTAAGGTGGATTCGGCAATTATGCAACAACTTGGGTTTCAGGAACTACCTAGCAGTATATAGGAACCGGAAATATGACTCTACCCCATTGAGTGCCTTTGCCACCTCAAGGTTTCTGTTTTCAATGTGGTGCACTCGCAGAGCTAGGATTAAGGTTATAGAAAGTCTGTGTAGTTAGGTTGCAGCAAACCAACTGTTATGAATGATAAGTATCCCTTGCCCTTAAATATCCTTGTCAATTGGTGTTTGTTATATACTTCCTCCCTATTTTTATTGTCATTTGATTATTTTATAATATGCCATATTTGTATTTTGACTCCATTCACACTTTTAATCTGGTCTTATGTAAAGCTTTATATTACTTATTGGATCAATAGTTTTACATTTTTTGATTTTATATTGTGTTTTGTATTTTGCTTTTATGGTTGAAAACTGCCGAAATAAAGCTTTATTGACTTACTGACTGACCATGGGTTGAATTTTGAATTGTGTTAGAATTACTTTTTCTCCTACTATGGGTCATTCTTGTTTTAGGTTTGGTAAAGCTGATAGATGGAAAATATAGTAAAATGGACACAGCAAGTAAGAACATCAACTTGATCCTGAGGCCACACAAATCATCTCATCGTGAACAAAGAGACCTGTCATCAGTGAACATCACAGCCGTCCTCTACTTGGTGGTATAGCATGGGACAGAACCGACTATGACATTTATGGTCCTGTAGAGCTGTTGAAGATTCCACACCAATTTAAGGTTTCCTTGAGTGATTTTGTTTCACCCAGCACATTTTCTGATGATCAGGACTTTGAAACTGTTATTAACATGATGGCAGACTTAGAAATGTCAGCAAAATTTGCAAAACAAGTATATTTAGATGGTTCATCAAATTATGAACAATTGTATTGTTTTAATCATTTTGGTCATCATTATTTACACAAATCTGCAAATCCTAGAAATGTTTAACTTATAATTAATGGGAACATTGTCCAACGCCACCAAAGGGTAGCTCAAAAACATTTTATGAAAAATGTCCATACTTCTTAGTTTTTAATATCACAAATCCAGAAACATTTTACTTTAAAAATGTTAATAAGACAGGCATGAAAAGTATGTTGACTAATACTAAGCAAATTTATTCTGCAGCTTTTTATGCTCAATTGTTCACATTAGGTTTTGACTTTTGGAAAGACAACATTGAGACAAAAACTGTCTGGGGCACAAAAGACTGCCAGGTGCAAGGTTTAGAAGCCTTATTTAGAGCCTGCATCATTCCAGAACAAATAATGTTCTTAAATGAAACTGTTCAACAGACATCTTGTCTTGGCCTGGCTAAGATAAAAGATTTAAATAAACCGTCCATACCTAAGCCTACACCTGATAGTAATAGAACTACAGATGAGGAGGTAGACGTAAATTACATTTTACAACAAAACAGAACTAATCCTGATTGGAAAAAATGGGTAATCTGGCCCACAGACACAAATAACTGTCAAGAAAGATTCCTGAACAAGACACAAGGGTTTACAGTAACTAGGCCAGATCCAATATATGTCCAGAGACAACATCCAGGGATAATAACAACTTACAGTGTAGGAAAACTGTGCCTTGAGTGACTACAAAAATCAACACTCCCAGATATAAAACAATACTTAACTTTACTTAAAGATGGCGTTGATTTGAGAGATTTCTTACAAGGACTTCGTAAACTACATCATAAACATTTCATATACGCCGGTATTTACGCTGCTTACAATGAAGCATGGAAAGTCACACAAATGGAAACTGCAGAACGAATACGAGAAATTGATCGTCTTAATTTGGAGAAAGCTCTATCTGTAGTTGACAATGGGTTAACAACTCTGTCATCCAGAATTTATTCTTTGGACAGCATTGTATCCTCAGCCATATACATTATGGAACAGGACTTGCTAATGTTACAACATGGCCAGTCTCAGTTACGTTCTATAAGGCTGCTAGGCTGGACGTTACAAAACCTTTGTTCAGGCTATGTGCCTTGGCATCTAATCAACACCACGTCATTGTTTACTGGATTTAACCTTACAGATAAACAAATCTCTTTGGCACAGAAGGGAGCAGACTATACGGTGCTGAGCATATAAAAACTGGAAAGATTACCATTAACCGTTTCTGAGAAACCAGCCGCTGAATGGATAATACATGTCACCATCACAATACCAGTGGCGATTTTTCAGTTTCAACATTGCTTAAAACACATACCAGCAGCCCTGTATGAAAGGTTGGGTAAAGAATACTTAAAGTCGACCTGGGATTTACCTTACACACACAAATGTTGGAGTAGGGAAAAGGAGGTATTTCTTAGTGGTAAAAATTGCAAAACAACATTAAGCGGTACACTTCTATGTCAAGGCATTAATTTACATGGAGCCTGTGATGGTTCTTCAAACAACTTATCATGCCACCTGCAGGGTTCCCCGGAAGCAGTGATAGATCCAATTTTTAGGCAGCTTTCCAATGAGAGCTACATAATGCTGAATAATCACAGCTGTTGTGGAATGATGCCAGGAATATCCTATCTCGTTAGTGTGTCAGTCAGGGTCACTTGCTGTTTGCACGTATTGTTTCCGAAAATTAAAACAGACAGGGAGTCGCCACTATGGCCTTCACTGAACATCTCTTCTATACGACTTGATACTTTAAGCAGAATAAAAGCCATTCTTTTACAAAAAAGAGTGCCACTGACCTCGTCCAGAGAGACATATGATCTGCAAGTTGCAAGGTCCTCTGCGGAGATACATGCCTTATTATCAACAAACTGCCCCATACATTTCGCAGAAATGTTAGGTCGTATCTTAAACATGTCTGATACCAGTGGTGTTGTACATGTATTTAAGACGATTTTTTTGGGTCTGTTAGCACCCTTTGAAGCAGTCCAAGGCATTTTCCTAACTTCGTGCACTCTGTGTTCGGCGGCCTGACTCTCATCTTGGGACTCATAGCAGGGATACTATTTTTATTCCTCCTGCTCCGTTATGGCAAGTCAGGTCACCAGCCATACCCAGATTACCATGGAGAACGCTCTTCTGGCAAAGCAGTATCGTGAACGCATAACACAGATTCTTGGCTTAGCTCGTATGAGAGATCTGAATACCACGTAATTCCTGTCATTCAGACCAATCTGGCAAGATTGCATCTTACCTGTTCTACGATGCCTGCTTTGTGGAGAGGAATGCGTGTTGGATATCCGTCTAACACTTCCATCAGCACTGCCAACGGATGTTGAGTCTTTGCTGGGTCCGGTAATGGCTCATGCATTGTGTTGCCCCCAACAGCTACCAATCCTGATGACGGCATTCATTGAGATCTCACCGGCAATTCCAGCTGAGGGTGAGATACGCTGACCATCAGGCACACAGGTACCATCTACTGCGAACATTGCTAACGTGGCTGACGCTGACGGCGATGCTTCTCATCTATGTATGATTTATCTACTTAAGGAAGTGGTTCAACTTTCATCTACTGTGGTAGACGATTTCTTTGCCAGCCTAGACGATTTCATGTTTTCTCCTGACACCGAGAATAACTTTTGAAGTTAGCACACAGCGTTCTTTCAACTCTGAAATTTGACCTTCACTTTTTTAAAACAAAAACTTCTAACTTTGGATCTCTATTTTTCTATGATTTGATTTGACTTTTTTCCAACAACGATGAGCTTTGGCACAAAACAATCTGCTTAAAGTAGAATTATTCTTAGAGAACTAGAATTCTTTGAACACTTCCTAGAAACAATATTTACCTTATCGAGAAACAAAAACAGTTTATATATTCTGCTGTGGTATGGTCTCGACCTTTTTGTCAGTATTTAGTGCCATTTCATATATGTAATCTTTATGATTCATTCAGTTAGCAACACTACCAACAGGCTACATGATTGAAATGAAATCATTGCTTTTCAAATGTGTTCAGTATAAATGTTCACTTATTCGTGTACAACCAATTCAAATGTGTTTTGGGTGGGATTGTAAACACATGCTTTAGATATGTTTTTAGTGCAGAGACTTAGTAATGTTGAAAATAATAAAGTGGAGTGGGAGTTGTATAGCATTTTAGGACCCTAGTGTAATTTTCCCGACTCATATCCTTATGTAGGTATAAATCACCATATCCATATATAGGCATAGAAATCATAACCATATTTAGACATAGCTCATGCAGTCCAAATACGGCATGGCTACTTCCACTAGTTCCGAAAATCCACAATGATTTCTTGGAAAACTCGGCTTCAGCAGCTAGGGACTTCCCTTTGCTTGAATATTGATTTGTCCAAGAACTCATGGAGTTTTCAAAGAACTGAGACTCTTTGATGATGTTATTGTCCACCTTTACGTCAAACTCTGCACCTTCAAGGTATAAATATGCCCACACTTGCCATAGCCAACACATGGTGGTTTGGAGCAGTTTGACTATCTACTTGCCCGACGCATCCTGCTACAGCAAGTGCCGAAGGAAGCCGACCCTCCAGCAGACGCGCTGAGAGAGATACTGTCTTTTCTCTGGCAGAGAAATCCAGCTCCAGTGTTTCCAAGCTACCCCTGCGGGTTGTTGGGAAATCGAGCCCTGAGACTGACCTCCTTCATTCTAAACCAAGGTATGGAGCTGATTAGACCCTAAGAGAAATCTTGGATAATTCTTGGCAAAAGAATACAAACTACACCACACTTACTTCTTCCCTCGTACTAGACTTAGGTTAGGTACATCGGGGTAGACGTATTTTAGAAGCACCAGTTGAGTACTTTTTAGCCTTTGTTATTTATGTATGTACTTATTTATGGTCTAGGAACCATACAATGCTTTTACCGTAATTATTTACAATACTCTTCTTACTGTACACATTATACTTTGCAACCAGTATTACGATTGTAGCTGTTCATTTCTTCTGCCTGAGAAAGAAGACTGTTCAATAAATACTTTTTATTGACAACGCCCGTCTTTCTATTTCTCTGCACCTCTGGTGAAACGAAGCATGCACGAATGACTGAGTAAAATATCTATCTATTGTTTCCACGACTCTGAAGATCACTTTTATCTTGGGGAAACAAAGTTGTCATGTTTATGCGGTTGTCAGAAACTAAATCTCTTCTTGTGAATTCGAGAAAGTTTCTAGTGACCTCTCAGCTAGCTGGCACTCACAATTAAGTTTAATATATTCGATAGTAACCTAGTAGACATAAGTCCTACGTCACATCTATAGGTTATATTATTCCAATGCGCAGAGCCTATTGGGAATATAGGAACAACACTACATCACTAAGCCACTGGAGTAAAGATATCCTGGTTGAAGACGGCTGATAGCCAGAAACCGGTCCTAGGATGCTTGATTCCGGTCCAGGGAAGACATGGTTTGGCAGTTTGGCTGGATTGTTCCCATGAGGCACAGGGTCAAGACTGATTTGCATAAGGCCATGTCTCAACTGGAGTGGCTTGGTGAGCAAAATAACGATGGATTAAACCCAGATCTGTGACTGGGGGTGAATGTTTTGCCATTGTGCAACATTCCGTCCATCAACTTGTGTATTTTGCTGCTCACCCTATATGGGAAGGGTATGCCCAGACGTGGGTCCCGTGCTCACTAAGCCACTGGAGTCAAGCTATCCTGGCTGAAGACGGCTGATAGCCAGAAACCGGTCCTAGGATGCTTGATTCCGGTCCAGGGAAGACATGGCTTGGCAGTTCGGGCTGGACTGTTCCCATGAGGCACAGGGTCAAGACTGATTTGCATATGGCCATGTCTGAATTGGGGTGGCTTGGTGAGCAAAATAACGATGAATTAAACCCAGGTCTGTGACTGGGGTGAATGTTTTGCCATTGTGCAACATTCCGTCCATCATCTTGTGTATTTTGCTGTTCACCCTATGTGGGAAGGGTATGCCCAGACGTGGGTCCCGTGCTCACTAAGCCACTGGAGTCAAGCTATCCTGACTGAAGACATCTGATAGCCAGAAAACGGTCCTAGAATGCTTGATTCTGGTCCAGGGAAGACATGGCTTGGCAGTTCGGGCTGGACTCTTCCCATGAGGCACAGGGTCAAGACTGATTTGCATATGGCCATGTCTGAACTGGGGTAGCTTGGTGAGCAAAATAACAATGGATTAAACCCAGATCTGTGACTGGGGGTGAATGTTTTGCCATTGTGCAACATTTCATCCATCATCTTGTGTATTTTGCAGTTTCTAAGGTCAACCAGAAGGCATTCCAGAGCTGGGGCCAAGACAAGAGAAGGAGCGACACCTCATTCGGACCAGCCGAAACCTGGGAACTGAGAACAATGAAAGACTGGAAGAGCACAGTTGTCGAACCGAAACATAGAGTGTGAATAGGCTTTGAATGTAAGAAGGAGCAAAGGCCCATTTGACGTGAAACATGTAACAGAGGGACTTACTCTCAATGCACTTACGGATTTTAAGCCAATGGTGTTTATGGAGTAAAGGAGAAACAGAGGCAGATCTCGGCAGATGAAAAAGAAGAAGGGCAGCGGCATTCTGGATGACCAGTAGCTGATGTAGAGAGTGTAAGAAGGTGGATATCTGACTATGGTTACCCCCAAACATTTTGCCTAGTGTTTAGCTGGTTTTTTACTTAGTTGGCCTGGGATCCTGCTATTCAGGGCCCCATGCTAATTGCTCCCTCCTTAAAATGGACTCCATGTACCTTAGGTACATACACAATTGGAACTGGTTCACCTTAGTGGCCCCTGTAACAGTGTACCCCAGGTACCCAGGGCATAGGTGTTTCCAAGGCCTACCAGGGGCTGCAGCATGTATTATGCCACCCCTGGCCTGGCCTCCATATTTGACACAACTGGCTGATCACTCAGCTGGGGTAAGTCGGTGTAATCACCCCTTACTTAGGTATAGTATATCTATATCTAACCTAAAATGGACACATATGTTCCTATCAGCCACTCCTATGGAAGGCCTCATCAATCCTGGAGGCAGAGTGCTTGGAAATATGTGAGATGGTGCTCTAGCATGAGCTGAGCCTGTCTGCAGCTTTCTGAACCATGTCCTTTAGCTGTTCAATGATACTGCCATACCATATACTCTTAAGTGCATTATGAACCTCGCGGTTAAATGCTAACTTTGGTTTGGCTTTATCAAAACATGTCGAGTAAGGTGTCATACAAACTGGAATACTACCCCCTCGCCAGTACTGGTGACGGGGGTAGCATTCCATCCTTCTAGAGGGACACGACATGTACATAACCTGAACCACGGGTAAAGTTAAACATGAGCCTCAGCATCACAAAATGGATGCTGCCACTACAGACACAAGTCTGACCTCCTGCTGCTGGGAGTCCTTCCAGCGAGGGAGGCTTGGACAAAGGGTTTCCTGCCTGGGGAGGTGCTAGCACCACCCCAGACAGGATTTTGTGTATTGGGTAGGACAGGGCTGAATAGAATGAGACATGCCTGGGGCACAGAAGGTGTCCCTGTGCATATGCCAGTTCAAACCGATGCTGGGGCTCTCCAGCCCCATTCTTGGCGCGAAGCTGGACAAAGGAAAGGGGGTGTAACCACCCCCCTTCCTGGTCCCACCCAGAGGAGGGACCTAGCAGGTAATCCGGCCCCTAGATTTGGAATAAGAGTAGGAGCTGTGTCCCAAGACTTCAGATCATCCTGAACTCGACTTGAAACTAAGAAGAAAACTGGACTTCGACATTCTGCTGCACAGAAGACTGAAGAGAATCTCCCTTGTGGCCAAGGAGTGACCACCCTGTGAATACAGGCACCAACCAGCAACTCAACGTCTCCTTTGCCACCGCCTACCGCCGGAGCCCGAGCCCAGAGCCCGACAAGACCTGGATTCCCAGACATTTCACAGCCCGATCCACAGTCCCTGAAAAGAAGAGACCCGTGGAGGCATTGAGAGATGTGGGACCGGCCATCTTGAAAGACCCCCGAGAAGCTGACTGCGCAGCACCCGAGGTACCCTCGATGCTGTGCTTTAGAGTTTGAGAAGCCCCACTACCGAGCTGCATCTGCACCAAAGATCAGCCCCCCAGCATCTCTACGATCTGCGTGGGGCCCTTTTGCACTTTGCCACTCGACGCGTCATCCCGGCCACTTGCCACGTAGCTAGCGGCCATCTTGGCGACGAAATTTACAATCTGCACTGCTGGTCTGGTTGCTCCAGACTGGCCCTTGGTACCCTGAGAAGGAGCCCCCGCTCTGACCTTGCTGGTCCGAGTAACAAGCTTTTTCCACTTCCTGTGTGGCTTGCATTAGCCAAGGCCTGTTTGCTCCAATCAAGTTGTCGACACCGCCATCAGCTAGAGCCTTTGTGGGACAGCTCGTGATCGACTCCTGGACATCCTTGACCTCTTCGTGTCCACGTGGCTGCGGAGACAAGCTGCACCTCTTCACCTGTTTGCACCCGACATCGCCTGGTTCCATCCTGGTTCCACGGTCGTCACTGGCTAGTGACTTTGAACATTGTCCCTCTGCTTTCAGGTCTTCTCATCTTCAGATCCATCCTTGGATCCACCGAAACTCTCCTCGACGATCCGCCTGCAGCCTCTTCATCTCCAGGCACCATCGACCTGCGTGACGAAACCCGACACGACTTGGCACCTGTGCACCCGCTTCCTGTGGGTGAGGTAACTCAGCAACGCCGGTGTTCCTACACTGGTACACACCTCTAGTGCCTAGCTCTAAAGTTTCATCCTTCTAGGTCAGTCGGAAGGTTCCTATAACGCTAACTTTGTAACTTTTATGCACCATTGACATTGCATTGGTGCATGCGTGCACTTTAAGCACTGCACCCGAGTCCCGTGGGCCTTTCCCGACTTCTTCATTGTTAGTCCCGAACAGCTCCAGCAATTCCCCAGGCCCTAGGCCTATTTCCTTTCCAATTGGTGGTTCTTATACCACTATTTTAGTATATGGTTTAAGTGGCCCCTAGGGCTCATCCATATTGTGCAACTTTTGTGTATTTAAACTGTGTTTTGTTTTAACGCATTTGCTTCTGTGCTCATAAAGAGTATAGGGGATATTTGTAGTGAATATATATATATATATTTTCAATATATATCTGTGTGGTGTCCTTTCATTTGGTACTCAAGGGGATTGTGTATGGTAAAACAGCTTGCTTCACATGCCTTTACAGAGTTTAGCCTAAGACTGCTTTGTCCACGCTACTAGGATAGCTGGTCTATAAGGTTGACTTACAACCAATCATCATAAGGGTTGCTTGGCATGGTACAAGGTGATCACTAGAACTAGTGAGCATCATATACCAGGCCAACTTCTCACAGAGAGGCTTTATCAATACCCAGGTAAAGGATGTTACCGTAGTCCAACCTGGATGTCACCTTGTTTGTGAACATGTCATACCCCACAAATCAGCACTAAGTATGAAAGGACATGGCCCCATAGTTTGTGAAAGATCTGAGCTTTTTCCACCAAGGCATAAGCAATTTTCTCATTCCCCAGCAGGTGCATGAGCTTGGGGAACCAAAGTTTGTATTTAGGGGTGATGGTTTCTCCTAAAGAGAAAGAATGAGGTGCTTGGCAGAGAAGCAGAGATGCCTTATTCTGTTGCCTAAATTGGAGAAGAGTAGAGAGAATCCAGCCAAGGATCTGCCAAGAAGGACAAATTCAGCCACAACTATTGCTATGGTTAGTCAATAGCATAATTTACTGGATTCAAATGGTGAACAACCTTTACAACGCAACTTTTACATCGCAGAGCCTTTACAACGCAACCATTACAACGCAAAATATTACAACGCATTGCTCTGGGAGGCACTATAGGATAGGGAATAGGTTAATTTACTATCCAATAACCTTCCCTAGTGTCCACGGGGACTGGAGTTGGAATAGTAAATTAAACTATTCACTGTCCAGCACCCCAAAGCACTATGCGTTGTAATGGACTGCGTTGTAATACTTGCGTTGTAAAGGCATGCGATGTAAAAGCATGCGTTGTAATGTCATACATCCGATTCAAATACAGTAACTCACTACTATAACATAGCAACATCATTATTTAGAGCTTTATAAGATCTAAAGCAAGCTAGCAGTGCAGGATCAAGCAAGCTCAGTGCTCGTAATGTTTGTGAACATGTCATACCCCGCAAATCGGCAATAAGCATGAAAGGACATGGCCCCATACTTTGTGAAAGATCTAAGCTTTGTCCGCATAAGCAATTTTCTCATTCCCCAGCAGGTGGCAGAGCTTGTGGAACCAAAGTTCGTATTTAGGGGTGATGGTTTTCCCTAAAGAGAAAGAATGGTGTCCTTGGTAGAGAGGCAGAGATGCCTTATTCTGTTGTCTAAATAGGAGTAGAGTAGAGAGAAACCGGCCAAGGATCTGCCAAGAAGGGCAAATTCAGCTACGGCTAATGCTATAATTTTATGTTATGTACGGTCCCCAAAATCATCTGCCCCTGCTTTTTAACTGCCACAAAGAGGCAGGGTAGCAATGGGGAGCTATACTTGACATGATTTTTCCACCTATCACAAAAGTTGTAAAAAAGCAAGCATTTGCAATGCAATCAGTCTCACAATTGCGAAAGTTAGGGCTATTAGTGTTGTAAATGACACATTTGTTTACTTATGTTTCTTGGTTTACAAGCATTTAACACTGCAGCATTTATGTGTGATCTGATTACCTTTTTGCACAGATAAGCACTTTCCCTGACCACTTCTACAGACTAAGAAAAAAACTTACATCAGCACAACCTTTAAGCAGAGAGTTCTATTTACTGACTTCATCTATGTCCGTTCTGGTGGCTAGTGTGCATTTCTATGTATATTAAATTACATGCTGCTTAGCATAAAATGCATTTCTATGCAAAGCACATTTAAAGAGCAATTCAGCAGCATGTAAGTGCTATAGAAACACTCAACTGCAGGTTGCAGTAGCAGGAATATTCACAGGATGATGGGTCGGTGCAAAGACTAAAACCTGGTTAACGTGTGCATTGCGTTCAAGTCCCCTTCTACCTCAATAGAGATGTACTGACTGGAGGACTTTGAATGGGGAGTTACCGAAGCAACTGCAGCACTCTCTAGAGGACACAGAATGAGGAATTACCAATGAGAACAGACACACAGCTGCAGCATTACCTAGATGACTTAAAATGTGAGAATTACCAATGGAACCAGAGCAGTGCCTAGCACAACTCTGCGGAAGACTTACAATGAGGAATTACAGATGGGACCAGAGTAGCAACTAGCACCACTGTCTAGAAGACTTAGGATGAGGAATTACCAACAGGACCAGTGTAGAAGCTTGCAGCACTGTCTACAGGACCTAGAATGAGAAATTTCCACTAGGACCAGAGAAGTAGCACTGTCTAGAGGACTTAGAATGAGGAATAACCAACGAAACCAAAGAAGCAACTAGCAGCACTGTCTAGAGGATTACAAATGTGGAAGCTACTGACGGGACCAGAGAAGCAGCTGACAGCACTGTCTAGAGAACTAAGAATGAGGAATTACTACTGGGAGCAGAGATACAGATGCAGCAGTGCCTAGAGTACTTAGAATGGAGGTGTTACTGACAGGACAAGAGAAGCAGTTAGCAGCACTGTCTAGAAGACTAAGAATGAGGAATTACCATTGTGACCAGAAACACAACTTCAGCACTGCTTAGAGGACTTAGAATGGGGGACCAGAGAAACAGCTAGAAGCATTGTCTAGAGGACTTAGAATGGAGAATTACCACTGAAACCACAGAATCAGTTAGCAGCACTGCTGTCTAGAGGACTAATAATGAAGAATTACCACTGTGACCAGAGACACAGCTGCAGTACAGAAGAGAATAGGTCCGAGTTGCAAATTTTCTAATATCATGCAGTACTAGGATATTTGTTTCAACAAACAATCACCATTAACTCTAAATTGCTTGAAAGAAAAAGTTCTTTAACGAAATTGTGAATTATTCAAAAGACTTCAATTGGCATTTATTTATGCAACGTTATTGTTTCATCAAATTGCAGCAAATAATTCATCATGTGAAACAGGATTACTTCCATGTAATTGTAGAATCATTACATTTGACATTTTTATAAAGTGCTCTCTGTGAAGAGGGGAAGGGGTGTGTAAAAGATGTGAAGGACAGGGTAAAGGTGTTGTGACATATACAGAACATCATCTTGAAATCGAAAAAAGCCTTTACAGTCAAATTTATGAGCAAAGGTTTCCAAATCGCATCACACATAGGTAAAAGTCAATCTCTTATTTGGATCCTATGGTGTGTCGAAATTATGCGTAGTTCTACGTTTCGACCCCCGTGTACGCTAAAGGGTTGATTCAGGCCTCATGTTGGGGTCTTCATCAGGAAGGTAAAGAGAGCCTATAAAATAACGTGAAAGCTAAGTTCAGTAACTGTGGTGATTGTACATTGCATATTCAAGGAAGAGAAACTGGGGTTTTACATACATCAAAGGACGGTCGCCATCCGTACCGTCTGGTAGTGGGCCTTTGGAAAGCTCCAATAGTTTCTGTAATAAATTAGGAAAAAGTCTCAGGGCGCTAGTTCTAGCTGACTGCCCGGGGTGGAGAGGCTAGTGGATAAGGGGACTTACTTGTGCGATGTTCATCCGGTCACTGGACAAATGCGCGCAAAGGGATCACTCCTCACGCCCCGTGCAGTGAATTGCGTGTTACTGAAAGTTAAAAATAGAGAGCGCTGTCAGATGCTTTTGCGGGCGTAGGAGATTGAGCAGATCGTTAAGGGCGTGCCTTGTTCGATCAGGTTGGGTAGACCTCTAAGCGATCTGGGGTGTGCCTAGCAGCTCTGTATACGAGTCTAGTGCAGTGCTCCGATTCTTTACCTTATGGTCAGGACCTCACCAGCGAAACTCCGCTCTGCTGGCGCGCTGCATCGTTCTGAGCTCGCGGTGCAGCCGCTGAGTGCTAATGGGCAGAGGGGCTCGTCACGTGCGGCCCAATCAGGATGAGTTATCCTGAAGAGGAGTGACGTGTGGGCTAAAACGACTTAGGGAGCGGATGAAAATGACTAGCAAGGGTTCCTTACGGAAAGCGAAAACCAAGGGTGTCAGACCACCCATTTTGCATAGTAAAGTTGTGTCGCATGTGGCAAGGGAGAAAATTCACCGTATTAGAATACTTGGACAGCAAACCAAGGTCGGAGTTAACAGTAAACAAATGAGTAATTAACAAACACAAAGTTATTCAGCTGGTATGATGGAAACCATATACAATAAACACACATATTATTTACAACGTGTAGATAGGGTACTACTGGTCATGTGTGTCCCCGACCATGTGGCAAAGGGTTGTCTGTCCAAGGATAACATGCACTAGGAACATTACATTGGAAAAAGTTCAAGATGTGCTTTTTCTATTCTGGATTTAGTCCGGCCATTTGGGCGAAATTAGCATCTAATTCATTTAGCCCCCCACTTATGGTCTGAAATTTATGCATCCATTTACACTCTCTAATATCGAGGATGGAGTTCAAATTTCCCCCCGTGGTCCAAGCACGGGGGGGAAATTTGAACTCCATCCTCGTGGTCCAAGCACGGGGGGAAATTTGAACTCCATCCTCGATATTAGAGAGTGTAAATGGATGCATAAATTTCAGACCATAAGTGGGGGGCTAAATGAATTAGATGCTAATTTCGCCCAAATGGCCGGACTAAATCCAGAATAGAAAAAGCACATCTTGAACTTTTTCCAATGTAATGTTCCTAGTGCATGTTATCCTTGGACAGACAACCCTTTGCCACATGGTCGGGGACACACATGACCAGTAGTACCCTATCTACACGTTGTAAATAATATGTGTGTTTATTGTATATGGTTTCCATCATACCAGCTGAATAACTTTGTGTTTGTTAATTACTCATTTGTTTACTGTTAACTCCGACCTTGGTTTGCTGTCCAAGTATTCTAATACGGTGAATTTTCTCCCTTGCCACATGCGACACAACTTTACTATGCAAAACGGGTGGTCTGACACCCTTGGTTTTCGCTTTCCGTAAGGAACCCTTGCTAGTCATTTTCATCCGCTCCCTAAGTCGTTTTAGCCCACACGTCACTCCTCTTCAGGATAACTCATCCTGATTGGGCCGCACGTGACGAGCCCCTCTGCCCATTAGCACTCAGCGGCTGCACCACGAGCTCAGAACGATGCAGCGCGCCAGCAGAGCGGAGTTTCGCTGGTGAGGTCCTGACCATAAGGTAAAGAATCGGAGCACTGCACTAGACTCGTATATAGAGCTGCTAGGCACACTCCAGATCGCTTAGCGGTCTACCCAACCTGATCGAACAAGGCACGCCCTTAACGATCTGCTCAATCTCCTACGCCCGCAAAAGCATCTGACAGCGCTCTCTATTTTTAACTTTCAGTAACACGCAATTCACTGCACGGGGCGTGAGGAGTGATCCCTTTGCGCGCATTTGTCCAGTGACCGGATGAACATCGCACAAGTAAGTCCCCTTATCCACTAGCCTCTCCACCCCGGGCCGTCAGCTAGAACTAGCGCACTGAGACTTTTGCCTAATTTATTAAAGAAACTATTGGAGCTTTCCAAAGGCCCACTACCAGACGGTACGGATGGCGACCGTCCTTTGATGTATGTAAAACCCCATTTTCTCTTCCTTGAATATACAATGTACAATCACCACAGTTACTGAACTTAGCTTTCACGTTATTTTATAGGCTCTCTTTATCTTCCTGATGAAGACCCCAACATGAGGCCTGAATCAACCCTTTAGCGTACACGGGGGTCGAAACGTAGAACTACGCATAATTTCGACACACCATAGGATCCAAATAAGAGATTGACTTTTACCTATGTGTGATGCGATTTGGGAACCTTTGCTCATAAATTTGACTGTAAAGGCTTTTTTCGATTTCAAGATGATGTTCTGAATATGTCACAACACCTTTACCCTGTCCTTCACATCTTTTACACACCCCTTCCCCTCTTCACAGAGAGCACTTTATAAAAATGTCAAATGTAATGATTCTACAATTACATGGAAGTAATCCTGTTTCACATGATGAATTATTTGCTGCAATTTGATGAAACAATAACGTTGCATAAATAAATGCCAATTGAAGTCTTTTGAATAATTCACAATTTCGTTAAAGAACTTTTTCTTTCAAGCAATTTAGAGTTAATGGTGATTGTTTGTTGAAACAAATATCCTAGTACTGCATGATATTAGAAAATTTGCAACTCGGACCTATTCTCTTCTGTACTGTTCTATGGACCCAGGTCCTCGAGTTTTTAGGGTCAACCCCTTTATTACTCACACAGAGACACAGCTGCAGCACTACCTAGAGGGCTTAGAACAGGAGAGTTACTGACGGGACCAGAGAAGCAGCTAGCAGCACTGGCTAGAGGACTAAGAATGAAGAATTACCAATGAGACCAGAGAAGCAGCTAGCAGCACTGTCTAGAGGGAATAGAATGAGTAATTAGAGAAGCAGCTGGCAGCACTGTGTGGAAGACTTAGGATGAGGACTCAGAGAAGCAGCTAGCAGCACTGTGTGGAAGACTTAGAATGAGGAATTACAGGCATCAGCAGAGTAGCAGCTTGCATCACTGTCTAGAGGACTTAGAATGAGGAATTACCACTGGACCAGAGCAGCAGCTGCAGTTCTGTCTAGATGACTTAGATGAGGAATTACCAACGGGACCAGAGAAGCTGCTAGCAGCACTGTCTAGAGGTCCTAGAATGAGGTATTACCAACAAGACCAGAGTCACAGCTATCAGCACTGCCTAGAGTATTAGAATGGGAGTGTTACTGATGGGACTAGAGAAGCAGCTGCAGCAGTGCCTAGAGGGCTTAGAATGAAGAAATACCACAGGAACATAGACACAGATGCAGCACTGCCTAGAGGGCTTAGAATGGAGGAGTTACTGATGGGACCAGAGAAGCAGCTAGCAACACTGCCTAAAGGACTAAGAATGAGTAATTACCAGAGAGACCAGAGGCACAGCTGCAACACTGCTTAGAGGACTTAGAATGGGGGAATTACTGATGAGATTCGAGAAAGAGCTAGCAGCACTGTCTGGAAGACAAAGACTGAGGAATAACCACTGGCAACAGAGGTACAGCTGCAGCACTGTCTAGAGGACTTAAAATGTAGGAATTACTGATGGGACCGGAGAAGGAGCTGCAGCACTATCTAGAGGACTTAGAATGAGGCAGTACTGATGAGTCAACAGAAGATCTCTGGGGAACAGAAATCAAAAAGCCTAGCCACTAACTATAGTACCATTCACAACATTCATTGGAGTTGGAATGGTGGGTATAGTGAATAGAAAAAGAGAATTGCTATTTTTCTTGGTGTCCCCTCACTCACCAGGGTTGCCCCATGGTGACATGCTTCATCATCGGGGCCATCCCAGTCCGCTGCGGACTGGGGTCTGCTGCGACTGACGAATTACGTAGGAGCACTTATAAATTGGCTATGTGTGGTGCAGGTGTGGTGATGGAGTGGTATAGGTGATTGATTAAAAAATAACTGCCTAGTAAGCTTTTAATAAATTTTATTCTTGCTTCCAGATGGTAACATTAAAAAGAGGGGTGGAAAATCAGGATACCTAAAAGCAATGTATTTAGGTGTACCTATCAACTCCTGTCAACATGTTTCGTGCATACCCCAAGCACTTCCTCAGGACTACACAGGGACCAGCCCTGTGTTCGCCACTCCTTAAAAAAGCTGCAATGAGCTAATAAGTGAAATACTGCAATCGAAATTGGTTCATGTATGTAATACCTACGTATTCTATTGAATCATGTGGTTCCTGTAAAACAAAGAACAACTTAAATTGTCACGGGGTGTGACCCCCAGTACATACACACATAAATCACAAATGTTGGAAAACCCAAGAGAACTGTAATTTCGTTTCCTGTGGTCCTCAACAGGACGTCCTTATATAAAAACGTGATTGTTTTCATGCATAAAACGTGGTCGTTCTCATGTATAAAAAATGTGGTGGGCACCTTGCTGTGAGAAAACAGTCACTCATCTTGCTTACACACTCGTACATATTTACATACATGTAGTGGGACCTAGCTGCGCCCCATGGACTCGAAGGGGTTCAGTATCCCAGCAATCTAAAAGCGAGATGGAGGTAAAGGGCGGATAACTCATCTGCTTGTCTTGTTTGTAAAAACCTACATGCTCGTGTGTCACGTGCTTGCAGGTCAGCCCGCGGAAAAGGGGATCAGAAAAGGCAACTCGTCTGCCACATACTTGTCTACTCGCTCCCTGCCTGACCTCACCTCCAGCAGCCGATCGGACGCTGCCTGGAGGGTCGCCATCTTAGGTGAGGAGCTGGGACAGGGACACCAGGCTAGCGCTAGGACCCTCCCACCCTCCCGCCCTCGGCCACTACAAAAAGCCCTTGCTCCCTCACCTCAATGATTGATATTGAGTGTGCTGATTGTATGTAAAATCGTCCTGAGGCGGAAAGCCGGGACTGTGTTAATTTACTCTGCAAATTTTTTAAATAATCGCCGAATTTTAAAACTTGTTTGCACTTGTGTGTAATTGGCTCCTACCTGCCCTCATAACCACCGCACCTTTAGCGGTTGTATTGCTTCCCTAAAACCGGAACTTTGGCGGTCATTTCAGGGCTGATTCAGCTGCCAGTCCCTGCCTGACCTCACCTCCAGCAGCCGATCGGACGCTGCCTGGAGGGTCGCCATCTTAGGTGAGGAGCTGGGACAGGGACACCAGGCTAGCGCTAGGACCCTCCCACCCTCCCGCCCTCGGCCACTACAAAAAGCCCTTGCTCCCTCACCTCAATGATTGATATTGAGTGTGCTGATTGTATGTAAAATCGTCCTGAGGCGGAAAGCCGGGACTGTGTTAATTTACTCTGCAAATTTTTTAAATAATCGCCGAATTTTAAAACTTGTTTGCACTTGTGTGTAATTGGCTCCTACCTGCCCTCATAACCACCGCACCTTTAGCGGTTGTATTGCTTCCCTAAAACCGGAACTTTGGCGGTCATTTCAGGGCTGATTCAGCTGCCAGTCCCTGCCTGACCTCACCTCCAGCAGCCGATCGGACGCTGCCTGGAGGGTCGCCATCTTAGGTGAGGAGCTGGGACAGGGACACCAGGCTAGCGCTAGGACCCTCCCACCCTCCCGCCCTCGGCCACTACAAAATGGAGCACCCATCCCGGAGGCGCAGCGGACGGGCGCAGCGGGCGCGCCGGCGGCGCGCCGAAGGCGCGCCAAAGGCAAGCCCGTCTGCGCCCGTCCGCGCCAGGATCGCACCGGGCGCAGGGCATGCTGGACATTCTCCGCCCATCACTGGGTACGATAGCGGTGAATTGTCGGCACTACGTCCTAAGACAGGTGATGCATGTAAGGGCTGTCTCCATACCGACCAACTGTGGGGCCCCTTCTCATGTTCACTTTGTAAATGGACATCCCTCTCTACATCCTTAGAGATGCCCAAAAGCACCGCTCCCCCTAAGCATAGTAGCAATAACTTCAAGGGAGGTCTCATCAATGCCCGCTCACTGTGCTGTCACAGTCACGATATACACGACTTAATTATGTGCCATGACCTTGATGCCCTTTTCATAACTGAAACATGGCTCAACGACTCCTCTAATCCCGATTTGGCTTCTGCCCTTCCCCCTGATTTTACCATCTTCAGACAGGACAGACCAATCGGGCGAGGAGGTGGGGTCGCATTCATCGTAAAAAAGTCTTTCTCGTGCCACACATTCGATCTAGGCCATCTTAAAGGAAGCGAGAGTATCGGTTTCTCTATTGGGATAAATCCCTCCACCTCTTTTACGGGAGGCTTAATTTATCGCCCTCCAGGCAATGCCACCTCCTTTTTGGATTCCCTAGGTGAAATACTGGGGTCACTTATGCTACGCTACCCTCATTTCACTATAATGGGAGACATGAATTTGCAACTGGAGTCATGTGATGACCCACACGCCACCTGCTTTCAACATACCCTCAACATCTTTGGACTGGCCCAATTAGTGACCGCACCCACCCATCTAGCTGGTCACACGTTGGACGGTATCTGTTCCAACCTAGGTACTATGTCCATATCCCCTCCCATTCCGCAAATATGGACTGACCATAGCCTCATCCCCTTCGTAATAGAACAAAGAGTTCAAGCCCCATCAACTATAAAGCGTTCCCAACCCTCCTTCCCGATAAATTGGAAAAAGGTGACCGACCGAATTAAGCAGAACTCCCAACCACTGGCACAGGCACCTAAGTTGGTGGGCGATGTGTCGGTCGACTCATGTAACTTTCATCTCTGGATAAATCAAATTATCTCAGACAATTCCAATCCTAAAGGTGACCGTGTGAAGTGTTCCAGAAGGAAGCTGAACGCCCCTTGGTATACCCAGGCCTTAACTGAGAGCCACCTACTTTGCAGGATAAAAGAAAGGAAGTGGAGGAAAACATATGATGAGGCATCCAGAGCCCTCTATGTTCAACAGAGGAAACTATACCTCTCTAGCATAAAATCCGCTAAAAAAGAGTATTATACTAAAGCCATCAACGATGCCCACCAGAAACAAAAAACGGTTTTCTCAATCGTAAAATCCTTCACCCACCCCAAAGCCCTACAGCCTGAAATCCCTCCCTCTGAAATCTTGTGCAACAATATTGCTAATTTCTTCGGGGAAAAAATAGCCAACATTCAAAAGGATTTCCCGCCCCCCCTGACCATTCCCATTCTACAACCCCAGAAGCAGGTAGCCGATAACCATCCTTCTCTCTGCAGGTTCCAACCCGTCTCCCTCCAGCAGACCCGTAAAGCGATCATGGCCTGCAAATCAGGAGCACCCACTGACTCCTGTCCCCCTCGTATACTTCATCACTTAATTGATGCAGTCAATCCAAATATCAACGCTATCATAAATGCTTCTTTAGACTCAGGGGTAGTGCCCAACGAATGGAAGAAGGCTATCGTGAAACCCTTGATGAAAAAACAAAATAAATCCCCCACAGACCTAACCAACATGCGCCCTATCTCACTCCTGCCTGCCCTAGGAAAGATCACGGAGCAGATAGTGTACTGGGAGCTGAAAGCCTTTGTGGAGGACCATAACATTCTGCATCCACAGCAATCTGGCTTTCGCCCCAGCCACTCCACTGAAACAGCCCTTATAGAACTCTCCGACTCCATCAAGTTCCTGCAGGATGAGGGGAGGAAAGCCGTCCTCATCCTGCTTGATCTCACAGCAGCGTTCGATACAATTTCTCATGCTATCCTGATTGACAGGATGCGTGAGATTGGCGTGACAGACACAGCTTTGGCATGGGTAACATCTTTCCTGACCAATAGGTCCCAATCTGTGTCACTGGGCCCCCATCTATCCAGCGTAAAAACCATTACATCGGGAGTACCGCAGGGGTCCACATTAAGTCCATTATTGTTTAACATCTACATGGCACCCCTCCTAGCTGTGATAGAGTCCCATGGGATCCTAGTCACGTCTTACGCTGACGACACACAACTTGTCGTCTCTATCGACAAAAA
Source organism: Lissotriton helveticus (assembly GCF_964261635.1). Taxonomy (NCBI): domain Eukaryota; kingdom Metazoa; phylum Chordata; class Amphibia; order Caudata; family Salamandridae; genus Lissotriton; species Lissotriton helveticus. Next base: position 492,885,917 of record NC_136063.1, read on the forward strand.
CTGCACGGACACAGAGCTGCGTTTCCAGAATTGTCTCACGGATGTATTTCAGTGGTTGAACAAAAACCACTTGAAGTGCAACAGTGGGAAAACTGAAATCATACCATTAGGTAAAGATCTGCCCTTCTGTCCTAAGGATTGGTGGCCCAAAGACTCAGAGGCCCCGCCTAGTGCAGTGACCTCTGCACGTAATCTTGGCGTGCAATTTGATACAGCTCTATCCTTTGATGATCACGTCAGGATCACGGCAGGCTGCTGTTTCGGACTTATCAAATCTTTAAAAAAATTCTTTGACTTCCGCCCCATTGCATCCAGGAAATCGGTCGTGGTCGCATTAATACTCTCCCGACTCGACTACTGCAATGGGTTGATGGCTGGAGTGAAAAAGTCCACACTGAAGAAGTTGCAAAGTGTACAGCACGCAGCTGCAAGATTAGTGTTAAAACTTCCCAGGATATCCTCAGCCTCAGCAGCATTAAATCGTCTTCATTGGTTGCCCCTGCACAAGAGGATCCTCTTCAAACTTCTACTAACAGTTTTCAAAGCACTAAAAAACATCGGTCCGAAATACCTTATCAACCGCTTTGTTCACTATGACCCCGTACGAAGTTTGAGATCCTCCGGTGGTAACCTTACCAGGATTCCGAGGTATAAATATAAAACCAGGGGCGGAAAAACTTTCACAGTCCTCGCAGCTAGGGCCTGGAACAACTTGCCTTTAAATCTCAGACTGGTCGAGACTGAGAGTCTTTTCAGGAAACAACTGAAGACCTGGGTCTATCAGCAATCTGATGCTTATGTTATGGCCGCTATCTAGAGCTTCCTTCATCCAATCTCATCCACACACAATTTCTCAGCGCCAAGATGCTCCTTCCGGAGCGATAGGCCGCGCTTAATAAATACTCACAAATACAAAAATACAAATACTCGCACTTACTTGCTGACAGGATCCCTCCCACCTTTAGCACCTACTCGCGCCTCTTCGGTCCGAATGTTGTTGGACCGGAAGCGTCGGGTTGGTTTTAAGCTGATTGCTCGTCTCGAACTTCCTAGTTGGAGGCTAGAAAGCGCCAAGAGACAGCGCGATCGAAAACGGCAGCCATCTTAGGTGTATCGGAGCTAAATCGGCAATTTTTAAAGGCATATTATTCTCGAAAGGGGCGGCCATTACTGTTTTTAAATAAGTTTGGACATATTACAGCTATCCCTTATTATTATAAAACAGTTTACAGAAAAAATAGAAAAAAAATTTGGGGAAAATACAAATTGTCCAATTATATCAGGATTACAGTTCAGTATGTACCACAATATCCCACAAAACTCCAGACATTGGAACTGAGTTACTAATCCATTCGTTTGTGGTTTTTGGCAACTTATCGATGGAATTAGTATTTAGTATCCAGCTCACTAGGTTCAATCACCTTTTATTTCCGTTAAGTGAATTGTCCCCAAGGGATTTCATCATTCAAACCCACAACATGAGAACGGAGTTTGAAAACCCAACGCTGTTCTTTTTCTAGTAGTTTTTTCTCCATGTCTGTGTGTGGCTGTTGTGTTTCAAGGACCACCCAACGCATGTCATTTGGGGTGTGTCCCTTTTCCAGAAAATGTGTGGTCATTTTAGTGTTTGAGTGTTTACATCTAAAATTACTACGGTGTTCCACCATCCGTGTGTTGACCTTCCTAGTGGTCATGCCTATGTAGTATAGATCACATGTACATGTTATCATATAAACCACCCCAGATGTGTTACAATTGGAGAAAGATCTCAAGTCCCAGGTAAGACCATTGTTGAATGTGATTTGTTTTGTTGCACTGGTTAGATGACAAACACTACAATTTGAACATGGGTAGTGTCCCATTGGTAGTGGGTGTAGACGACGAACTGTGCCTTCTGTGACCTTTGGGCCTATATGGACTACTAAGTGCTTTAGATTTTTACCTTTGCGGTGGCTGAACATAGGTTGGGTCAGGTTAAGGCCACCACTATTAAGTGTCCTCCAATGTTTTTTGACAATTTTTGTCACTTTTTGTGAAGCCACGGTGTAAGTAGTGACACAGATTGGCCTCCTGTCACTATCATTCTTTTGCTCAGCTATAGGCTTTTTTTCTAAAAGCGCGTCTCTGTTATTATTTGATGCTCTCTTTTTTGCTTTTGAAACGATCTTGTGTGGGTATTGTCTCAGTAGTAGTTTAGTACTCAATTCTTTGGCTTGTACCTCATAATCTCGTTTCTCTGAACAGTTTCGCCTTAGGCGTAAAAACTGCCCGAAGGGCAAATTCTCCCGTAATTGCCGTGGGTGGAAACTTTCAAAGTTTAACAGACAATTTCTGGCCGTGGGTTTGAAATGTGTTGTTGTAGTCAATTTCCCACCTTCTGCTATTATATTTAGGTCTAAAAAGACCAGCTTTTCTCTACTCATTGTGGAGGTAAAATTCAAAAAGGTATCTTGAGAATTTAACCAAACTAGGAATAGGTCGACTTCCATTTCATTTCCATTCCAGATGAGGAAAACGTCATCAATGTAACGTCTCCACATCTGGATGTGTGTTGAGTGTGGGTTGTCAGGGATCAGAATTATCTTTTTTTCAAGTTGGTAGACACACAACCCTGCCACACTTGGCGCAAATGTGCTTCGCATGCTGGTACCGTGGGTTTGCCTGTACAGAGTGTGTTGGAATAGGAAAAAGTTTTCAGTTAAGGCTAAGCGGCAGCATTCCAAAACAACATGTCTTGGTGTCTTGTATTGCCACTCACTTTCAAACAGAATTTCTTCCAGGATTTGTAGTGTCTCTTTGTGGGGCAAGCTGGTGTACAGACTCTCCACATCGAGTCCGACCAGTTTTTGTGTGGTGGGGTAAAAATCCAGGTCTTTAATTAGGCATAACACTGCTTTGGTGTCTTGTAAGTATGTTTCCGTTTGCTGCACTCGAGGTCGTAAGAAGGCGTCTGCAAATTTTGACAGAGGCTCCAGGATCGACCCAATCCCAGAGACAATTGGTCTCCCTGGTGGATTCTCTAATCTTTTGTGAATCTTTGGGATGGTGTAAAAGTATGGTGTTCTTGGATGTTTATTTTCCAGAAATTCAGCTTCTTTTCTAGACAGCGAATCGTTTATTAGGCATTCTTCCACCATTCTCGTAATTTCAATTCTCAGACGTTCTGTAGGATCCACAGTTAGGATCTCATAATTCCGCTGATCTGCCAAAAGTCTGAGACACTCGGAATCATAGTCTTTTGAGTTCTGCACCACTGTCGCTCCGCCTTTATCAGCCGGTTTGATTGTAATATTTGTATCATTTACCAGTTCTTGTATTGCCTCTTTTTCGGATCTACTGGTATTGTGAAAGGTTCTCAATGACCCAGTATCCAACTCCATTACCTCTTTTAAAATCGCTTTCTCGAAGGCTAGCAGTTCCACTGGCAGACCTGCTGCTGGGGGGGGGTAAATGAGGATTTTTTCTTTAATCCTGTATCACTCAAGGTTCCCACAGTTTGTGGTTTATCTTTGAAATACACTTGCAATTTTATACTGCGAACGAACTCCTTCAGTTCACAGTATAACTTGAATTTGTCCAGATTTGTTGTTGGGGGGGAAGACCATAGAAATATTGCATTGGGTGGTCCTTGAAACACAACAGCCACACACAGACATGGAGAAAAAACTACTAGAAAAAGAACAGCGTTGGGTTTTCAAACTCCGTTCTCATGTTGTGGGTTTGAATGATGAAATCCCTTGGGGACAATTCACTTAACGGAAATAAAAAGGGGATTGAACCTAGTGAGCTGGATACTAAATACTAATTCCATCGATAAGTTGCCAAAAACCACAAACGAATGGATTAGTAACTCAGTTCCAATGTCTGGAGTTTTGTGGGATATTGTGGTACATACTGAACTGTAATCCTGATATAATTGGGCAATTTGTATTTTCCCCCCCAAAAAATTCTATTTTTTCTGTAAACTGTTTTATAATAATAAGGGATAGCTGTAATATGTCCAAAATTATTTAAAAACAGTAATGGCCGCCCCTTTCAAGAATAATCTGCCTTTACAAATTGCCGATTTAGCTCCGATACACCTAAGATGGCAGCCCTTTTCGATCGCGCTGTCTCTTGGCGCTTTCTCTTGGCGCTTTCTAGCCTCCAACTAGGAAGTTCGAGACGAGCAATCAGCTTAAAACCAACCCGACGCTTCCGGTCCAACAACATTCGGACCGAAGAGGCGCGAGTAGGTGCTAAAGGTGGGAGGTATCCTGTCAGCAAGTAAGTGCGAGTAGACAAGTATGTGGCAGACGAGGTGCCTTTTCTGATCCCGTTTTCCGCGGGCTGACCTGCAAGCGCGTGACACACGAGCATGTAGGTTTTTACAAACAAGACAAGCAGATGAATTATCCGCCCTTTACCTCCATCTCTCTTTTAGATTGCTGGGATACTGAACCCCTTCGAGTCCATGGGGCGCAGCTAGGTCCCACTACATGTATGTAAATATGTATGAGTGTGTAAGCAAGATGAGTGACTGTTTTCTCACAGCAAGGTGCCCACCACGTTTTTTATGCATGAGAACGACCACGTTTTATGCATGAAAACAATCACGTTTTTATATAAGGACGTCCTGTTGAGGACCACAAGAAACGAAATTACAGTTCTCTTGGGTTTTCCAACATGTGTGATTTATGTGTGTATGTACTGGGGGTCACACCCCGTGACAATTTAAGTTGTTCTTTGTTTTACAGGAACCACGTGATTCAATAGAATACGTAGGTATTACATGCATGAACCAATTTCGATTGCAGTATTTCACTTATTAGCTCATTGCAGCTTTTTTAAGGAGTGGCGAACACAGGGCTGGTCCCTGTGTAGTCCTGAGGAAGTGCTTGGGGTATGCACGAAACATGTTGACAGGAGTTGATAGGTACACCTAAATACATTGCTTTTAGGTATCCTGATTTTCCACCCCTCTTTTTAATGTTACCACCTGGAAGCAAGAATAACATTTATTAAAAGCTTACTAGGCAGGTATTTTTTAATCATTCACTTATACCACTCCATCACCACACCTGCACCACACATAGCCAATTTATAAGTGCTCCTACGTAATTCGTCAGTCGCAGCACGCCCCAGTCCGCAGCGGACTGGGATGGCCCCGATGATGAAGCATGTCACCATGGGGCAACCCTGGTGAGTGAGGGGACACCAAGAAAAAGAGCAATTCTCTTTTTCTATTCACTATACCCACCATTCCAACTCCAATGAATGGTGTGAATGGTACTATAGTTAGTGGCTAGGCTTTTTGATTTCTATTCCCCAGAGATCTTCTGTTGACTAAAGTATTTGGAGGGTGAGCCTATGCCTTTCCTTCCCTCTACCTCCCTCTCTTTTTGTGCAGTACTGATGAGACCAGAGATTTCGTTCTAAATGTATATATTGCATTGGTTGCATGCTTGTTGTTGTGTAATATAAATCTATTTAAACACCACAATAGTATTATGTTGGCACGGTTGCAAACACATATTTAGGCCTGGGCGGTGTACGCAGAGTTCAGCGAAGTGACCAAAAAACTCTGCAATGCTACGCAGAGTTCCGCAAGTAGCAGAGTGCTTTAGATCAGGCCATTCGCGCTAATTTCAGCCCTGGATGTTTGTCCATGCTGCAAAACCCAGCGCAATTGGCACCATGCGCATCACAAGAGGGTGCTGCTTCTTTTTGCTGCACAATCATATGTTCTACTCGAGCTGCAGCTTCGTCAATACGAACGTAAAGTTTCTCAAAGTGATTGGTAGCAGGCATCCATGAACACCTGCATTGAGAAATCTCGCTGGGAGTTGGCCTGGAGTAAGATTTTCCTAGCACGTGCTCGCCAATTTAACATTGGCAAACGCAAGCAAGGAAAAAACTATTCTCCATGGAACTCCGAGCACTGCGTGGAGCTCGTAGTGGGAAAAATCCGCAAGCTCCACAAGCGGAATTTTACACCCATGCCTAATTTAAATTTAAACAACGTATCCAAAGAGCCCTTTTGTGAAAAGTGGAGATACTATGGTAAAACTGGAAGGGTTTAGACAACGCAAGTGGCACAGGCAGTTCTATTTTATGTGTAACGTAGTGCTACAACCTTAATTATTTTTTTTATTTGTTATAAGTAATGTAAAATAATTTAAAAACTGAAACACAAATAACATACCCTATGCTGACAGATTTCCAGCACTTCCATCCTTTGAGAAACAGGAAGGTAGTATTTACTCCTTTTGATAAAACAACCTCCGAAGAAGTGTAGACATGTAAAATGTGATGCCGTGGGTGGCTCCTGCGGGGAGTAGGGAAATGAAAACCTTACATAAAGCACCCAGAGACAGGGATGAAGTGCTCAACAAAGCATGCAGGGGTGACGGGGGGCGGGAGGGGGTGGGGGTTGTGGAGGTAAGGAGGACAGAAAATGAAGGGAAGCATGTGGGCAATGGATGGAGGCAAGAGATAATGAGCAAGCCTTTCGTTCCGAAGGTAGTTGCAGATGTAAAGATTGCATCAGTTGTGCACTTGCTATTGTACAATATAAATCTATTTAAATACTACAATAGCCTTATGTCTGCAAGGTTACAAACACCTACACCTTCACTATTGCCTGAGGCTTGAGCCGGGCTGCTACCTTTTAAAACGCTCTGATTCAGATTTTATTTTATTACTGTGATTACCCTTTGTGTCCTACCCCCCCCTGCAAGCACACGCGGAATTATCGCGCTGCTCGAGATATTACCGCTCAGGCGATTTAAAATACTGAGCTAACTTACTGGAGGGAGCGCTGCATTTTCGCTCACCTGCCTCCTCCCCTGGGTGCACAGCCGATTCAGGGCTGACTCAGCTGGGCCACGCTCGATCAAACGGCGGCGGGCATTTTGGATAGGGACAGTATAAAAATAGTAAAAGGACTTGCTCGCGAGGATATCACCTTCACTATTGCCTGAGGCTTGAGCCGGGCTGCTACCTTTTAAAACGCTCTGATTCAGATTTTATTTTATTACTGTGATTACCCTTTGTGTCCTACCCCCCCCTGCAAGCACACGCGGAATTATCGCGCTGCTCGAGATATTACCGCTCAGGCGATTTAAAATACTGAGCTAACTTACTGGAGGGAGCGCTGCATTTTCGCTCACCTGCCTCCTCCTCTGGGTGCACAGCCGATTCAGGGCTGACTCAGCTGGGCCACGCTCGATCAAACGGCGGTGGCCATTTTGGATAGGGACAGTATAAAAATAGTAATAGGACTTGCTCGCGAGGATATCACCTTCACTATTGCCTGAGGCTTGAGCCGGGCTGCTACCTTTTAAAACGCTCTGATTCAGATTTTATTTTTTTACTGTGATTACCCTTTGTGTTCTACCCCCCCCTGCAAGCACACGCGGAATTATCGCGCTGCTCGAGATATTACCGCTCAGGCGATTTAAAATACTGAGCTAACTTACTGGAGGGAGCGCTGCATTTTCGCTCACCTGCCTCCTCCCCTGGGTGCACAGCCGATTCAGGGCTGACTCAGCTGGGCCACGCTCGATTAAACGGCGGCAGCCATTTTGGATAGGGACAGTATAAAAATAGTAAAAGGACTTGCTCGCGAGGATATCACCTTCACTATTGCCTGAGACTTGAGCCGGGCTGCTACCTTTTAAAACGCTCTGATTCAGATTTTATTTTATTACTGTGATTTCCCTTTGTGTCCTACCCCCCCTGCAAGCACACGCGGAATTATCGCGCTGCTCGAGATATTACCGCTCAGGCGATTTAAAATACTGAGCTAACTTACTGGAGGGAGCGCTGCATTTTCGCTCACCTGCCTCCTCCCCTGGGTGCACAGCCGATTCAGGGCTGACTCAGCTGGGCCACGCTCGATCAAACGGCGGCGGCCATTTTGGATAGGGACAGTATAAAAATAGTAAAAGGACTTGCTCGCGAGGATATCACCTTCACTATTGCCTGAGGCTTGAGCCGGGCTGCTACCTTTTAAAACGCTCTGATTCAGATTTTATTTTATTACTGTGATTACCCTTTGTGTCCTACCCCCCCCTGCAAGCACACGCGGAATTATCGCGCTGCTCGAGATATTACCGCTCAGGCGATTTAAAATACTGAGCTAACTTACTGGAGGGAGCGCTGCATTTTCGCTCACCTGCCTCCTCCCCTGGGTGCACAGCCGATTCAGGGCTGACTCAGCTGGGCCACGCTCGATCAAACGGCGGCGGCCATTTTGGATAGGGACAGTATAAAAATAGTAAAAGGACTTGCTCGCGAGGATATCACCTTCACTATTGCCTGAGGCTTGAGCCGGGCTGTTACCTTTTAAAACGCTCTGATTCAGATTTTATTTTATTACTGTGATTACCCTTTGTGTCCTACCCCCCCCTGCAAGCACACGCGGAAATATCGCGCTGCTTGAGATATTACCGCTCAGGCGATTTAAAATACTGAGCTAACTTACTGGAGGGAGCGCTGCATTTTCGCTCACCTGCCTCCTCCCCTGGGTGCACAGCCGATTCAGGGCTGACTCAGCTGGGCCACGCTCGATCAAACGGCGGCGGCCATTTTGGATAGGGACAGTATAAAAATAGTAAAAGGACTTGCTCGCGAGGATATCACCTTCACTATTGCCTGAGGCTTGAGCCGGGCTGCTACCTTTTAAAACGCTCTGATTCAGATTTTATTTTATTACTGTGATTACCCTTTGTGTCCTACCCCCCCCCTGCAAGCACACGCGGAATTATCGCGCTGCTCGAGATATTACCGCTCAGGCGATTTAAAATACTGAGCTAACTTACTGGAGGGAGAGCTGCATTTTCGCTCACCTGCCTCCTCCCCTGGGTGCACAGCCGATTCAGGGCTGACTCAGCTGGGCCACGCTCGATCAAACGGCGGCGGCCATTTTGGATAGGGACAGTATAAAAATAGTAAAAGGACTTGCTCGCGAGGATATCACCTTCACTATTGCCTGAGGCTTGAGCCGGGCTGCTACCTTTTAAAACGCTCTGATTCAGATTTTATTTTATTACTGTGATTACCCTTTGTGTCCTACCCCCCCCTGCAAGCACACGCGGAATTATCGCGCTGCTCGAGATATTACCGCTCAGGCGATTTAAAATACTGAGCTAACTTACTGGAGGGAGCGCTGCATTTTCGCTCACCTGCCTCCTCCCCTGGGTGCACAGCCGATTCAGGGCTGACTCAGCTGGGCCACGCTCGATCAAACGGCGGCGGCCATTTTGGATAGGGACAGTATAAAAATAGTAAAAGGACTTGCTCGCGAGGATATCACCTTCACTATTGCCTGAGGCTTGAGCCGGGCTGCTACCTTTTAAAACGCTCTGATTCAGATTTTATTTTATTACTGTGATTACCCTTTGTGTCCTACCCCCCCCTGCAAGCACACGCGGAATTATCGCGCTGCTCGAGATATTACCGCTCAGGCGATTTAAAATACTGAGCTAACTTACTGGAGGGAGCGCTGCATTTTCGCTCACCTGCCTCCTCCCCTGGGTGTACAGCCGATTCAGGGCTGACTGAGCTGGGCCACGCTCGATCAAACGGCGGCGGCCATTTTGGATAGGGACAGTATAAAACAGACGGCCATTGCTTCGCGCAGCGAACGCGTACAGCGGGCGCGCCGTAGTCGCGCCGGAGTCCAGCCAGAGTCCTGCCCGTCTGCGCTCGTCCGCGCTAGGCAGGGCCCTGGGCTCTGACATACCCCTCAATTGGTGAGTAAAGCCACTATATCCACCATGACTCTTACATATTCTTCCGAGGAGTTATTTGCGCTACGTGGTGCTCCTAATAACAACTGCTCCACCTACCCTTACCCTCCTCATAAGTTCAGCTGTTCTCGCTGTAGTTTTTCACTAAAAACCCCTACCACATGCAGATCCCTCCAACATCAAGGCAGACGAAAGAGACAGGTATGCTCTAGGACTACTTCCACTCGCCCCCTTTTAAGATTTTGGAGCATAAATTGCAGATCCTTACCACAACACAGATACAATATCCATGATTTTCTCGTTCAAAACCAACCTGATGCTATATTCCTGACCGAGACGTGGCTCAGAGACTGCTCAGGCCCGGATATTGCAGACGCCGTTCCCTCTAATTATGCCATTCTTCGTCAAGATAGAGTTTCCGGTAGAGGTGGAGGAATTGCAATTATTTACAAGAATACATATACTTGTAAATTGGTAGATACCACTCAAAAAGATTGTGAATCAGCCCTTTTCAAATTGTCTATTACCCCCCAATTCACGCTGTCAGGACTACTGGTATACCGTCCCCCTGGGACAGCGAGCCCTTGGATAACATCATTACCGGATTTCCTAGCTCCAGTAATGCTTAAAGCACCGAATTTCACAATCTTAGGGGACCTAAATATACATTTAGACGACCATGAGTGCCCTAATAGGAATCAGCTTCTCTCTATTTTGGAAGCTTTTAACCTTCAACTTCTAAACACAGGTCCCACTCACTGTGCTGGTCACTTACTGGACCCGATCTTATCCAACCTATCTCTAGACTGTTCTCGTGAAGCCCTACAAATTACCTGGTCCGACCACTTAGCTGTCCCCTTCTCTTTTGATATGGCTGATACAGCAATAAGACCTGAGGTGGAAACTACGCGGCCAGTTCGGAATTGGGGGAAGATCAACATGCCAGAACTCAATAAACTATTGATCAAAACACTTCCGTGTGTTGAACTACCCACTGCAGCACTCAATTGCGCCACTGAATCCTGGCTAATCACTGCACTTAATACAGCGCTTCCAATGACATCAAAGCCTGTATTTTCACACCATCCCCCTGCTCCATGGTACTCGGAACAACTTAAAAGCATCCGCTCACATTGTAAGACCTTGGAGCGTAAATGGAGACAAGGCTATTCTCCTTCTCGCAAAGCGATATACAAAGATGCCTTGAAAAAATACCACAACAGTTGTAAAACTGCTAAAGCAGACTACACAAGGAAAACTGTGACCGATGCACAAAGCTGCCCAAAGGTGCTATTTTCTGTTGTCAAAAAACTGACCGGTGCTAACTCTACCCCTCCTCCCCCGGCACTTGATGCTACTCAATGTCAGTCCTTAGCGGATTACTTTATAAATAAAGTTGATCTTATCTATGAAAATTTCACTACACTTCCAGGCACTACATACACTGTCCCTGACACAGTCCAGGAATTGGAAAATACCAACATTAATACAGTAGTCACTACCTGGCAGCCCTTAGATGCCATTTCCTTCCTCTCCTGTTTAAATAGTGTGAGATCGGGCTCCCCACAGGACGCTCTCCCGGCTAAAATACTAAAACAATTAGATCCCCTCACTTATCCCCCTATCATTAAATTACTCAACGCTTCTCTGAGCGAGGCCCATGTCCCACAACCTTGGAAACACGCCATGGTTGTACCGTTATTGAAAAAACTGGGTGCAGATCCTTTAAATCCTGCTAACTTTCGCCCTATATCTTTGCTGCCAATCTTCTCAAAAATACTGGAGAGACATATAAATTCTCAGCTCTCCAAACTGGTTGAAAACACTGGTTTTCTCCATTCTTCTCAGTCGGGCTTTCGGCCTAGGCACTCAACTGAGACAGCCCTCCTGGGGGTGACAGAGAGTCTTAGGCACGGTGTCGATCAGGGAAACACCATGGCGCTCATCCTGCTGGATTTGAGCGCAGCCTTCGACACCGTGTCACATTCCATCCTTACTGACTCTCTGAAATCTCTAGGTGTGGCAGGCCAGGCCTTGGCCTGGCTGGTGTCTTTCCTTAGCGATCGAAGCTTCCAAGTGTTTTCTTCTAAAGCAGCCTCCGCCATCTGTCCATCCACCCACGGCGTCCCCCAGGGCTCAATTCTTAGCCCTTTATTATTTAACATTTACGTTAAACCCTTGGCAACCATAGTCGAACAAGCTGGGTTAACCCTGTTTTCCTACGCATATGACACCCAGATCGTCTTCTCCTTATCAGGGAGAGATGTAAACAACATCTCCGCACTCAGGTCGGGCCTCACTCTTGTGGCCGATTGGATGCGGAGAAATTGTCTCAAACTGAATGGGGAGAAGACCGAGGTGGTCATTCTGGGACAGAACAAACATCTATGGGGTCCCCGCCACTGGCCCATCGAACTGGGAAATGCGCCTACACCTTCTACTGCAGTTCGTAACCTGGGTGTCATTATTGACGACAGGCTAACTATGAGACAACAGGCTACTAAGGTTTCAGCCATCTGCTTTTCAACCTTGCGGTGGCTTCACAAGATTTTGTGGATGCTCCCCCTTTCCTCTCGCAGAACTGTGGTCCAGGCACTTGTAACATCACGCCTGGACTATGGCAACATTCTTTACTTGGGTGCAGATAAAGCCACTATACACGTGCTGCAGGTGGTGCAAAATGCGGCCGCGCGCCTGCTAAAGAACGTCCCCAGACGCTCCTCAGCCACTGCCGCCTTGCGCGACCTCCATTGGCTGAGCATCCCAGAACGTGTTAAATTCAAGGCACTCTGCTACATGTTCAAGGCTAAGCAGGGTAGCGCCCCAGTATATGTTCAGGGGCTGGTAAAGCCCTACAGACCCCTGCGCTCACTAAGGTCATCGGACACTGGCAATTTCACAGTACCAAGATGGAAGCTGACAAAAATGGGAGGCCGCTCCTTTTCCACTCTGGGTCCTAAATACTGGAACTCCCTCCCATTGGCATTAAAATCTGAGACCAACCTATTCCGCTTTCGTAAGGCTCTGAAGACCCTGCTCTTTACTAAGCGTGACCAATAGTCGGCTGAGGCCTCAAGTCAAGGTGACACTCCCTCTTTCTTCTACATTCTATCCCTGGCGCCGGGAAACCCATTGTGGGTAGCTGTGCGCGATACAAGCTTAAATAAATAAAATAAATAAATACATTTAAATGTAAACAGCGTATCCAAACAGCCCTTGGTTTAAAAGTAGAGATATCATGGCATTCCGTGTGAAAAGCTGGAAGGGTTGGTACAACGTCAATGGCACATGGATATCGGTTTTATGTGTAGCTTTGTGTTGCAGCCTTATTGTTTCATTTTTTTGAGTAATGTTAAATAATTATAAAAATTAAACACAAATACCGTGCCCTATACTGACAGAGTTCCAGCCATTCCAGCCTTTAAGAGCCAGAAGGGTAATATTTACTCCTTTAGATAAAACAAACTCTGAAGAGTTTTTTAAACATGTAAAATGTGATGCCGTGGGGGGCTCCTGCGGGGGGTAGAGAAACAAAAACATTCCATGAAGTGCCCAAGGCCAGTTCTCTCCGTGCCTAACCAAATACCAAAAATAGGTAAAATAAACCATTTGCTGGTTCCCCGCGGCTCAAGAGACACGGAGGACGTGGCAACGCATGGAGAGGCATCCAGGGGATGGAGAATTGTGGACAGAAGGATTAGAGCAAATGAAGAGAAACGTGTTGGCAGTGGATGGAGGTGAGAGAAAATGAGCAAGCCTTTCGTTCCGAAAGCAGTTGCAGATGTAAAGATTGCATTGGTTGCACAATTGTTGGTCAAACAGAAACAGAAAACGAAGTGCCAACATGTAACGAAATAGGCTGAGAAGCAATAAGACATGTAACAGGCCCAGTTGCCAGGGACATGAACCACCTACCAAAAGGTTAGACAAATCCGAAAATTAGCCATTGAAAGAAAGGGAATTTAGATAAGCACATACAGGAACTAATGGGGAGCGAGGGGTGTGATTAATGTCCATAGAGGAGATACAGCATGCCTCACTGCTAGGCTCGACCTAAAAAATGATGTGGTCTCCTACTACCCATCCCCACCATTGTCTGTGTCTTCCCATCCTTCTATTACTGAACCTCGGCTTCTTGCTTTCCAGCACTGCTCCAACTGGCTTTCAAAGAGCGCAGCGAGAGCAGCCTGGAGTTTTTTTAGGACGTAGCAAAATAGGGAAGGGCTGCAGAGTATTTCTTGATGATGAAAGACTGCAAAGGATTCTGCGTTTCTTTGCCTTTGCTAAGCATGACTGCCAGCCATCACACTGAAACTAAGTATGCATAACTTTATTGTAAGTCACATAAATTAATATTATGGCTGGCATTTCTGCTCTTTCAGAAGGTAGCAGCAATATAAATCCAGCATTCCAAACATGAATAAAACATTGATACACATAAACACCTCTCTTCTTGTATCGCTGCTACTGCTCAGAAAATTATTCTCGTGCACAGTGATGGAGCGAGATAGAAAACAAAATTTTGTTTAAACTCGCGAAGTCACATTTCCATAACATGAATAAAAATATTAATGATTTGTGATATGTCATACTAATATAACTTAGATTAAACTTTACACGTGGGGGGACTAACATGTGTGCTCATAAACGTGCATAATTGTTGCATCTTTTTGTTCGTGCAAAATAATAAAATAATTTATTGTTTTCGTTTTTGTCATTACTAACTGCTGCAAACTTAAAAGAAACATGTGCTTGTTTTGCTTTTCCTTGTCTGTGTGATGTCATTTCTACTATTCTAGGTGCAAATGGGTCTCATGGAATAACGGAGACTGGTAGATATAAACGCTGCTTTATTTGTTTGCAATGGCTAGGTAACATTTTGATTAATCGGGTGGGTTAAATAATTAGTAAAACTTGGGGTGGATACAGAATCTACATTATTTCTTACATTAATACTTTTCTTGTGTTTGTTTTATATTAGAAATCATAAGTTGCCTGCTTTTGGGCCTAGTCAATTGAGCCGCAGAAAAGAGCTGACATGTAATTCTGCAGAAAGTCACGAGACGCCCATTCTGAAATAAATTATTCGTCAAAAGCTGCGTTCACAAAGCAAAAACTAATGCTGTCATCATTCTGTCGGACATGGCCAAGGTCGAAAGTGAACATTTTGTCAGTCCTTAACTTGGCATCCGCGGAAGTATAATGAAAGTCAATGGACGCTGCGAGAATGACTTTATACATTTGTTGCAATATGAGGAAGCTTCTGGCTTCACGTGGAAGGGACAATGGTCTCTATGAAATATGATTTAGTGGAACTTTTTGAAAACTGGGTGACATGTCACTTGTCACTCTCAGCCAATGGGACGTCGAAGATTTCTGAAAACTTTCCTTTGCGTAGTTTAGTTAGCATAGAAAGGTATAAAAAGTCATGCCCTTAGGGATGGGCTGGCTGCTGCTTTCTGACTTTCCGATGAGGGTGATGTGCTGTTGGACTTTGCGTGGAGCACGTAAGAATCCTCAAAGAACTTTACTTTAATTTCTATCTATTTAGCTCAGTTAGGGAATTAGATTTTAGAAATGCTAAACTTTAAATATTCACTTTAAAATTGATTCACTTGCTTAAATTGTATTTTTCTCATATTTCTTTACAATCATGCTTGCTTTATTGCAAATAAAATTCATTTATAAAACTATCAACTTATATACCATAATTTAGTAAATAAAATCTTACTTTTGACAAACAAGCTGGTCTTGGTTATTCAGAAGTGTAGGTTACTATTAGCTAGATCACGTCGCCAATGGTGGTCATTTAAATGGTATAGTTTTATTCTAATGACAATATTCCTTTCGCAGATATATAAAATGTATATAGTTTGTAGATAATGTGTATATAGATTTAATTTGACCACCTGATTCAGTAGGCCCAAAATATGTCAGATTTATAAATGGGTCCATATATAGTATAGAAATTTGTTTATAGGTTATGAAGTTGGGTAGCGTAGTTTATGATATATTTTCTATAGGCCGCTGGATCAATTCTCTGGTAGCAGAAATTGATGGTTGCTAAGGGGTAACCAAGGTAATATGTTGGTTGCTAAGGGTTACGTTATGGTATGGAAATAGGATCGATGTTTTAACACATGTTGAATTCGTTTTTCGTGCTATCTGTAAGCTATACCGGTATAGATTGTGTGGCGAGAAATTAGTCACGCAAGCCATCTGTTCTGTTTGTAGTGATATCGCCGAGTATCACAAGAGGTATCGCCGTATACCATAGTGTTGTCGCCGAGCAGCACAGTTTTAGGGCTAGGTCTGAATCTTGTATAGTGAGGGTTTTCTAAGAAATTAGAGCAGCATGAGAATAGGGACAAAGCGCCTTCCATAAAACTCACTGTGATAAGAGTATTAGTTATATCCGAGCTTGAGTGAAGGGTAAATTAGTGTCGGTACATGATTATCTAAAAACAGGTTAGAGTCCTGTACGGGTACATGTTTCATATCTATAAACAGGTGAGAGTCCTGTACGGATAACGTCGTTATTTTGCTAACGGTGCATGATTTCTATAAACAGGTGAGAGTCCTGTACGGATTTCATGTGTGCTTGAAATTAGGGAAATTTCAGTGTGAAAGTGCGAGTTTGAATTGTATTTTATGTTCAAGTGGAAACTCTTAGAACTTTCACTTCGCGGTGGGTTCAGAGCAAAGCGAGTTCATAATTATACGCGTTAGAAGGGTGGGGTAAGGTTACTCTACTGACAATTGAATATTATCCTTAGTGTGAATAGCGCCGTCTATTCCGAAGTGTGGATACTTGAATGTATGTAAACTATCCTAAATAGTGAAACGAACAGATGTTGTCTTTATAGTCATCGTTAAAAATTAATTTACACTGAAAAGTGTTCTTAAAATGGCGCTGTGAAAAGATTTTGTGAAGGAGGGGTAAACGCCAGGAGTGAGAAACGAGAAACCGCAGCTGCTGTGTACGTCACAGAACCGCGCTGGGATTGGGTGACCTACGTCACAAGCTATATTCTGATTGGCTCTTGAGTCTCTGACGGCCTGTGAGCTGATTGGTCCTTCGGAAAAACTCTAAATTTATTGGTTGAGCAGAAAAGTGACGTAGCTCAACTGTCATTGGCTTGTTGGTGTGTTTCGCGCACGGATTGGTTGTTGTACGGAACATCCCGGAAATATTTTACGAACGATTTTGTAAATTAGATTTAACTCTTAAAAATGAGTTATCATTTTAAACATGTTGAGAAAAAGACAACATTATTTCAGAAGTTCAAGAATTTATTTTCACCTGACAAGAAAATCGAAACGCGAGGTGGTAAACTACTTCATAAGTATAAAACACCTGCAGCGTACATGGAAGGTGAATATGGATATCATACTGTCTTATGGTTCGACAGTTGGAAACGATATACTAAAAACGACGGTGTTTTAACTTGGCCTGATGATGGTTCATTTAATGTAAGAGTCTTAAGAAACTTACGAGAGAAAATGAATGCTCTTGTTCCAAAACCGAGACCAACTCAATTTGAAGCTTTAGTTGAGTGGGAAGACGAGATGTATCAGTTACAAAGAGAAGCTAGTGGAATTAAAAGACCTTCTAAAAATCCATCTTGGAAAAGAGAAACTCATGAAGATAGATTGAGAATGTGGAGACAGGGAAACATGAGTGAAGGATTGTATTTAATTCATGAAATGGTAATGGGTACTCCTACAGGGAAATCTATGGAAAGTGAATCTGAGGATGCAGTTATGGAAGAAATATATACAACTGCTAGAAAGAATCAGCCTAATCAGCCTTTGAGACCTCCTAGATCATGGTCTACTCCGGTGGTTTCTACTGAAACTTCACCGAGTGCACCTCCAATTAGTGAAGCTCCTAAACTTTATCCAAATAATTGTGAAATCAATGAAACTCCTAGAAGACCAGAATTCGAGAATGCTCGAAATGAAGGTAGATATTTTACAATGACTCCAAGAGCAAGGGAACCTCCAAAAGATTATACAAGAGAGGCAAGAAATGTTGAAGAGGTTGATTAGAATGAATATATAAGATCAAAGGAAGAACTAATAAAAAGAATTACAAAAGGCATGGAAGCTGTGACAGTTCCAGTAACAATTGGTCCTGTTCAGCCTGTATTTGACCAAAGGGAAACAAACAAAACTGGATTAACTATTCCTTTAAATACAGAAATTCAAAAAGCTGCTGAAAAATTTTATTCAGATTTATCTGAAATAAACACTTCTAAATCAAGAATGCCTGATTTAACCTTTAATGAGGATTTATCTCCAAAAACACCAATGGGTGCTATATCAGATATAGGGAGTCCTGAAGTCAGGGTAACCACACCAAAACTAGATGTGGCCAAATTAAAAGCGAATATCGAAGAATTAATAATTGGAACAATTGGTCCAGATAGTTTAAATTACTATCGGGATGATGAACTACTGTTCATTTGCAAAAGTATTCAGTGGAAAACGAAAAATAAATATGATCAACTAGAGGATCTAGCAGCAGAACTTGAAATCGATGTAAGTAAACAAAAGAATTTTGCAAAACATTACAGATTAGACTTTTCAGAAAGTGACATCGAGAGTTTAAACTCAATGGGAAGAATAGTTCATATTAAAGATTTGATTGTCTATATCAAAAAGCTAGGAGAACTGAATAAATGGAGAGTAAAATGGACGAAAAAGAAGGAAGATGAAAGATTGGATAAATTGTCAAAACAATTTCCAATGAGAGAGATTGCAGGTGGAGGATATGTTCATGTCCCTTGGTCGAGACAGGACATACTGTTATTCACAAATGACTTTCCAAAATTGAGGGAAAAACCAGTTGAGTGGTACAGGCAAGTTGATAGATTCATCAAAGTGTCAAAAGTTCTGTGGATTGATTTAGATGGATTTTTTGACATTGTCGTTCCATCTGATCTTTGGACAGAATGCAAAATATCGATTAGTTGGCCAAAAGCAGAACCTGAGCGAATTAAAGAAACAGGTGCTCCAAATCCACTTGTAATGGATTTTTATGAGAAAGTAATTGTTTGGATGAAAAACAAAATTCCACCCAAAGAAGTTGATTGGGTTAAAATAGAAAGAACAGAACAGGAAACAAAAGAATCAGTTCATTCTTTTTATGAAAGACTACTGTTAATCTTTAAACAATACAGTGGTTATGAAAAATTAGATGAAAAAGACATGAGTCATTTTGTCTATAGATTTGTTTATGGACTAAAACCTGAAATTGGAGAAATGATCAGAACTAGTATTGTCGGATGGCAATCACTATCTGTAGATGATATTCTAAGAAAAGCAAAGTATTGTAGCGATGAAATAGAAGTAAAACAGAAGAAGCTGAAGGAGAAAGCCATGTGGGCTCAGGTAAAGGTGGCTGAGCAACAGATTGCCAGCATGGGAAATAAGAACACTAATTTTGTTCAAACTGGAAATACAAACCAGATACAAGGAAAGTTTAAAGGTAATAATTTCCCAAAGAAATTTAGCCCAAAGATTGAGGAGCTGAAGCAAAGATTACCTTGTTTTAATTGTGGCGAAATTGGACATTGGAGGGACGAGTGTCCTCATCCTCCTAAAAACTTAAAGAATCCCTTATTGAATCCACAGATGCAGAATGGTGTTGACCTGCAGCGACAGCTACAGATGCAACAGGGGTTAAACGAATGTAATATTCAGCGACAGTTACAGCAACAGCAACAACAACAGGTGAATAATCGTCAAGACCAATTGCCACAACCACCTTTTCCGAATTGTGGGGGAGTTCAAAAATATAATCCAAACGTGGGATTTCAGGGAAGTGAACAGGTAATAAAACCACAAAAACAGCAAAAGCAGCAAAGGGTTCAAATGCAAAATGCTTCACAACAATTTTTATTAACAGAAAATCAAGACAGCGATTCTGATGATTATTGTTGACGGTGCCCGAGAGAGGAGGAAGAGTGTGTTGTTGGAGCCACTCTTGAGGTTGACCAGTCTGGTCCTTTTGTAAACGGGAAAGTTAATGATGTAGACATCACTTTTCTAGTGGACACTGGTGCTACCCGTTCTACTGTTAGATCAGTGGAAATTGAAAACCTACCTCTCTCTGGGGATACCATCCAAGTTGTTGGAGTAAGTAATCAGCAAATTAAAACTGACTTAACTGATCCAGTACCAGTTGAAATTGGAAATTACAAAGACAAACACAGATTTGTGGTTTGTAATAGTAGTCCAGTAAATCTATTGGGCAGAGACATCCTATGTAAAATGAATTGTAGAATATATTGTTCTCCTGATGGAGTTGAGTTACAAACAATGGAGGAAGATGGTTTATACAGAATGACAATGATGATGATAGAAGCAGAAGAAATAAAATTGTTTCCTGCATTTGAAGAAAAAGATCTACCTGAAGAACTCAAAGAAACAGTGAAATCTGAAATATGGGATTTTAGTGGAAATGAGATGGGTCTGATGAAAAACGTAGATCCAGTAAAAATTACATTGAAACAGGGAATAGAATTTCCAAACACTCCACAATATAAAATGAAAACAGAAACAATTGAAGGTATTACACCTATAATCGAAAAATTAATAAAGCAAGGTGTATTAAAGGAAATGAAGAGTAGCTCTTGTAATTCACCAATTATGGGAGTTAAAAAGTCTAACGGAACATTTAGAATCGTACAAGATTTAAGAAAGGTTAATCAAATTGTCGTTCCATGTTGTCCTGTGGTTCCAAATCCAGCAGTAATTCTATTTCAGATTCCACATGATGCTGAATGGTATACAGTCATCGACCTTTGCAATGCATTCTTTACTGTTCCATTACATCCAGACAGTTATGAAATATTTGCTTTCAGATTCCAAGGTAAGACCCTCGGATGGTCAAGAATCCCACAGGGCTATACAGAAAGTCCTTCAATCTTTAACGAACTGTTAAAAAGATCATTAGAAGACCTAGACTTACCTGGTAGGTCTACGCTAGTGCAGTATATTGATGATTTGTTAATAGCTGCAAAGACAAGAGAAAATTGTGTAACAGACACAATAATTCTGTTAAATCGCCTTGCAGAAGAAGGACATAAAGTGTCCCCAGCAAAACTACAGTTTTGCAAACAAGAAGTAAAATATCTTGGTCACAGAATTGCAAAGGGAAAAAGACAAGTAACAATAGAGAGAATAAAAATGATTCAAGCAATGTTACCACCAAGAACACAAAGACAAGTCAGAATGTTCTTGGGAATGGTAGGTTACTGTCGACAATGGATAAGTGGATTTTCAGTAATTGCAAAACCACTACAAAGACTGACAAAGTCAGATGTAAAAGACCCAATTATTCTCAATGATGCTGAGATGGAATCTTTTGAGAACCTGAAAAAGAGCTTATGCCAAGCTCCTGCTCTAGGTATGCCAAATTATGAGAAAGATTTCGAACTGTATTGCAGTGAGAGAGAAGGATGTGCATTATCTGTGTTATTTCAGAGACATGGAAATTTAAAGAAACCTATTGCATACTTCTCTGCAGTTCTTGATCCAATTGCAAAAGCATTACCAGGTTGTTTGAAAGCAGTTGCAGCTACAAGTATCAGCCTTGAACAAAGTGAAGGAATCATTATGGGATTTCCTGTAAAAGTTTTTGTGCCTCATTCAGTTGAAATATTACTGACAAGAGGTAAGACTCAACATTTAACAAGTAGCAGATTGACAAAGTATGAGAAAATCATACCGGGAGCAGATAATGTTTCGATTTCAAGATGTTTAAATCTGAATCCTTCTACATTACTGCCTGATTCTGAAATTGTTGATGACATTGAAACTGAACATGAATGTTTAGATGTCATGGAATTCTGCACTAAACCAAGAAAAGACATCAAAGACAGACCTTTGTCTGAATCGGATTTTGTCTACTTTGTAGATGGCTCATGCTTAAGATCCGAAGGAGGTGTCTTGAAAGCTTCATACTCAGTTTGTACAGTCGTAGATGTTGAAGAAGCATCATGTCTTGAAGGAGTTCGTTCAGCACAAGTGGCTGAATTGATTGCTTTAATTCGTGCATGTGAAATATCAAAGGATATAAGAGTTACCATCATTACTGATAGTCAGTATGGGTACGGAGTTGTGCATGATTATGGACAACTCTGGTCACAGAGAGGATATATGACATCAACAGGATCACCAATTAAAAATGCAGTTTTCATTAGGAGATTAATTGAAGCAATACAATTGCCAAAAGAAATTGCCATTGTTAAATGTGCAGCGCACACCAGAGGAACTGATTATATTTCCAAAGGAAATGCCTTCCCAGATGAAACAGCTAAATACTGCGCAAGGAAAAATTATTCATACAATCGGGAGAGGAGTAAAGAAACTGATTCAAATTCATTAATGCTAACAACTGTTGTAGAAACATGGCATGAGATTAGAGAATTACAAAATGAAGCAGAAGATGAAGAAAAAGACTTGTGGTTAAGATCAGATTGTAGACCACGTGAAGAAGATGGAGTATGGGTTTACAAAGATGGCAGAGTAGTCTTACCAAATTGTTTGATTGCTGATATGGCCAGATTATATCATGGTCCAGCACATCTAGGAAGAGATTCTATGGTCAGACTTTTCAGAGAAACATGGTTCAATACCAAATTTAGAACTATTGCTGAATCTTTTTGTCAAAGGTGTTTGTCATGCCAACAAATGAATCCAAACAGAAAATCAGTGGTGGGGACAGGAATAATTGGTCGAGAAGGTGGTCCCTTTACCAGGTTACAAATGGATTTCATTGAAATGCCCTTACACAATTGTTTGAAATATGTGCTTGTAATTGTTTGCTTATTTTCAAGATGGGTAGAGGCTTTCCCTACACGACACTGTGATTCAATTACAGTAGCAAAACTAATGCTCAGAGAAATCATCCCAAGGTACGGTTTTCCAGTCACTATTGAGAGTGATGGAGGAAGCCATTTTGATAACAAACTGATGAAGTTAATTTGCGAAGCTTTGAGTATTGAGCAGAAAATACACTGTGCATACAGACCAGAGGCATCAGGAGTAGTTGAACAAATAAATGGAACAATCAAAAACAGAATTGGAAAAATGTGTCTTGAAACAGGTATAAAGTGGACTGATGCTCTTCCACTTGTTTTGATGTCATTAAGAAGTACACCAGATAAAAAGACAGGTTTGAGTCCTCATGAAATTTTAATGGGAAGAGTTATGAGGCAAGCTTTTGTACCTGTAGGTAAACTGTTGAGCATAAATGACAGTGCAATTTTGGATTACTGTAAAAGGTTATCTGATATGGTAACTTCTGTGTCTAATCAGGTGGGAACTGAAGCACAATCAAATGAAAAGGTTTTGACACATGATCTGAGACCTGGCGATTGGGTCAGAACGAAAGTACATCGGAGAAGGAATTGTCTAGCTCCTAGATGGCAGAAACCTAGGCAGATAATTTTGATCACTACTAATGCTGTAAAGTGCAGAGGATTGAAACGTTGGATACATCCTAGTCATACTATTCCAGTACCAACTCCTGAGAGTTCTGATATTGAAAGTGATACTACAGATGATTCTGATTCTGAAGCAGAAGGCAAAACAGAAGGTGAAGTAATTCCAGATTCTGAAGATCGACAAGAAAGTCGACATCTGGAAACTGTGCCAGTGAATGGAAATCTGACAAGAAAAGACTTGGAAATAATTGAAATAGATTCTGAAGGTGAAGAGAATCTGTTAAAAGGAAAGATAACTGAAGATTCGGTTGTCTCTATTGAAGACAAAGAAGCTGAACAAAAAGAAGTTTCAGACCAGGAGAGTATCGAAAGGCAGAGAACAAACTCTGAAGTAAGGAACAGAAATCCGAAATCTGGG
Organism: Lissotriton helveticus; assembly: GCF_964261635.1. Classification (NCBI taxonomy): domain Eukaryota; kingdom Metazoa; phylum Chordata; class Amphibia; order Caudata; family Salamandridae; genus Lissotriton; species Lissotriton helveticus. Next base: position 492,909,526 of record NC_136063.1, read on the forward strand.
AAGTTAGAGGTAATTGAGGAAGAGGAAGAGAACGAATTACCGAGTACCAGTGATGGAAGACAAAGTGAAGTTCCTGAAGGAGTGAAATTGCCGAATAGAGAAGTTCCTGAGTCAATTGAAATTTCAGACTACGAAACTGAAGAAAGTGACGTGGAAGGTGAAAGTGAAAACGGAAAGAAAAGGACTTGGAAGTCAGAATCAAATAATTCTGAACCAAAGAAGAAGTACGTGAGAAAAGCAGACTACTGGCCAGGTGGAAGATTGAGAGTCAGATTGATCAAAAAGCCAATAGAACAAGTTGAAGAAATCAGTAGTCAAAAGAGTCCTGGAAAAGAAGTTGGAGTTGGAAGGAAAATTGAAGTGATATCGAGAAAAGGGAAGAGAATAATAAGACCAAACCAAAAATACAAGTCTCCTGAGTGGACTTACTTAGTAATTCCACCTGTTATTGACATATATGATAGTAGTGAAGAAGAAGAAAACGAAATCCAAGAAATTAGTGACAATGATTGAAGTACAGAAATATTAAATTGGCAAAAGGCTGAAGAGAATTTGTTAGTTGACACAAGGTCGAAGAAAAACTGTTTAGTTGAAGAAAACTTATGTATGACATAAGGTCGAAGAAATCTTGTTTAGGATTATAAAAGAAAAATATATTTTAAAAGGGGGGTGTATATAAATTTTAAAATTTATTTTTTATTTTTTTTGAGGCTAAAACTAACCAAAAATGCCTTATGTTAAGGAGAGCACTTCAAAGTGTTCTGTTTTTAAAAGATGCTGTAAGATGACTCTGGTATGTCTGCTCATTTTAGTTCTGCTCTTGTTGATTCTAGCTGTGATTATCCCTTTAGAAATGAATAGAGAATTACACAAAGTTAATATAACAAGCAAAGCTCTGGTTAGTCAAACTAAACATAGTGCGTCTGCAAAAGTTATTGATCATCAGCCTAACATTCATCAAGATAAATCAATAGGTGATTTTTCAAGTAATACATTCACAAAGCTATTGAGTGAATATGTTAAGGTAATGGATGCAAAAGACTGCTATGTCTGTGTTAAATTACCTGCTTCTGTTTCTGAGGGAGTAACATATAACATGCTTCCTCTCACTTATGCTGTAACATGTAGTGTATTAACTAGTTTATTTTATCAAACTGGTCGTTTAGAATATTACTATTCAAATTATGATGAAATTTTTGCTAATATTAAGATTGATAACACTTTAAATAAGCATAAGAAAGCAAAACAAATGAGAGAATTTTTCCTTGTTACTAATGAACTCACTTATGAGTATGCTTACAAGAATAATCTAACATGTAAATTAAGTGCTGAAGGAAAGAAATTTTTGAACATGGTTGAAGAGAGAAGAGCAATTTATAAGAGAAATGAATTAGTCAAGCAGACTAAGTCAGCCTTCTGGCAGAAAGAGGATGAGAAATTAAATGGTAAAATGCTTGAAAATATTGCAATTCACATAGACAAACCAGTTAGTGGAAAACTTTGCATTAGAAGAGATAATACACTTTTTGATAATTACTTTGTAGGTGCAAGTAACTGTGAAGATACTTATCAGATTATGGGAGGTTGGGGATTTAAAGGTGGAAAAGATCCTATCTTTCCTGGGATTTATTTTGTTTGTGGTGACAAAGCCTACTACAACCTTCCAGACCATTGGTATGGAACTTGTTATGTGGGAATTGTTTTTCCTAAAGTGTTTCATGTTGACAGAGATTCTGAAGGATTGTTTAAAGTTCATAATTATGTAAATAGAGTTAAAAGAGAAACTTTTACTGAAGTTCTGGGAGATATTTTTCAAGCTGTAATACCTTTTGTTGGTATAACCCTAAATGCAGGGAGAATCAGAAAATTGTCCACTATAGTTGATAGATTATCAACTGACACAGCTGATGGATTTCAATTAGTGAATGTTGAAGTTATTGCAATTAGATCTATGGTAATTCAAGACCGTCTTGCTTTAGACATACTCCTAGCAAAAGAGGGAGGAGTCTGTGGCATTTTACATGTTCAACATTGCTGTACATATATTCCTGATGAAAATAAGAATATTGAAATGTATATTAAGAATATTACACAAATGCATTCAGAGATAATTCCTTTAGAAGAAGAAGATTTTACAGGGAGACTTTCAAAAAGGTTTCAAGCAATTAAAAACTGGTTTCATAATATCGGAAGTTCAATTCTTGGCAAGATTCTAGCACCTTTGATTGTAATAATATTCATTTTTATTTTGACCAAATTAGGTTGTTTGTTACATAAAAGAAAGAAACAGTTGAAAGAAAAGAAAAGAATCTATAAACTTAGAAAAGAAGAAGAAAGGGAGATCGAATTACAGGAATTACATAGAGAGCGTCATGTTAATTGCAAAGATTATGCAGAAACAGACTTTTAGGTTTACTAATACAAATGAATTTGAATCGATTTCTTAAAAATTTAATTTACCAAAATTTTGAGTGCTGGTGTGGTGATTTGTTAATCACCAGATGAGGGAGTTGATGGAGCGAGATAGAAAACAAAATTTTGTTTAAACTCGCGAAGTCACATTTCCATAACATGAATAAAAATATTAATGATTTGTGATATGTCATACTAATATAACTTAGATTAAACTTTACACGTGGGGCGACTAACATGTGTGCTCATAAACGTGCATAATTGTTGCATCTTTTTGTTCGTGCAAAATAATAAAATAATTTATTGTTTTCGTTTTTGTCATTACTAACTGCTGCAAACTTAAAAGAAACATGTGCTTGTTTTGCTTTTCCTTGTCTGTGTGATGTCATTTCTACTATTCTAGGTGCAAATGGGTCTCATGGAATAACGGAGACTGGTAGATATAAACGCTGCTTTATTTGTTTGCAATGGCTAGGTAACATTTTGATTAATCGGGTGGGTTAAATAATTAGTAAAACTTGGGGTGGATACAGAATCTACATTATTTCTTACATTAATACTTTTCTTGTGTTTGTTTTATATTAGAAATCATAAGTTGCCTGCTTTTGGGCCTAGTCAATTGAGCCGCAGAAAAGAGCTGACATGTAATTCTGCAGAAAGTCACGAGACGCCCATTCTGAAATAAATTATTCGTCAAAAGCTGCGTTCACAAAGCAAAAACTAATGCTGTCATCATTCTGTCGGACATGGCCAAGGTCGAAAGTGAACATTTTGTCAGTCCTTAACTTGGCATCCGCGGAAGTATAATGAAAGTCAATGGACGCTGCGAGAATGACTTTATACATTTGTTGCAATATGAGGAAGCTTCTGGCTTCACGTGGAAGGGACAATGGTCTCTATGAAATATGATTTAGTGGAACTTTTTGAAAACTGGGTGACATGTCACTTGTCACTCTCAGCCAATGGGACGTCGAAGATTTCTGAAAACTTTCCTTTGCGTAGTTTAGTTAGCATAGAAAGGTATAAAAAGTCATGCCCTTAGGGATGGGCTGGCTGCTGCTTTCTGACTTTCCGATGAGGGTGATGTGCTGTTGGACTTTGCGTGGAGCACGTAAGAATCCTCAAAGAACTTTACTTTAATTTCTATCTATTTAGCTCAGTTAGGGAATTAGATTTTAGAAATGCTAAACTTTAAATATTCACTTTAAAATTGATTCACTTGCTTAAATTGTATTTTTCTCATATTTCTTTACAATCATGCTTGCTTTATTGCAAATAAAATTCATTTATAAAACTATCAACTTATATACCATAATTTAGTAAATAAAATCTTACTTTTGACAAACAAGCTGGTCTTGGTTATTCAGAAGTGTAGGTTACTATTAGCTAGATCACGTCGCCAATGGTGGTCATTTAAATGGTATAGTTTTATTCTAATGACAATATCCCTTTCGCAGATATATAAAATGTATATAGTTTGTAGATAATGTGTATATAGATTTAATTTGACCACCTGATTCAGTAGGCCCAAAATATGTCAGATTTATAAATGGGTCCATATATAGTATAGAAATTTGTTTATAGGTTATGAAGTTGGGTAGCGTAGTTTATGATATATTTTCTATAGGCCGCTGGATCACACAGCAAGCGTGGATAATTATTCCCTGGCACAGTGAGTTTAGGATGACTGCATGGTCACAGTGTTTTGAAACGCTTTGCTAGTTTGGGTAAGCAAGGCTTTTAATATTCAGAGGTTTAAATGTGCTTGCATGTGGTTGAGTGTGATAACAGTCTACTAAGTGCTGTGGTTTGAGAACATCCATATAAATGGTCGGAAAGAAGAAGTTTATGTTATGTTTCCGCACATTCAATTTTGAATGGATACATTTTTTAAATGGCAGAAGCATAGATAGTAGTTCAGGTCATGAGCAGGTCTGTGGGACCAAGATACGTAGTCGATTGACTCCAATCCAATAGGGCACAAGAGAGCTGCCAACAGGCACCATTGTGCATGTGGTGGGGCTGATATAAAGATGAGCTGAGTGAACACACTAGGAGGAAGGCACTCATAGGCATGTGGTGCCTTAGCATTTACCTTATTGATGTGTGGTAAGTCATTTATGGAGGTGGCCATTTTATAGAGCAGGGCTGTACCTGTCAAGGACAGATGTTGGCTCTGGGCATGAATGAATGAATGACCATTGTGTGGTACAATGGTCATTACCACAGAGATGGCATTTTTAAAGGACTGAGCAGCATTCAATTAATTGTAACCTATGGTTGGTAGACCGGACATATTTTGTGAAGTTTTTGCTTTTGCTGTGTGTCGATATTTTGGTGTTTAGCTGGCTTTTGGTGACAGGGTTATTGCACTTTTGTGGTGCTTATAACAATTGTGAATTGAGGTAAAATGAAGATTCTAAATAGAATGAAAAAGTAATAGATAAGAGAATTAAAAGATCTGTAAGTAAGGCTGCCAATATTACGGTGGCAAAATTAGGTCTGCAGATGGAGGAGAGATGGTAGGTGAAATCTATTAACATAGGGTATGACAAGTAATGTGGTGTGTTGGCGAAAGGTGCTTCAAGTTGGTCAGGAAATATACAGTACAGCAACTGATACTCAGTCCGATAGGCCAGAACATTCTATCTTGGGAAGGAAGGCTACAGCGAAAAGCCTGCATTCATAGGGTAGCGGTGTAAAGGATAAAGTCCATGTCTTAGTTGGTAGTAGAGCTGAAGGGAAGTCAGGAAGATTGTGGGATTTGAAGTGGAGAAGTAATTACAAGCATAAGGTGATCCAAGAAGGAAAGACAGTTACACATACATTGTTTGGAACTCCAGAAAGAGCTTTCTCATTGAGAACTCAGTCAGTCAGTCAAAAATACTTTATTCGGTTCATAACAAAAACCATAAAAGTATACTACATAATGCATCAAAGTCAAGACAATTGTTAAAAAATTACAATAGATTAGTTTTACAATGCATCCACTAAAATTACGTATGTATATATATAAAAAACATGCGTTATAAATATTGATAAAAAGAGTAATACAAATACAAAGACAGTTTTTTTAAAAACAACGAAGCGCTACTCAGTTCATAAGTATACCGCTATATACAATGTGCCCAGTTAATTTTACTCCTCAGTCTCATTGCTATTGTTAAAGAATTCGCTATGTTGAAAATCTCCCAGTTATTAGACAACAGCTGTAGATACAAAAGGGCAGGTTTAACTTGTCTAAACCCCTTATCCACAATGAGAGGAATAATGAACTTTTTACGAATGGGGCACAGATGCTTACAGAAAAAAATTAAGTGCGCAGTGTCGTTAATAGAGAATCTGTCACAGTAACAAATCTCCAATTCCAACTCGTTAGTCTAACCTGGGCGTTCTGTAAGAACAAGGTGGAATTTGTTCAATCTAAACTTAGTCAATAAGTATCGATGGTTCATATTGTTGACAATTCTCAAGTAGGGTTCTATGCCACTGGTGGTTATTAACAGCTGGTGAGCCCTTACTGTTGGTTTACATAATTCTTTTTCTTCTCTAGCTAGATATACCAACTGCTTGTGTGTGTCTTTAGCCCATTTGACGTCCCCCTTCAGTAACTTATTTGGGTGGTCAAACTATTCTGGACGACCCAGTTTAATTGCTAATTTTTTAACATAGTTCAACCAGGGGATGGAGTTGCCATACTCAAGTGCCAAACAATCCCTGAGGATCTCATGATTCAGCTCTAATTCAGGGTTCAACCATATTGAAATCCATTTCAATAGCGGGGCTAAAGCTATGGGGTCTTCTAAATATTCTACCCCACACTCTTGGAGAACAATGTAACCAGGTGTTGACTGGGGGACGCATAACATAGATTTCAGAAACTTGTCCTCTGCCACCTGCAAGGCCTTTACGTTTTTAAACCCCCACAGGTCAGCTCCGTACATTGCTATTGAAGTGCATTTGGCGTCATAAGTTTTCAACTCTGCCTGTATTGGCTTCACCCCCAACTTACGTGCGAAATCCAGGACAGCCAGGATGGACCTAGCAAACGCATTACGTTTGGCAACTAATTGGGGCAACCAGGTCGACTTATCGTCGAAAATAACCCCCAGGTATGGAGATCTTGTGACCCTAGATAAAACATTCCCTTCACAGTTCATAGTCTTAATTCTTTTGGGTTTACTGCCCACAATCATAACATGCGATTTTGAAAAATTTACACTTAGATCCAGCGATTTCATAAAATTGGCAAATAGATTTAAAAGACATTGCAACCCCACTGCTGTGCGTGCTATTAAAGCGGCATCATCAGCATAGAGTAATGCCGGAATAGAAAACTTGCCAGCCTTTGGTATGTCTTTACACGCCTCAGTTAAAACAGCACCTAGGTCGTTAATGTACAGGGTAAAAAGTAGGGGGGCTAGGATACACCCCTGTCTAACCCCTTTGATGATCCCAATCTTGCCCGTACTATTGCCTAAACGATTATACCTAACTGTGGCCGTAAGGTCCCTATGTAGATCAGCGAGAAAATATACAATGTTTTTATCAATGCCAAGCTTAAGGAGCAGTCCCCAGAGTTTGGACCTATTCACTCGGTCGAAGGCTGAGGAAAGGTCCATAAACGCTAAATACAGCGTGCCCCTTTTGGCAATGGTATATTTTCCAATTAATAGTTGAAGGTTGAGGCATTGGTCTATAGTGCCTCGTCCTTTCCTGAACCCATATTGTAGGCATGAGAGGGTGTCTTTGTCCTCCAGCCAAGATGTTACTTTACCTAGGACCACTCGCCCTAACACCTTCACTGCAAAATCAACGAGGGAGATAGGGCGATAACAACTGGGATCCCTTCTATTACCTTTCTTAAAAATGGGTACGATAACAGATTTAGACCAGGAGTCCGGTATACCTGCCATACAGACCCTATTTAAAACATTTGTTAAAACTATGGACCAAGTCTTAACATCTGATTTAAAGAGGTCCGCAGGAACGCCATCGGGACCCAGAGCCTTATTACTCGTCATCTTCCCGATGGCGTCTGCCACCTCTAACTCGGTGACCGTTAAAGTATAAGGATCTAAAATGGGGATAGGTGTAGTCACCTCCCCGAGATGTTCCCCTTCATAGACTGACTTAAAATGGGAACACCACGCCTGTTCCTGAATACCACAATCTAATTGGTCATTACAGGGGTCATGGAAAAAGGGTTTATTTATGACAGCCCAGAATTTAGCACTATTCCTGAGCACGTGTACGGAGGTCAATTCTTCCCATGCCGCCTCCCTAATCTCCCGTCTTCTAGTACCCAGTGCTTTGTTATAACTTTTTCTTAATAGGGCCACATTGGCCTTGTTAACTGGTTTACAATTCAGGGCGGCTTTTAATTTTTGGCTGGCTGAAGTACAGTTTCGATCGAACCACCCCAACTCAGCGGGATCCTTTACTTTCCCTGTACGTCTAAGGTCTGCTGAGACCTGGGTTCAAATTATTGAGTAGGCCTCTAAAACCTCCTCATTCCCTGCTTCCAAATTCAAACACGTATCCAACTCAGATCCTACTTTAATTATTAAGTTGGTATGAAAGTCTCCCGGTATGACTCTGCTCCATCTAAGTCTACGGGCCTGATCTGTCGGACGAATATCTGATTTGTCCGTTCTATTTTGAGCGGTCATGGGCTTTACGATCAGGTCCGAAACACTGAGGACAACTGGGTTATGGTCACTAAAATGTGACCAGACCGGCGAGTATCCATGTATCTTGTCACCCAGTGTTGAACTAATGAGGATATAGTCAATAACTGATTGACGACCATTCCCCTTAAAGGTAGGTATCTCCTCATCCAACATGGTTGGAAGCATCAGACCATTATCTGCCAAAATTGTTTCAAGGAGACCTCCCTGTGCAGAATGTTCAAAATGAGTGTCCCCCTGCTCTACAGGACCTAATAGGTCTAATGACAGACATTTATCCGGGCAACCATGAATATTGAAATCTCCCATAACTATGATGAAGCATTGAATTTTATTGGCCTCCTTATATTCTGCCAAAAAGAAATTTAGTGTGGCCAGATGGTCGGTCGTGGTGACTCTATCAAATGAATTATAAAAATTAACAATTAAAATTGTTCCCACCCCATTCAAAGAGATTTGTACTGCCATGCTGTAGCGTGAACCAGTATCTAGTTGGGTGTGGGTACCGGGAATGGTAGCCGAGATTAAAATAACCAGGCCACCCTTCGGTCTCCCCATGCTAGATTGAGCCGCAGGAGTAAAATAGCATGAATAGCCATCCACACTCAGAATGTTACCTGTATCCTAAGTTTCTTGCAAACCTATATTATCACCCACACTAATGCATTCTCTCCATGCTGGGTCATCTATTTTATTTTTAAGACCAGCAACATTCCAAGTTACCAGCTTTATGGATGTTCCCAGGGGCGCTTGAACTCTTGCCGTTGTGACTACATTAGGGGCACTAGCTGGAATAACTGGAATAACAGGGGTAATAATAGCTTTTTGAGTCCCTAGTCATTCGTTTTCTCCCAGATTTGTAAAAATATCGAATCTGTTGAAAACTGGAACAGAAAAGTCGTTGGCGCCTCTCCCTTTAAATGAATCACTATGCATTTGTCTACTCTGATGTGGGGGATAAAAAAAAGCCTAGTGGGAGTACATTTACATACTCATTCTCAATTCTGGCTGACCCAGCCTGTCTCAATATGTCGTCAACCAGCCTGGGGGATCTAAAGCTTATGACAACACAATCACCCTCTAAACCTTTTTTAGTCTTACCCACCCATAGCACCCTTCTAATCATCTTAAAATTGTTGTCCAAGTGTTCACCTAAAACTGTTTTATTTGACAGATAGTGGAGGTTTTTTTTTTTTAAGTGATGTCCAATGTTCATTTTGACCACCCTTGATTTTGGGAACATTTGCAAGGATTATCGTATAGGGGCATGCCTCTGCTGGTAAGTGTAATGGTAATTCTCTCTTGGGGAGCTGTAGTCTGCGGGCTTAGTCTCCCTACTGGGCCCGAGGACCCTGTTTCTCTCCCAGGGTGGCTCCAGTGACTTTTGACACCATGGTAGGAATACTTGGTGCTATGCCCTGAGGAGTCACTAAGGGTACCGGTTTCTCTATAACACTGGCAACAGACCCAGGGGTACATCCTGATTTTCACTACTTTTCTTATTTGGAGCAGTTAAGCTGCCTGCTGCATCCATGTACTTATTCAAAAGTCCACCTAATCTGTTAACCTCCATATACATCCGGTCAAGTTTTGCCACCAAAGGTTTAATAATACCCTTGATCTTTAAATCGATAATGCTAACCAAATGATTAAGTTGTTCATCATCCAGTTTTACAGTGCCAGCTTCCACTGATGCATCATCTTCCTTTTCTGGGTTTTTATGGGGTGTGACTACTTTTTTCTAATGGCGCGGGTACCCCCGCGTTTAGTCTGCTGTTTTCTGCATGCTCTAACCGCTCTGGACACAGGGGTCGGAGGATGCTGTGCCATAGAGTCTATAGAAACATCATGCTCAACTTGGGTGGAGGTAAACTGCTCGGGCATTTCCCTATCAGAGGCGTCGAGGTTATTGGGATTGCTACGGTCGCCCTGCACTGGTACAGCAGGGGAAGAGCACGTAAAGGAAGGTAAAGGGTTACTGCTTAGTCTCAACGACTGTCGCCTTTCACTGTTAATTTTATTGACCACCTTGACTAAGTAGCTGTCCATAGTTCCAAGGGCAGGTGGAGCAATGTGTTTAGACATATTTAGGAACTGGTCGGACTACGATATGAATGATCAGATTAAGCTCTCATGAATTATACAATATACGCTATACCCACAGCTGTCACTTAGTAACACACGTATTTATGAATATCACTGCAGTCAAACACAACCCAAGTATACTGTAAAGTCTCACTTTATGTATGTAGAGTAGGGGGCCGCCTCAATGTCTGTTGGCCAAGGTCTCTGGCCCAGCCCAGCCTCGTTCAGCCCCGGACTTTCACAGACTGCCCGCCCTTTGCCCGGGCTTAGCCCGGCGCCACCCGCACGCGCGTCCGCGATGCTGGGGGAGCTTCCGTTGTTTTAAGCGCCTCCGGGCGCGCTGCGGCTGGGGTGGGCGGTGCTGACCGCTGAGCCTGCTGGGAGCTGTAGTTTCCCCCATCCGAGCCGTGCGGTGTCACAAGCAGCGGCTGCGGGGGAAACAGGCAGCGTCAGGGGCCCAGAAAGAATGCTAGTGGCGAAAAGAAGGTGAATCCGCTCTGCCCCTTATCCAAGAAATACTGTCCCCGCTCCTCCGAGGGAGCTTCCGTTGTTTTAAGCGCCTCCGGGCGCGCTGCGGCTGGGGTGGCAGGGGCTGACCGCTGAGCCTGCTGGGAGCTGCAGTTTCCCCCCTCCGAGCCGTGCGGTGTCACAAGCAGCGGCTGCGGGGGAAACAGGCAGCGTCAGGGGCCCAGAAAGAATGCTGGCGGCGAAAAGAAGGTAAATTCGCTCTGCCCCTTATCCAAGAAATACTGTCCCCGCTCCTCCGAGGGAGCTTCCGTTGTTTTAAGCGCCTCCGGGCGCGCTGCGGCTGGGGTGGGCGGTGCTGACCGCTGAGCCTGCTGGGAGCTGTAGTTTCCCCCCTCCGAGCCGTGCGGTGTCACAAGCAGCGGTTGCGGGGCAAACAGGCAGCGTCAGGGGCCCAGAAAGAATGCTGGCGGCGAAAAGAAGATGAATCCGCTCTGCCCCTTATCCAAGAAATACTGTCCCCGCTCCTCCGAGGGAGATTCCGTTGTTTTAAGCGCCTCCGGACACGCTGCGGCTGGGGTGGGCGGTGCTGACCGCTGAGCCTGCTGGGAGCTGTAGTTTCCCCCCTCCGAGCCGTGCGGTGTCACAAGCAGCGGCTGCGGGGGAAACAGGCAGTGTCAGGAGCCCAGAAAGAATGCTGGCGGGGAAAAGAAGGTGAATCTGCTCTGCCCCTTATCCAAGAAATACTGTCCCCGCTCCTCCGAGGGAGCTTCTGTTGTTTTAAGCGCCTCCGGGTGCGCTGCGGCTGGGGTGGGAGGTGCTGACCGCTGAGCCTGCTGGGAGCTGTAGTTTCCCCCCTCCGAGCCGTGCGGTGTCTAGCAAGAGACAAGGTCACATGAAGGATGACGTTGAGAATGGACAATGGCTTGGCGATCATGTATCTGGACAAGCTTGGGCTCTGATAGGTCTAGCAGACACAGCAAAAGATTCTTGGCATTATTGAATTTTGACTTTTTATTTTTAAAGCTTGCCTCACTAAGGTGATTGAGTGGAAGAAGCAGAATCACTTAAAGGGTAACTTAGATAAACTGAGATTTTACTTTTGGTGGTGCTAATGAGTACTTAGTCAGTGAGTGATCAGCAGATGGTCTGGTAACTCCTCCACCACTATCTTTGGTGGCCAGAAATGTGGGCATAACATTTGATAAAGACTTGAATTTTCACCCTCAAATTCTTTCTGTCTTGGGCGCATGTTTCCTAATGCTATGTTCATTAAAGAAATTCATACCTTACCAACGTTAGAGTTTTGTAAAAGCATGGCCTGTGTTGATAACTCCAGGTTGAGTTACACTAACATTCTTTATCTACGCCTTCCAAAATGATTAACTAGCCATTTCTTCCCCTACAACCTCTGAAAATCTGTTGGGCTGGGAAAAAGTCTGATTCCAGCTGCACAGGTCATACACATCTTACTGACAGAGTTCAGCATTACAGTCCAACTAAAAATCTAAGATCCTCCTATGCTAACTTTTTGACATCCTTTCGGTTAGGCTTGCTAGAAGAGGAGGAAGGTCCTTTGTTTTTTTACAGCAAAGGCAAGACACAAATTGGCTCACCCTCTTTGCCTTACTATCAGTGAGAGTCTTTTCAGAAAACAACTGAAAACCTGGCTGTTTTCTACACTTTAATCTTGTATGATGGTAAATCGTGGTACAGGCAGACCTGGGACACCCTTTGGGACATCTGTATGTGCTTTATAAACTCTGTTATTCATTTATTAAACGATATATTTAAGTTAGCAGTGGATTGCAACTAGAAAGATTTTAAAATGTTAAACATGGACTTATTTATGCAGATAGATAATGTTTGGGGTCCATATGGGTGGACTTGTTGCAAAGCTGATTGAATATTCAGATGCCTTGGTTTTAGTTGCATTTGCAAGGATTAGAGTAGGATGAATCAATATGCGTTTCCCACATTTTCAATGATTCCACAAGTTTTCGCTTAGGTCAGGACTATTCAGGAAAAGTTGGTTTTGGAAGTACCATTTTTTGGGTCACATGTAGGGTTTCATCTTGCAATAAATATGTTACTAATTTGCATTTGCAAAGGATTAGAGTAAGATGAATACATATGCATTTCCCACATTTTCAATGATTCCACAAGCGTTGGCTTAGGTCAGGACTATTCAGGAAAAGTTGGTTTTGGATGTACCCTTTTCGAGGTCACATGCAGGGTTTCATCTTGCAATAAAGATGTTCCAAATTCCGAAAGTTGTTGTCATTGTGCCCGGATTTGTTGTCAAGCTCCTTATCGAATTTTCATGAACAGTTGTTTGACAAAACCTCCTTTCTGCTATTGGTAGTTGAAATTTAGTGCTGGTTTTTAGACACTACACATTGGGCACTGCTGTTCAGTACCCAGTACATGAACTTTGACGCCTAAACCAAGTAAAAAGTGGCTAATCCCTGATTGGCATATTTAGCTCTCCTGTAAGTCCATAGTATATAGTCTACAACTACAGCCATGGCATCAAAAGCCAAATTTAACTTGAGGGTTGGTTCACTTATTGCGCTATTCACCAACGTGGCAACAGCGTCATGGCTTCAGGCCTACCAATCTCATCACACACCTGCAGTTCAAACCTGCAGTCGGACCTGTCAAAATAGTCTCTTTACAGAGTGAAAAACATACCTTCCAAATATTAAGTTACCCCTATGTATGGCTTGTAGCTCACAAGGTGAGTGCATTATATTCAAAAGTAGGTCAAGTAGAAATGTTATGTTATCATGTCACTGCATTGACAACCCCACCAAAGCAATTTTCACTGTAGAGGGTTCTGATAGTCCTATAAAATATTAATTCTGCAGTCTCAGTTTTATGATGAGCTAGAAAATGATTCAACCACTATTACTTTTGAATGCTTTTTATTGATTAATTTACAAATAGTACACAATTATGCAATAAAGCTTGTAGTAACACCTCCACCAACAGTGACCTCAATGTTCCCCAAACATAATACTATCCCCACACCAGATCAGTTACAAAATATACAATGATGCATTCCACATCAGTATTTAGGGCTTTATAAGATCTAAAGCAAGGTAGCAGAGCAAAATTGCGCAAACCCAGCGCTCGTAATGTTTAGGGCATCCTGCAAATCAGCACTAAGTATGAAAGTACATGGTCCCATAGTTTGTGAAAGATCTGAGCTTTGTCCGACAGGGCATAAGTAATTTTCTTATTCCCCAGCAGCTGCCATAGCTTGCGGAACCAAAGTTCGTATTTAGGGATGATGGTTTCCCCCAAAGAGAAAGACTGGTGTGATTAGATTAAATTAGATTAAAATACTTGTAAAGCACATGGCTGCCTCGGCAAAGAGGCGTCCCAGCGCTGGAGCAAGACTAAGCAGGGGACAAGACCAAGGGGTTAGACCTGAGAAAAGAGCCAGGTCTTCACAAGATGTCTGAAGGCCTGATGGTCAGGGTTACTGCAAATGTGTAGGGGGAGAGAATTCCATAGGGCGGGGGCCAGACGTCTAAAGGAGCTGCCGACAGATCTAGTTCTGAGTATGTGAGGGATACGTGTAAGACGCAGGTTCGCCAAACGCAGTGCACGCGGTAGGGCGCACAGGGTGCCCAGATCGCCTATACTGTCTGGGGCGATTCCTGTCAGTATCTTGTGCGTGATGCAGAGCACCTTAAAGCAAACACGCTGTTTGAGGGGCAGCCAATGTAGGCAATGGAGGAGATTAGAGGCATGGCTGAATTTAGGGAGGGCGAAGATGGCGCATGCTGCCGCGTTCTGGACCCGCTGCAGTCGGTTAAGCACGGATTTATTAGAGCCGAGAAGGAGCACATTGCAGTGGTCCAGGCGAGCCAGTATAGAAGCTTGAATGATCAACTGGCATGTTTGGACATCAAAAAGACCCAGAATCAGTCTGAGGCCGCGCAGTAAACCAAAACACTACCCGCCACTGATTTTGCATGTGTTTCAAGATTCAGGTCTTAGTCAAGTATTAAGCCCACATTTTTCACTGCGGATTTAGGGTCAGGGGGGTCACCAAGTGCCAGGGGCCCCCATTCATTAGTCCAAAGATAGGATTCTTTGCCAACCACGAGAATCTCAGATTTGGTGGAGTTCAATTGCAGAAAGTTAGCTGTCATCCATTCTGCGATAGCAGAGATATCTTCTTTAAATTTCATTTTGTCTTGATTGGGATTATTGGACAATCAAGGCAATCACCAGTTGGGTGTCATCAGCGTATGACACCAGGGAGATTCCTCATGCTTTGGCCATCCGTGCCAAAGGGCTCATATATATATTTAGGAGCGTAGGGCTCAGTGCAGAGCCCTGAGGAACCTCGCAGCAGAGAGGGTGGACAAGGGAGGAGAAAGGGGGAGATGTCACTTGGAAAGACCAGTCGGCCAAGAAAGAGGAAAACCATGATAAAGCTTAATTTCCAATTCCTATCTCCTCCAGACAGAGGAGCAGGATTTCGTGGGAGACTGTGTCAAATGCCACGCTTAGATCTAACAGCACAAGAGCTGATGTACTACCGGCAACCAGCGCGGGTTTGAGTTGTTCTACAACAGCCAGTAATGCCGACTCGGTACTGTACTGTGAGCTCTCTAGTATGTTGTTGGTTTCCAGGAAGTACATAAGCGTAGAGCTCACGTGTGCTTCCAAGATTTTAGAGAGAAAAGGAAGCAGTGAAATTGGGTGATAGTTTTCCGGTTTGGAGGTGTCAAGCATTGGTTTTTTGAGTAGAGGAACCACGTTTGTATGCTTCCATGACTTAGGCATCACCGCGGAGAAAAGGGATAGATTAAGTAACTCCAGACACTCAGGTAGAAGACCTTGTTGGATTTTCCTGAAAGCGTCTGGTTTAAGGGGATCGTCTGGAGATCCTGATTTGATTTTGACCACTAATCTCTCTAATTCATTCAGGGGGATAGAGGGAAGTGATGAGAGAAGGACAGTCTCAGGGCGGGTGTGTGCATTCTTCCCAAAAACACTGGAGGATGTACCATGGTCGAACGTTTGGTAGATATCTTCGACCTTCTTCAAGAAGAAGATCGCCAACTCTTCACAGTGTTGGTTGGAAGAAATAATATTGCCTGATTCTGCTGGAGAGGAAATCAGATCCTTCAGTAGAGAGAATACAGTTTTGCTGCAATTGGTGCTTGTGGTGATCAAGCTAGAGTAATGAGCTGCTCTGGTTTTGCGCACCAGCTTATGGTAGGATTTAATAGCTGCTCTATATAGTACTTTGGCCTGGGGGTCATATGATCTCCTCCAAGATCTTTCCAGGATCTTGCAGTTCTTCCTGGCAAGAGTTAGGTCTTCATTAAACCAGGCGTTGACCCGGGTGCTTTTAGAGTGAGTGAGTTTGAGGGGAGTGCATGTGTCTAAGGCTTGGGTTATCCACCTTTGGAAGAGTGCCCCAGCCTCTTCCATGTTGTTGGATCTTACCACTGGCTTTGCGCTCAAGGCTGTAAGGAGGTCTGCTTGGTTCAAATTATGCCAGGGCCATTTTAGTGAGGGATGCTGGGACTCGGGGCCAGCTATCGTTGCCCGCATTAGGAAGAGGAAATGATCTGTCCAGATCATAGGAAGTGGTGCTACAACTTCCAGTGACCCCATGTTAGAACAAAAAGGGTCAAGGAGATGTCCCACTCTGTGCGTAGCACTGGGGGCCAGTTGAGTCAGCTGACAAGCTGCCAAGTCCCCTAAAAGCAGAGAATCTCCGAGGAACCAACCAATCAGCATGAGAGAATTCTAAAGCAGGAAGTATGAGCATCTCTGCTTGGCAGAGAGGCAGTGATGCCAAACTCTGTTGCCTGAATTGGAATGGGGTAGACAGAATCTGGCTGAGAATCTGCCAAGAAGGGCAAATTCAGGAAGCTTATCTAGGTCTTGACCCTGCATCTGGGAGATTGCAAGAAAGATAACATTTCAAAAGTCTCTTAGTCAGGGGCATGATCATAGAATGGGCATGAGGGAACCTATGCCTCTGCATCTGTGCAAGAAATACTTAGGGTAATTGGGGTTAATGGTGTGGAGGTGGTGTGGAGTAAGGTGCCAACAAAACAGTATTTTATAGAGGATCTCCCTACCATGGGCATGGTGGGCAAACTTATTAGTACAGAGGAACAGCTCTTGCCAATGTTTGGTATCAAATGTAATGTTAAGATTTGTCTCAAAGTGTAATGAAAGGGATGATTTACCTGCTGATGCCTGTGTGTTGAGTATGAGTTAGATGCTAGAGACTAATGGCCTGATTTATATTTTGGTAGACAGGATATTCTGTCACAAACGTGATGGACATCCTGTCCACTGTATTACAAGAGCGATAGGATATATTACCCTTGCAGTACGGAGGTTTGGGTATCAGTCATGTTTGTGACAAACTATCCCATTAGCTAAAATATCAATCAGGCCTTAAGTGTTTAAAGGAAGAGAGGTCCTTGAGCAATTTCTCAAAGGGTGTAGGTGCTCTCACTGCATGAGATTTGACACTACTATGCAAAACCCTGTGGCAGATCTAGATGCAACGAAAGCACTCGACCTTGGGAATTCCAAATTCATGTTAGATATCTTCATTGGTTTTCAGTTGGCTCTCAGTGTAGAAATTCAGAAGGCGAAAGCAATCCCACTCTCTCCAGATCTGGAAGGACGTCTCCTGGCCTGAAGTGAATGCTGTGTTGTCTACAATTGGGCGAAAGGGAGGGAAAGGAGGTGAGGTCCCGTTTGACGGCAATTGAGTCCCACAAGGTTAGGGTCCAATTCACAAAGGTAGACTTACACTTTTGTGTATGTTTAGTATTGTTCGGTATTCACCAAGGTAAACTTAGATCTAAAGTCTAAATGTCAGACTTGTAAACAACCCGTCCTTCCCTGGGTGTTTTGTGTAAGTCTTGAAGGCCAATCTCTAGGGTTTCCATTCCCAAATATACAACATGCAGGCAGCATAGAGACAGGCAATTTTCTCCCTGCTGAAGGAAAGGGGCATTACTTGGAATAAGTATAAGATAGGCTGTTGTAGGGTCCTTTTAAGGGCCGCGATGTACATAGAATGGAGTGATTTTTTCGGGATGCTAGTGATAACTTAGCTTCATGCAGGAGGAGTTCGACATTTATTTTAGCGCTGTTGCCGTCAGGACAATGCCGAAGCATTTGATAGAGTTTGTGGTCCAACAAAATTGCATTCTCATGGATATGGAATCTGCTACCAAAATTAAGCCTTGAGATTTGGTAATGTTTATCAGTAGGCTGGTGACTCCTTAGCATTCCTTAAGTAGGGGGATCAAGCCGTGACGTGAGCACTGTGACTCTGTGAGTCTGAGTAGGTTATCACCAGCAAAAACTGACATGTTAAAGGTATGCCAGCAGAATAAAATATAGTGAATCTGCTGGTTGTTCCGAATTTTCTGTAAGAGGGTCTCCAACAAAAGGTAAATAAGTATGGGGATAAGGGGCAGGCCTATCTGGTACCTCTGTAGATATGAACAGGTGTTGATGATTTATTTAAAAAAATATATTTTTATTTGCCTTTATAACCAACATAAGCACAGCTGGCAAGTCACAGGTAGTTAACCACACACCCAGGCGCCGCCTCAACACCCCACCCACCATCCACAATGACGACATCATGAGCACCAATTCAACAAGATCTAGCCACCTCCTACAGTACATAGTTCTGCAATACTCTGTTATCCCCCAATGATTCTCCACAGATCTCAGTCCCGTAGCCCGCCTTCCTGCAACTTGAAACATAGTCTCAGTCAGTAGGACTCTCAGTGCGTCAATCCAGCCCCAGAACCCCATCGAGACCATGGTTCCTTCTTCATTTTCCCCATACTCTGCAGATTTTCCCTTTCGGCCGACATGTACATATCTATCCCCCTCCTCCATTCCCCAATCCGGGGAGGCGAAGGGTTCCCTCCACGCTCGCACCACGTCTCGTTTCGCCACCACTAGGGGCCAACATCGCAAAGATCAAGTGTGGGCGGCTCAAATCTACATCAGTAGTTATCCCAAGTAAAACAAATTTTGGGTCCATTGGGAGTGCTGCCTCTAGCACTTTACTTATTTCCCCCAATATGTGTGTCCAATAGGTGTGGATAATAGGGCAGTCCCAGATAACACAAGAGAAGACCACATGCGGGTGTCCACATCTGAGACAACAGGAGCCACTAGCTCGACCCATGTGATGCACCTGGCCCTGTCGTAATATACCCTATGTAGTATCTTATATTGTAGTCGTAGTCGGGATTTAATCGCGACTTTTCTGTGATGCATCAAGGCTGCCTCCCAGTCTATTGTGTCTATCTCTCAAGTTCTGTTCCCATGTAGCTCTCAGTGTCTCTAATCTGTCCGGCGTGTTATTATTCAGGGTCTCATACGCCAATGACACAAGTTTATTGGGTACCTGTTCTTACAACAGACGACTCTCCAGCGGGGCATATTCTGGCAATGCAGAGGTGAGTGCCGTCTCAGCCCTCCACGCATGGCGCACTTGCGCATATTTGAAGAACTGAGTGGGGTGTAGTCCATATTCCGCCACCAGGGTCCCATAGGGTTTACGTTTTCCCTTTGCCATCAGGTCCCCCAACGTGGAGATCCCGATATCGTCCCATCCTCTAAAACCTGTGAGTTTGCGAAGCTCCTTTAGTCATGTGCGGGTCCATATCAGTGTTTGTTTGGCCGGTTTATGTGACCACCGCATCATCTTTGTCGCCCTGTCCCAGACCTCTATGGTTATCTGCGTAGCCGGGAGTAATCGTCTCTTTCCAGCCCCCCCATACAAATAGTGTAAACTAGTGTGGCGTGTCATGGTGTCTCTTTCCAGCCTATACGTCGGGTGATCCGCAGGAGCGTTGGGCCATTTATTTATTGGCGCCAAGTGTTCAGCCCAATAATATGCTTCCACATCTGGTAAGAAAATCCCCCCATTGTACTGATTTCTCTGTAGCGTGTCTAGGGCTATACTCTGTTGTTTCCCTAACCACAGCAGAGAGCGTAGTTCCGCATTTATCACCTTAAACGTCTGTCTGGGGAGGGGGAAGTATTCATTCTGTAAGGCATACAGGAAGCGGGGCAACGTGATCATCTTAAACATTGTAGCCCGGCCTAGGATCGTGAGAGGGAGGACCTTCCATCTAAGGGCATCATCTGCAAAAATTCCTAATCACTCTTTGGATGTTTGTTTGATAGGAGAGATGTCGGCCCGTTGTCAGGTAGATCCCCAAGTATGTAAACTCCGTCTGGGTAACCTGAAGGGCGGCAGGCAGAGGGGGCCTCTCCTCCTCCCCACGTGGGCTATACAGGACCGATATATGTCAGTTTATCGTGTACTCTAAGAAGGAGCCATACCTACCCAGGAGCTTGAACATGTGGCCGGTTGTGCCACATATAAAAGAATATCATCCGTGTACAGCAAACAATTTTCTTCCTGCATGTCGGCCTGTGATATATGAAATCCCCATATCTCATCTGTCTGCCGGACCTCACAGACCACTACTTCAATGGTGAGGGCGAATAGTAGCAGAGACAGGGGGCATCCCTGCCGGGTCCCCCTCCTAATAGGGAAGTCTTCACATAGGATCCCGTTCACCTTCACCCGGGCTCTAGGGGCTGCATATAGCAGTCTCACCAATTTCCTAAAGTTGGGGCCGACACCGAACTTGACCAGCGCTGCCTTCAAAAAGGGCCAGTGTACAGCACCGAACGCTTTTTCAGCGGCAAGAGAGAGGAACATATGTGGGTCCTCCCGCCCCTTAACCTCCATAAGCCATTTTTGTGTTCATCTTAAATTTTGCCTAGTTGCCCTGTCCGGCAGGAATCCCGTCTGGTCCTGGTGTACTAAGCCTGAAATCACCTGGCGCAGGCGAGAGGCCAAGACCGTTGCCAAGAGCTTAGCCTCCACGTTCAAGAGGGAGATTGGTCTATAAGACGTGCAGTCCTCAGGAGGTCACCCCTGATTATTTATAGGTACAATCGTGGCCATCCGCAGGTCTGATGGGAGGCAACCCTCTTGGGCTGCATCTTTAAAGAGTGCCAGAAGATGGGGCATCAGCAGATCAACACCTTTTTTAAAGAATTCCGCTGGGAGTCCATTCTGACCCGGGAACTTCCTTTGCCGGAGTCTGGCTATAGCTTCTCTAATTTCAGTGGCCGTTATGTCAGTTTCAAGGGTCTCCTTGACCTCCTCCATTAAGATCGAGGTTTGGATAGTAGACAGGGAGTCCATGATTTCTTCTGACCCATCCAGTTCCCTGGCTTTATAGAATTCCCGAAAGTAGGAAGCTAACGTCTGGACGATCTGGGCATTCCCTTTCTGTAGCTGTCCCTGACCATCAACTACACTTTCAATTTATCTGGCATCCCTTTCCTTATGGCTTAGCCATGCCAGTAGCTTTCCGGACTTGTCCCGAACATCGTATAACCTGTGAAGGGTCGCAAGTGCCTGTGCTTTGGCTTTGTCCGTTGCTAAGGCTTTATACTGCTGTTGGGTATCTGTCAGGCGTCGAAGCACCTGAGGGTCCCCTCCCGACAAATGCTGCCGTTCTAAGTCTAGTATTTGGGTTTCCAGGATATTAAGCTCCTCTTGCGCTTTCCGTTTCCCCCAGGATATTCAATTTTGAGCCCTATCTCGAAGTACAGTCTTGTGAGCCTCCCATACGGTCACTCCGGACTGCACAGAGCCCACATTTTCTGCAAAGTACACTTTCGTGTCAGCCCTAAGGCTCTGCACTATCTCACTATTCTTTAAATCCCATGGCGTCAGTCTCCAACCTTCACCACTGGCTCGAGGCCTCCCACCCAGCCGAACCAAAAGAGGCGTA
Source organism: Lissotriton helveticus (assembly GCF_964261635.1). Classification (NCBI taxonomy): domain Eukaryota; kingdom Metazoa; phylum Chordata; class Amphibia; order Caudata; family Salamandridae; genus Lissotriton; species Lissotriton helveticus. The sequence continues at coordinate 492,931,028 of NC_136063.1, forward strand.
TGGTCCAAAATACCCCTAGCCAAATACTCTTCTTCGTCTTCAGCCCCAAGTGCATGTCTGGGCAGGAAGACATAGTCCAGTCTGGAATGTACCCTATGTGCCCCCGAGTAATATGAGTAGCTTCTGGTGGTCGGGTGCAGCCGCCGCCACACGTCTGTCAGGCTTAGTGTAGTCATAACCCTGGTCATGGGCGTAGTCGGGGAGCCGTCCTCGCGGGTCCCCTAGCGGTCCATGTGGGTGGACATAACTTCATTAAAGTCCCCACCTATGATGTGTAAAGTGTCCAGTGTGTCCAGCAGGACATCAGCCAGTCCGGAGAGAGTCCTGGCTTGGAGTTTCGGTGGAGCGCAGATCGAGGTTATCGTGACCTGCTGTCGCCCGCATGTTCCTGACACACCTATATAAGTCCCCTGATGGTCCGTCCAAGTCTGGGTCACAGTAAAATGAGGGGATTTTTCAATCAAAATAGCTACCCCCCGAGAGCCCGCCGTGTATCCTGCATGTGCCAGTACCTTGTAGGCTCCTCTTGCCAGAAACCCGCACTTCATTCCTTTAACCCCTTCCATGCTGGGCCGATTCTGCTCCTGTGCTGAAGATTTCAGCGCGGGTGCGGTCATGACGGCCCCCAGCCGTCATCAGCACAGGAGCACTGTAGTGCATGACGGCTGGGGGCCGTCATCAGCATGGAAGGGGTTAAGGTGGGTTTCCTGGAGGAGGACTATATCAGGGTGGAACCGTTTAATATGTGCAGTCACCAGTCCTCTCTTAATTTTGTCCCCTAGACAATTCACGTTCCACGTGAGAACCTTGTAGGGGCTAGTTGCTAATCCACCCTCGGGGGTTCTATGCATAGTCACGGCGGCCATGGAGTGGCATTTGTCGAGTTCATCCCTGGCGGGGGTGGGCGGTATGTGCGCATACCAGTGCGATCCTGCGGTCAGTGTGCCAAACAAACATGAAACAAAACATAACCCAAAACATTCCCAACTTGAAAACAAGTGCAGTTCCCTCATACCCTTGTGGAGGTCGTGTACTGAGTCTTCCTTCTCGCCCAGCCGCGTCTCTGCCTCCGGGACCCTTCCAGCCAGGTTCCTGAGGTCCTGGTGTAAGAGAGCCACCTCCGACCCCACTGCGCCAATCTGGCCTTCTAGCGCCGTCCTGGATGCCTGGATTGCCTGGAAGAGTGTGTCCGTACCCGAACGGGTGCCCGGGCGCCCCTCCTGGGGTACGGCTTCCCCTGGCGTTTTATCCGTCTCCGTCGCCCCTTCAGGGGCAACCCCTTGCACAGGCACTGCGTGTTATGCTCTGGGGGAGGGGGGGCGCTCACTCCATCGCCACCACAGTCCAGGCACTCGCCTCCTTATCCCCGCACCTCACCTCCGTCTCGGCGCCATCTTGCAGCTCCCGCACCACTCTCGGGGCAGATTCATGGATGTCCGAGGGGGAAGGGTCCATCCGTCGCAGCACTCCACCGCCTAGCTGCACTGCATGAAATCAATGGCCCAGAATTAATGCGCTGTCTTCCGCCGCCTCAGATCAGATCCTCCCTGGGCGGTCCCGCACTCCCGGGGTCCACTTGCTCGCGTGCGGCCTCCCTGCTGCAGCTCGGACTCGTGTCTCACAGCTCCGCTAGGGAGCGGACCCACACTCAGAACACGCGGGCCCTGACAGCGGTCGCAGGCCCCCACATCGCCTCACCCACAAGCCTGTCTCCGTGGCTCCGCTCCCGGCCACTTCAGCAGCCTTCAGTCCCGGTGGGGGAGGGGCTCCTCCTTTGGGTCCGCTGCGACCCTCCAGCTCCGGCCGCATCTTCAGGGGTATGAATCCTTCTAAGGCGCTCCAGATGTTCTTCTGACGGGGCACAGCACCCCGAGGCAGCCCCGGTCCTCCGCGGCCCCTCAGTCCCAGGTCTCGGGTCCCAATGCAGTGCCTCCGGTCCTCAGCTTCTGTACGGCGCCATCTTGGGGTTTCCCAGCTTGTCCGGGTGAACCCGAATTCCAGCCCTCCGGGCTCAATTAGCGGAGCATGCCTCCCGATTTGAACTGCAGGCAACAGCGGGTCATAACGTCAAGCAGTTTCAGTGTTCTTCGGGTCCGCAGGGCACCAGAAACAATGACGAATGAAGCTTTCAGCCGGAGCTCGGCGAAAGCACGTCTTACTCGCCCATGCTGCTGGCCACGCCCCAACAGGTGTTGATGATTGACCATTGACTTTAACCTTTACTCTGAGATTGCAGTATAGTGCAGATACCCACCCTGGGATCCTATCGCCTTGGTAACATTCTTGAGGATATCAAACAGCCGTCCCCAGTCCACTCTAGCAAAGACATACTCTACGTTAAATAACCGGAGGACTGTTGCATTCCCTTCTTTCCTGGCAACATCAATGAGGTGGAAATGACATTAGTTGTGTCGCTTGTGCCTCGGTTAAGTATGAAGCCACCTTGGTTGGTATGAACTAGATCTGACATCAAATTGTCCATTCAGTTAGCCAAGACTTACAAAAGAGTTTAATATCAAGATTGAGTAAGGAAATTGGCAGATAGGATGGGCAATGTATTGGGTCTTTGCCTGATTTGAGGATCGAAGCAATACACACCTCTGTCATACATTGAGTGGTTCCGCTCTCTGCCATGAAGACATTGAAGAGAGTGGTTAGGGTAGCAAGGAGCAAAACATTTATAGATGAGTGTAGTAAATCTATTGCAGCCTGAGCTATAGAAGGTTTGAGCTGATTGGTGTCCGCCAAAACTGCTGCAGCAGATATGGGTTCATCGAATTCAGCAGTGTAGTCTGCTGAGAATCGAGTTAGGGTGCTGATCTCAGGAACGCCGCTCATCACTCTGGGGATGTGGACTGGGCGTCATATGTGGACTGAAAGAAAGATTGGAAAGCTTGGAGCTTGCGGTCTGTGGTAGTGTGCATGGTGTCAGTGTCTCTAATTGCACCACCAATAACCCTGCAGGCTTGGTGGGTCCCTGTTTGCAAATCAACATTGTGTGGGAGCCAGATCTCAACAATTTACTAAATCCCAATTATTTAGACACCCGATTTTCACCTCAAATAGAAACTGGGACCACTCAATAACTGAGTTTTAGATAAAAAATAAATGTATACGATTTAATAGAGAAATCCTTATACAAGCAAAACAGAAAAATGCAATAACAGCCATGAAGCTCTAGATACAAAGTACACAATCAGAAAAAAGAGAAGTAATCCATATTCAAGCAGCTAAGTATCTCCAGATTCTAAGTGTCAAGCTCATAAAGAGTACTCATGGTATTTTTAAAGAAAAATTAAAGCCTCAAGTAAATTAGAAAGTAACAGGAGAAAAATGTGAAGTCTCCCCATAACTTTCAAATCAGGAGTTTTCATACACAGTTTACTCGTAAACAAGTTGAAAAACTTCAGATTCAGCACATCACGATAATGGTAGATCACACTGGACAAATCAAAAGCCAATTTGTAATAACTAAAACCCTTAGCTCTAACCCATTTCTAAAGGTAAGGGAAATCTTCTAATGCTTCCTCAGCAACTGCCCTCCAGAGATGCAGAATACAATATGAAACATTTCTCCAAAAAAGATTCATACAAAATGTTTTTCTGCAGACCTTAATCAGAACTTCCAGTGGAAGTTCTTGAAATTGATACTTAGACAACATAGTGGAAAGTTTCATTCAATGTTCACACTTTCTAAGGACAGTTGCTATCTACTTCAAAGCACTCTGTGCTCCATGGAAACTCTGGGGAGGGAGGAATTGCAGCAGGTCACTGACTGGGAGGAAGAATGAGCAGGAGCAAAATTAGCAGAACACTAAACAGTATCCATTTTAATAAAATGTTGTCTTGCATGAGAATGTGGAATAACTGTAATACATTATTAATCACATTTATAAACCATATAGTAATAAAGTTTCAAGTGCAACATCGTTAGTTCAGCAGTTACAACTACATGCATAATCAAAATTGTTAAGTCACACAAATAAGTTGTCACTCAAAATTGTACATTTAAAAAAACTTCGACAATAGTCGGATTCCAAATCTAGTAAAGATATAAATTTCTTTATCTAGCTCCAGTTTGCGTAGCTAACCCTGCACAGCCAAGACCTTCCATCAGACCATTTTGATGGATGAACTTTTATGTAGGTGTTCAAGGACCAGCTATTCTGACATCAACTGGTCAGGTCATGCAGCTAGCTACTGCCTGAATAATCTTTCCCCTGATAACCGCTTTGATGGCGTCCCACACTGTGTGTTTGTCTACGTCTCCCATGTCACTTAGAGTCAAGTATTTCATAAGATTCTTGCTGATCTCAGACACTACCACAGACTCTCAGAGGAGGGAATTGTTGAGGCACCAATGCCCAGATGCATCATTGAGAATTGCATTCGCAAACGGTGCGAATCGCAATTTTCGGCCGTTTGCGAATGCAATTCTCAAATTTTGGATGCATCATGCTTTTCGCAATTTTAGGAATCGCAACCATGTTGCGATTTCTAAAATTGCATTTGCATTTAGGAAATCACAATTTGAGATTTCTTAAATGCAATGCATGATAATTTTTAAATTGCGAATTCGCAAATTGGAAGGGGTAAATTAGCATGAAGTTGAACTTCATGCTAATTTACCGAAAACATTCAAACATGCACAAGTTACATATTTGAAAGTTTTAATTTACACACACACATGTCCTTGGGGTTTGTGTGTGTGTAAATTGCATTTAAAGTTAAATTTCAGGGGGCAGGGAGTGGTTCTTTGGACCCCCCCTGCACCCTTGAAATTGCATTCACATTTTGCGAATTCGCAAATTAAAAATCGCAAAATGTGAATGGGTTCCCATTCATTCCTATGGGCCTTTTGGCCCATAGGAATCAATGGGAAGGTTTTCTTTAATTGCGATTCGCAAATAGTGAATCGCAATTAAGGAAAAATAAGGAATCGCAAAAAAAGTTGCGATTTTTTTCTTGCATTGCCGTTTGCGATTTCTAAATTGCGATTCCTTAATTTTCGCAATTTAGGAATCGCAAATGGCAACTATGATGCATGTGGCCGCAAGTCCCTTGATGCTGTTTCCCCATTCCCCCTCCCAATGAAGGGTCAGTAAGACAAGGCGATGGTCGGAGAGAGTTTGTGGGAGTTGGTCTGTCTCAGTTATAGTAAGGTTGATCCTTTTATCCAACAAAAGAAGATCGATCCGAGCATACCTGTGGTGTGCTGCTAAGTAATGGTAGTCATCTCTAGTGAGCGGGTGGCGTGTACACCAAGAATTGAGCAACACTAGGTCTAAGAGTGAAACCTGGACATCCGAGGACAGCTCCAGGGTACAATCATGGCAAAGGTATGATCTAATCTGGGAGGTGTACAGAATGAGATTGAAATTGCAACAAAATTATGAGAGGACCTTCAGCAAAAGCATCAATAGTCTGGGGTGTTTCCCTCAAAGATTGCTCTTCCACAGAGTTTAATGTGCAGATTGAAGCCAAACAAAGAGAGTGACCCTCCTAGATGCCATTGACCTCCACCCATTGGCCTGCTTTATCTGGCCTATAAGTATGTTCAGAAGAGGGCATAATGCTAGCAAGTAGGATTGTCATGTCTGCCTTCTTGGACCAAGAAGAAGCGTGGCAGTGCAGTAGCATCATTTGGTATTGCATTCTGCGCCAGTCTATTTCTAAGAGATGACAATCTCTGAAGAAGAGGATATAATAGGATATGGATTTTGGTTCACCCTGGATGCTTAGGCATTTAGAAGGGTTGTTGAGTCCTCTGCCATCATAGGTGACAGTTTTCATGTAAGTATCTGTAGTGGTCATGTCACAGTAACTGTAAGGGTGAGAAAGCAAATGCTGACCCAGCTCCAAATACTTACTGTGTGTGCAACAGTGAGTGGTTGTCAGTCTGTGAAGTCCATCCTCCGCAAACCTCCCCAAACTGTTAAACACAACTTTAATTACCCAACAGTGGGTGAAAACAATCCCAATAGAGCCAGCAAAGTGAAAAACATACCATATGCATGGATGCTCCCACCTCCTGGCAAGAGAACAAACATAGTGGTGGTATTGGCAGTAATGACACAATGAAGTAGCCCCACCAGGCCCAGACAAGTGGGGAAGAGTCCCAAATAGCAATAAAGATTCCTGCAGCAGGTAAATCTCCCCCCTTGTTGGAGGGCCACCTCATTCATCTGATTTTTCTTCGCCCTGCGTTCCATTGTCAGTAGTCCACCAGAAATGTTCCAGAAGTTGGGTTGTATGACCTGCCATCTTTTGGCATGATTTCCCCAGTTATTTTGCTTCTGATCTCCTGTTTTTGACTGGGTGCTGTGTTTCGCTTTTACTGGTTTAAGACTCTTTACCACTGCTGACCAGTGCTAAAGTGCAAGTGCTCCCTGTGTAAAATGTACTGGTAATTGGGTTCTCCATGATTGACACATTTCATTTACTAGTAAGTCCCTAGTACAGTGTTCTGTGTGTGTGCCCAGAGCCTGCACATCAAATGGTACTAGTGGGCCAGCAGCACTGATTGTGCCACCCACATGAGTAGCCTTGCAAGCACTTGCCAGCCCAAACCTTCCCTATTGGTACATGTAAGGTACCCTTACGGTAGGCCCAATGGTAGCCCCATGGGCAGGGTGCAGTGTATTTAAAAGGTATGGCATGTACTTCTGTGTTTTACATGTCCTGGTAGTGAAATACTGCTAATTTTGTTTTTAACTAATGCAAGGCTTATCTCTCCCATAGGTTAGCATTGGATTACCTTGTAACATCTTACAAGTGTATCTTCCAATTGGAAGCTATTAGAAAATAGAAGTTTGGGGTCTCTGGACTCACAATTTAAAAGACATATTTTAGTAAAGTTGGTTTATAAGTTGTAGGTCAGAAAAGGCCACTTTTAGAAATGTGGCTTTTTCTTACTTTAACCATTTTGTGCCTCTGCCTGTCTGCTGGGTTAGGATGACAATCGGTCTGTTTGTGCGTTCACTATAGACAGTCACAGAAAGGGTGCTGAGGTGTACCCTGCATATCCTGATAACCTCTCACCAGGCCGATGGGCCTTCCTGAGCTAGAGTGGTGGGAGGAATGGACACAGACACCTGAATAGGGATGTGTCTGTCTTCACACAAAGACGTCTCCACCCTCTGTAGTGTGTCTGGAGCCAGAGCAGGGAAAAGCAGGGTCTTGTGTACTATAAAGACTGACATTTGAAGTTTACCTACTTCAAAGATTATAATGGGTGTACGTACTAGACCTGTGATCTTTAGAATACCCAAGGGCTGGGGTTTTAATTATATTGTAATATATTGAAATTGTATTGTGACATAAATGTATTCATCACAAAATAACCTTTTGTTTTAGATCAGTGATCAAACCATGTTTGAGGACATATATACAAATCTCCTTTTGTAGTGGTTTTTATTTTTGCAGTTCCAAAGCAACAATTATGTGCATTTAAAAGACCACATAAAATAAGACGTTTCACTACAAAAAGCATTAAATGCTGCAGATTACTATCAGTATGAAAATATGCATTAATACCAAACCTATTTTTCCAAGGAGTAACACAATTGTATTGGCAATCACAACTAAAGAGAAGTAATACTATATTGGAGAATAATTATTCTTTACGCAGAGTATGTCAAACATTGGCCCATCAGTAGTTATGAGGAGCCCTGAAGAGAGAGAATAAACATATCTGTCTTCATAAAGGCTCCAAGCACGGCTAGGATATCCGGAACTGATTTTGGTTCTGCAATATCCCAACAGCAATGGTCCATAGGATGACCACTGGCTTGTGTCTATAACTTTCCTTTTATATGCCTAAAGAGAACAATCTTTGCCATAAGTCTCTTGATGGGTGTGTAGATAGTTTAAGACTCATTAAAAGGCTAAACTGTACAGGGCTAAACTGTATGTGCATTTTGTTATAAATGGAAGTGCATTTGTGATTACGTTTGTGATATTTTGACATTGTATTACAATGATATACTGTATCATCTATGCCCAACTATGACAGTTAGCCATATTTCTTATTTTTTCATTCCTGCAGCCTAAAGAAGATTGAACTCTTTACTGACTCCTCCAGGTCTGCATGTCATGTAACTACTACAAATGCTAAAGAACAATTGATGGACAGAATGCTGCACAATGTCAAACATTCACCCCAGTACAAAGATCTGGGACTAAATCCATAATTGTTTTGCTCCTCATGCCATTCCAGTTCAGGCCCCACCATATGAAAATCAGTCTTGACCCTATTGCCCATGGGAACAGTCCAGCCCGAACAGCCAGGCCAGGTTCTCCATGGATTGGAAACACGCATCCTGGGACCGGTTTCAGGGCATGTATGTATCTACTACGAAACATTGTGTACATAAATATTACCATTTAAAACACACAAAGTAACTAACCATAACATTGACAACACAAATAGCAACATAAAAGCAAGGTACAAAATATACAAACAATAATATAGTAACATTAAATTAAAATAAAATATAATCATTAATTAAATAATATATTATGTGCTACTTTAAAAGTAACATCAACCAAATTAAACATCCCTCTCCAAAAAAAATCAAATAATTACCTGACCAATGAAGCAAAAACTCAATTCAATAAATCCTAATTACAAATTAAGGACTATAAACTGAACAAGCCATTAACAATACACTTTCAATCAAAACCTAAATCAGCTGAATTAATTCTAACAAAAAGTATCCCCATTTAGTTCTATTACGGATGCACCACCTACTGCCATTAGATTTCTGATTTAGAAAAAACACCCTGCAAAACAAGAAGACATTTTCTAGATAACTCGTATAGATAATACACATCTCCATAAAAGAAATACCAACTAAAGGGTAAAAAATTATTTGTTAAATTATAAAAAAAAACTTAGAACAAATATATAGTTCCTTTTGCAATGTGAAAAACAAGTAATCATTCTAAAATTGTTATTTCTTTCTATAACATTTTCTAAGATTAGTATTTTAATTGAAAAATATCTCAATAATACATATCAGATGCTTTTATTAAAGCGCAATATGAAACATTGTACCCAATATAAAGTATTATGCAATTGTTATAGAGATTTGATAGGAATACCTATATGTAAAACAGTATTTGAAGAGAAACAATGTAAAAAAAGCAGGCATATTAACTGATTGCAAAAAGATCATGTTTACTATAAAAAGATAAAGAAAAGAAGAATGAGAAAAAGTCGAGAAAAAAAAAGGAATTCGCACCAAAGGTAATCCTAAAGATACAGATTTAGAATAGGATATGTAGTGTGTTTATCTAGGTACCTATATTGATACTCTTATTTCTGACCCTTGTCCGGTTATTAATTCACTAATGTCCATACACCGGCACAGAAACCCGTTTTCAGATTAGGTCATAGCGCATGCTGTCACATTAAGCAAGCACTATCCCTCCAGCCCCCTAGAAAGCATACCGAGTTCTCAAAACAAATCAAACCTCCAGCAGACCTGGGAAATCCCCCGCAGCTATTGTTTTGATTTCGCTCGAGAACTCCTGAAAAGAATGTAAGAACGACCAGTCCTTATGACATTCTTACTGACGTCTTATGTCCATCCTTACGTCAAACTCGGCACCTTTCAGGTATAAATATACCAACGCTGCCCTAAGCAGAGACACGGTGGTGACGAGCTTGGAGCAGCGCTACTTGCCGGAGAGCCCAGCTGATGCAGAAAAGCCCACGGACGCTGCCCCTCCCTTGTGACGCGCTGAGAGAGACGCTGCCTTTTCTCCTGCCGAGAAATTCAGCCTCCGGCGTTTCCAGCCGCCCTCGCGGGTAACTGGGATATCGAGTCCTGAGACAGAGATACCAACCCTCCAGCCTTCTAAATCCCAGGTACTGAACTGACTAACCCCTTACAGAGGATTCTTGAGTCAGATCCTTGGCAAAACAAACTTAACTTAAACTGCTACTTATTTACTCCCGCCCACGTATTAGGCTTAGGTCAGGTACACCGGGGTAGGCGTAGTTAGAAGCACCAGTTGAGAACGATTAGTCAATGTATATATGTATGTATATCTTTTATCCATTTTAAGTATCATATGGCTAAGAAACCATATAAATGCTTTTACAGTATTATTTTATAATCCTGTTTTTACTGTATGCACTTTACTTAACTATAAGTATTGCAATAATAGCGATTCATTTCTCTTGTATGAGAAAAGAGACTGATCAATAAATAACATCCTTTTATTGAAACACGCCCATCTCTTATTTCTCTACGAACTGGTGAAACTAAGAATGCACGTACTGACTGAGTAAAATAATTGTCTTTTGTTTTCACACGACTCTAGAGATATACTCTTGATTAGGGGGGAGCAAAGTTGTCATGTTCTATGGTTGTCAGAAACTAAATCCCTTCTTGTCTATCCAGGGAGGTTAAACTCCTCCTTGCCTATTCGAGAAAGTTTCTAGTGAACTCTGAGCTAGTTGGCACACATAACTTTAAGTCTAATATCGTCAGTAGAAGACCTAGTTAACCATAGTCCTACGTCTATACTATTGAAGATATTATTCCAATGCGCAGAGCCTATTGGGAAAATAGGAACTACACTACAGATAGATGATTAATTTAGAATGGAAATGAAACATTCTTATATATATTTTGGGCGAAATAAGAGCATTGAATTAGATTACCATTCGGTAGAAGGCTAATGGTTAACAGGACACTTAGACAAGTAATTAGTGATGTGATGCCACATGTTTTCACAATCAGGAACCAATGACTTTGAAGTGTAGTTGAATTTATCAATTCTATGATTCTGACAAACAAAATTTATGGAAATATTATCATTAGATTTTACATTGGAAGAAATAATCTGTAAAACAATTGCTAACAATAAATCAGTTATGTTACAAAGTAGTACAATGTGGGACCATATACTATGTTACCCTCGTCTAAAGACCCCACGGCCCCTGGGCCCCCTTAGCCTCCACCATCACCGACCTCATCGCACCCCACGCCATCGCCACAATGAACTACATACTCATCAGAGACCTGAACTTCCACCTCAACGACGCCAGCGACCCCAACTCCACAACCCTTCGTGACAACCTGCAACATCGGACTCAAACAACTCGTCTCCACACCTACTCACAGGGAAGGGATACACCCTCGACCCCATCTTCACAGCAAGTAACAGCGTTCACTTAAGCCACACAATGCAACCCCCATGGACCATCCACTACTGCGTAATTTAACAGTCGACAAACCCAGAGCACCCTGACCAGCCCCACGCCCACCAAGGAACTGGAGCAAGAACACCGACGACCAACTCAACTCCGCCCTCACCCAAAACAACCAAACTTTGGCATCCAACGCCAGCATCGCAGCCAGAGAACTCCACATCTGGATCTCCAAATGTGCGGACAAGCTCGCCCCATTACGCAACTCTGACAAACAGCGCCCCAGGAAAGCCACATGGTTCAACACCAATCTCCAACAAGCCAGACGCACCTGCAGACACCTGGAGAAGGACTAGAGAAACACCAAGACACCCAAAAACGACGCCACCTACAAGGATGCCACGATGGACTACCACAACCAAATCAAAACCACCAAAAGGACCTTCATCCACAACAAAATCTTCGCCAACTCCACCAACACCAAAGAACTCTTCACTTTCATCCAGGAATTCACCAACCCTCACAGCGAAGCAACAGCCGGCCCACCCCCCAGACGCACCAGCCAGCCCACCATCTCCACCTGGACACCGATCACACCCGAAGATACCACCTCAACCATAAAAGGCATCCACTTAGGGGCCCCCACTGACCCCTGCCCCCCCACATCTACCACAGAGCCACCACCACCATCGCACCGGAACTACAATACACCATCAACACCACCCTCGAAACAGGCACCTTCCCAAATGATTGGAAACATGCAGAAGTCAGGTCCCTGCTCGAGAAGCCGATGGCCGACCCACCTGACCTCAAGAACTACTGGCCCATCTCGCTCCTCCCCTTCGCGGCCAAAGTTGCAGAGAAAACAGTCAACTGAGAACTGACATGATTCATCGAAGAAAATGCCATCCTTGACCTGCCCAATCCAGATTCCGAAGCAACCACAGCACAGAGACTGCCCTACTCGCCGCCACAGATGACATCCACACCCTCCTGGACCTAGGCCACTGCGCAGCCCTCATCTTACTCGACCTATCAGCAGCTTTCGACACCTTCTCCCGCTGCACACTTGTTACCAGATTACACGACGCCGGCATACAAGGAACAGTCCTAGACTGGATCCGATCTTTCTTGACCAGAAGAAGCCAAAGAATCAGACAGCCGCCCTTCCTCTCCGATCCCACGGAAATCACCTGGGAGTCCCACAAGATCATCACTAAGCCTGACTCTTCAACATCTACATGGACCCCTCGCCACCATTGTCCGACAACACAGCCTCAACATCATCTCCTACGCGGACATCACCCAGCTCATCCTCTCCCTCACCAACGCCAGACTCAACTTCCAGAAAGGAATGCAGGAGGTTGCAGTCTGGATGTCCAACAGTTTCCTTAAGCTCAGCCGAGAAGACAGAAGTCATCCTCGGAACAACCCCTTCAGCATGGGGACAACACCTGGTGGCCGACAGCCCTCAGGCGCCCACCAACCCCCATGAACCACACCAAAAACCTCAGCATCGTACTTGACTCATCCCTCACCATGAACCGACAGATCAATGCTGTCACCTCCAGCTGCTTCAGCACCCTCTGCATCCTCTGCAAGACCTTCAAATGGATCCCCCCGGAGTCAAGGAAAACTGTCACCCACGCACTCATCACCAGCAAATTGGACTATGGAAATGCACTATACGACAGCATAAACAAGTCCCTACTCCGAAAACTCCAGACGATACACAATACCGCTGCCAGACTCGTCCTCGGCCTCTCCCGGCGCAAACACATCAGCCAACACCTCCAAGGGCTCCACTGGCTCCCGTGGAGAAAAGAGTCACCTTCATAATCCTCACCCACACCTATAAATGCCTACACAACACCGGACCCAAATTCCTCAAGGACAGAATCAACTTCCACGAACCCAAAAGAGACCTCCAATCTTCCAACCTTGCACTGGCCAAAACCCTGCCGATCCGCAGAGCCAGAGCAGGGGGAAGATCCTTCTCGCACATTGCAGCCAAAACCTGTAACGTGCTCCAGGCAGACATCAGACTCACCCCCACCCTGAACACCTTCAGGAAGACCCTCAAGACCTGGCTTTTCAGCTAACGGATCTGCGAACCCCCGTCCCCCAGCGCCTTGAGACCCTCACGAGTGAGTAGCGCACTTAATAACCCCTGATTGATTGATTGATTGTAACCCACCCAGAAACAGGCCATCAATGAAAATAGTGGAACATATGTTGTTAACTGTGTTAGCTTTCAACCCAACCTCTTTGCAGAAGATATATATGTGAGGGCACATGAAAATCATATGCAACTATGTACCAATATTAGAATTACATCTCCAACAAATATCTTGGCTACCTAATTTAAATTTAAATGATGCAATAGGAGAATATTAAAGTCTATTGTAGAAAAAGAACAATGCTTAAGTTAAACTGGCAGAACGGGCTGTAGAGTACAACTTAACCCAAACTTTGCACACCAAGTGTTTGATGATCTATTTTCCACTTAGTCTCAGTTGTAGATTTGCTCCTGTGTATACTGAGTAAACTAATCATCCTATCTAAAATGGAAGCCTTGGTTGGTAAAGTACTAGAAATTAGATTGATCTATATATTTTGTGTAACAGTATCAGTGGAAGTAAGGATAGATTTAGTGACAGTAAACCCTCCATAAACGTATTAAATATTGTTAAATATTAGATAGAAAAATCCTATTTACCAGATAGATCAGTAAAGAGAATACATTAATTCTGAAATGTGAAATTGTAAATACCTCTTTATATGTCCTTTTTCCCCCAAAAAATTCCTCCCATTAATTGTAATCCACGTATACCAAATAAGACTATTATATAACTTCTCAAGGGGAGATAAATTATGAACCTAATAATTCTTTAACAGAGTGCAAGAATTACAAAGTGTTGGTGGAATCCAAAATGTAGGGGGACTAGACATGAATAGGATACGTTTGTGGGAAAATTTAAATACCACAAACAGTGTCAAATTAAACCATGATTTATCTATATTTCATAGTGGATTCAAAAAGAGGTTTTGGATTTGCTTAATGTCAAAAGGCATCTGATATATTTTTTTTAATCTAGGAAATTTACCCCAACATTACTCGTGAGTAATCTCAATTTCTCGAATGAAATCCTAGCACATTTCCCATGTCAAAGAAATGGATTTTACAAAAAAACTTTTTGCCTATTTTAAAAGATAGCACAATTTACTGTGATTTCCATGAACTAACTTGCCCTATCTACCTTGGAGTGCTCCGACTTACTGGGGCGAATGCACAACAGGACTTTTCTTACAACCCAAGCTTGGGGCTAAGACTATAACACAAGGATCATCACCCTTAGACTGAACTTTTCCTGCCTCCTGCCCAACATACGTCTTGATACTCCCAACCCTCACCCCTTCCCATCCAACACTGCTTCCCTAGTTGCACCCCCTCCCCCAGTGTTACACCTCACTGGCCGTAAGATGTAGAAGAGTGTATGTGTTATTGGAAAAGATAAATAAAAAGTTTTGAACTATTAAAAGATATCGCCATAAGAGAAACATTTGTTAGAGGTGGAATCATCATCTTTATAGTGTCCAATCAACCCCACCAAGATAGAAGTATGGTTTACCATTCTTGTGTAGGATGTTCGAGTCTGGTAAGAACATGATCAGTGTTTGCCTTGATAATATCCATGATAGAATTACAAAGCCAGGGGCCATATGTGCACATTTTTGTGATAGTGATTTCCTAAATGCGATTCTCTGTGAATGGCACCAAGGAAATTGCTTTCCTTAATGTGCGAAACCCATTGTGTTTCATTTAGCAATTCCTTGTGGGCCACAAATTCACCTACCTCATGGATGTTAATGAGGTAGGTCCCAGTTTGCTACCTGCAGCCTCCTGAGGATGCAGCACAGTAATAAGCAAGACCAGAACCCAGCTTCCTTCACAGCCTGGGAAGGTCTGCTGAGACCAACTGCAGACCGGGAAGCTGTGTTGTCTCGAGTCACCATGGAGAAAGAGGAGAGTCGGTTGGTGACCTACAGCTATGGTGGAGGAGAGCCATCCTACATGCGCTCTAACATAGATGTTCCTTCAAACGATGTGAGAAATGCTGGGCGGCTCTTCACCATGCCACAGCCCTGACACAGCTTAGAAGAGTTACAGCACCTCCAGAAGCATTCCTCTGGACCAGTAGGGGCTGGCTCGCAGTAGCTAAACCAGAAATAACAGGGATCTACCTTCAACTTCAAGCAGGGTTGTGTGAGTCCTTAAAACATTGTTTTCACTGCCCCTCCTTGCACCCTCTGTTTTCCTCTCTCACATTATCCTCACTTAAAGGCAAGGGAGCTTGGGGGATCATAGGAAGGTAGGGAGCCCTATTAATAAAAAACTCGATTTATGCTTAAGAGTCACTATTTCATTTTCACTACTGTGATGGGACTAAATATGCCACGGGGGAAGAGCCTTTCCTAACCTTAACATGCTGAGGAAACAGAATAAACAATGAAGAGGGAGAGCAGGAAGAGATGGAATGTTGGATATAGATAGAGCAATAAAGAGATTATATTAGGAAAAGCTACGTACTTACCTGGCTCTTCAGAGGGCATTCAGAGACCCAGTCCTGGAGGGCAATGAACCTATTTAAAGAACCTAAAAAAAGAAAGGAAGAATTACCAAGTGAAGTGGTTGTTTGAAGGCTGAATAAAACACACAGTGAATGGTAATAATGTCTGACCTGACTAGCTCATTGTCTGTTGTATCCAGCCAGACTCACTATATATTCTCCTTAACTTTATTTGACCTGTGTATTGATGCAGTTGGTATTACAAATACTTGTGTACCCCACAATGTTACTGATCCTTTTTTCTATATCCTGCGGTCCCATTACGGACAAACGTGCTTTTCAGTTAAGTCCCACCTTACTGGCAAATCTACTGGAAAGAGCTTCTGTGTAAACTGAATTTTAATGTGTATTGTACTAATAATGGTCGCTATTTGAATGTGCCAAAAAACAGGAAGTCGCAGCTGTCTTTTGTGAAACTACTAACAGTGCTGATGATATGATGTTTAAAACGGATGTGCCCAAAATCAAGTGCTGATATACTTGATCAAGTGCCCTTTTATGCATACCAATGATATAGGCAGTGTTTTCAGGGCAGAGGCCACAAAGATTAAAGTAAATCCTATAAAGAAGTTGTCTTGTAATCCTTAGTACCCATATTGTCATGATGCAGAGATGGGGTTGTACCTGATTCTTCGGCTCTAATAAAAACAGGTGTCCACATCCCTATTGCGAAAGTGTGTGATTCTCCCATTTTGCCAATCATAAAGCCTAGAACAGATATTTACAGATTTGTGAAAGACCTATGAACTATTAATGCTATTGTGATACCTAGTTTTCCCCTGTTGCCTAATCCTGCAACCATATTGTCTTGTATTTCAATCAAGGCCACATGGTTTACTGATGTAATTCTTTTTTCAAGCCTTCTTCTCCCTACCCATACATGTTGACAGTCAGTATTTCTTCTCATTTCCGAATTCCAATTATCATGGAGATAACTCCAATAGCGATTTACTCAATCACTTTCTGTCTTCCCCCAAGCTCTTAAGAAAGATTTGGGCAACCTCATCTGCCCAGGAGGATTTACTCTGCTTTGTCAACTAAATAATTTATTGATTGTACCCGAGTTGCTTCGAAGGAAAAATATAAATTCTGTCTAGCCCATGTTTACTATTTAAGTCATGACATCTTGGCCAGAGAGAGAAGTCTCTTTACAGACCACTATCCATAAGTTACCTAGATCCGCCACCATTTCCCATGTGCTCACTTTGGTTTGGCTGGTATTTGAATACAGCTGATAATGTTCTAGTTATTGTTGAGTCTCTCCAAGATTATGTAAATATACATACCCCCAAACCCTTTGATTGGACTAGGAATGTTTGAAGCTAAATCAATTTCTCTCCCAGACCTTGCATTAGGATTACCAAAGGATTATAAACTGTTCACTGTGTACTGCTACGTGCAAGAAGAGTTTGTGTCAGGGGTACAGGTACAAACTTACAGATATCTGAAGAAACATATAGCATACTTCTGCTCTTGATGCAGCCACTGTGGGTGGATAAATCAAGAGCTACTCAATATGCCCAACAGGAATCTGGCTATATACAATTAATACAGAAAGAGTGGTTCCTTAAGGATACATTTAAAGAGGTGTTGCTATTGTAGTGCATGGCAAATTACACAACACAGTGCCACTCTCAGGTCATAATAAGGAACTAACCTATCACTTGTGGGAAACGATTTTAATGCACTACACATGGTCATGGTAAAACGTCTTTAAACACACACACACAGACACACACACACACACATATATACACAAAGTGCTTGGTATCCCTTGTGCTTACACAATAAAAAACAGATAAGAATAACAGTGGCTCAAAAAAGTGTATATCAGTGGTCCCTCAAGGGAGAAGTGTGAACCTCTACTTTCTAGGAGAGAGTCATTTTCACCATCAAGAGATTGTTTTCACTTCTCAGTAAGATAGTTGTATTTCAAGTTCTTAAACAATATAATATAAAATAAAATAAAATATTATTGCAATTTTATATTTAAATCAAATTACAAATAAAAAGGTGATCACAAATGGCGCAGTGATGCATACAAGGAAAATAAGCAAGTGTGAAGTGCGCTGGTGTCTATGTACATACAATAGTGACTGATCCAGGATGCACATGGTTGGTACATACATATAACAGAGTAAAATACTCCATAATCAAATAAGAACAGTACACTGGTATTGTGTAATGTCAACGTTTAGACCCACAGCTTAAAATTTAGACATGGTCATTATCAGGACGTAGGTTTGGGAAGCACCTGCCCAATGTATAGGATGAATGCGGAGATATTTCAAAGGGCTACTGTTGCATGGGATGCTTCAGAAGGGTACTGGCACATGGGATGGCTCAGGAAATGCTGGTAGTAGAGTCCAGTCTATGTTTTGTGGTCCCCTGTTAGAACATGCATGCAACATGTGTGAGATTCCGTGTCAGAGCCGTGCAGTATGCAGTAGATAACCCTCCAATTGTGGGTTTCTCAGCAAGAGAAAGTGGGAAACAGGCAACCTGTGGAAAGTTGTTGCCTCAAAGTTCTGTGCTGGATTATCTCTGACTGTGGAACCTCAAATGAGGGCAAAGATAAATCACACCATTTAGCAAGAGTGTGGCCACTTGAAATTAATCAAGCAAAGATTCCTCCAACCATATTTATTTCAAGTTGCCCCATTCTCCGTTGATGGTTTGATTTATCTTTGCCGTCATTTAAGGAATTAAATACGAGAGTCAAGCCGGCGACATCAGTCTGACCGCACTGGTTTGTCCCGCTGAAAGCTCCGGAGACCCTTGTCGTCAATGCCAAAGAGCTCCAGGGCTTACCGAGACATCATGTAGCAGAAGGTAGCCATCATCAATGCAAAATCCGGACCTGAGGACTCGATTGCTTAACGGCAAAAAAAAGGTCCAAAAAAGTGACTCAGTCACAAGGTAAAAACTTGACCGGTCCCAACCACTCATTGTATCCAACCTGCATGCATCACGGTTGACCTGAAGCTTTGACTTTGTCCTGATATAGTGCAACCAGATAGCCGCTATTGGCTCTTTACACTTTTTGGTGCTAGAAAGCAATTTATTTTATTTAAACTTTAAACATTTATGTATCTCGTTCCCTACATTGTTAGTTGTTTTGGTGTCATTCTAATGATAAAAATATCCTCTATTGTTATAAAGGGATGTTGAATATTTATTGTTTTGTGTCCTTTACTTATTTTACTGTTTTGATGGTATTTGCTGCTAGGCCTCCCCCATGCTAAGCCTTTTTTTGGCTATTTTGTCTACTGCATGCGGAGGCCCCTGTAACGTTTTGTCCATATAAGGTATCCATGCCAAATGTGCATCCTTTTCTCCCAACACCTTGAGGATTCCAAAGGTACCCATGGTTTGTGGATTCCCCTGGAGGGGACCGAGATATTGGCAACAAAACACAGCTAATTCTTGTTTATTTTCAGAAAAATGCAAAAAAGTGTTGTAGAAGAAAGCGTTTGGTTTTTTCCCAGCAAAAGGTATCAACAAAGGCTATGTTGTGTTAAAATCACTATCTTCACAGCTTTCAGGAACAGGAAGACTTTTGTCAGAAAACCAAAGGTTTCTACACAGTTTTGACATTACACTGGGACCTAGCCTATTTGTCCCATTTTTGTTTGCTTTCCAACCTCCGTCCAGTTAGTGGCAGACATAGGTGTGAAAACAAAAATGGATCCCAAGAAACAATCAATTTCTCAAAAGTAGACAAAATTCTGAATTCAGCAAGGGATCATTTGTTTAGATCCTTCAAGGTTTTTCTATCGAAACAAACAATTGAAATAAAACAATATTGAAATTGAGTTGAAAAAAACCAGCCATTTGTGCCAACGTTTCAAATGTAAATTCCTCTAAGTATGGCAGATTTTTAGGAGCAATATACCGTTACAAACGCTGGACCATTCTGGTTGCTGGGATATATAGGACTTGTAGATTCATCTAGAACTTGAGATACCCAGAACCAATAACTGAGCTGTTTCTTGCAATGTTTTTTCTTTGTGTACCAGGTATATAGCAATTCAGTTGCTAAAATATAAAGTGTGAAAAATAGGTACGAACGAAAACTATATATTTCCGAAATGGGGAAAAAATATAGAATTTAGAAGCAGTGGGTATTTGCACGTCTCTGAAATTGTGGGTACCCATACAAGCATGTGAATTTGAGGACACTTTTCAAAAGGACTTCATTTTTACACATTATCTTACATTTGGAAGGCAGAAATGCAAATATAGTAAACTGGTAATAACACTTGTACTACTATTCTATATTTACCTAAGTCTCCTGATAAAAATGGTACCTCACTTGTGTGGGTAGGCCTAGATGGCTGCCGAGTCTAGGACAAAAAACGCAGATACCCCCCTTGCAAAACCAGGTCGATTTGTGGTAGATAATTTTGATGTCTCCACAATATGTTTGCACCCTTCCCTGCTGCGCGTACGTGGCCCACTCTCACAAGTGAGGTACTATTTTTATTGGGAGACCTGGGGAACACTGGGTGGTAGGAAAGGTGTGTCAGCCCGGTGATCCCACAACTTTCCCACAGAAATGTGAGAAAAAAGGGTTTTTATCAGCTAGACACCCATGAAAGTCCGGCGAGGTGTGGCTTGCGTGGAACTCCCAATATTTTCTTATCCAGAGTCCCCTGCAAACCTCAAATTTAGCTAAAAAACACATGTTCCTCACATTTATGACTGGGATTACTGTGATGGCACAAATTACCTACCACTCAGCGTTCCTCTCGGTTTCCTGAGTAAAATGATACCTCACTTGTGTGGGTGAGCGAAAAACATAGGGATTGAGGGGGAAGCACAGCGAGCTTTAAGTGCTATATTTATTTTATATGCGCTTTTAGGTTGACTTTGCATTGGACACCCACACAAGTGAGGTATCATTTTTATCGGGAGACCAAGAAGAATGCTGGTTGGTAAGACATTTGTGCCGGTGTGGTGATCCCAAGAAAAATGTGATTTTTTTTCAACTGAATTTCTGATTTGCAGGGGATTCTCGGTGGGTAAATGATGGGGGATCAACACAAACCACACCTCCCTGGACTCCTCTGTCTAGCTTTCAGAAATGTCTGGGTTTGGTAGGTTTCCCCAGATGCCCACCAAGCCCGCAACTCCCTTGCAAAACCAAGTCAATTTGAGATCGATATTTTCGAAGTCTCCACAGTTCGCTTTGGACATGTCCTGTTACTGGTACTAGGCCTAACCACACAAGTGAAGTACCCTTTTTATCAGGAGACTTGGGGGATTGCTGGGTGGGTAGAAGTTTGTGGCTCCCCACAGTTTCCCTAGGTGCCGGCTGAGCTAGGGTCCAAAATCCACAGCTAGGCACATTGCAAGAAAAAGGGTCAGTTTTCAGTGGAAAAATGTGATGTGTCCACGATGCATTTTGGGCCATTGTCTTTCGCCGGCACTAGGTCTACCCACACAAGTGAGGTACCATTTTTATCGGTTGACTTGCGGTCATGCTAGGTAGGGGGAAGTTTGTGATTCCCCGCAGATTCCAGAACTTTCCATCACAGTAGTGTGAGAGTAATGTGTTTTGTTTCTACAAAGTTTGAGGTTTGCATGGGATTCTGGGTAACATAACCTGGTGAGAGCCACACAAGTTCCCCCCTCCTGGATTTTCCTGGTTGTCTTGGTTTCAAAAACATACAGGTTTGCTAGGTTTCCCTGGGTGGCGGTTGTGCTAGTGCCCACAATCTACAGCTAGACACATTGTGAATAAAAGATCAGTGCCTATTGGGCTTTTTGTGTCCCGGGGAGAACAGATATGGGGCAATTGCCTTGATATGCCCGAGGGGGGGGGCAGAAAGACAGTGGACATTTTTTGTGTTGGGGAGCATTAGCATGGTCATTCTAGGCAGCTTCCACACCTACGTATAAGAAAAATACATAATCCTGGTGCCTACTGTGGCTTTTTGCCCCCAGGGGGGAATATATATGGCTATTGCCCCCATCTGCCTCTCGGGGGCAGAAAAACAGTGGCAATATTTTTTTGGGTGGGGGCATTGGCATGCTCATTCTGGGCACTCACCCCGGCTATAAAAAAAACATAATCCCTGGTGGCTAGTGGGCTAATGGGCTTGCTGCCCCACACGAGGGGCGGATAAGGAGCTATTGCCCCCATCTGCCTCCTGGAGGGGACAGAATTTAAATATGGGGAGAGCAACGGCCCTTGCCCAAGGGGCTGCTCCCACCCTCCTGGTGCCTAGTGGGTGGAACCCTGCATGAAGATTGGCGACAGCTTAGGGTACACACATTCCACTCTCATCATCTTCCCTCAGTCTTCCTAGTTCCTGAGACTGTGCTGCTGAGTATCGAATCCTGCCTCCTCGCTTCCTGCTTCCTCGCTCCCTCGCACCCCTGCCCTCCGCTCTCCGTGAGGAGCCGCATATAGCACGGCAGGGGGCGGTAGTGGCAACAGCGGCAGTGAGGAGCCGCGAAGCCACGGTAGCAAGGGGCCGCGAGCAGTGGCTGCGGCAGGGAGGAGCCACGAGCGGCGAGGAGCCACAAGCCAGGGGCTGTTAAGCTCTGAGCCAAGAGCCTGTGGCAGCGGCAGTGTGGAACAGTGAGCAGTGAGCCGCGAGTGTCACAAGCCAGGCGTCGTGAGCCATGAGCCTTAAATCCGCAGGACCCTACCTTGCTGCTTCCCTACTTTTACCAGGAGATGGGGACCGCGGGATACACAAGCGGGGGACACTAGCCAACCGCGTGCGGAGTTCCGGGGTGACCCGTGTTCCCGCGGCCACCTCAGAAGGTGCTGATCGAGGACGAGGGAGCCGAAGAAACCAAAGTCCCCTCCTTCTGCTAACTCCATGCTACCAGCATCCCCGGAGGTTCGGCGCACAGGAGGAGGTAGGCGATAGCTGGTGGCAGGCTGCAGGCAGGCTGAGTGACTATCGCGGGCTGCGCACAGCGGATCCACTCACCACGCCTCAGCGATCACGGGGAAGGGCCATGCCATGCCATGTTGTGTTGTGTTGTGCGGGAGCTATAGTTAGAGACTCCGCCGGCGAGCCACTGTGAAAAGCCCACACCCAGAGCAGGTGTGTGACCTGTGTGACCTGCTGACCTGCTGGCAAGCTAGGAACGCTGGCAAGCTAACAAGCTAGTTAGCAACCAAACTCCCAGCAACCCCGGGAAAAAAGGGATAAAAAGAATAAAGTTGTGAAATGAGGTCTGGGAAGCCAAGGAACTATACGGGCCCGCGAACCCCCCCAAAAGAGCAAGGAAAGCAAAGAAAGGCCTAAAAAAAGATCTAATGGACGTCAGTAATGAAGGCAATGGGATGGACGGGGGAAGGAACGGAGACGAGGAAGGGGAAGGAAAACTCCCCTTGATTTCCCCCCTGTTTACAAGCCATAATATTCTACCAGACATCAAGGCAGGGGAGCGTTCAAACGGCCTCCCGGGGAGTAAATCTGTCTTTCAACCAAAAATGTATACAAAATTCTCATTTATCAAAGACGCCAGCTAGGCCCTCTATCTAAACAGCCGCAACACAAGCGATCTACCAACCCCGCTGCAGCCAACTAAAGCAAGTATGGTAACCCCCCTGAAGCAAGAAACAGAGGCGGGGCAGGAAAAGGACCCAGCTGACCCAGAAAAGGGGAGTGCAGCGCAGAGGTGGCTGCACCAGTAATCAAAGAAGAAATGAGCAAGGGGCCACCAAGGAATCAATCTGCGCAGGATCGGGGACAAAAACAGGAGTTGGCAGACTCAAGCACAAAAACAAACTCAAATGGCTGCGAGCATGAAGGCATAAAGGAGTACAAAATAGAGGGCCAAAATGCGACCACAAACCCTAACCTCGCTCCAATTGTAAACAGGGAGAGGAGCCCCACAACTCCCACAACTTCAACGAGACACAATAATCACCATAATCACACAGAAGAAGAACACTTCGAATCCTCAGCATCCAAGAAAGGGAGGCAAGGACCACTCGGAAACTCTGAGAGACAAGATGGACCAGACAGAGCAGCAAACTGGGGGCCTCAGAACTACACCCTGCAGCGCAAGGGCGACGTGCAGAACAGCGAACTCACGCAGTACGGAGATTCAATAATACAAACAGAAACAACACCCTGCAAACACACAGTGACAACGCCAGAGGACAGGCAGGCAAGGCATGAACCCGGGAATACGAGAGAACCCACAACAAGGACAGACATAGATGTAGTGGGGCAATCAAATACCATAACTACACAGGAAGCTAGAGTCCAGGGGAAGTGTACATCTCAAACACATGACCAACAATGCAAGAATCCTGAGAAACAACAGGATCACGCCAAGCAAGGAGGTGCCCCACGACTAACTGAAACCAATCCCCTAAGCCTACCTACCTTAACTAACACACGACTTACATCGCCTCGGACAAACGACTTTGAAACCTCGTATCTCATCCCGGAAGAGTGGGAAGTACTGGTAGCATCCTACCCGACGGCTTCAAAGGGGGAATTGCCAGGAGGGACCATCAGTGCAAATCTGGGGAAGGAAACACCAAATGCAAAAGAAGACATCTGGTCAACTCTTCTGCACACAATGCAACTATCGATAAACGCCATCCAATACCAGTCTGATAAGATGGATCTACAACTCTCTGTCCTCAACTCTATGTCAATATTCGTCGCCAACATTGATGGTAAGCTAGCAGAGCTGAACAGCTTGGTCAAAAGGGCGCAAGCCGATACCCAACTAATACAATCTAACTGCTCCTACATAACAATTGTGGACAAATTGGTAACGCTCCCAACGGCAATGGACAACCTCCTTTCTGACATTAGGGAGATTGTAAAAAACAACCGACCGACCAACCCCGCCAATTAGAGACGCGAAATGGCATCGCCTACGCAAGCTGTATTACAGTCACCATTTCAGAAGAACTCAAAGATGACCCTAGAGCCACACCCAATCAGGGAAACTGTAGTTGCAAAGAAGACAATGGCCAGCAACAGACAACAACACGAAGGAACCCATATGTCACCAACTGAGAACATAGTGCCACTGGGCAAAACTTCTCAAAAAGACGTGGCGTTGGAACACCTCCAACAAGGAAAAAAGGGAAGAAAACAGAAAAGGAAGGGAAGAAACCAAAAGATAACAACAGCGGTAATAGCCTGGGGCAAAGGCACCACCAGTGTGAAAGCGACATCTAACCCATCGCAAGATAGGCTGATTGAGACGCTACAGACACGGAATATAACACTCCAGAAACCAGAAATCGGGAAGGGAGGAAAAAACCCGAAAGAAAACCGCCACTAGAAAGAAGGCCTATCCCTAGCCCCCCCCCCATAAAAGTGAGAAAACAACATCAGACTCACCACAAGAAAGGCCGAATGCGATGAGAGATGACACAGAAAGGGCGTACAACCTACAAGAAACTGGAAACTTGGAAGACAGGATAAACCCTGATTGGAATCAACCCCAAGATCAAAGTCCTATCACTAGCCCTACCCAGACAAAGGAAGAAAGGCAACCCCGAGGAAGCCCTCAACGGGCTGCAACTATGGCAAGCCCTCCAGACTAAAATTAATGAAGAGCAGTGAAACGAGTGAAAAAGATATGCAGTAGGAATCAAGGAACACCATGGCCCAAGAGAGGACCCGACTAATGCTGACAACAGTCGGACACAAGATAGGGGGCAAACTGGCACAACTTCAATAGTCTTCCACCCGGAGTACAAATCAAGGGGCACAATAGACACCCTAAATAGGGGGAATATTTTATGCCTACTGAAAGCTATTGATAGCCTCAAAAACATATCGTCCACCCTGTACCGCCCCACTCGACAATTAAGATCGATAAATTCATGCCAACTGGTGGTCCTAAGGACCAAGACACTCAACTGGGGAGACAGATGTTTCACCAACACCGCAGCCAGACTTTGGAACACGCTTCCATTTGTAATTAGATCTACTCCTACACTGTCTCAAGTTAGGAAACTGGTGAAAACCTGGCTGTTCGACCAGTAGTTTTTCATTTCTCCCCATTACCTTTAAAACATTCCCTATTGTTCCCTCTGAGGCACTAGTTGAGTCATAGCGCCAAGACGCCTACGGGTATACGCTGCGCTCTACAAATTTAAAAAATAACTAAATAAATAAATAAATTTGGAATCGGTAGAATTTATAGAAATCTCGGGACACTCAGGGGTAGAAGCAACAAAAACAGTATGGGCTACAGCAGAATTTCCGGAGAGACTGCTAAAAGAACAAGCAAAGTTCGACTCATG
This sequence comes from Lissotriton helveticus, assembly GCF_964261635.1. Taxonomy (NCBI): domain Eukaryota; kingdom Metazoa; phylum Chordata; class Amphibia; order Caudata; family Salamandridae; genus Lissotriton; species Lissotriton helveticus. The sequence continues at coordinate 492,957,075 of NC_136063.1, forward strand.
GGGAATAAAACTCCAGCCATTTCTTAAACCAAGATACCCGGATCCTCTGACACTTGAAAGCCAGCAAAGGAAAAAAGTAAATGGGCAGCCAAACCTGAACACAGTTCTGAGAGGGGCTCGGAGTAAAACCCCTGAGAACGTAGGCCATCGAGAACAGTCTAATAAGAGACTATCTGCCAACTGTAGTCCAACCTCGCAAAAGTAGAGCGGGCTATCGAGAACTCTAAATGTCAAAGTCACAAACCAATGACGTAGTAACACAAAAGCAAACAACATGCCCAACACCCTTAGCTTGTTCTCCTGGAACATCACCGGCCCAGGAGACAAATTCTCGGACGCAGAACTAAACATCTATTTGCAAAGATTTGTCATCATTACACTGCAAGAAACCTGGTCCGACACTCCACCAGCATTGTCGGGATACAATTTAAAACTTTGTGCTGCCCACACAGAGCTCATTGTTTGGCCATAAGAAAGGAGGTCTTGCCACATACTGCACGCTACAATCCATTGTCAAAGTAGTACCCTTGACTTACAAGCTAGCCCCCCCAAACGCAATGCAAGCACTGCGACTGACATTCCGCGAGCAAAACAAAAAAGAGGATATAACCCTAATAAACCTCTATTTATATCCCAGGGAAAACACCAAGGGAGCACAACAGCTGAAGGAAGAACTTGCAAAATTAATAAAAACTGAGAAAACGAACAGTTTGATCATCACAGGGGACTTCAACTTAAACATGCTCAGCAACCCAGCTTCCGAAAGTGTCGACGACGAGGACCCCTTTGCTTGGGAGCAAAGCCACCAAGACCACACCGCGGGAGGCAGAAGCTCAAAAACAGCTAGGAGTCTACTGGCGAAACTAGAAGAGCTGGGTTTCCGAGCACTCAACGGCAGATTTCCAGATGACCGACCACAATCCGCAACATTTCTCAGCACTACCGCTAGCCCTACAATCGATTTTACATTCTTCTCTCGCAGCTTGTATCAAAGGGTAAGAGATTTCCATATCAGCGCGATGGACTACAGTGACCACCTCTCTCAGGAAATCACGATCGAGGCACCAACAACACTAAGCCCTCCTGGTGCCAACAGATTTAGCTTAGATTTTTTAACAAATGAAAGACGGATAAAGTGTAAAACTAATGATCCACAAAGCCTCTCACTGCAAGCAAAACAAGCTTTAGGAGAGGCACAATCCGCATCCTCAAATTTAATAATATGCTGGGAGGCGTTCACAAAAAATTTGAGAGACAAAACAGAAATAAACAAAAGCGCAAGGACGGATGGAAAGGTCAACGCAGTGAAAATACAAGAACCATCACAACTTCAGAAACGATATCCGGCTAAAAAGGTTAAAGACCCAGATTAACAACACTCTCCAAGAGCAAGGACAGACCCCACTGCCTGCCAAGCGCTGAGACAGTTAAAAGATAGCCGCAGGAAACTAATATGGCAACTCAAAAAAGATGCTGACGAGGTTTTTTGGGGAAAACTCCTACACAATGCCAAAACGAACAACAGTGCACAGTTTTGGCAAAAGATCAACAGTTTGATCAGTGAGCGAAGCCAGGGGATTGGATCCCATGTGACGGAAGAGGCCTGGATAACTTTCCTTGGTACACACTTTAATGATTATACGACGCTGGGCACACATGTATGATCATAGGTTAATACATTAGTAGTTAATGACGTGGTCAACACCGGGGGGTTTCTTTTTGAGTAGCTTTTATGAAGATTTTCATCTCAAAATTTACAATAACGCCAGCCGACACGTGTTTCGTCAACAGGTCAGTGCCTGTGGCTCTCCAGGGCTTGATGCGCTTGTAAGGAAAGTTTATAAACCGGTGATAATTCCGAACCGGTATGTGGGTTCTCACAGGCCGGTATGGCTAAAGGTAGTCAGGGTGCAAAAATAACGGAGATGCAACACAGGCGGGTTCATCCGTGGCGGAATGGAGCCTGGTGTAACAGGGTCCATGAAGTTGCTCGTCTCTCAGTAGAGTTTGTTTGGACTTTAATGATGCCCAAGAACTGTGGAAAGAACCATGCAGTCCTAAAACCGGCTCCGAAGCACAGAAGTCTCCATACAAAGAAATTCCTGCATGCGACGAGGAATTCTCAATCACGAACTCACAAATATGCAATAGAGTCTCGAAAGGCAGACGAGAGGGAGCACCAGGCCCAAACGGCATACCCCCAATCGTATTCAAACAAGAGCAAGAATATTGGGTCCGACTTCAACAATCCCACGATCCTGGAGGGGAGCAGTTATCTCCCCAATCGTCAAAAAAGGAGACAGGAACAATCCAAGAAACTATCGCCTTATAGCCTTACTCGATAATGAGGCAAAATACTACGCTGGCCTCCTACTCCAGGAGCTAACATCTTGGGTGGAAGAAACAACAGCAATCCCATACAAGCAAACCGGCTTTCGGAAAAACATGGGGACGACCACAACCATATTAGCCTTATCGCTTTTGATTGACTCAGCTATAGCGGCAAAACAACCTCTATACTTGTGCTATTTTGATTATAGCTCCGCCTTCGACCATGTAAACAGAAACATGTTGTGGCAAAAACTAAAGAGAATGAAAATTCCACCATTGTTGCTGAACCAACTAATTATCTTGCACAGCAATACCTGGGTCCAGGTTAAACTAGGAGCAGGGGACTTCTTATCTAAGAAGATCCCCACAAGCACAGGAGTAAAGCCAACTTTATTTAATCTTTTTATGGCTGAACTATCAATCTTGCTGAATGAAAACAATTCCCACGCACCAAAGCTAGGGGGCACCCAGCTGTCCAATTTATTCTACGCGCACGACTTGGTGCTGATCAGCCGGACCCCGATAGGCCTACAGCGGCTGTTAGATATCACCTCGCAATACTCCAAAACAAACAAACTCAGTATTAATCACGAAAAAACAAAAGTCATGTGCATTACTCATAGCAAAAAGAAATCAACACCCAGCTGGTTCCTGGATACAAGGAAACTGGACGTAACAAGTAAATACAGATATCTGGGGGTCATTGTAGACCACAGGGGCAATTTCATGCCACAACACGAGGAAATAAAAAAGAGAGGACTAATGACAGCTGTATCTCTAAGAAACATTAAAAAAATGGTCGCTGGACCAAATCTCGCCCCTCTAATAACAGTAGATGGAACAGTAACAAAAGCGATGCGCATGATCTTTTGCCTGCCGAGGTACACCTCACCGGCACAAATTAGACTGGGTTGGCAAAGGAAGGGCTGGCACGCAAAGGAGTATACCTAAAAAGCTGGTATAAAATAAGCAGGGAAGCAAACACGCTCAACGCTCTCCTTTGGAAAGAACTGCAAATTAAAGAAAATTGCCCGGCAAGGCTTTTCCTGGAGGACGCAATGAAACAACTGGGGATGCGACAACTGTGGGATCTACAAGGGCCTCTGGCAGGCTTAAAAAAAGCAGTGAACAACATTGTCAGGAAAGAATCTCTCTTGCAGGACGAGCACACGGCTGGCTAACTATACAAACTTATACCAAACCCAGACCACAAACATATCTTCAGCCCAGCTTAACAAAAAAATAAAAGGGACATTTTTGAAATACCGGTTAGGACTATTGCCCTCGGCAGACCACATGGCCCCCTGGCTGCACCCACCAAAGCCAGCAAAGTGCCGCCTGTGTGGGAATGACAAGGAAAACATCTTACACCTCATTACCATCTGTAAGGAGCTGCAGCGAGATCGCCAGAACCTTCTGAGACCATTGTTTAACAAAAAAGGGATCAGGTCCTGCAGGCAAGCAGTCCTGGCATGTTTCTCAGGTGACCGAGTTCAAATGACTTGCCGACTGGTAAAATACATTGAAGTTGCAGAAGCCTGACTTAACAAAAAGAAAGAACAAACGGAAAAAGCCAAGTTGATGAAACCCAGTGCACTATCTGTATCCTCAGAGCTAAAATAATCGGATTACACAGACGCACAGCAGGATCGCAGGAGAAAACGAGGACAGATTACCATGAAGCACAAGCACACGGGGAAGAGAATGTCTTGCCTCCGACACGGACTCCGGACTGCAATAATTAAATGCACTTCGAAGGGGAAAGTAGGTCAGCCTAACTATACAAACCCCCCCCAAGAGGAAAATAGAAGGGCCTCAGTGGTGGGCCAATTTTCCTTCCTACCTGCTTCTTTTCTTTTAACAGTTTTTAATCTTAGTATTTTTTTTAATCGTAGCTTTTTTGCAATCTATCACAGTATTATCAAAGTTTTCCATGCTGCTACAGACATTGAAAACTGTTTTATTGATGTTGGTTTGTAATGGTTTTTATTAGGTTTTGCCTGGCGAAAAGATGCGCTCTGCGCATCTTTTTCGCGCAGGCGAAATCCTGATGAGTTCTGTAGTGTGGCTTTGGGTCGGCCCTCGTCATTCATTGGCTGGCTCCATAAATGGAGCCTAGCCATTGGACGAGGGGCCTGTCCGTCAATGCCGGACCAGATTCGGGGGCGTTCCCGCGTTTCTTTGGCTTTTGCCGACGTCACGCGACGCCGGGAACGCCCCCGATTCTGTTCCGGCATTGCCGGCACCTCCCTTGCTCCCCCTCCCGCTTGTTTCCTGGTGCCCGCCTTCGTGCTCCGGCCGGCCGTCGTCAGCGTCTCTCCTCCCCCTTTCCCGCCCCCTCCCGCTTGTTTTGGTGCCCGTCTTCTGCTCCGGCCGGCCGTCGTCAGCTCTCTCCTCCCCCTTTCCCGCCCCCTCCCGCTTCTCTCTGATGCCCGCCTTCCGGTGAGACACTGTGATGAATGCCACTGAAAGCCCTGGATGGACTGGGCTGGGTCCGGGTCAGTCTGCTCGGTAGTGGGCTGACTAAAGCGTGAACGCTTGAAAACAGCTTGAAACATTGAAAGAACATATTTGAACCAGCCTTTGACAATAAATTATGACGTAATGCAGCTAACACAAATGTAACGTGTGAAACTGCAGACTGTTATGTTCAGCCAGAGTGGAGCTTCAGAGTGGAGCTTCAGAGTGCAGAGTGGAGCTTCAGAGTGGAGCTTCAGAGTGCAGAGTGGAGCTTCAGAGTGCAGAGTGGAGCTTCAGAGTGCAGAGTGGAGCTTCAGAGTGCAGAGTGGAGCTTCAGAGTGGAGCTTCAGAGTGGAGCTTCAGAGTGGAGCTTCAGAGTGGAGCTTCAGAGTGGAGCTTCAGAGTGCAGAGTGGAGCTTCAGAGTGCAGAGTGGAGCTTCAGAGTGGAGCTTCAGAGTGCAGAGTGGAGCTTCAGAGTGGAGCTTCAGAGTGCAGAGTGGAGCTTCAGAGTGGAGCTTCAGAGTGCAGAGTGGAGCTTCAGAGTGTAGCTTCAGAGTGCAGAGTGGAGCTTCAGAGTGGAGCTTCAGAGTGCAGAGTGGAGCTTCAGAGTGGAGCTTCAGAGTGCAGAGTGGAGCTTCAGAGTGCAGAGTGGAGCTTCAGAGTGCAGAGTGGAGCTTCAGAGTGGAGCTTCAGAGTGGAGCTTCAGAGTGGAGCTTCAGAGTGGAGCTTCAGAGTGGAGCTTCAGAGTGGAGCTTCAGAGTGGAGCTTCAGATTCAGAGTGGAGCTTCAGATTCAGAGTGGAGCTTCAGATTCAGAGTGGAGCTGCAGATTCAGAGTGGAGCTTCAGAGTGGAGCTTCAGAGTGGCGCTTCAGAGTGGCGCTTCAGAGTGGCGCTTCAGAGTGGCGCTTCAGAGTGGAGCTTCAGAGTGGAGCTTCAGAGTGGAGCTTCAGAGTGGAGCTTCAGAGTGGAGCTTCAGAGTGGAGCTTCAGAGTTCAGAGTGGAGCTTCAGAGTGGAGCTTCAGAGTGCAGAGTGGAGCTTCAGAGTGGAGCTTCAGAGTGCAGAGTGGAGCTTCAGAGTGGAGCTTCAGAGTGCAGAGTGGAGCTTCAGAGTGGAGCTTCAGAGTGCAGAGTGGAGCTTCAGAGTGCAGAGTGGAGCTTCAGAGTGCAGCTTCAGAGTGCAGAGTGGAGCTTCAGAGTGCAGCTTCAGAGTGCAGAGTGGAGCTTCAGAGTGGAGCTTCAGAGTGCAGAGTGGAGCTTCAGAGTGGAGCTTCAGAGTGCAGAGTGGAGCTTCAGAGTGGAGCTTCAGAGTGCAGAGTGGAGCTTCAGAGTGGAGCTTCAGAGTGCAGAGTGGAGCTTCAGAGTGGAGCTTCAGAGTGCAGAGTGGAGCTTCAGAGTGCAGAGTGGAGCTTCAGAGTGCAGAGTGGAGCTTCAGAGTGCAGAGTGGAGCTTCAGAGTGGAGCTTCAGAGTGGAGCTTCAGAGTGGAGCTTCAGAGTGGAGCTTCAGAGTGGAGCTTCAGAGTGCAGAGTGGAGCTTCAGAGTGGAGCTTCAGAGTGCAGAGTGGAGCTTCAGAGTGCAGAGTGGAGCTTCAGAGTGGAGCTTCAGAGTGGAGCTTCAGAGTGGAGCTTCAGAGTGGAGCTTCAGAGTGGAGCTTCAGATTCAGAGTGGAGCTTCAGATTCAGAGTGGAGCTGCAGATTCAGAGTGGAGCTGCAGATTCAGAGTGGAGCTGCAGATTCAGAGTGGAGCTGCAGATTCAGAGTGGAGCTTCAGATTCAGAGTGGAGCTGCAGATTCAGAGTGGAGCTGCAGATTCAGAGTGGAGCTGCAGATTCAGAGTGGAGCTGCAGATTCAGAGTGGAGCTTCAGAGTGGAGCTTCAGAGTGGCGCTTCAGAGTGGAGCTTCAGAGTGGAGCTTCAGAGTGGAGAGTGGAGCTTCAGAGTGGAGCTTCAGAGTGCAGAGTGGAGCTTCAGAGTGGAGCTTCAGAGTGCAGAGTGGAGCTTCAGAGTGGAGCTTCAGAGTGCAGAGTGGAGCTTCAGAGTGGAGCTTCAGAGTGCAGAGTGGAGCTTCAGAGTGGAGCTTCAGAGTGCAGAGTGGAGCTTCAGAGTGCAGAGTGGAGCTTCAGAGTGCAGAGTGGAGCTTCAGAGTGCAGAGTGCAGCTTCAGAGTGCAGAGTGGAGCTTCAGAGTGGAGCTTCAGAGTGCAGAGTGGAGCTTCAGAGTGGAGCTTCAGAGTGCAGAGTGGAGCTTCAGAGTGGAGCTTCAGAGTGCAGAGTGGAGCTTCAGAGTGGAGCTTCAGAGTGCAGAGTGGAGCTTCAGAGTGGAGCTTCAGAGTGCAGAGTGGAGCTTCAGAGTGGAGCTTCAGAGTGCAGAGTGGAGCTTCAGAGTGCAGAGTGGAGCTTCAGAGTGCAGAGTGGAGCTTCAGAGTGCAGAGTGGAGCTTCAGAGTGGAGCTTCAGAGTGGAGCTTCAGAGTGGAGCTTCAGAGTGGAGCTTCAGAGTGGAGCTTCAGAGTGCAGAGTGGAGCTTCAGAGTGGAGCTTCAGAGTGCAGAGTGGAGCTTCAGAGTGCAGAGTGGAGCTTCAGAGTGGAGCTTCAGAGTGGAGCTTCAGAGTGGAGCTTCAGAGTGGAGCTTCAGAGTGGAGCTTCAGAGTGGAGCTTCAGATTCAGAGTGGAGCTTCAGATTCAGAGTGGAGCTGCAGATTCAGAGTGGAGCTGCAGATTCAGAGTGGAGCTGCAGATTCAGAGTGGAGCTGCAGATTCAGAGTGGAGCTTCAGAGTGGAGCTTCAGAGTGGCGCTTCAGAGTGGAGCTTCAGAGTGGAGCTTCAGAGTGGAGAGTGGAGCTTCAGAGTGGAGCTTCAGAGTGCAGAGTGGAGCTTCAGAGTGGAGCTTCAGAGTGCAGAGTGGAGCTTCAGAGTGGAGCTTCAGAGTGCAGAGTGGAGCTTCAGAGTGGAGCTTCAGAGTGCAGAGTGGAGCTTCAGAGTGGAGCTTCAGAGTGCAGAGTGGAGCTTCAGAGTGGAGCTTCAGAGTGCAGAGTGGAGCTTCAGAGTGGAGCTTCAGAGTGCAGAGTGGAGCTTCAGAGTGCAGAGTGGAGCTTCAGAGTGCAGAGTGGAGCTTCAGAGTGCAGAGTGCAGCTTCAGAGTGCAGAGTGGAGCTTCAGAGTGGAGCTTCAGAGTGCAGAGTGGAGCTTCAGAGTGGAGCTTCAGAGTGCAGAGTGGAGCTTCAGAGTGGAGCTTCAGAGTGCAGAGTGGAGCTTCAGAGTGGAGCTTCAGAGTGCAGAGTGGAGCTTCAGAGTGGAGCTTCAGAGTGCAGAGTGGAGCTTCAGAGTGCAGAGTGGAGCTTCAGAGTGCAGAGTGGAGCTTCAGAGTGCAGAGTGGAGCTTCAGAGTGCAGAGTGGAGCTTCAGAGTGGAGCTTCAGAGTGGAGCTTCAGAGTGGAGCTTCAGAGTGGAGCTTCAGAGTGGAGCTTCAGAGTGGAGCTTCAGAGTGCAGAGTGGAGCTTCAGAGTGCAGAGTGGAGCTTCAGAGTGCAGAGTGGAGCTGCAGATTCAGAGTGGAGCTGCAGAGTGGAGCTGCAGAGTGGAGCTGCAGAGTGGAGCTGCAGAGTGGAGCTGCAGAGTGGCGCTTCAGAGTGGCGCTTCAGAGTGGAGCTTCAGAGTGGAGCTTCAGAGTGCAGAGTGGAGCTTCAGAGTGGAGCTTCAGAGTGCAGAGTGGAGCTTCAGAGTGGAGCTTCAGAGTGCAGAGTGGAGCTTCAGAGTGGAGCTTCAGAGTGCAGAGTGGAGCTTCAGAGTGCAGAGTGGAGCTTCAGAGTGCAGAGTGGAGCTTCAGAGTGCAGAGTGGAGCTTCAGAGTGCAGATTCAGAGTGCAGAGTGGAGCTTCAGAGTGCAGAGTGGAGCTTCAGAGTGGAGCTTCAGAGTGCAGAGTGGAGCTTCAGAGTGGAGCTTCAGAGTGCAGAGTGGAGCTTCAGAGTGGAGCTTCAGAGTGCAGAGTGGAGCTTCAGAGTGGAGCTTCAGAGTGCAGAGTGGAGCTTCAGAGTGCAGAGTGCAGCTTCAGAGTGCAGAGTGGAGCTTCAGAGTGGAGCTTCAGAGTGCAGAGTGGAGCTTCAGAGTGGAGCTTCAGAGTGCAGAGTGGAGCTTCAGAGTGGAGCTTCAGAGTGCAGAGTGGAGCTTCAGAGTGGAGCTTCAGAGTGCAGAGTGGAGCTTCAGAGTGGAGCTTCAGAGTGCAGAGTGGAGCTTCAGAGTGGAGCTTCAGAGTGCAGAGTGGAGCTTCAGAGTGCAGAGTGGAGCTTCAGAGTGCAGAGTGGAGCTTCAGAGTGCAGAGTGGAGCTTCAGAGTGCAGAGTGGAGCTTCAGAGTGGAGCTTCAGAGTGGAGCTTCAGAGTGGAGCTTCAGAGTGGAGCTTCAGAGTGGAGCTTCAGAGTGGAGCTTCAGAGTGCAGAGTGGAGCTTCAGAGTGCAGAGTGGAGCTGCAGATTCAGAGTGGAGCTGCAGAGTGGAGCTGCAGAGTGGAGCTGCAGAGTGGCGCTTCAGAGTGGCGCTTCAGAGTGGCGCTTCAGAGTGGAGCTTCAGAGTGGAGCTTCAGAGTGGAGCTTCAGAGTGCAGAGTGGAGCTTCAGAGTGCAGAGTGGAGCTTCAGAGTGGAGCTTCAGAGTGCAGAGTGGAGCTTCAGAGTGGAGCTTCAGAGTGCAGAGTGGAGCTTCAGAGTGCAGAGTGGAGCTTCAGAGTGCAGAGTGGAGCTTCAGAGTGCAGAGTGGAGCTTCAGAGTGCAGATTCAGAGTGCAGAGTGGAGCTTCAGAGTGCAGAGTGGAGCTTCAGAGTGGAGCTTCAGAGTGGAGCTTCAGAGTGGAGCTTCAGAGTGGAGCTTCAGAGTGGAGCTTCAGAGTGGAGCTTCAGAGTGGAGCTTCAGAGTGCAGAGTGGAGCTTCAGAGTGGAGCTTCAGAGTGCAGAGTGGAGCTTCAGAGTGGAGCTTCAGAGTGCAGAGTGGAGCTTCAGAGTGGAGCTTCAGAGTGCAGAGTGGAGCTTCAGAGTGCAGAGTGGAGCTTCAGAGTGCAGAGTGGAGCTTCAGAGTGGAGCTTCAGAGTGCAGAGTGGAGCTTCAGAGTGCAGAGTGGAGCTTCAGAGTGGAGCTTCAGAGTGGAGCTTCAGAGTGGAGCTTCAGAGTGGAGCTTCAGAGTGGAGCTTCAGAGTGGAGCTTCAGAGTGGAGCTTCAGAGTGCAGAGTGGAGCTTCAGAGTGCAGAGTGGAGCTTCAGAGTGCAGAGTGGAGCTTCAGAGTGCAGAGTGGAGCTTCAGAGTGCAGATTCAGAGTGCAGAGTGGAGCTTCAGAGTGCAGAGTGGAGCTTCAGAGTGGAGCTTCAGAGTGGAGCTTCAGAGTGGAGCTTCAGAGTGGAGCTTCAGAGTGGAGCTTCAGAGTGGAGCTTCAGAGTGCAGAGTGGAGCTTCAGAGTGGAGCTTCAGAGTGCAGAGTGGAGCTTCAGAGTGGAGCTTCAGAGTGCAGAGTGGAGCTTCAGAGTGGAGCTTCAGAGTGGAGCTTCAGAGTGGAGCTTCAGAGTGCAGAGTGGAGCTTCAGAGTGGAGCTTCAGAGTGCAGAGTGGAGCTTCAGAGTGGAGCTTCAGAGTGGAGCTTCAGAGTGGAGCTTCAGAGTGCAGAGTGGAGCTTCAGAGTGCAGCTTCAGAGTGCAGAGTGGAGCTTCAGAGTGCAGAGTGGAGCTTCAGAGTAGAGATTCAGAGTGGAGCTTCAGAGTGGAGCTTCAGAGTGGAGCTTCAGAGTGGAGCTTCAGAGTGGAGCTTCAGAGTGCAGAGTGGAGCTTCAGAGTGCAGCTTCAGAGTGCAGAGTGGAGCTTCAGAGTGCAGAGTGGAGCTTCAGAGTGCAGATTCAGAGTGCAGAGTGGAGCTTCAGAGTGCAGAGTGGAGCTTCAGAGTGGAGCTTCAGAGTGGAGCTTCAGAGTGGAGCTTCAGAGTGGAGCTTCAGAGTGGAGCTTCAGAGTGGAGCTTCAGAGTGCAGCTTCAGAGTGCAGCTTCAGAGTGGAGCTTCAGAGTGGAGCTTCAGAGTGGAGCTTCAGAGTGCAGAGTGGAGCTTCAGAGTGCAGCTTCAGAGTGCAGAGTGGAGCTTCAGAGTGGAGCTTCAGAGTGCAGAGTGGAGCTTCAGAGTGCAGCTTCAGAGTGCAGAGTGGAGCTTCAGAGTGGAGCTTCAGAGTGGAGCTTCAGAGTGGAGCTTCAGAGTGGAGCTTCAGAGTGGAGCTTCAGAGTGTCAAGAGCAATGCCAATAGCTCTAACTTTAACAAAGGCAAAACCATTGCATTGTAAATGCTTGTTAACTGTACAATAAAGTATTACTTACTTACTTACTTACCCTGCATGAAGATTGCCCACTTGGGGCAATCCCCTAGCAGGGATCTACTAGGGAGGGGTATCATTGGAAAGGGGAGACAATCTCCCATGTGATTCGGTGCTTGGGGAGCTGAGATAGCCCCGTGAGCATCAAAGCACTGAAACTCAAACAAGCCGATCAGCTCATTTTAGTTTCAGGTTCAATGCAATGAAGTCAGTGCGCCATGTGTGAGATCCTCGTTGCATTGAAACAAAAATAAATGCCTTTGGATGTTGGGGAAGTTCTTCCCCAGCGCCGGAGGCAAAAATTTAAAAAAAGAAATCCCTCTGCTGTTTAGTGTGCATGTGCTCATGAGGGAATGGTTCCGTCATAAGCATATGATCACGGGTGCTTTACACACCTGCCTCCTAAGGTGAGCCTGACTGCTTACTTGCCAAACTACAACAGGTTAAGGAAGGATTCATTTACAGAGACTTGACTGGAGAGTATTGGCTGAGTCGGCGATGCAGCAAGCTTAAGGTAAGGGGTTTTGTTTATGTATTTATTTATTTAATATTACCTATCCCGTCGCCTGTCAACTTCCACCATCCCACCCCCACCCCGCCCAACCCCCGCCCCACTGCTCTTACGTGTGCTGGCCCCACTGTAACCATACATGGCGAGTACAAAATAAAGTAATACTTTATTAGGATAAAGAAGGAGCAGCAACTTGGCACAGCCAAACTCCAGCTCTGATATCTCCAACTGTCATCAGGAGTTCTATAACATCACCATTGAACACCATGTCAACACATTGATGACAATAGCCAGTGAAAGGGCGAGATTTTGATCGATACCTTATCTCTATTGATCTAAACCTCGATCTGGTCGACTGAACCTTTGTTGCCTGTCTTGGAGGAAAACAGTACACCTATTTCCAAGTTAGTTCATCCAATAAAGGACTCTACTCCCAAAGATCACAAACAACTTCTAGCTTTCAAAAGTTTATTGTAAAGATATGATAAGCTGCAAATACAGGCATCTCAGAATGAGATTCACGAGATACACAGGTCCAATTACATACATGTGCTCTCGGAAAGCCCTCAGACGAGCAACGGAAATCACTAACACAAGTTCTAAGAATAATAAAGCTATCAGCATAGACGCATATCCCTCCTTCATTTAGGTTGGAGGAAAACGCAAAGGTTAGGCTGTCCCTACCCTGCTCTAGATGGTATCCCTACTTAACCAAGTCCCAACCTAACAAAGGTGTCAGCAGTGAATGACCCCCAAGGGAAGTCACTCACTCTAAGTCTCTTGGTGAAAACCTATAGTTCTCCAGTCATGACCCCTCTCTGCCTACCCATCCGCTCTCTAAAGGGTCCTCAGGTATCTGCTCTAACTCCACCCAGGGGTGCTGTCCCTAATACAAAACAGTCAACAACATTTGAGACGCCCCTTGCGAGACGCCCCTCACGTGGTGTAGCTTCTGGCTTTTTCCATGATGCTTTGTATTGGGCCTCATACGTTAGAGTTGACCTTGCTTCTCAGACTCTTCTCCGGCCCGCTGATACCCCTCAAACATTCCGGAACCCTCCTCCATGTCTAGGCCGTCTACTGAACAGACCTCTATTCATTCATTTATAATTGGATCCCCCCTCTTCCTTTGCAGACAGATATCTGCAGCCAAGAACCCAACTCTCATAGACTTCCAGAAAAAGCCTGCAACATTTCTCAGCCCAGACATGTACGTGTAAATCGATGTTAAAACATTTCAGGCCTACAATATTTCTCATCAGGATTATAGCATTCAACTTCTTCATTAATTAAAGCATGTTAATATTCTTATTCTATTATTCAGTATACATCTCTATAAATCATGGCCCATTTAATGCAATGGCCAAAACATTAATACAATCTGTGTCGTGAAAAGAAAACACCTTCCCTTTTAGCTCTGGCCCTGAGGCCTACCACATTCTGCGTTTAACCGCATACCATCTTATGTTTTAACAGCTACACGACATGGATTCAAAAATAATCACATCTAATAAAATCATATAATGTCACACATTTCTGTATTAGTTCCACTTCTACTTAATTCTCTACATTAGCTATACATTCAGAATATAATTGCAGATACTATTAGCACTCATGGCATTTCTCCTCATGATTTGTGCTTACTACTGGTAAGTGTGATGTACTCATACATTTAAGTCAGTTTGCGCTCTCTCAGTTCCCCCCTTTGATGACCTCTCGGGGTCATCACTAACATTTAAACTGAAGTTATTGCTGGCATTCTCTGCGCTTCCAGAGCCCTCAGGCTCCTGTACTGATTATCTTGTATGGCAGCCAATCTCTGCAGCTGCTCTCTTTGGGCCCTTTCTGACCTTCTTGCTCTGTACCATTTGAATACCCTCACCAATCCCCACAATATAATCCCACAGATCAATATTATGATGATAGGCTTTAGGATATACCAAACAAAGCTTTTGCCTAAGGTGGAAAACCACCCTCCAACTGTACTCATTCCGTGGCCCACCTTTTCCCAGACATTTTCTCTACTCAAGTCTTCGATCTCCTTGTGAATATTAGTTATGTTCTTAATAACTTTCTCAAGGGGCTTCGAATTGTCTGGAATGTAAGTGCAGCATTCCTGGACCTTCAAAGCCTTACAGACTCCGCCCTCTTTTGCTAGTAGGACATCTAATGCAAGACGGTTTTGAAGAACCATAGCCCTTATCGATTGCATCTCTCCTTCTACCAGCATTAGGGACTGAGCAGTGCTGGCAGACAACCTGTCGACAACTGTTGCCAGTCGTCTAATTTTAACATCATTAAGGATTACTCCCAAAAGAGGGAACATAGCTCCAAAGACATCTCCAACCATTTCTGCATCTCCCACATCTCTCCTTCCCCTCGATGATGTCTTGCCCTCAATGATCACTAAGTCTTGTGCATGATATATTTTGGGGAAGACAATTGCCAAGTAACATGATCCATACCAGTTATCAGGTAGTCTCACGTAGGCATTTCTTCCACATACAAAATACACATTTGGAATCACTTGCATTCCCTTCAGGAAATCTTTAGTATAGTACTCTAGATTGAAAGCATGTTCACAGTCAACTTCACCCACGTATACATTTTCATAATACGTTTTGGCTCGGTGAAGACATAGCTTTCCTCTCTGCGTTTTATCTAAAGCTATTGGACCACTACTACCCTTTCTCTTGTGTGCCTTCTCTTCCTCGGTCCAATCTGTTTTCCATTGTCCTGATTTTTTCAAAATCTTTTGTCTCCGGTAACGATCATCCACCTGCCCTATGAACTTCTTCTCGACTTCTGACACCTTGCATGTCAGGTTATTTCTACGGGCATGTGAAGTATCTAAAGTAATCCAAGGAATGAAGAACTTGGCCAATCTGTCTTCACTCTTCCAGTAGTCCCATTTGTTCATCTGCTTATAATTTGGGACTTCTGGCAACACTGAATCATAATTGGAGAAATAGTATTCAAAACTATCTCTCTCATAAAATATACTAAGCAATAAGCTACATGTAATGCCATATGTCAGCGGGAGGTGATGATATCGAATTCCTTCATCTACAGACGCCGGCAACTGCATGCAGACGTAGCAATCCTTAACCTCCATGGCATCCACGTATTCATATAAGAGTTTAGCATAAGCATTTGACCTAAAGTCTCCTTGGGACTCATCTACATGTAACCTGCGGGCTTCTGCAGCTAATAACGCTTTCTCTTGAGTGTTTTCCCTTTTCTCACCAGCAACAGTAGGTGTAAGCGTTTCTACAGATTTCACATCAGTTACCTTTACCTCTTCCTCATGTCCCTTTACATAAGAAATTGTTACCACTAAAGCTATTAATATTATCACTCCTACTATTAGTGTACCTATTATACATTTAGCTCTGCGGTTCTGGGTGCCGGCCTCCATTTCGTCAGACAATATGGCTCTCTCTTATCTTAGCAAAAAGTTCTTTTCCTCTCGTTCCTTTACAGTCTCTTTTTAATCCTTTTGTCTTTCGAATCCACACAACTGGAGGCTGACAACCTTCTTCGCAAAAGTCCTTTAACAGTTCAATAAACACAACCCTAGCCCTTCTCCATCAACTCAAGGGAAGTTCCCTAAAATTCTCTGCTTCCTGGGCGCTAGGTAATCTTCTTTTTCTGCTTGCTCTATTTACAAAGTCCTTTAACAGTCTACTATCAGGTTTGTGGTTGCAGCTTCAATAGCATAGTTCAGTATTTCCAAACGAAGATTGTGCTCTTCATGTGCTGTTATCGTTGTACCAAAGTCGGGGAATTGCAATTCTGAAAGGAACATGTGTTTTAACTTGCTGAGGCGGGGAGGTCTGGGGAGCATGAATGTTAGTGACCCTTCTTGTTCGACACCGGGTACCAACAGTCGTATTTCCACGGTGATAATGGGCTCAGAACTGGACACCACCACCGCTCGGATCCTCCCTGTCTCCGGTTTCACAGACATTTGTCGCCAGATATGTCCACTCAGGTGTGGAGTATCTTCTGTTAGGCACACGCACTCTTCTTGACCTTCTTCGGTCGGGTGCTTCAGCGCCCTGAGCACCTTCTTCTGGGTCTGAGTCTTCTGATATCGGAGGAAGGGTTAACTCTGGAGTTGACCTCAGGCTAGAGCTCCTTCTTTGCGGCCAATTAGCTTCTCCACGTGCCCTTCTACTCCTTCTCCTTCTTGTCTGTTCTCGCTCTCTCTCAGACCTATCAGGGTCTGACTCGTACTCCCAGCTACTTTCTCCTTCTGTAGCGTCTTCTGTTTCGCTGTTGTACTGACCGTCCTCAGCTTGGTCAGACTCGTTCCCTGCTTCCTCTGGCACCTCTACAGCTTGGCTAGCCCCCTCTATGGCTTCTCGGTCCTCTTCTGGACGTCTATCCGAGAGAGGAGCTGTTTCTTCCCGAGGTGCTGGAACCCTTCGCGTATGTGACGCGTGGATCCAATTGGGCAGGCCTCCCACCTTCACAGCTGTGTTCGTGATCAGGATGATCTGGAAGGGCCCACGCCAACGAATATCCAAGCAGCTTCTTCTCACATGTTTTTTCACCAGGACCCAGTCCCCAGGGTACAGGTCATGGCACGGGCCCTGGCACGCTGGAACCTCGGCAGCCTGCACCTGAAGGGACACAGAACGAATGGCGTCAGACAGC
This sequence comes from Lissotriton helveticus, assembly GCF_964261635.1. NCBI lineage: Eukaryota > Metazoa > Chordata > Amphibia > Caudata > Salamandridae > Lissotriton > Lissotriton helveticus. Next base: position 492,973,356 of record NC_136063.1, read on the forward strand.
CCCTTACAATAGTCCAGGATCATATCATCTGTGATATTTAACAGTGCAGTAGCTGGGACGGATGGCAGCCTCATTGCTCTCCCCATTAACACCTCATGTGGTGATAACCCCGTTCTTCTGTCTGGGGTACTACGAAGGCTCATGAGAACCAATGGCAGGGCATCAGGCCAACTCAGGGTCGTTGAGGAACAAACTTTGGCTATTCTGGCCTTGATAGTGCCATTGATCTGCTCCACAATTCCTGAGGCCTCTGGTCGGTAACTGCAATGCAACTTCTGATCAATATTTAGCGCTACACAAACCATCTTCACAAGCTCGCTGTTAAAATGTGTTCCCCTATCTGATTCCAAAAAGGCCGGCACCCCGAAGCGCGGAATGATTTCCCTAAGCAGTAACTTGGCCACTGTGAGGGTGTCGCACCTACGTGTAGGGTATGCCTCAACCCATCTGGAGAACACACAAACAATCACCAGGACATAGCGGAGGCGGTTGCACCTTGGCATTTCAATGAAATCTATCTGCATTCGATTGAATGGACCTCCAGACCTTCCTATGTGACTTAGTGCAACTGGTGTTCTTTTCCCTACGTTCAGCTGCTGGCAGGTCACACAACGCTGGCACACTGCTTCTGCTGCTATTCTAAACTTAGGATTGTACCAAGTTTGTCTAAACACTCTCAGCATAGCATCTCTCCCTAAGTGTACGGGACCATGTATGAGTCTAGCCATTGGACTCACCATCTCATTGGGCAACACTGCTCTGCCGTCTGCTGAGACCCAAAAATGGGTCTCACCCATTACACATCCTGCCTTTTCCCATGTTTCTTTTTCAGAATCAGGAGCATTTTCTTGCATGGTTGACAGTTCATCCCAAGTATCAACAGTTTCCAGTATCATGGCTAATTCAGTTCTTACATTTATTCCACCCACTTCCACCTCTGTGAAAGAGTAACCTTGTTCCGCGCAATACCGCGCAACTTCATCAGCATATCTATTGCCTTTCGAAACAAAGTCCTCATTTCTGGTATGTGCGGTGCACTTTACAACTGCGATACTTGCTGGGCATTGCAACGCCTCTAACAACAGGCGCACAAACTCTCCATTGCGAATGGGAGAGCCTGAAGAGGTCATGAAGCCTCTTTGAGACCATAACTGCCCGTAATCATGAACTACCCCATAACCATATTGGCTGTCGGTGTATATGGTGACTCGAATTTGATTGCTTGCCAAGCAAGCACGTGTCAGGGCAATAATCTCGGCTACCTGAGCGGAGTGTACTCCTTCCAGGCACCCAGCTTCCACAACTCCAGTAATTGTACAAACAGCATAAGCTGCTCTCAACTGCCCAACTTCGTCTCTTACACATGAGCCATCGACAAAGAAAATTTCATCTGGGTCAGTCAGTGGCTCATCTACGATGTCAGGTCTGGGTTTGGTGCATAGTTCAGTCACATCAAGGCAGTCATGATCTGTATATTCATCATCATCTTCGATATCATTTGGAAGTGGCATCAAGGTAGCAGGGTTCAAAACAGAGCATCTCTTGAGGGTCACATTCTCTGCAGCAAGAATAACTTGCTCATAGCGCGTGAGCCTGCTGTTGGTCAGATGCTGTGTTTTGGTCCTGGTCATCAACAGTTCAACAGAATGGGGCACGCACACCTCTAACGGGTGCCCCATGACGATATTTTCACATCTCTCAATGCTGACACCCGTTGCAGCAACGGATTTGAGACATCCGGGCAACGCTGCGGCTACCGGATCTAAAGTAGCCGAGAAATAAGCAACTGGTCTACGGGCATTCCCATGGATTTGGACTAACACAGACAACGCGCACCCCTCTCTCTCACAACAGTAAAGAAAAAATTGTTTATTGTAATCAGGCATTCCCAATGCCGGAGCACGACACAGGTCCTCTCGCAGCTGTAGGAACGCCATCAAACAGTCTTTGTCCCATGGTACCGGATCACTCACCTCTTTGTGCGTCAGTTTTTGCAAGGGCTTTGTTTTCAGTGAAAAGTTCACGATCCACTGTCGGCAATAACCCACCATCCCTAGGAACATCCTGACCTCTCTCTGTGTCTTAGGCGCATTCATTTTCATGATCGCCTCTATCCTGTCTGGTGACACCTTTCGTTTGCCTTTCTCTATTCTGTGTCCCAAGTACTGCACTTCTGTCAGGCAGTACTGCAATTTTCCCGGGGACACCTTGTGCCCATTGGCAGCTAGGTGATTTAACAAAGCAATGGAGTCCTCCCTGCAAGCTTCTTCTGTTACTGACGCCACAAGGAGGTCGTCTATGTACTGGACCAGAACTGACTTCTGGGGCAGCACTAGACTTTCAAGATTTTTCTTCAAAAGCTGGTTAAAGATCGATGGGCTCTCTGTATACCCCTGAGGGATACGACACCATGTTAGGACGCGATTTTCCAGCTTAAATGCGAAAAGAAAATGGCTTTCTTCGTCCAGAGGGATCGAAAAGAAAGCCTGACAAAGATCGATCACAGTGAACCACTCAGCTTGGAATGGAATCTGAAACAGTATCACTGATGGATTCGGTACCACTGGACAACATGAAACGACTATGTTATTAATCTTTCGAAGGTCCTGCACTATCCGAAATTTCCCATTTGGTTTCTGGAGACCCATAATCGGGGAGTTGCATGGACTACCCACGATTTCTTTCAGTATTCCCTGTTTAATCATGGACTCGATCACGGGTTTTATGCCTGCAATCGTTTCTGGAGTCAATTTATATTGGGGTGTTCTTGGGAACTCAGCATGCGGTTTCACTACAATTTTCACTGGGTCCACCCCTTTGACCAATCCAATCTCTTCCCCAGTGAAATCCCATACTTCTGGTGCCACTGTCTCTCTCAAGTCCCAGGGGAGCTCATCTACTGTTAAAGTAGGATACAGCTCTACGCATATTCTTGAGTTTGCAACTTTGAAATCTGCGTCATCATCATTGGTCAATACCTCCACTCCCTGAGGTGTACAGTATATAGTACAATTCAATTTACACAACAGGTCTCTTCCTAGCAGACACACAGGACTTGAATCGCAAACCACAAACTGGTGCTCATCGCTGTACTTCCCTATTTTCACCTGTACCGGTTCTGTCAATTGGCTGGTTATTCTCCTGTTTGCGACCCCCACCACCTGTATGGTCTCTCCAGACATGGGCAGGTCTGGAACTGCAGCTGATCTGATCGTGGATCTAGTGGCTCCTGTGTCCACCAGAAATGTCGTAGGGCACCCTGCTACTTCTGCTTCCACATAGGGTCCCCTCTGGTCCACCTCCAAGGCTGCCCCGAGGGTGCAGTCTTCTCTCTCTACTCTCTGTCCGGTTAATGGGTCCACATAATAGCACTCTTCCCCTTCTACAAACAGGGGCATTTGTCTATAGGTCTTACCCATAGACCCTACTCGAGGAGGTTGCGGGAACTGGGCTCGGGGAGGAGCCCCCCCCCCTTTGAGCACCTTTCCTTGGTATGGCGTCACCCCTCTGGTAGGCGCGCTCTGGACCTCTTCCTCCTCTATCTCTTGCTCTCCTATCTCTACATTGTAGGGGCACTCGCGTTTCCAATGCCCCACCTCGTTACACTGGTGGCACCTAGTCGTTTTCTTCAAGGCAGCTATATCTATTCTAGGTCTAAAGGTGGAACTCTCCTCATTGCCCTTGTTCTGACTGTACTGCTTCTTTCCTCCTGTACCTGTTCCTTGCTGCTGTTGCTGTTGTCCCCCCTTCCCTGCTGCCTGCATCTGTACCACCATCAACTTTTCTTTTAATTTCTTGGCCTTGGAGTCTATCTCATCACAGCAGTACCTAGCATATCTCAGTATTTCGTCTAGGGGTTTACTTTGCCAACAAATCGAGTGTTGCTGAATCATTAAACTAATATCCGGTCTCAATCCCAGGACGAACTTGGACACAAATTGCCCTATATCTTTTGGATCCATTACATCCAAGCCGCTATACTGTTTAAACGCCTTCAGCAATCTCTCGTAATATTCGTGGACTGTCTCTTTGGGTTCCTGTCTTGTTCGGTCTATTCTGACCCAATCTATGTCTTGCATTGGCACTTTCTCTTTCAGCCAAGTCATCACTCTCTCGAATTTTGCCATCACAGTCTCGGACGGCCCATTAGTCTTAGCATCTCTCTCTGGCTCCGTTGTGGGCCACTCAGCGCTAACCTTGCATGCTGTCCACAGATCTCCTGGTACTACAATGTCAAACAGCGTGTTCAGATCTATCCATAGGACCTTTGAGATTTTTACAAATCTCTCCACTTGCTTGTACCACTCCACTGGGTTTTCCCGTAATTTGGGGAAGGAGGTGGTAAAAGCAGCTAAATCTCCTCTACTCCAAGGGACATGTACATAGTTCCCATTTGCGACTTCACGCAAAGGGTAAGCTTCTGTTCCCTGCTGTCCTCCTGGTGTCATACCAAGCGTGCTTCTCCTGCCGGTCCCTTTCTTGGACCACCTCTCTTCCCACTTATCTAGTGCCCTCCATGTCCTTATTCCAGCGATCAGTTCCCTTATGTGCGTTTTCAGCCCAATCGTTCTCCTCTCATCTAGGTCTCGATCTGTATAATGTAGCCTGTGGTTACCCTGTAATGCTTTGGTTCTTGACAAGTCCACCATATATTTGCCTGCTAGTTCGACTAACTTCTCATGGACTGCTCTCGCTTTTCGAGTAATGTCCTTTGCCATATACAGTATTTCATCCTGTTCATACATTTCCATTCTTTCTAAAGGCAGGGTACCATCTACCATATCATCCAGGTCTGACCTTAAACTGGCGACATCGAGTCTCTTGGCTTTTATCTCAGCTCGCAATACGTCTTTCGAAGGGGGCTCACTGGTCTCCCTACCATCCCAACTTCGAGCTCTACGTTTGGGCTCGGGAGAGTTAAAGGGTGCCCTCCCTTGCTCCCATCTCTCCAGGTCCCATGCTCGGCCATCCGATCTTGGAAGGTGATGGAACACGGGCCTGTTACCCCTACTCTTGCTCTGCCCACTCTCTTCTTCTTCTCTCCTCTCACCGCACACCTCTCTGTTATTCTCCCTCTGGTCGCTACTCTCTCTTTGCCTAGTATCGCTCAGTATCCGATACGATCCTTCCTGGTTCCCCATATTCCCTGGGCTGCGCTCATTTCCGTCATCACAGGGACTATGGTGCGACCTCTCACAACTCCCATTCAGTTCTCTGGTGCCGGGCACACAGTGTGGACACTTAAAGCTGTTTCTGTACTCTTGCGCTCTCCTCTCCTCTTCACTGAGTATTGGGCGCGCCACCCCTCCACTCCCGGGGCCCCCGTTTTCCAGGTCTGTTCTATCTCCCCTCCGGGCCCAATGGGTGACTCCCCTACTCTCTCTCTCTCTACAGTCCCACTCCGGGCTGCTCTCCCCAGCCCCGCAGTGAGTCCGAGCTCGGCTGTCCTGACTTTCCCTTTCAGCTTCCGCAGCTATGATGCTCTTTTGAGCCTTCACTGCCTCATCCCACTGCTTCATGTACTCATTTAGCTCTTGAAAGGATTTTCGTCCAGATCCCCTCAGATCCATTGGCCATCTAGGGCCCCCAGGATCTCCTCCTGGGTCTCCTCCTGGGTCCCCTGCTGTGTGCATCGGGGTGCTCCACTCTCTCGGTATCGGCATCTGACTTGGGGAATTGATCGTATCGTTCCTTCTTGCCTTCTCTGCTCTTTCTCTGTCCTTCCGTACCCGTTCTTCCCCTCTTGCTCTCTCTTGGTCATATATCGATATTATAGGACCTATGGTAACAGGTACCTGTAGTGCATCTGGTAATGCGTAGGATGTGGCGCTTTCCGTTTCCGGCGCTCTTTGTACCACAAACCTCCCGACTACCTGTTGCACCTGACTAGGCTGGGACAGCTCTTTCTTTGCCTCAGGATCCCACTCTGAACTGGGAAGCGGTCTATGCTCTCCTGCATTGCCCCCCTTTTCTCCTTCAGTATGCTCGACCTCTCCCCCAGCTCTATTATACGGGGGTGGCCTGTCTGTCAATAATCTGTTTATCAGGCTGTCCTCTGTTTCGCTCTCATCATCTTCTTCTAGGGGGCTTTTATTTACGGGCACCTCTAACACTGGGTACAGTTTATTTATTTCCAAGTTATGCACTCTCCATCTCTTAGCATCCGCATCCCACCTGGCATCCTGCACTGCCCTTACCGATCGTTTCACCCTTTCTTGTCGTCTGTTCATATTCTTTTCATGCGCTGCCCTAATCCATGCTTCAAGAGCTTCAAACTGGGTCGGTCTAGGCAAGGGTCTCATTGAGGTCATGACTGATTTTAATCGATGTAACACCTCTAATCTGAACGTCCCGTACTTCGGGAACGTCAGTTCCTCATTTCCTTCAGTAATCTTACTCCACTCTGATATCCAAAGGATCGTATGCAGCCCAACATTCACTGCCATATAACGAGCTGGCGTACCCTCCGGCGGGGCTTCTTCCCCTTCATACGATCCCCGCTTCTCTTTTTTAAACACCGCTTTCAGCCATTTAAAACACTTCATAATTATGCGCAAAATATCCAGCCTCGCTACTCTGTTTACTTCCTGATGACAATCCACCAATCCTGTCGCGGCTTTGCTAGCTTGGCCTATCGCAGCGCGGTCTTTCTCCGGTCAGCCAATCACGTCGCGACCCTGTCTGACGTTTTTGCTAGCTGGCCTATCACAGCGCGGTCTTTCTCCGGTCGGCCAATCACTGCGCGACACTGTCTGACGTCACTTTTCTCCGCTTCGCAGCAGCACCCCTCCTTTCTCAACTCGTCTCCCGGTTATGCATGCGTCCCATTCATACACCGAAAAATGACTACTTCCGACCAAGCGGTCACTTCTCTCGACTGTACGTCCACAGTCTATCTGTAATTGTCAACACAACTGACGAAATGTCTATCGTCTCTCTGATAGGTTGCTTACACACACAGTAACTGCCGACCAGCGTCCGTTACTCACGCACTCACTCTTACGGTCCCCCTATCTCGGTCCCTCGGGTGATCAATGGTACCTCATGACCCCCTTCACACTAGTTGACAATTACTCTGGGTGTCCGATACACCCGGACCACTTAAGCTCTCTTTGAACTTAAGATTTCCACCGGTTGCGCGCGCTCACAACCTGTTCCACAGTCACTCTACAGACATTCAACTCCGCCAGACATTACAACATAGATACAATACAAAACACCGCAATCTAACACGCATAACCCTTTATACTCACTCTCGACCGATACTGCTGCTTTTTCTGTCTCACGTCATCCGGATCTTCTTCAGCGGGCTGTTCTTCCGATCATCGATCTCTAGGGGCCTTGGGGTAAGCTAACCTGGCCTAGGTCACCGTCCTCAAGAAGGCAACCATCCTCTGCTACCAACTGAAAGGGCGAGATTTTGATCGATACCTTATCTCTATTGATCTAAACCTCGATCTGGTCGACTGAACCTTTGTTGCCTGTCTTGGAGGAAAACAGTACACCTATTTCCAAGTTAGTTCATCCAATAAAGGACTCTACTCCCAAAGATCACAAACAACTTCTAGCTTTCAAAAGTTTATTGTAAAGATATGATAAGCTGCAAATACAGGCATCTCAGAATGAGATTCACGAGATACACAGGTCCAATTACATACATGTGCTCTCGGAAAGCCCTCAGACGAGCAACGGAAATCACTAACACAAGTTCTAAGAATAATAAAGCTATCAGCATAGACGCATATCCCTCCTTCATTTAGGTTGGAGGAAAACGCAAAGGTTAGGCTGTCCCTACCCTGCTCTAGATGGTATCCCTACTTAACCAAGTCCCAACCTAACAAAGGTGTCAGCAGTGAATGACCCCCAAGGGAAGTCACTCACTCTAAGTCTCTTGGTGAAAACCTATAGTTCTCCAGTCATGACCCCTCTCTGCCTACCCATCCGCTCTCTAAAGGGTCCTCAGGTATCTGCTCTAACTCCACCCAGGGGTGCTGTCCCTAATACAAAACAGTCAACAACATTTGAGACGCCCCTTGCGAGACGCCCCTCACGTGGTGTAGCTTCTGGCTTTTTCCATGATGCTTTGTATTGGGCCTCATACGTTAGAGTTGACCTTGCTTCTCAGACTCTTCTCCGGCCCGCTGATACCCCTCAAACATTCCGGAACCCTCCTCCATGTCTAGGCCGTCTACTGAACAGACCTCTATTCATTCATTTATAATTGGATCCCCCCTCTTCCTTTGCAGACAGATATCTGCAGCCAAGAACCCAACTCTCATAGACTTCCAGAAAAAGCCTGCAACATTTCTCAGCCCAGACATGTACGTGTAAATCGATGTTAAAACATTTCAGGCCTACAATATTTCTCATCAGGATTATAGCATTCAACTTCTTCATTAATTAAAGCATGTTAATATTCTTATTCTATTATTCAGTATACATCTCTATAAATCATGGCCCATTTAATGCAATGGCCAAAACATTAATACAATCTGTGTCGTGAAAAGAAAACACCTTCCCTTTTAGCTCTGGCCCTGAGGCCTACCACATTCTGCGTTTAACCGCATACCATCTTATGTTTTAACAGCTACACGACATGGATTCAAAAATAATCACATCTAATAAAATCATATAATGTCACACATTTCTGTATTAGTTCCACTTCTACTTAATTCTCTACATTAGCTATACATTCAGAATATAATTGCAGATACTATTAGCACTCATGGCATTTCTCCTCATGATTTGTGCTTACTACTGGTAAGTGTGATGTACTCATACATTTAAGTCAGTTTGCGCTCTCTCACCAGTATCCAAAATTAACCATGCATAACAAGAGTCTATCGGAATCACCACCTGTGATGCTTTCAGCATGGTAGATTTTAAACTATCAAACACCCGGGGAGTCTGTCTTAATGTGATAGTTGGATAGCCAATATTTTCCAGGTGGTATCGTTTCGTAATATCAATTCATCTTTCCATCAGGTTTCTTGTAGATAGATATTAGTATGTAATCTCACAAATTTGTGAAGGTCTACTGTTGTTCTTTATTTGGTTCTATATTACAGGATAAAATTGTCAGTGCATTTTTGTTATTGCTTGCTCTTGCCTGTCTTTTGCTCCATACTTGCAAGAAATTGGATTATTGGTTGAAGAGAGTAAGATTTAATTTCAAATAATATCCACAAACCTTTTCAGGGTAACCACAAAAGTTGCTAAATCAATTTGTGCACAAAAGCAGTCAAGTAATTGTGCAGCACTAAAACAATATTAAAGTGAAGACACAATATAAGAAAAGTCCCAAAGCAATTTTGAAAAATAGAGTAGACTGTAAAAAACAAAATGACACCAAAATGACAAAAATTCCAATCAGATGAACTGGAGTTATGACTTTTCATATTAGGCAATAAAGTGCCAATAGGCGGGAAGCGCCAACTGACAGTATCTGATCGCACAAGACCAGAGAAAAGTCACAAATTCAGCCTGACCGTGATGGAGCGGGTGCCGATAGAGACCCAGGTTCATCCTGCTGGAAGTTTTACCTTCTGACTCCGATGCTCTTCATGTCTCTGCATCACTTTCTGCCAGAGCCGATAACGTTTTTGGTGAGGAGCTGTGTTCTACAGGGCTCAGCATCATGCTGCGTTGAAACCTTCAGTTAGGCAGGGAGACGTGCACTATGACTCCAGCCAAGAGTCCAGAACCTTGAGGAAAGCATTTGGGGCTCAAAACTGCTGCCCACAGAAGAAAGCAGAGGTGACCAGGTAAGGTCCGATTGGGAAGCAGGAAAAGACTCACGAGGTTTTTTTTTTTTTGTAAGTTTAGTTGTACAAAACTTACACAAACCTATTGCAAACATATCATCACTTGTTGAAGTACAATAGTATAATCATTGCGAGGTAGCTGTGTCATAGTATTTGGAATGAACAAATTAATAGTAAGACTTCTTTAACTCTCCAGTTGAATATAAGGAGTGTGAAATACGCTGTTGCAGACAGTTATAAAGCGTTTGCAGCAGTTCCATACAGTTTGCCACGGGGATAGGAGGGGCGGTGTAATAGAGATCGTTAAGATGTTTGGGGAATGGCTCCAGAGTAATCAAGGGTCTGTATAACTTACTCTGGCATGCTGGTTGCGAGAGACGAGGTCAGCTCTTTGCCTGCGTCGTCTTCCACAGCGCTGGATGGAAAGGTAGGTAATGGGCCCAAATATCCTTTGGCCTGAAAGATGGAGGTCGTAAGTCAGCATATGTTTCACATTTGGTATTGCAGGGGGCAAGATCACTTAGCCAGTATTCTTTGTCAGGTGAGTGTGCTCTTTCACAGCACACAGCGATTCTCCTTTTCACTAGGGGAGTGGCAATCGCTGCCAATTTGAACTTCCCCAGTGGGAGTTCTTAACATAACCCAGTAAAAACCGTTAGCTGTTGCAGTTCAAATCAGAAGTCTGTTATATCTTTTTTGGAACTCTTTTTATAAACAAAAGCTCGAGAATCCTCATCATACAGAGACAATATCATGAGGACAGTAGTTGAAAAATCATGGTTAACACATTCTAGGGTTGAGCAGGCTCCCTTGTTACCCCTCATCATGTATGTTATTATTCTGCCCCCCCACAGCCCTCTGTACCTCCTCCACGGCATCCACACCCTTTCCGATTTCTTGACACATTCCCTGCTCTTATAGACTGTTTCCTCTGCCCTCTGGCACCAATCTCCCTCTGGCACGCTTCCTTTCCTCAGTCAGCCGGCGCCCCCCAATTTCTGGTAATATTATACTTCGCCACCCCCGAAGCTAATGCCAGCCATATGCCCACATATTTGGACCAGTCTGCCTCGCCTCCGATCATTAGAAGGAGCCAGTTTGGGTCTAGTGGGCCAGGCTCGCCCACCACTTCCGACATGACTTCCGCAACCTTCCGTCAGAATACGGATATCTCAGGACAATTCCATAGTATGTGTATGAATGTACCCTCCTCCCCACACCCCCTAACACACTGTGCTGACGGGACACAGCCCCAGGAAACTAGGTGAGTGCGAGGGTAGTAGACCTGATGCAGAATCTTGAGCTGTACCAATCTGAATCTGACGCTCAAAGCCACTTCACTTGGGCTCTGGCGCACCTCCTGCCAGTCTTCACCATCCAGAATCCCAAGGTCACCAGCCCAAGCTGCCCTAAGAGATACCAATGGATCCGGAAGGTTGTTAATCAGTTTGCAGTATATTGTGGAGGTAGGCTTCCCCTGTATGGGGTCCAGCAGTAGCCGGTCTTCAAGCAGGGAATATTCTGGAATGGAGACCCCCTGTTGGATGTGAGCACGCAGAGCATGTACGAGCCGCAGATGCATGTATCGCTGCGAGTCGTGCATATCTTTCTGCAGGTAGGGAACCGTGCAAGGGGAATCCCCCTTCCACACGTCTCCCAGATATTCAATACCAATCAGGCGCCTGCCCTTAAGGCCCGACAACCCAGTCACTTCCCTAAGAGGATCTGCTTGTCAGTCTCCCAGCCCAGCCCAGCCCAGGAATTTATTGGCGTCTTTCCAACATTGAACCACTACCTTAGTATGCTCCAGCCAGTCCGGGTGCATCCGCCGGGAGTATAAAAGGGATTCACAGTTGCCCTGTGACATCGACGCCCTATCCATTCTGTATGCCGGCTCTTCCATCCCTACATAGACCCAATCATTAATCACCGACATTTGGGAGGCCCCATAGTACAGCCTGACATCTGGTACTGCGATCCCTTCATCGAAGACTCCCCTATGTAACTTATGTAGGGCAATTCTCGGCGCCACCCCCCGCCCCCTGCCCACAGCAGAGACCGCACCTCCTGTGCTATGCGTTTGATAATCGTCTGTGGAATCTGTAAGGGAGTGTTTTGCATTATATAAAGCAGCCGCAGTAACATCAACATCTTATAAAGGGCCCCCTGTCCCATAAGCGAGAGCTGAAGCATGCGGCAGTGGCTAACATCAGCAGTTAGATGACTCATTTGGGACCCCAGGTTTCTCGCCAAGAATTCTTTCTGGTCCCTGGTAATGTATAGGTAGTCTATTATATCTGACATGATATTAACCATGTTGTTCCAAAATCCCTGTATGATCTGAAAATTCCATGCCAAACGAAAGAAGTCTGTTTGTTCTTGGTCACATTTGGCGCAACAGTATGATCTGAAATCATCTAAGTACATTAAGCAGGTGTGGAATAAATATAGTGGAGAAATGTGAAATGGAGTAGCTTGTGTATATGATTCATGGAGACTAGTTTGGTTTGTGTGCAACAATACATCCATTGAACCCTTGAGATCATCATACCTGTATCTCTATCCCACACAAGTCTTGAACAGTCAGTGTGTTGTGTTCTGAGTTTTAAGCAGGTCGTGTATAGCAGAGAAATGCAGCGGGTAGCATCATTGGGTAGTCAATGGAGTACAATCTGAGGGTTCCTCTAGGATTCTGGGAAGATGCTCTTGAGCAGCGCTTCTCAATCTAGTGCACAAAAACAGGTCAAGTTGGGACGTTCTTTGAGACAAACATCTCCTGATCATGCAGATCACCAAATTCCTGTAACCCCCACTGTCAGAGCGTTGTGCTAGTTTTTCTTTGGTCAGAGGCTATGGGTAATTGGGTTGTTGGTTAACTGGTGTGTGAACCCTTGCCAAGCAACAGCCACAATCTATTGCAGGGTGAACTATAAAAGGTCACTAAATGTACTTGTGCTTAACCCTGGCTTGTCATAAAAAGCAGTCAGGCTTAACTTAGAAGCAATGTGTAAAGTTTTTATTCAGCACATAAACAACAAGAGAGCTGGAGCAACAACATACAGCCTGACTCGACTTAACCAGTCCCTGAGTAGTCCTTCTGCCGAACCCATTCTGAAGGTGACTAAAGCCACCCTACTTCCTGCCTTAAGTTACGGGCACCAGGCCTTTCCTGGCACATGCTCAGCCAGTCTCGACAACACCCAGGTTACCATTTATAAAAAAATCTTCCATCTCCCGACTTTTATCCACAGGGCAAGACTACGACTGGAGCTGGGCCTTCAAAGACAATCGATTTTCTGTGTGGCTGACACCCTGAAGTACTATATAATGGCACTTAAAGCCGCAGACAACACACTTAAAGCCCGGTTAAAAGAAGCTCTTGCCAGTTCCGGGAATCCATGGAATCCATGGAACTGGCAAATTGTAAAAGCCATAAGAACGCTACATATTGACGAAACATCACTAACTGCAGACTCTATTCCATACACAGTCTGGAAAAGGGTTATCAACAAGCAGGTCAGACAAACTTCCTACCAAATGGACATTTGGGTCCTATAAACATCAATTATCCTGCTCCCCTTGACCGACTCATGCTGCCCTGGGGTACTTCAACCTTACCTTCTTGATAGTCTGAACGCTGCGGCCCATAAAAATATAATGTTCATGCATCTCTTAGGTCTGCGATCCACTGCTTTCAACCGATGGGCTCCAACCAGTGAGGGGGGGGCATGAGGCTGTGCAACTATAGGTCTGAATCATGGCTGCATCTACTGTGCTGTTGTCCCACCCATGACGCTCCCAGAAGACTTCTTTTAAAACCCAACCCTTATGTCTAAAAAGGGGCATCAGTACATGTTGGGAGGTATCTGCTCTCTGCTTTACTTCCCCAGATTATCAAGTACTTGCAAGGTCAGGAAAATATGTGAGACTCTTGGACAATCTGCTTACTCCCTCTCCTGCCCCCGCCCTACCAGCTCCTCCTGTCACATGATTACAACAGTAACTACAAGCCTGCCTCGTCATTAATATATGTATGCAGTTAAATTTGATGGTTTGCTTTGTTTCTAATGTGGTAACAGTGCTACAATGACATTTTATTGCAATGGTTTTAATTAACTGTGCTAATTTAATAATAAACTAATAAACAATAAAATGAAAACATTACACAAGAAAAATGACTAACCAAATTAGAGAAATAGAATAAATCTTAACAAATTATTTGACACCACAACAACAAAAATCCAATCAGTAGAACTAGAGTTATGAATTTGTAAGTTTTTAGTGAAAAGTAGCTCCTAAAAGATCAAAGTCCCAAATGTGGATAGCTAGTCCTGCTAAACAAGGTCAAAATTGAAAGGTAAGACTGACCGTAATGGAGTGCGGTTCAGATACAAGAAGTGGATTAGGCCTGATCAGTGCTTACTTTCTGACTTAAAAAAATTCTTGAAGAATATTTTCTGAGAAGACAAAGTTCAGTGGTGCAAGGCTGCCGGATGTGTCAAAGGAAGGAGCTTTATCATCGAATTGCTTTGAATCTAAGCCGTTGTGAATACTTCTACATTTGTATTTAGTCGCCGTCATGGAAGTGAAAAAACTGCAGTGGAATGAGGTAGATGGCTGTAGATGAAGACATTTCCATGAGGTCAGACACTCCTTTGGAAAAAAACTGTTGAAAAGGATTTGCTGCTGCAGAGAAGAGCGTAGTCGGAGAAGCCATGAAGTCAATCCGACTGGCGATGCACCTAAGGCCGGTAGGTAAGCAGGTTGATAACGGTCTTCTCCTGGTTCGCAGAGCACTTTTTTTTGCCTCCTCCTGGTTCTCAAAGCAGTTTGCCCAAATTGTGTCTAAGTCCTCAGTTTTGGGAATTGGCCATGTGGGCTACTCCAGCACCACAACCAAGGATTCAGAACAGGTGGAACACCTTTTGGGAGTTCTGGACTCAGTCAAGCTGTGTCCTGGTGCGGGTACAAGGTGGTGGCTGTCATTTCTATCCCTGTGACTCTGAACAGGAGGCAAGCAAACTATGCCTTGGAGTCACTGCAGGTAGTCCTGGGTGTAGGTGAAGATGCAAGGCTCAACAGCAGGGCTCGCCTTCGAAGGTTCAAGGTAGGCTCCAGGCAGCAAAGTACCTGGAAGGGATTCCAGGTACAGCAGCATTCTGGGAGAGTACACAAGAGGCAGTTCTCTCAACGTTCTTCAGCAGGTCCAGTAGTGAGGAGTGGATCTGGGGGTCCCATTTTCATACACTGTTGCCCTTCTGGAAGGTGGGGGAAGGTTCTGGAAAGGTTCTTTGAAATGCATGGAATGCCCTGACTCTCCATCCCTGTCTCCAAGCTGGCTGCAGTGACAGTTGTTAGGCCCTGTGAGTGAAGGCAGAGCACAGGTTATTCAGATGTAAGTGGAGCTGTGCTCAGCGCCGCATCCCATCCTGCCAGCAGATGACCCAATAAGGGACACCTACTCCCTCTATTATATGACTATCTCAGACGAATTCACAAAGTTTAACTGTCAGCTACACCCAGTCATGTTGCCCAAGACAGGCTGGAGACACAAGAGCAGGAAAATGCTAACTTTGCTAAAGGTGCATGGGGAGCAAAAAAAGATGGATGTAGGCCAAGATCTCTGTACTGGGAGTGAATGTTAGACAATTTTCAGCATTCCGTCCATCAATTGTTATCTTTACCTTTGTCACCCCATGTGGGATGGGTATGCCCAGACCTGGGTCCCGTGCTCACCATGCCACTGGTGTCAAGCTAGCCTGGCTGATGAGGGGTGATACCCAAAAACTGGTTCCAGAATGTTTCTTTCTGGTCCAGGGAGGACCTGGTCTGGCAGTTCGGGCTGGAATGTTCGCACAGGGTCAAGACTGATTTTCATATGGCTGGGTTCAAACTGGATTCGCATGGTGATAAAAAAAATGGTTTAAGGACCAGATGTCTGTACTGGGGTGAATGTCTGACATTTTCCAGCATTCTGTCCATCATTTGTTCTTTTTGAACTTTCAGAAATTTGGCATTTTCAAAATTGTAATGAAAAATCTGACTTAACCAAAGAGGGTTTATCATTACAATTTCATAGGTGACAAACATGATTTACCAACCTTCTCCCAACTAGGAATTACAACTTATTAAATGCAATACGGAATCCCCAATGTTATCCCATGGGAGGGGTAGGCCTCACTGTAGTGTAAAACTTAAAATAATGTTTCCAACCTTTTAAGTATACAGCACCCTGTCCTATGGGCTACCTAGGGCCTGCCTCATGGGTGCCTTTTTTTTTTTAATTTCTTTATTGCGGTTTCAAGGTACACTCCACATGTATAGACAGTTACATCCAATTGACATTTTCCATTCAACAGCAAATTATCCAATCTAGGCTGCCCTGTAAAGGTGTTTACTTATTTCCCACATGACTACCCTAATCCGACAATGGCTGTGTAGAATTGGGAGAGCTTCTCTCGATCTCTTGGACCATTAGCCCCCACGCCTGCATTACTTCCAGGAGTTTGACATCTCTTCAAGTACTACGCATGTGTCCCTCCTCCGCCAGCGCCCATTCCCTCAGATCCGTTTTCCAGTTCACTATCAGAGGCCCTTGTTGTGTCAGCCAGTGGATCGCTATTCTCCGCCTAGCTATCACAAGCCCAAGAACTTCCTGCTGGTTTTGCATTTAGGGTCTCGGGGAATTAAACCAAGGAGACAAGTACTCACCTCTAGGGCAACCCTCTATCCCGTTATTCTGTTCAGGTCCTCTAAGACAGTCGTCCAGTATACCTGAATCGTCGAACACAACCAAACCATATGTGGGAAATCTGCCTGTGCATAGTGACATCTGGGGCACCTTGGATCTCTCGAACCGTCAATAGTATGTAGCCACTTGGGCGAGAGGTATGTCATGTGGACCATGGTATATTGTATCTGTTTAAACCTGTTGCAGACCGCCACCTTTCGTACACCTCAATACATTTTTTCCCAATCTCGTGGAGTAATTGCCTGTGGACTCACCTCCTGCCATCTTCCTTCCACTTTGAGAGGTGCACATTTTTTGTCTTCCCTTAGTGCCCTGTACAGGTGGGTGACAAGTTTCGTGACCAGGGTATGCGTGTGTTCTAGGGCTTCTGGAAATGTAGGCCATTGTTGTCGTGTTGTTGCTGCTATTTTGGCGTATTGCAGAAAGTGCCCTGATCCCAACCCAAAAGAGTCTACCACTTCCTGATATGTTATGAACCGTTGCTCCGGATAGAGGTCTGACAGCATAAGACAACCTCCCTCCTTCCATTTGTCGATAGACATGACCCGCTCAATGAGCGCGAAAGCTGGCATCAGCCAGAGGTCTGCCTCCGGGGCAAACGGTCGCACCTGAATAAGTCTTCGAACCAACCTCACCCAGATGGCAGCTAGCAATCTGCCCAGTGGAGGACACTGTTCCTGTCGCCCTTTCGGTTGCCAGAGGAGTGCGCCCAACTGTTGATCCCCATATGTGTCCGCTAGAAGTGTTCTTTCCCAGGAAGGGTCTGTATCGAGCCAGGCCACCGCGTGCTGTAAAATAATAAAGTTCTAGGTCAGGGATTTCCAAACCGCCCCTACCCCAGGTGCATTTCATGACTTCTAGGCTCACCCAACAGCATTTTCCATTCCATAACAATTGTATGAGCATCGCATCGAGGTCCTTGAATACCTGGCGTGGGAGTTCAAAGAAGGAGCCCTGCATTGTGAAGAGACATCGAGGCAGCACCACCATTTTTATCAAGGCGATCTTCCCCCTCACTGAGAGTTTGAGCATATTCCAAAAGGCAATACTGACTCGGAGACCCCTACGTATCCTCCCCATATTATGGTGATAAAAGACTTCCCTGTCCCTACTTATCCAGATCCTGAGATATCGCAACGTATCTGGCACCCACGGAAGCCCTACCTCTGGGAGTTGAACTCCGCCCCACTCAACCTCCGACCCAACCGGATATAGTTTTGATTTAGTATTGTTGACGTAAAGTCCCGAGGCTACGGCAAACTGATCAGCAATATCGGAAGCGAGTGGGTCGGCTCCCATAGATACACCAGCGCATCATCCGCATACAATGATACAATATGTTCCATAGCCCCTATTCAAACGCCCCGCCCCTGGAGGACCCCACGGAGATGACACGCTAATTGCTCCATCGCCAGGGTGAACAACAAGGGGGAAAGTGGACACCCCTGTCGCGTACCCCTGGCTATTGACATTGCATCCAAGACTTATCGCCCCGTGCGGACCCTTGCCACCGACTGAGTATAAAGGAGTCTCACCCAATTCACAAACCCTTCACCTATCCCCATTTTTAATAGCACCTGCCATAGATATTCCCATCTGAGTGAGTGGAACTCCTGTTCGATATCCAGGAAAAGCCAAGGTACTCAGTTTGGCCTTGCCCCCTAGTGATTGCATGACATGGGCAAGATGGCAGCTATTCTGCAGCGCATCCCTCCCTGGTATAAAACCAGACTGGTCTTCATGCACCAGTTGCCTGAGACACGCAAGTAATCTATTTGCCAGCACCTGACTAATGATTTTAAGGTCGACATTCAGCATTGAGATTGGCCTGTAGGAGGCAGGGAGTAAGGGGTCCTTCCCTTGTTTGGGGATCATCACAATCAGCGCTTCACGCATGGAAACAGGAAGTATGCCTGTCTCACCGGCCTCCATAACAATGTCCAGGAGCCTAGGAACCAGGACTCCCCCAAATTCTTTATATAGTTCCGCCGCCAGGCCGTCCATCCAGCGGATTTAGCTGTCTTCAGGTGAGCGATCGCCAGTCTTACCTCCTCCCCTCTAAAGGGTGCCCCCAGAGAATCCTGACTCTCCGGGTCAAGGCAAGGTAGGTCGATCCCAGCAAGATAGGCCTCCAAAGCCTTGGGGGAAACATTGGGCTTGGGCTCAGAATATATTTTTGGGAGGTGCGTGGTAAATACCGTATTAATCTTGTGTTGCGTATAAACCAGTCAAAGCTGATCGGATTCAAGGGCCAGTATCGGGGGAGGCTGTGTCTCCAACCTGATCAAACGCGCCAGTAGGCGCCCGGCCTTATCTCCCTCCGTGTCCCAACGACGTCTACTCGTGGTCCTATTATAATTGCGCAGTGACTCCTATAGGTCCCCTATCTTTTGTCGTTGCTCCGCCCATTTGACCGGTCCATCTGGGTCTGTGGGAAGTTCTGCTTCCAGGGCCTCTAAGCGCTCCTCCTGATGTTTTAGGTCCCACTCTAGCACTCTCTTCACCTCCACCTCAGTGGACATACATACCCCCCTCATCACCACTTTCATTGCATCTCATTCGAGCGCCCTCAGGTGGGCCGTGTTCCAGTTTACCTCAAAATAGCCTTTCAACCCTGCCGTCATCGTCTCTTTATAGACCGGATCCGTCAAAGCCTCAGTGTTAAGTCTCCACATGGTTATTTTGGAACGCGGGTGGCCCAAAGTGTAGGCCACCAGCAGGGGGGAATGATCAGACAGATACCGGGCTAGGTACTTTGCCTCTAGCATATGACTGGCTGCCATCTCCTGTATAAAGAATAGTCCAGCCTGCTATATCTGTTAGCTGCCGGAGTGTGGCAATAGTATACCCAACCATCAGGGTTGCAGTGCCGCCATATATCTAGTAAGTGATAGTTGCTAAGCATCTGGCTCATGGCTTTCCGTGTCTTGGGTTTGGCATTCACTTTCGGGGGGGGGGCCTATCTCGGTCTCCATCAAAGGCACAGTTAAAGTCTCCTGCAATAATCATTTCCACGTCTGGTGCCAAGTCTAATTTCCCCAGAACCTTACCCAAAAAGTTCCCATCATCAGTATTCAGAGCATAAACGTTCACTAGACACATGTGGCTCCCATCCAATGTCCCCTCCACTACCACATATCGCCCATCTGGATCAGGACTACATTTTAAAACCTTATAGGGGACTCCAAGCGCCACCCATATAAGCGTCCCTCTGGCAAACGCCGAGTAGGAAGTCGCGAAAAACTGGCCCCTCCACCGCCGTTGGTCATATGTGTCTCTTGTAAAAAGGCCATGCTTATCTTATACCGCCTAAGATAAGTCGCTACCCGAATCCGTTTGACCATGTTATTGAGCCCCCTAACATTCCATGTTATAAGTTTAAAGGTCTGTTGGTCGCCTGCCATAAGTCGAAAATCTTACGTGACCACAATACCTGTTGTCGAAGTGCGAGGGACCTCAAAGTGTAGTGTTGGGATGCCCCCTTATCCCCCCGAAAGCTCTCAAGACCTCTAGCGACCCGGCAAAAAACGTTCCCACCATAGAACAATAAAACAGAACAATGTGAACACCCCCCGCCCCCACCCTCAGGCAGTAGAACCTCATTCTCACAACCCAACCCTGGTCTGAGGACTCAGGACTCCGCCCCACAGCCGCCACGCTCCTTTACAAATCCCCCTGCAACATTGTAAGCAACAACGACAGTCAGCAAGAACCCTCAGTCGTCGTTATACAACCAATCTGCCTGGCACTGCGCAACCCCTCCCTACCAACGGCCTAGCCAGGCCACCACAGCGCACTACAGTTGGAGTGTCTAAACTGCATTGTGTCGGAATAGCGCCGCACCCCAACAGCTCCACAACAGAGTCAAGTTCCATCACCGTTGAGGTCCATGCTTACAGCGCCACGTGCAGGTCGTCAGACCAGTAACCCCAGTATGGCAGTCCCCTTACTTGTTCACAGGCGGCTCAAGAGCCGTCAGCACTGGGCCTGCAGTGCCTTCCGGTTCCGATTGAGTTTCTTGGACAAGGCACAGTGGGGAAAACTGGTTTTGCGTCAGTATGCCCCCCAACTGTTCTCTCAGGGAGAAGTCCGGCCCCACCATGATGCAACCCCCGTCTGGTATCCCCTGGAGGCCGGACCATTGTTCTCCAGCGCGGTAATGCTGGTTTTGTTGTCGACCACTCCATCTCCTCTGTTCTTGCCATCCATGATGTTGGTCTTGCCCCTCCAGGCCCATCGAATCCATCCAGTCTGTTGCCTCTTGCGGAACATTGAGGAAGTGGACTCTGTCAGCATATTGTACTCAGAGCCGGGCTGGAAACATTAAGCTGTATTTTACATTAAGATCCCGCAGTCTCCGCCTGACCCTCAGGAAGTCGTTCCGCAAGTCTTGTACCTTTTTTGTGTAGTCTGGGTAAATATGGATCTCTTGATTCTCAAACTTGGGGGGACCATTCTTGCGGACAAACTGCAGGATCATGTCCCGGTCCCTAAAATTAAACAAGCGAGCAATCAGAGCTCTAGGTGGCGACCCCGGTTTTGGGGGGGGACCGAGGGAGCAGTGGACTCTTTCCACCACAAACATCTTGGAGAGTCAGAGACCCAGAAGGGCGGAACCTATCCATTCCTCCAAAAATAGGTCTGCCGCTGGACCCTCCGCCTTTTCCGGAAAGCCCAAAAACTGAGGTTGTTCCTCCTCGACCGCCCCTCAGTGTCCTCCGCCCTGGCTTTGAGATGAGAGGTGTGCTCTTTAAGTGCGGACACAGACGCCTACAAGTGTTGGACTTCTGTCCGCAAGGTGGCCAGGTCCCCCTCTGTGGTAGTGACTCGGTCCGCAACCTTCCGTAGGCCCAGGCAAAAATGATTTATATCCATGGCCATACTGTCCATTTTTTATTCCAGTGCCGCTCGTGAGTCTCTAATGGCCTCCAGAATGTCAACCTTATCCTCGCCGCCGATCCATGGGGCGGTCCCTGCTCCGGGTCCGGTCTAATGCGTTCCGCCGATGTTGGGCCCGGCACCGTGTACTGCATAATCCTGTTGGTTTGCGCTCCTCTACGGTTCTATCTTTCCCCATCACCAGTGTGGGCTTGTCAAGGTTGTCTCTGTGACCCGTCGCTCCATAACTCCATGTGCAGGAATCTATCTCTGGCCTATCCAGGGCCAGGGGTGTATATGCAGGTCCCCCACGGCACCCTACTTCCAGGACAGCTGAACACCACTGGAATAATCATCTTCTAGTGCTCCTCGCGTCGGCTCTAAGGCATCCGATGGCCGTCTCAGGAGTTATTGTCAAGCAGGGACCAATTTGCGGCCCACCAGATCTCCTCCCACGGAATACCGGGCGAAACCTCCACCAGTTTGCGGAGCGCCCCCTCCGATGATGGCCGTCTCAGGAGTGATAGTCTAGGTGCCTGTGGTAGTGCCCCCCAAAGTAGAAGGCCAGGCCCCACTATCCAGCAGTCCGCCCACGCGGATTGTGCAGCGTCATCAGGGACATAGTCGCAGTGGGCCTAGACCAGCCCTCCCGGTGCCCCGGGCTCACGGGAAGCGCGCTCCCGGAGGTTGTCTAATGCAGCCAGCTAGCGAGTATTCGCAGCTTCTCCCCTCCGGGTGTAGGCACCCCAGGTTCCCCTCACACTGCGGCAGGAGTCCGGGCCCCAATTAGCTCCTCTGCTGAGGCCTCCACAGCAGGGCCATGCCCCCGCCACCGACAGCTGTCTTCAAAGATAAAGCCCAGGGGTCTTCATTAATGGGTCCCTCAGCAAGTGATCAGGCCCCACTGCCCCACAGTCCGACCCTCGCAAGAAGGATCACAGATGAAGCGGGCCTACCACGGCCCTCCAGAAGCCCCAGGGTCGTGTAGCACACACCCGTGTACTGTGCTGAGCAGCAGCGGGCATGTTTTCATGCCTCCTCACCTCCGGGTCGGTGCTCTCCCAGACTCTTCTCAAAGCGGCAAGGATTCCGGGCCTTGATCAGCCCCTCAGCACAGGTCCCCGCAGCAGGACCGACCCAGAGCAGTTGTCAGGAGGCTGTCTAGCAGGCAGTCGGGGCCCGCGCCGTCATTTTGCATGAAGGGGAACTGCCGCAGCTCTAGGGCTGAAAATGTGTTTTCCCAGTCTGCAGGCACGTAAAACAGCACCCGACTGGGATCCTCGGGACCAGGGGGGGTTCTGACCCCGGTTTCAGCACAATAGGCACTATTCCACCAGGAGTTATGGAGGATTACGGCATACAGGGCATGAGCTGCACTAATATGCGACTAGCCCACCATGCTGCCAGGCCACGTCCCCCATTATGGGTGCCTTATATGTAATAAAAGGAAAGTTTAAGGCTTGGCAAAGGAGTTTAAATGACAAATAAACATGGCAGTGTAACACTGCATTCAGTCTGCAATGGCAGGCCTGCAAAATGTGTTAGAATGCTACTTAAGTGGGGGGCAGAATAAGTGCTGCACTGGAAGCATTTAATTGATATGTGCTGTGTATATGGTATACCGCTCTACAAGGGTTTTTATAAGTAAATTAAATATGCCAATTAGGTATATGCCAATCAAACCTTGTTTATGGGAGTGAGCACATGCACTTTAGCACTGGTTAGCAGTGTTAAAGTGCACAAAGTAGTAGGTCAACCAAAACTAATTTCAGCAAAAAAGTAGGAAAAACATTTGGGGAAGATCAGTCTATTGCTGAGAGGTCTAACAGAAGCAACATTGGGTTCTGTAGTGTGGGTTGTGCTAGTAAGTAGAGAAAATAAATGCTCAGCTGTTTGGCCAGTATTTTCCATGCCCAGCATGTTGTGGCGACAGTCTTTACCTCTGTGGGGTATCTGGGTATACCCGTTGGTAATATAGCCTCAAGTGTTATATCATTTGTATGATAATGCTCAGTTTTAAGGTGTAGCCATCTAACGTCCAGATTGTAACAATGTCTGGCAAAGGGGGTCTAAGGCACCAGATAATACAGCCTGAGGTCAGAGACTTCCAGTTCACCGCTCTCATAGGATGAAGTGAGAGTGTACTGGCTAATTCTGGATTGGTTACCCACCCACACTAATTTAAACAGAGTTCCTGTGTGTGTAAAAAAAAGTGTTATGTAAGTAGATTAGGTATGTTCAGAAAAAAGATATAAAACCAGGGAAGCATCACCATTTTTAAAATAGTTTGCCTGCCAGCAAGAGGTAAGAGAAGTTTCATCCAACAGTCTACCTGGGTCTGTAACCAGTCCATTGCCAGGCCGTAGTTAAGATGGAGGATCACCTCTCTGTACCTGTTGAATATGATGCCTGGAAACTTCACCAAATTAGTTAATTATTCAATAAAATATTCAAAATCAGTTTGGTGTGTGGACTTTCATGAGAGGAAATTGCTCAGACTTGTACCAATTAATGGCCAAACCAGATACACCGCCAAATCAAATTATTATACAGACCAGTGAAGCAACATTAATCACTGGGTCTTTAACAAATAGAAGTATGTTATCAACATACATAGTGAACAGGAGTCAGCCGTACGAAAATTAAGACCCCTGTCTAGGTTTCTCCTAAAAAAATTTGGGTCAACTGATCAATGCTGAGGACAACTAGCAGGGGCTTTGAGGGACACCCCTGTCTACTGCTCGTATAGAAGGGAAAGGGATTAGAAATTCATTCATTTACCTGTACCATACTCACAGGTTGTACATATAGTAGCTATACTAATTTGGTAAATACTTGAGACATTCACATTTTGGGTAATTTTTCCATGAGAAATGACCATTTCAGTGAATCAAATGCATTTTCAGCATCAAGAAGTATGTCTGCCACTTATATATCAGGGTTTATTAGATTTAGTCAGGCAAAGATAGTAAGATTAACAGCATTGGATCTGGGAGGAGCGAATTTGGATTGTACCGGGGAGATCATCTGTTCTACTAGCACAGACACTCTAGTGGCAATTATTTTAGAGAGTAAACAGCCTTTATGAAGCACATGCTGTAAGTTCTTACTGTGGTTCGGCAATAACATCATCATAGCCTCTCGAAGCCATGGCGGTAGAATCCCCTTCTACAGAGCCTCAGTATATACCATGAGCACATGAGGGCCAATCACATGTTTATATGCCTTGTAAAATTCACCTGTTAGCCCTTCTCTGCCGCAGCCGTAATTCTAGGTAGGCTCTCAATGGCCGCAAGCGTCTCTTCTTTGGTTATAAGACAAGCTAGAAATTGTTGATAAATGCAAAAAGAACAAAAGATGGCTGGAATGCTGAAACAATATCACTCAGCCCAGTACAGAGATCTGTGCCTAAATCCATCTTTGTTTGTTCACCACGCCATTCTAGTTTGGACCAGGCCATTTACAAATCAGTCTTGACCTTGCTCCCCATGGGAACAACTCATCCCGAACTGCCAGCCTAGGCCCTCTCCGGAATGGAATCAAGCATCCTAGGACTAGTTTTGGGGGGGTATCCCCCCATATCAGCCAGGATAGCTTGATGGGTCGGTGAGCACAGGACCCTCTATCGGGCATACCCATCCAACTTAGGGTGACAAATGCAAAGAGAACAAATTATTGACAGAATGCTGAATATTGTCAAACACTCACCGCCCGTACAGAGATTTGGGCCATTGTTCCGCATTCCATCTATCAATTGTTCTATTTGCATGTGTCGCCCTAAGTGGGACAAAATCGTTCTTTTTGCAGGAAATGTTTGATGGGAATCAGTCAGCCACACTATCGCAATATCATTGAGATAGGTACATATGGTTGTTATGGTCACTGTAGAATGTGAAGTTTATAATTGGCTGTAGAAGTAGCTGTACTCTTGAATAATTTCTTTGTTGGTCAATAAGGTCACACTGGGGGCGTGGCTTCGGCGGTGATGTGTTGAGACGAGCCTTCCTTGAGCTCTGGTGCCCCGCCGCCTGTATAAGCATTATTTAACGGAAATTGGGGTGTTGTGCCGAGACCCCGTGACTGGTGGGGTCTCCCTGAGTGTGGGGGCGCCTTTGGAGTGAAGCAAACTACCGGGCATGCTGTCCTGAGGGCTGGCGGTGGTTGCCGGCGTTCCCGAGAGCAGCCGCGCACCCCATTTTGTGGTGCCTGCCGGGGAGGCTGCCTGCGCCCTGATACCACCGGCTGCCTACGACTGACAGCTGCACTTGGGCTGCCGTCGGAGAGCTCCGGACCGGGGGCGTCGCCGCCGACGGCGGAGACAAGGTCCGGTGAGGCCGGGTGACCGGCCCTAGAGTGCAGCTCGGCCTGAGGGAGCCGATGTGCTGAGGAGCGGCCAGGCCTTGTAGTGTACCTGGGACAGCGGGCGGCCTCTGGAGAGCGGCGAGGCCCGGTTGTGCTGTGAGCGGCTTGCCTGGGGGCCGGACCGCCTGTGGAGGGCGGGGAGCTGCTGAGCTGCTGCACCGCGGGCTGGCGGTGGGTGCCCGCGCTCATAAGGTTGTAGTGCCAGCCATTTTGGGCCCCTGATAGCGCGGAGGCCTCCTACCCTAGGGGCGGCCCGGATCCCCGCCTGGTTCCACCTGTATGCTGACCAGGGCGATCTAGTGCGAGGAGACGCCGAGGCCTGTGGACCACCCTGGATTGGAGTCTGGCAGTTGGCCCTGAGGGAACGACGGGCACACGAGGGAGGAGAAGAGGCCCCGGGGACAGAGCGGTGGCAGTGGCGAGGGTCCGGCAGAAGGTGCTTGATGGGAGCCCTGGGGGCCGGAGCTGCAGTGGCCAGTGAGGTGAGGTGGGCCATCGGAGCTCCCCTGGGTTAGCAGCAGGAGGGGTAGTGCGGGCCCGGCCCTGTAGCTGCGGAGGCGGGGCACTGCAGACACAGAGTGGTGGGTTCGGGGGTCATTGCCAGGCGCGCTGCCCTGACCGGTGCCAGGGGCCCCCAGACTCTGCCTGGTGCTGCCCCCTGGGAACCCGCCTCCTACTCCCCCTGCGCTGCAGATTGGACATCATCCTGGGCCCTGAGGATTGTTTCTGCGGTCATACTCCCCATTGGGTGACCCCTGTGCGTTGTCTGGTGCTGACCTGCTGAGGGTTCGAGGGACGCAGTCTCTGCTGCTTGGCTGGTGCCCCCCGGGGGTCTGGGGACCTGGCCATCGTCGTGGACTGTCATCTTGGGACTGAGGCCTGAGGACATTGCTGTGGAGGACGGGCTTCAGTGGTTATCCTTTGAGCTGTGAGAAGGGACTGTTAAGCGGATACTTCTGGGGGGCCGGGGACATCTGGACGGCCACCCAGGGACGTTGGTGTCGCTATCTTGTACCTGTACTTTGCTGCCTAGAATATAGCACTGCGGTGAGGGGGAGGAACCTTCTGGGGCTGAGGGACCGTGCTGGGGTCTGGTCTGGTGCACTGAAGTGGGGGAGCTGTGTCCTAGATTGAGCTACAGGTGAAGATACAAGTTGGTGCGTTCACCCCCCCCTCGCTTCCCCCCTCTCTACTTGTTTCCCTCCCCCCTCTTGGGTGCATCCCAATTGATCAGTGTAGGGTACGCTGACTGACCGCAGGTCTGGCAATGACACGGTCTAAGTGGAGTAGGGCAGATTCGGCGACGACGTCCAGAGACAACCCGGTTGTGGCTATGTGGGGCAAGGCTGGAGCGACGGCGTCTGCTGAGGGATCCTCGCAGGCCACTGAGGATTCGTCGCCGGTGACCCAGTCCTTCAGGGCCTCCTTCATGTCCGAGCTCAAGACTGAGATAGGCTCCCTGCGCTCCGAGGTTCACTCCTGCGTCAAGGAGCTGCGGAAGGAGGTCACGGATTTGGGAGACCGGGTCGACGGACTTGAGAAAATAGTGGATGCTTGTACCGGGGACCAAGAGCAACTGTGGCAACGTCTGGCGGCGCTGGAGGAGCAAAATATAGAGTTACAAGTCAAGCAGGAGGACCTTGAAAACAGAAGCCGCCGGAATAACCTCCGCATCCGGGGGGTTCCTCTCGAAGCGGAGGGAAAGGATATAATGACTTACGTGGCACAACTCCTTCACGAGGTTTGGGGAGATGAGGCTGCCTCTCCGCCGGCTTTGGACCGCGATCATCGGGTGTCCGGGCCCGCGGGAAGGCCGGGCCTCCTCCCGGACATTCTGAGGCGTGTACACTTCTTCACTGAGAAGGAGGCTATCCTGAAGGCGGCAAGAGACAAACCGGATCTTAGCTATGATGGCCACAAAATCCAAATCTTTCAAGACTTGGCGCCCAACACCCTGCGCAGGAGGAGGGCTTTCCGACCGGTGACGGAGAGGCTGCGGTCCCTCAACATCTCCTACCAATGGGGACATCCATTCGCCCTCATCTTTCGCTGGGAGGATAAACGCAGAGTAGTACGGTCCTTTAGGGAAGCGGCACAACTGCTTAAGTTGCCGGAATCGCAGGCGCATAACCCTACTCGCCCGCAGCGCCAGGAGAGAGTCCCGGCCCGGCCGGCTTGGACTACTGTGCACGACCGCCGTCGCTCCCCCCTGCTGGATGAGAGGTCCTCCTCGCAGGCTAAACAAGATATCATAGCACACATCAGATCCCTGGAAGGGGAGCGCGAGAGTTCGCCACCGCAACCGTCCACCCCGTGACCTGGTGCTTCGCAATGGAATAAGCCTCGATGTCTGCGCCACTGGGGACGGTGTCCCGGGTCCCCCGGACCTGTCGGGGGTGATCGGCTGTCCACCTGCCCTCTGTGAAGCTGACATGCTCCTACTTCATATGTGGGATGGAGTGCTAGATTTTAGGTTTCCTCGTTAAGTGGACCTCAGCAACGCTGCAGAGACTAACGATAAGCCCTTTCCCACGCAACCACTGAACGCCCTCTGCTGCTTCTGAGGATTTCACGACAGGATCTCTTCCACGTTGTAGAGGCCACTGAGGTGTCCTTCCACATACGGCCACCAAGCATCCTCTGTGATCCGCAGAGACTCTGAGTTAGGAATGCTCCATGATGAAATTCTTATGGCCCTCCCGTTCACGGGGTTATGTAAATCATGCCCGACCGTACGCATAGTACACTCTAGCCCCTGTCAGGGTGGTTGGGGTGCTGGGGCTCTGAGGTCCTCAGCTCCAGTAATTCCTGTAGGTACCCCCCAAACTGTTCCCTAGGGAGTGACATCTCTGAGTGCGTCTGTACCCTTGGGTAGAGGACGCCCCGTGACTGGGACAGTATGCTGTGGCCCTGTTGGCCTATGTTGACCTCTTTTGTTAACAGGCCTGCTTGGCCGCCTATGGAACTTCTATTCCTCTCCTCCTTTTCTTTCTCTTATCTGGCTCTCTCTCTTCTCCTTCTCGGGAGCGACGGGGTGGGAACCGGGCGGCTTTAATCTTCTGTGCAGGTGGGGAAGGGGGTTGCTGCTCCTATACCCTTTCCCTCACAATGGTGGGAGTGGGAAGCGTGGATGAACCCTGATTGCTGCCCGATATGGCTCTGAACATCCCCAGACCTTTGAAAGTCCTAACACTTAACGTTAAGGGCTTAAACTCCCCCAATAAGCGTAGGCAGGTATGGCGCTACCTTCTACAGCAACACGCAGATATCACATTCCTCCAGCAAACCCACCTGCTGCAGGCAGACACGCAGCGCATGGCACATCCTAAGTACCCTCTTCAGTTTTGGGCTGCTACTGACACTAAAACTGCGGGAGTGGCCCTATTGTGCAGGGCTGTCTTCAGGCGGGGGGACGCAAAGCCCTTCCGGGGTGGTGATGGGCGTTTTCTTAAAGTCAAGGTGCACTAGGAGAGGCGTCAGTTTACCCTCTGTAACATGTACACGCCTACCCAGATGCAGGACAGGTACCTCCAGACGCTTCTGCGGGAGCAGATTTCATGTGGGGACCCGTCCTTGATATTGGGAGGGGACTTTAATCTAGTCTGGGATCCGGACATGGACCGTAGCGATGCTTCCTTCAGCGGCACCAGAGCAATGTCCTCTGCGCTACGCACGCAGATTGTGGAGCTAGGGTTAATTGATGCGTGGCGCTACCATTGTCCGGAGCTGAGGGATTATTCCTTTTACTCACATGCCCACCGATCATACTCCCGCATAGACTTCCTGTTTGCTTCGCTCGATCTGGTGCGGGATACACTGGGGGCCTCCATATCGGATATATCACTGTCTGATCACACTCATGTCGAGCTACTCTTGCAGGACTCGACTGCTTCCCCCACCCGAGAGACACGTTGGTCTCTGCCACCGAGCATCCTTCTAGACGCCGCGGATGTTGGAAGCATCCGGGAGGCTATAGATTCTTACTTTCTTTACAACGACATCCCGGAGACGCCCTTTCCAGTGGTATGGGATGCCTTCAAGGCCACGATCCGGGGGCACGTCACTTCCCTAACAATAGCGCGGCTGGCGCGAAGCCTGCAAGTTGGAGGATGACCTGACGAAGGACATTAAAAATGCTGAGTTACGGGATCAGGAGCGTCCGACACTGGAGTCCAGAAGGAGGCTGGCTAACCTTAGGGGACAGCTCAGGCTTCTATGCACCAACAAGGCCGAGCACTCTTTGCTGGCACTGAAGCCTGCTGTGGGGAGGTTGCGAGCACGTGCGGCTAAGGCCTACATAGCAAATATCCAGCTTCCAGATGGGTCCAGGGGTTGTCTCGGAGAGGGGTAAGCAGGAAGCCTTCATGGGCTACTATACAGCCCTGTACCGGAAGGAGACCGTCCCGGCAGACGCAATCGCGGCTGTCCTTGACAACTATGAAGGGACACCGCTGCATCCGGTGTGTGCGGCGGAGCTGGAGGACTCTATAACCGAGGAGGAAGTCACAGCGGCCATTAGAGACCTTCCCCTGGGGAAAACGCCGGGACCAGATGGCCTACCCTTGTCTTTCTATCGCACCTTCCGGGCCCAGCTTAGGTCCTACCTTCTGAGACTGTGCAACTCTTTTACGGACAGTGAGGGACCGTCCCCCGACATGGGTATGGCGGAGATCGTGTTGATACAGAAACCTGGGAAGGATAAGCATCTTATCGTCCTATAGCTCTATTGAACTCTGACCTTAAAATATATACCAAACTCTTCGCCAATCGCCTCAACCCTTATATGCCGGGCTTGTGGACCCTGATCATGCCGGGTTCATTCGTAACCGACAGGGTGCGGATAACGTGCGCAGACTTGCGCATCTCGTGGGGAAGGTGCACCACTGGAAAATTCCAGCCTGTGTCCTATCGTTGGATGCGGAGAAGGCATTCGACAGGGTGGACTGGACCTTCCTCAAGGCGGTACTTCATAAATTTGGACTGGGCCAGAAGATGATTACAAGGATCATGGCCCCGTATGTAGGGCCACAGGCCAGGATCCGGGTCAATGGCCGCTAACACCATCGCTGCCTATCCACAGTGGCACGAGACAGGGGTGCCCCCTCTCACCCCTGCTGTTTGCTCTCACAGTAGAGCCCCTTGCGGAGATGATATGCCGGGAACCGGGCCTCCATGGGGTCGTGCACTGTGGATGGGACTATAAGGTGGCATTGTTTGCGGACGACCTGATACTTACTCTTACGTGTCCACGGGAGTCTCTCCCGGCCCTGCATGGGGTGCTCTGTCTTTATGAGAGGGCCTCTGGCCTCAAGATCAACCATGATAAATCTTGGGCTCTTAATCTCACCATACTGAAAGAGGAGATACCATCTTTGAGAGTAGTGGCACCCTACCGGTGGGCCGAACACCACGTCCGATATCTGGGTCTCCTTCTGACCCCCTCTTTGGACACATGGTCATCAGTGAACTGGCGGGAATGCCGGAAAGCGGTTCTAGAGGACCTGCGAAGGTGGAAGCTACTGATGCTGTCGTGGTTGGGTAGACTTAATGCTGTTAAGATGTCGATCCTTCCCAAAATCTTATACGTGTTTCAATGTCTTCCCACCCCGGTCCCGCTACACTGTATAGAGAGTTTACAACGCGAACTCACGACCTTCATTTGGGGCGGAAAACGGTCCCGCTTCTCTCAGAAGGTCCTCATGACACCGCGGGATAGGGGGGTTTAGCCTGCCCTGACCTGGTGCACTACTACTGGGTCTCTCACCTCCGCTTTGTGGTGGAGTGGGCAGCGCGTGAGAGCGAGAAAGGGTGGTTACATATGGACCGAGCAGTAACGGGGCGCACTATCTGGGACCTAGCGTGGTTACACCGAACAGCCCGCTCCAACAGTGCCTATATAACAGTGCCTATATAGCAGTGCCTACGAGGACGGTCTTGGACATTTGGGACAGTGTAGCCGTGTCTAAGGGACTCACCATGTTTCCGTCCCCGCACACCCCTATAGTGGGGAACCAGCACTTCCCACCGGCCTGTCAATCTGGAGCATTTGATAAATGGACGCAGGGAGACTGAAGGGTGATCTGTGATCTCTACGACTGGGGTACGCTTAAAACCTTTGACCAATGTCGGGAGGAGTTCCGTGTGCCGCCAGAGGCACGATTGCAATATGCGCAGCTGCAACATTGGGTCTCTGAAGGGACTATGCGCCAGGCAGCCACACGAGACTTCACCCCTTTTGAAAAATTGGCACGTTCCCTTGGGGGTTCAAAGTGGCTAATCTCTCAGATTTACCACATCCTGCAACGTCCACGGTCTGTGCCCTCCCACCCATATCAGCACCAGTGGCAGCTGGCGGTGGACACGGACATTGAACCTTCACAGTGGGACAGGCTCTGGAGGGTTATCCCCAAGATATACCGGAGCATTCCGCAAAGGGAAAATGCCTACAAACTTCTGACCCAATGGTACTACACACCCATACAGTTCCATAAGATGTTCCCCGCGGTCTCCCCTAAGTGCTGGAGGTGTCAGTCTGCATCCGGGGATTTCATCCATATATGGTGGGCGTGTCCGATCCTGACCGTCTTTTGGAAGGAGGTTCTCAGCCACATTAGGGGGGTGCTGGGGTTTCCCCTACCTCAAGCCGTAAGCACAATTCTGCTTGGTTTAGACCTGCTACCCTTAAGGCGCTCACCCGCAGCGATTGGATCCTGACGCTCCAAATGCTTGGGGCGGCCAAGCAGCTTGTAGCCCTATACTGGAAGAGACCTGAAGCCCCACCCATAGCAGCCTGGTTTATACGGCTCTGGCACGTCCTAGCGATGGAACTTCTCACAGCGCGACTGCATGCACGCAACACGCGTTTTGGGGCGGTCTGGCGACCCCTAGTATATCTCTGCTCAGTCGCACACGCGCGCTACATGCCTACCAAGCTCAGAACCCTGCGCCTCTTTGATGACGCTATCATCCCCTCAGACCCCAAAAGGCTACTCTCTTAGGCATCTTGCACAACGCTGGAGCTACATGGGATGTTCCCTCCCTGTTGGGCCCCTTCACGACGCACCCACGCCCCATCCTCACTCTCTCTTCTCTACCTCTTATCTCTCCTATCTCTCTTTCACCTTTTTCTCTTCTCCTCTCTGTTTTTGATCTCTCTACATGTTCACTGAGCCCCGTTGGGCCGTCCTTGAGGGTTGGGCTGGTTGCCCGGTAGTTCAGTCCCAATGGCTCTGTGATCTGGGTTACTTATGTGCCATATCGATACCGCAGCTTTTGTTATGCCATGCGGCCGGCCCCGCTGGGGTTGTAGGCAAGGCGCTGTGTAAATCTGTTTCTATGCGTAAAACCAATGCTCTAAATGTTGTGTTCTTTCGCGGCCGGCCCTGATATGGGGTTGTAGGTTTAACGCTGTGTTTAGAAGGCCCTGCCATGGGTGTTAATTTTCAAAATAAAACAGACATGAAGTAATAAGGTCACACTCTCCTGTGTGTGCAATTAAACTACATGGCTTTTGTCTTCCCTTAAGAGCCATGCTATCATTCCCCCAGTCTTTCTCCCTCCCCATACTTTCAGACCTATGCGTATTTCCCTAAGGTTGAAGTAGGTGATGCCAAGCAAGAAGAAATGCAGTCAAATTTGTCATTTGTGCTTGTTTCATCAAGTAGCCTTATATCATGTTCTACCTTTTCTATTTGCAATCAAAGAACTTTCGGAGCACCTTCTTGTTTTGCTATGGGCTTCTGGAGCTTGATAACGTGTTGAATTTCTATAGACCATACAGGAGTTCAGCCAACTGAGTTGGAGTCACTACTGGGGTCCTGGTTTCAAGGTAAACTGGTACTGTCTTCCTTCTGGCTTTAGATAGCAGGACAGTCCTTCTTCTGAGTCTTCAAAGGTCCAGCAGTGTTCTGATTTCAGGTTCTGGGCTGCCATTTTTATGCCCAGTGCCAGCCTGCAGGTGGGCGATATCCCTTTGTCTAACTCCAAGACTGGCTCTGGTCAGTTCTTACAATTTCTTGGATTGGGCTGCAGCTCAGCTAGTTCCTGATATCGCTTGGTTTACCGTTCCTAAAACTCTCCATAGTCAAAATTCTACTTTGACAATTTGTGTTAAATTGTTTTACTACCACTGCAACGACGATCTGAGCTAGCCCAGTGTGGGCCTCTGGACATTCCTTTGTTTTCTTGATTACTGGTGATGTTACACTAACCAGTGATGACATGCTAAATGTGGATTCCTGTTGTTGAACTGTATGTCCAAAATCGTTTAAGAAATGCAATTGCATTCCATTGGTATCTATAATAGCCTGTCTTTTTGCCTGGTTAGGGGAATGTTTGGATGGCCTCGATGACAAATTGGAGTCTATTGGGTTACTCTCTCAACCCCTATGGATTTAATAAATATTTCATTGTCCCTAGGAGAGCCCTTTTGTTCAAGAAAATCTGATGATAATAGATTGCACTGAGTCATAGTATCCATGGAACATTGCCCATTTTGATTTGGTTGGTTCTTAACTGCTTGCTCCGGCTTCACAGAACTATTGTCCGAATTCAATATTCCTTTTGGTCTTGATTCAGAGGTCTTATCCACAATGATTTGCCATAGGCAATTTATTTTGTGCAGAATGCTTGATTTAACCACAGTGCATTGATTGAGTGAAGGACCATTTAGAAACAGAGAAGCTTGCTATTTCAAAGTTCTCACCTTGTTTTTTCAGTTTGCCCCTTTCTGACTGATAGATGTCTTCTTTTGAGCCATGTTAAAAAATAATATAAGCTTATTTTCATAGGATTGTCATTCTTTCTTAACTTATTTAGCTTTCCCTGTTTTTCCTCAACAGCCCAAGTTGTAGCTGATCTGTGGTTGTGTGTCCTGAATCCTGATGGTTTACTACTGATGTTTCAACTACCTGATGCTTGTCCCCCTGATTCAGGTTTGTACATGACTTTGTTATTAATTTATTGGTGGGCATTCTTGCTGTTATGTTCTCCAGTGACTCTTGTCTATGTGAATGCTTGTTGGTTATTAGGAAGTTTAAAGCTGGTTTTTCTACATAATTCATTTTGATTAATCTTGACAGTAGTTTTCTATACAAGATTTGATGTTACTGGATTCTTTGTGCTACTATTTTGATATGTAATTTTATTCCATGGAGATCCTAATCATTCTATAGCATGCTCCAGCATGTCCTTTTTGATCTTTTCCAGAACTTATCATACTATTCATGAAGCTCGTTAGTGTTTCAAGCTTGCCTACGATCTCACCAAAAAAGCAATGTTTTAAGTTTCTACATCGGATGTATTTTTATTTATTGCTATGTGATGAGGTGAGACATTTGGGGTCATATTCCTGTATCTGAGAGGGTATCTTATGTAAAATATCAATCTGAGTGTCTATTTTCTAAGATTACAGATTGTGGGCATTGACTGTCATAGTCAACAATGCTGCCATAGAATTGACAGTTTCTCCTGGAGGATCAGATCTAGTCCTTTGGCACAATTCCATCTCACTTGAGTTGCTTGGTGATTTCATTGGCGATGTTTCCATTGATATTTCAATAGAGCTATCCAGAACTATTTTTGGCATCTGTCCACACTATTTATGATGCTTCTATTTTATCACTCATGTTGAGATAAATGTAAGACATGTTTGCAAGAAGCAAAAACGCAAGGTTTTGGAAATTCACATGGAAGAAAGACTCATATGAGTCAAATGCATGAACACGATATCAAGTCAAGAAAGAAAGATTTAAGGGTGAACTCAGTATAGTCATGTATGCTATAAGACAGAATGCTACATTAATATTTTGAAGAACAACAGTTTACAATACTGCATAGTTAACCTGCTGATATACTGCAGTGCAAATGTAGGGTACTGACAATCTGTAATAGTCCTATAGTATTGAGTCCTATCTCACTCAGAGGCTTAAATATTCTTTTTTATTTTTTTTATTATTTTATTAAAAGTTTTTGGGTGTTACAGCACAGCAATAATCAGATTTCCATCGATTACAATACCTTCTTACTCATATTACTAGCGTATACAGACAGCATACATTAATCATAATTAAGGAAAAACAATAATTACCTAGAGGAGAGAAAGAAAGGTAGGGAGTAGAGAAGGAAGAGAAGGGGTGGGGGGCGAGTCAAGAACAAACATTTACAAACATTTATGGCTAACACCCTACCTGGGATTTTTTACATATTCTTTCCATTTCTGAACAGGCTCCCATATTTGTCTCCCTAGCAATCTCCCCCTTTTGCCTTTTTTTGCATATATTCCCTTTTCTAGAATAAACGTAGCAAGTAGGCAAGCGAACCACTGATGTAGAGTTGGTGGAACTCTATCCAACCATGCCCTCGCTATACACATCCGTAAGACAGCCATAGCCATGAATAGAAAATAAATGTCGGGCGTCTGCTCAGACTCTCCACTGACCTCCAGAATAATCCAGGCCGGTGTGAGTGCGATCTTGATTCCCAGAGACCTAAGTAAGAAGCTTTCCATGTCACTCCTGAGTGTGTAAAGCTGGGGACATCCTGCGAATATATGCACTATATCTGCTTCCAAGGAGTCGCAGCGTGGGCAGCTAATCCCTGTGGTTCCTCCCCACTGGGCAATCCTTGCCGGTGTGTGATATAAAGAATATATTGTCTTATAGTGTTGGGCCTGCAGCCCAGGTGAACACAGTGTGGCCTGTCCTAAATCAAGCGATTCCGGGAAACATTCCTGCTCTATCCCCAGCTTGTCTGCCCACTTAATGCTATATTTTTCCAGATCGTCCACCTTTGCAGCCGAGAGCTCTGAATGGAATCTACGAATGGAGCAGTCCGCCCCATTCTCTATAGCCTCAAGGATTTTATTCTTGGAAAACCCTGCAGAGCCTCCCTGTTTTTTCCAAAAGAAACTCCGAATTTGCAAGTATTTGAAGAAGGTCCTTCTATCAATCCCATAGGTCACCTGCAGCTCAGTAAATTGGAGGATCCCCGCCAGTTCCAATAATGTCTCCCAACTTCAAAATTCCCTTTCTTCCCCAGTCTGTCATTACTGTGTCGGCTAATATTTCTCCTGGGAGGGACACATTCCTAAACATACGTGTATAATAAGTAAACCTGCCTAGTCCTAATTTTTTTATAATATGCTGTCCATATTTTACCAACCGCCTGCAACGTTTTAAATCTGGTTCTTTTATAGTAGCTATAGTCGTCACATTTAAGAAGGCAGTTCTCTGGTTCATCGCCCAGAAGTACCGCATATACCTCTGTACAGCCAACCTTTATTCTTGTGTTCCCTACCGGTCCTCCAACCAATCCCTGCATATACTGGGGTTGCGCCGCCCAATAATACATTTTAAATTCCGGTATCGCCCAGCCCCCTCTATCCCTAGGAAGAGTCATATATCGCAATGCTCTCCTTGTCTTGCCTTAAACCCATATGAACCTATTGAGTATTGTTCTAGTGCCACAAACCATTTAATCTAAAAAAAGAGTGGAATCGTCCTGAATAGGTACAAAAATGTAGGCAAGAAAATCATTTTAATCACATTCGCGCGTCCTCCAAGTGACAAATGTAGATTATGCATCCTATTGAGCTCGCGCTTAGTTTTAACAATCATAGGCTCGGTGTTCCTTTCCACTACTTGGTCAAGATCTGCTGAGATATTGATCCCAAGATAGACAGCTGAGTCGGTCACCCTCTCATCCTCACACACTGCCCTACTGTTCTTAATTATCTAGGTTTTGGCCCTGTTAAGGGCGTAGCCTGAAACCTGCCCAAAGGCCTGGGCTTCTCTCTCGACCTCTGCCACCGCTCTAGCTGGAATTGAGGTTACAATTGCCACGTCATCCGCATATGCGAATGTTTTAAAATCTCGCCCTTTCGTTTTTAATGCTACAATCCTATTGTTTAATTCCAATCTACGTAACAGTGGGTCGATATAGAGGGCAAAGAGGAGTGGCAAGTACGGACACGCTTGGCGAGTCCCACATTTAATCAACAAGGGTCTGATTAGACAACCTTCGGGACGCTTGAGTGCAGGTAGTGCGCTTTTAGGCTCTCCTTGGACATAACGCTATAGCGCTTTTAAACAATCCTTTCTGGTCATTTTTGTTAAATACTTGTTTGGCTTTTCCCCCTGTTTTTAATGACATTGCCCTCATTCACGCACAATAATTGGCACTCTCACCGCATTTGGCGGGTCCCCAGCCTCACGCCCTCTTTGTAGCAGCCATCTTGGGGGTAGAAGTGGACGCCTGGCGGCGCCATTTTTGTTTGTGGGCTAGCTGTCATCAGGACAGACTAGACCTGCATTTAAGGCGGGCAGTATAGGCGGGCTCGCTCTGATTAGACAACCTTCGTGACGCTTGCGTGCCGGTAGTGCGCTTTTAGGCTCTCCTTGGACATAACGCGATAGCGCTTTTAAACAATCCTTTTTAGTAATTTTTGTTAAATACTTGTTTGGCTTTTCCCCCTGTTTTTAACGGCATTGCCCTCATTCACGCACAATCATTGGTACTCTCACCGCATTTGGCGGGTCCCCAGCCTCACGCCCTCATTGTAGCGGCCATCTTGGGGGTAGAAGTGGACGCCTGGCGGCGCCATTTTTGTTTGCGGGCTAGCTGTCATCAGGACAGGCTAGACCTGCATTTAAGGTGGCCCTTCAGGCGCACAGCGTTTGCGCGCAGCATTTGTGCCGTAGTAACGCCGGAGTCACGCCAGAGTCCAGCCCGTCTGCGCCCGTCCGCACTAAGGACGAGATAATGGACGGGACTTATGGGGAGGTACGCGGACCTGATGCAGCTACTCACGTAACTCTTAAATATTCCTATCAGGATATATGTGCCTATAAACCTTCCTGGTTACCGTGTCACTTTTCCTGTTCTCCGGAGGTTTTGCGAAATTCACCTTGCTGTGGTTGCTTTACTAGCCAAGGCAAGTTGATGATAGGTGATCCTCCTAGGCCTTCCCTTCCCTTTTCCCTACCCTCATATCACCAGTTCCATGAATGAAAGTGGTTTCCTCATCAATGCAAGATCTTTGGTGAAAAATAACATAGCCTTTAGTGACTTCATTCTGGTAAGAAGGCCCACCTCAGTGTTCATTACTGAAACCTGGGCCTCTGACTCTTCCGGCCCTGATTTGTTGGCAACAATTCCGGAAGGATATGCGCTAGCCAGGCTGGATAGAGCTGGGCGCAGAGGAGGTGGATTAGGGATCCTCTATAAGACATCCCATATTTGTCGTATTTCTGAACTGTCTGGTTCTTCAGATCCTTTCCAAGCTCTTCATTTTTCAATTAATTTACCCAGTGCTGCCCCTTTTACGGGCATATTGATCTATAGACCCCAGGGTCCTAGAACTGACTTTTGCCAGTCCTTGCTTAACATCCTGGAACCTTATTTTGGCTGTGCCCAATTGACGTTCCTGGGCGACTTAAATTTTCACTTAGACAATGTTGGTTCCAGAGAGTCTCTTACTCTCTTGGACTCCCTGTCCGCCTATGGCCTTCAGCAGCTGGTTAAATCTCCCACCCACCAGGAGGGTCACATCCTGGATGGGGTGTTTTCGAATGATTCTAGGTTAAAAACGGACCTACCTATTCCACTGATCTGGTCAGACCATCTGGCCGTTCCGCTGGAACTTCAGGTTCCCCCTAGTAACCTTAAGTTGTCTTGTCTTAGTAAAATGGAACCTAGAAGAGATTTTAGGAAGGTTACTAATTCTTCCCTTGCCCCTCTAATTCAGAAATCTGCCATTATCTCAGCCAAAGATGTTAACATAGCTGCTTTCGAATTAACGAATGCTGTTACGATAGCAGTAAATATGCTAGCCCCTTTAACCATGCGTTACTCTGCCCGACAGAGGCCATCAGCCCCGTGGTTTTCGGAGTCTTTAAGACTCCTGAGGCAGGGGTGTAGGAGGCCGGAAAGGCTATGGCGGGTGTGCTGGAACCCCCTAGAGAGGGAGAAGCACAAATCTCTCCTTAAGGAATATATGGCGGAGGTCATTAAGGTGAAACAAGAATATTTCGCCCATCTAACGACCACTCTTACCTCCCCGAGAGAACTTTTTAAGATAGTTGACTCACATTGTACACTACAGATGCCTGATCCTATTGTGTGTTCACAAGACCTCTGTGATAAAATCGCAGGATATTTTCACACGAAAATAGCAGACATCTACTCGGCCCTTGATTCACAAAAGGCCTTAACCGCATGCGCGCTAGCGGAATTCTGCTCCTGTGCTGAGATTTTTAAAACCGCATGTTTCATGACGAGCTGGGCTCGTCATGAGCGTGCGAGGAGGCTACCTCATGACGAGCCCAGCTCGTCATGAGCGTCGAAGGGGTTAATGCTCCCCCCTTCTCCTGGTCCTGTTCTCCTCCCTCTCGAAGTTGATGCCCCGACTACCACAGTGAGCCTGTCTGTGTTTCCACCGCTCTCTCTGCAGGAACTTGACTTGCTTTTAGGCAAGATGAGGTCAGGATCTCCATTAGACCCCTGTCCTCTTAAAGTTCTTAATGAATGCAGAGACACCTTGTTGCCTCTGCTTTTGGATATCATGAACAGGGCAATGAAGGATGGTATTTTCCCCTCCCAGTGGAAGAGTGCTGTAGTCAAGCCCCTCCTTAAGAAGCCCACATTAGACCCTGAGGTACTTAAGAACTTCCGCCCCATTTCCTTGCTCCCAGCACCAGCTAAGATGCTGGAGATCCATTTAAACAAGCACTTGGCTGCGTTCTTGGATACCTCGGGTCTGTTAGATCAGTCTCAACATGGCTTCAGGAGAGCCCATAGCACGGAGATAGCCCTGACGATAGTGCTTGACAACATCCGCACTGAGGTCGATCTGGGCCATACCTCCCTGCTGGTCTTATTAGATCTGACAGCCGCCTTCGATACCCTGTCTCACTCGGTTCTTACATCTCGTCTGAGGGAGATAGGGGTAGATGGTGCGGCTTTGAGCTTGCTGGCCTCCTTCCTGGATCAGAGGGAGCAGAGGGTCAAGCTGGGAGACTATCTATCTCCTCCCACACCTGTGCAATGTGGGGTTCCACAAGGGTCGGCATTAAGTCCGACCCTGTTTAACATCTATGTGGCCCCACTTGCCAGGCTTGTGAGATCGTTTGGGATGGAGGTAGTCTCCTATGCTGATGATACACAGATCTTGGTGTCCCTCTCTCGCTCGGTGCATGCTCCCATTTATAACTTTAGAAGTTGTATGGAGGCGGTCTCTAAGTGGATGATTAACAATTCACTTAAACTGAATGGGGAGAAGACCGAAATTTTGGTCTTCGGTGGAAACGCTAACATCTGGACGGCCGCATGGTGGCCCCCTTCGCTGGGAGTCTGCCCCATACCAACAGATTCTGCAAAGAATCTGGGAGTAATGATCGACCCAGCTCTCTCAATGGTACAGCAGGTCAATAGAACAGTTGCTACCTTCTGGGGCATTATTAAAATCCTTCGAAAAATCAAATACTATCTGTCCCCTCAGGCTCGTAAGCAGGTCGTGGTGGCACTGGTTGCCTCGCGACTTGATTACTGTAATGCTCTTTATGCTGGTGCTAACAAAGGCCTGATGCAGCGCCTACAGACTGTCCAGAATGCGGCGGCCAGATTTTTACTGGATGCTCCTAGATTATCCTCCGCCACGGCTGCCAGGAAAAGCCTGCACTGGCTCCCTATTGAGTCCAGGATTGTCTTCAAGACTCTCTTCTTGACCTATGGGGCGCTTTCTGGCAATGGGGCTGAGGGCCTGAGGAAACTGTTGCGCCCATATGGACCGGATAGAGTTCTCCGCTCCTCAGCTAAGAGTCTGTTGGTGGTGCCTCGCGTTCGTAGAAGTAAATGGGGCGGGAAGGCGTTTTCAACAGTAGCCCCCAAGTTGTGGAATACCCTTTCCCTTGAAATCAAATCCCAACCGTCGGTTTCAAACTTTCAGAAAGCTCTAAAAACATGGTTATTCTCAAAGGCGTATCCGTAGTGCTGGTTGTCTGGTCATTCTGATTTTTTGTTAGGCGCCTTGATGCCTCCGGGCTTAGTAGCGCATTATAAGACTCATATCATTTCATTTCATTTCCATTTTCATTTTCATTTCATTTCATTTCAGTATGTCCTCTATTGA
The DNA here is from genome assembly GCF_964261635.1 of Lissotriton helveticus. Taxonomy (NCBI): domain Eukaryota; kingdom Metazoa; phylum Chordata; class Amphibia; order Caudata; family Salamandridae; genus Lissotriton; species Lissotriton helveticus. The sequence goes on from NC_136063.1 coordinate 493,015,237, forward strand.
TTTTAAGCCGGGCTGTAGGACCCTTATATAGTGCTAGAATGGCTTCTATAAATCCCTCTCCGATGCCGTTCCACCTCATAATTGCCCAGAGGTAGTCCCAGGAGACCCTGTTGAATGCCTTCTCCGCATCTAAGAGTAAGACAGCCATAGGGTCCCATGAGACCTCCGCTGCATCAAAGAGAGTGATAACCTATCTTACATGAAGCGCGGTATCCTTTCCTGGTATAAAACCATGCTGGGTGGGGCTTATCAATCCCTCTATAACTCTAGCTAACCTTGAAACTAGTATCTTGGAGTAGATTTTGGCATCTGCATGCATGAGGGTTATGGGCGTATAAGATCCTGGCTCAAGCGATGGTTTATCCTTTTTTAATATTATTACTATCTCTTCCCCTGCCCAAGAGTTCGGTATAGCTTCCTCTGTTTGTGCCCGCAGCATTGTATCCCTCATATCCTCGCCTAAGCTTGCTTGAAAGACTTTATAGAATTCTAGGGCACCTGGTCAGGACCAGCCGCCTTGCCTGATGGAAGATTCTTCAATGCCACTAGCAATTCTCCAGAAGATATAGGGAGCTCCAGTGCTGCCTTCTCATCCTCAGAGAGGTCAGTAGCTGATACATCTCGAAGGTATGCCTCAGTCGCATTTGCATCCCTTGGCTGATCTTCTTTATATAGCTCAGCATAAAATACCCTGAAAACCTCCCGATCCCACTAGGATCTGTTTTGATAGCACCTCTGGTATCCGAAATGTCCCTTATTTCTCCTGCTGCAGAGGTGTGTCTCATGCGTATCACCAATGAGGGTCCCACCCTCTCACTTAACTCATGCCATAGCTCTTTCCTAAGCAAATAACTGGTTGCTGCCTTCTTCACGATGTTCTCTACAGCCTCTGCTCTAGCAGCTAACATTTTTAGAAGTATTTGTTCTAGGGATATCCCTTGCTGAATTGCTAGGATTAGTTCCTCTTCTGCTGCTGCTACTGCCTTAAAAAGTTATTTCACTATTATCCCTTCCTGATTTTGCTTATGTAGACTGTAGCTCAAGGTCTCACCTCTTATACCTGCCTTGAATGCATCCCACACCATCCCTGGGGAAGCGCTCCCCCTGTTAATATCCCAAAAGGCAACAATCCAGCTACTCATATGTTCTATATAGTGATCATCTTTTAATAATACTCTTTCAAACGACCATGAACTCTCCCTGCTAACTGACCTGTCCAGCTTGAGGGTGATAACTAATGGATTATGTTCAGAAATAATTCAAGGGAGTTTCTCTATCTGGATTATTCCCATTAAAGAATTAGTAGCTAAGAAATAATCTAGCTTTGCACAGATCTTGTGTGGTGCTGAATAGTATGCACTACTAGTGCCTATAGGATTCAAGCGTGCCCAGACATCTATTAGAGAGTTGTGTTGGGCCATGTTGACAATTGCACAACATGTCCTTTTCTTACGGCCCGTATGAACCTGCCCTCCCTCAATCCCTGGACCAGTCAAACCATTAACATTAAAATCTCCACAGCAGATTATTGGTTCCAGCCACAGAGCTAGTTCGGTATCCAAAAATTCAAAGATGGCAGGATCATCATCTGTTGACCCATCAGCTGAAGCTATGGTGAATACCCCTCCATGCATTATACACTCAAGAATAACCCACCTTCCCCATTGATCTTCCAGTTTCCTAATTACTTTAATATCACTTATTTTAGCCAGTACTGCAACCCCCCTAGTCTTAGTGCCTATGGTATGCGCCAGCAGTGAAAAACCTAGCTGGTCTAACAGGTAGACCCTCGTCCCTTCGATATGGAACTCCTGTAAGCATACCAGGTCTAATCGTAGTGCCTTTAACATACGAGCAACTTGCTGCCTTTTAACTTGATCATTGAGACCGCAGACATTAATTGACGCAATCCGAACACTCATTAAAATACATCAAATGAAAAACCAAACTTTACCACCAAAAGTTTAGAGAATTCTGAACACCGTGTTGATCTGTGCTGTGCTCTATGTGCTCCCCTTGGTGCTCCCCTCCTCTAACCCGCCCCTCTTGGAACCCCTCCTCAGAAACCACCCCCCTCATTACGGGCAAATAGGTCAGCCATGACCTATGTGTGGCCACTAAGCCCACAGCTGTCGCAGCCTCCTTCCCCCAATGCCATGATGTGCCCTATGACATGTACATGCCATGTGTCCCTGGCCTCAAATCCTGCAAATGAATCCAATAACCAGCTTTAACCATTTGTCAGTGATTTCAGCACCCAAAAAGTACATGAACAATATCCTCCTCAGATATCTCCGATCTTATACCCTCTCCTGCACTTATGTACCTCATACCCTCCCCTGTCCTTTCAGCTCTCTAGATGTTGTTGCGCTTTCACCTCAGAAAAAAACATTTTAACCTGGCCCTTAGTGATCACCTTAAGCCTTGCAGGATACAACAGATATGCGTCAGACCCAAGACCCTGGAATGGAGCTATCAGCTGCCTTAGCCTCCATTTCCTCTCCACAGTAGCTTGGCAGAAGTCTGGGTGGGCAAAAAACGTGATTTGGTTAAATGAGCGCTTTGCTTCATGCTTGGCTTTATCCATAACCTTCTGCCTCAGGAGGAAATTACCCACATACACCAGGATTGCTCTTGGTCTATCTGCCTGCGATGTGCCATTGTCTCTCCTTAGGGTCAGAGGATATCGGTGTGCTCTCTGTACCTCGGTGTCCCAAATCCACGAGGTTAGCTTGGGGAATGCTCCCTTAAGTAAATTAATCACAAATTTCCTAGTATCCTACCCCTCAACACCTTCAGCCACCCCCAGTAGTTTTATATTGTTCCGCCTCTGCTAGTTTTCAAAATCCTCCAGCTTCCACTGGACATCGTCAGTCACCTTCTCCTGGGCCTGTTTGAAAGTCTGCCATTTACTAACGTCGTCCTCAAACCGTTCAGTCCTTTCCTCGACGTGGGCCACTCTGTCTGCCATATCTTCATACAGCTTATTCATCTTCCTGAGGGAAGCTTGGATTTTTTTCGTTGCTTGTTTAGCCTCAGTGGTTCTCCACCCTTGCTTCGCCTTGCATCTGCTTTAGAGTGGCAAACAGTAAGTCCAGTGAGGCAGCCTTTGGTTGAGTCTTAGGAGGAGGATCGGTTTGGCCTTCTTGCTTATTATCACTGCCGCCATCTTGGTACAGCTGTGATGTGGCTGAGTAATCCCAAACTATTTTCCTGGCAGTGCTAGCCCCCCCTCGAGAACAGCTTTGTTTTTCCAGCACCGATGCTTGGCAGGCCTCTGCATTGTCAGGATGCTCTCTGGGATGTTCCAAATGCCATTCTCCCGGCCGCCCTGTAGCATCGCTCGTGGAGCTCCTGGAATTCACTATGGCGCTCTGAGCTGCTTCCCTGGGCTGCGGCTATGGCTGAGTCGGTGTATCACGGCATTGCCTGGGAATGGACTGCTCAGCGTCCTCGCTGCAGGCTCGGGCGCCGCTTCCTTCCGGGTTCCCAGCATTCTCCGTGTCCTCAGGAGCCTTCGATGATGGTGACGGCTCCTGTGCTTTAAGCGAGAAGGCTTCATCCAGGGTGGGTTGACGAAGGGATGAGTCTCTGTGTTTAGGAGGTTCTTTTGTGCCGTTCTGAGCGGGCACTTTCTGTGAGTGACCTGAAGCACCTTTTTTAGCTGTCATTTTGCCACTTGGATTCTCACTATTGCTGCTTACTTGGGAGTCTGCTGCTTTCTTCCCCAATGTTGCGGGGGACTGTCTCGCTCCCCCTGCGGAACGGAGCCCTGTGCTGCTTGTCTGCAGGGTTGAGATCACCTTATGGCAATCCCTTGCATCGTACATAGGGACCGCAGGATCTTTCAGCTCCTTAGAATCCTTTACCATTTTCGGTCCCCGTGGTGCCATTCTAACACTGCCTGGTCTGGGTTTAGATAAAAACGCTGCAACTCTTGAGAGGCCGTGCAAGGCTACCGCCAGGATCATAGTTGCCGAGTGAGACAACCACCGTATTTTAACGCCGTCCTGCTGCTTCACTAATACGCCGAAATCCTGATTTGCTTGCGGCCAAAACATTTCTCCTAGGCCATCATGTACCTACAGGAAGGAGAAGGGAAACCTGCGACTGTGCGCTACGGAGTGTCAGCGGCCATCTTGCCTCCTCCGGCTTAAATATTCTCACTAACAGCAGGTCATGTTGTATAGATTGAAGCACATTAGTCTTCAATAATGTTATACCACTCTTCCATGGTGTTGGGTCCATTTTCAATTGAATTGTAGTGGAAAATCGATTAACATTCCATCCTCTGTCAGATCTGTTATAGGTCTCTTCCTGTCTCTGGGTCTTTCTCCAGTTCAATTGCTTGCCATTGTAGGTTCTCTTTTGTATAGCTCTTTTCTATAAAGTGTGTTGCCAGTGGTCCCGAAATAACCTTGCTGAAGAGCCTTACTCTATGCTGACCTATTCTCCCTTTTAAGGTTTGCGTGGTTTGCTCCATGTAAATCAGTTCATAGGGACACCATTCACTATAGACTACATTGGTTGAATTGCAATTTGAGAAAGTCTGGTTTTATGCTAATTATGGAAAAAGGTTTTTGTACTGAATGTGTTGCGGTATTCCACACAATTGCCTCATTTGTAGTGTTCACTTATTGATGGTAATCCTAACACAATTGTTACTGTGCTCATTTCTGTGACTTTTGTCTCTCCAGGACGCTCAACGTAGATTTTAAATTTGTACATTTATAGGCAAATTCCAGGAGGTCCAAAGCAAGGTTACCTGTTCTTAATGTACTCCAATGCTTTTTAAGGATGCCTTGAAATGTTGTTAGTGTGTGGTCTAAAGGTGCCACACACACACCAATTTATCAGATACTTTTATCGATTTGGGGGATAACAATTTCTTTCCGGGTGTAAACTAGGCCCTTGTCATCACTGCCTTAACAATGTTGTAAAGGTAACACCTACTTACTAGCTGTTATTTTGAATGTTTACCTCCACAAAGTAATCGTACTCCAAGACCCACTATTTTTTTAATAACTTGATGCAGTCACAGCAGGGCTTCTACCTTGCTTATTAGCTGAAGCGGCTACCACACATCTTATAGATGGTTCGAAAAATATTGTCCTTAGTTCTACTGTCATAGTGGCTATGCCAATGCCATAGCTGCCCTTCTGATCACTACTAAGACCCAACACTTGTCAATGACTGGCTTATCATGATATGAAATTATTTGATTATCTGCCTCTCCCATTTCTATCTTTTGGTGCCCTTTTGTAAACCCTGCATCCTAAAAAAACATGGTGTAAGATAGAATGTCTCATGATTGTTTAACCGTCACCTTTACCTTACTAAGCCTCGTATTGATCTCTGAGATCCACCCATACTCAATTGTATTCTATGTTGAAGGATCATGTGTCAGAACTGCAATATAGATTGCCCTTCAAATCTGTGATTAAAGTGTGTCTAGCCTGTCACTGTGTGTCTTAACCTAGGGGTTTATTAGGAGTCTGGAGGTCCACAAACAGGCAGACTCATGGGGGCACATCGGTGGTGGTGTTCTGACCACCCTATTATGACCTGGGCAGTGGGGCTGCAGAGAGACCACAACAACTGCCAGGGATCAGGATCCCTGGAGAAGGTGTGGCGGTCTTGAGGCTGCAATATGCCTGGTGGGCGGATGGTCCTACACTAATCATATTACAAGTTTCCTTGCCACCACACTTTTCATGGCAGTGTGACTACCATAAAAGGTGTGGTGTGAGGAAACAAAGGGGGTCCTCCAGAGGTCCCTGGTGCCTCTGCCCCATGTAGTGCATGCAGGGGGATAGATGGTGTGCCCCCTGTCTGCATGCATTCCCATGTTTCTGCATGGAATGAAATACACAACATTCTGCATTTCTGTACGTGCCGGAACATGCTTTGACGTTACCATTGCAGTGCCTATTTTAAAGGCACCACCGTGGGCACACCAAAAAACTGCCCGCCAGCAACTTAAAATGTTATAATCTGACAAGAGGTCTTTTTTGTCTTTGGGGGTGTGGGAGCAGGGCGGCAGTGTGGAGGCCCCGCTCCCACACTGCCAAAGTCATAATAACGCCCCTAGTCATCTATTTTAGGTGCTCTGTAACATCAGTGTACATGCAAAGTATCACCTAAATATTTAAACATTTTTCTCAGGCTTCTCAATAAAGAATTTGAGACAGTTAAGTCATCATAATGAGGGGAGGAATGCAATGTTTACAAAACTGCAACAAAAATTGGAAAAGGTTAAAGGAAGCTGAAAGCTAGCTCCATCAGACCCTTGACAAAGTCTGCTGTGAACAAAACATGTGACACCTCAATGGACATGGCGCATACTGGCAACACTCAGTCTGTTTTTAGAGGAAACTTATATATGCAACCAAGTCCAGTTTGCAGTTACTCACCTTTTGTACAAGCAAATATAGAATGACCACCATTGAGTAAAGTCATGTTCAAAAGCAAGATTACAATTTGTGGAAATGGAGCAAATTACCCAAAGGTGTATTTGTAGTTAAGTTGTTTGTCTTTGGATAGACACACTCAGAAAAAGATTTTCATCATCACTACAGTTAATCAGATTGTGATAAAGAAAGAAATATGTGTTATCATCTGTGAATTATAAAGGGAGCATTTTACAGAACAGGCTTCCTCTGCATAAATATGTTTTCATTTAGGAATACACTAACAGGTAGATGCATCAAGCATTTTTGCGAGCGCAAATGGTGCGAATCGCAAAATTCGGCCGTTTGCGCCCGCAAAAATGGCATTTGAGATGCATCAAGGGTTCATGCACTCGCAATTTAAGAATTCGCAAATAATTGTGAGTTCTCAAATTGCGATTGCATTTAAGGAATTGCAATTTGCGATTCCTTAAATGTAATGCATGAACCATTCCCAGATTGCGAATTCGCAATCTGGGGCCGCTATTTACCGCAAAGTCAAACTACGTGGTAAATAGCAAAAACTTAGAAATATGCACTTTAGTGCATTTTTCTAAGTTGTATATTACGCACACACGTGTCCTTGGGATATGTGTGTGCGCAACACCAGTGGACATTACCATTTCAGGGGTGCAACAGGGTGTCCTTTTGACACCCTGGCACCCTTGAAATTGCGGCACATTTGCGATTCGCTATTTGCTCATCGCAAATAAGGAATGACTCCCCATTCATAAGCCATTCCTTATTTTCGATTAGCAAATAAGGAATCAGTAGGAATCGCAAAGAACATTGTTATTCCTACATGCATCCCGTTTTGCGAGTCTTTAATAGCGAATCCTTAAAATTTGCTATTAAGGACTCGCAAAACATATCTTTGATGAATCTGGGGGTTAGACTGAAGAAAATACATATTTGGATATTCATTTTGTCTGGACTCTTTTTTGTGAAATTTTCTAAAACGAATTTCAGGATTTCTTTGCAAGTGCAAACGCTAAAGTCGAATGGAATTTCCTGCATATAGTTCCCACTTATAGTGTTTTAGGAAATGTCAAAAAAACTAATTTCTAAGAGTTTATTAGTATCGGTGAGCCTCAGTCCAGTGCTAAGGGCCCTTTATTCAATAACATGTACTACAGATTTCCTCCCAATCCCCCTCAGAGTACAGGGTCTCTATTTCTGTGCCTTCTACTTGGAAACATTTTACAGGCCTCTACTAAAATTTTTCACGTCTCATACTCAGAAAATGGTATCCATGACATCAAGTTTTCAGATCTTTTGGGTCTAAGGAGGCAATGACCTCTTGCATGTCATCTGTCCCCTTTTACCTTCAGGTTTGCTTTAGTGGCATTTACTTAGCTGAAAATGGCCTGCATTCATGGATGTACACTGCTAAACTATTGTTCCATGGCTGTGCTTTCCGGTTGATAAATTCAAGGCCACGCTACTTTTGGACACATACCATGATGTTTTGAGTTTTTCAGAAGCAAAAATGCATGCGGATATATCTGCCCTAAACTGGTCAGTTGGCATCGCTTTTGTTTTGAGACTGCTGCAGCAGCTACAATGCCACCATTAACTGGATAAAGGCAGCTTCAGTCTGTTGTGGGAAAACTGTTGTTGACCAAAACACGCAAATCTTGCAGCATAAATAATACATCAAGGGCTGCTGATTTAAGGGCACGGGCTTGATGTCGGACAGTTTCTAAGAACAGTAATCGCAAGGCCTTTCAGCTGTCTGAAAACGTACAACAATCTCAAGGGCTTCATACAAACATTATCAGCTCTGGATAAACATAATAAAATAAACTCTTCTGGGAAAATCTACAGCAAGAAGCTAATTAAGGTCTTATTTATTGGTCAGCGAAATGCTGCATAACGTGCACAAGAGCATGGTTTGTGATGTTTTCCATCTGTTTATTCTCATGTTAAACAGTTCAAAGGACGCGGAACCAGCTCAGCGTGTGAATGATCGGAAGTACTTTGACTAAAGGGAGAGTAAGACAATATTTTGTAAAAATTGTTCTATTTCGAGGCTTTCTTATGGCCGCCTTGCATTTTTTCCATGCAAAAAAGTTGGTGGTGGGGATGAATCGATTTAACTTGCAGTTTTATTGAGCGGGATCTTCGCCCAGCAGCTTTATAGCACTTCACATAAGCACTAGATCACATTATAGGAAGGTAAGCTTTTATTTTACACTTTTTAGGCACTGAGATATTAAGTGATTTACTGAGTTTCACAGATGTTGAGCCAATGCGGGGCTCAAACCGGGCTCCTCAGTACCAAAGTTAGCAGCTTGCAACTAGGTCACATCTCTAATTGGATTTCTTTTGTTTGTGCTGCCTTTGAAGGTCTAGCCTACTAGACTGCGCATGATGTATTGTCAGATTACAGTGGGATTAGAACCTGTCCATTGCTCACCATTGGTTGGCTTTATTGTCATTCCCATATGCTTACTGGTTATTCGTCAGCTTAGGTCAGCTTTTCATCCTCTTCTTGAATGTGTTCCTCTCCTGGATCATGGACTCATAATTTATGTCCTTCTACTGCTCACTTTCCAAGCACTACTTTTTTTTAAGCACCACATAAAAGTGCATGTGCTTTCCAGCTGTCTTTCTATTCTGCCTGTCTTCCCAATCCGTGTTGAACTCTCTTAGTTGTTTTCTCGCCTATTTACTTCTCTCCTGCTCCACTTGACTCTCTTTCCCCATTGTTTTTCTTCATTCCACATGCCTTCCGTGTTGCTTCCTCTCACACGCCCCCATGTAGCTTTCACTCTGCCCTCAGTGCGTATTCTTGCCAACCCTTTCGTCCCTTGTTCTGCTCCCAGTAAGCTCCGTTTTGCTTCTGCCCCCCACTCGACACACTGAGGTGCCACAGTGGAGGAGGCCAGACCCCTGGCTTTCTTTCACTGAAGTGCTCCCCGCTAATGCTTAATACCAGCTGTGCACTGGCCCACCAGAGTGAGTGAGTGCCGCAGAAGAGCATAGCTCCACAAGTTTTAGTTTTTAGTTCACAATTTTGCAACATAACAAATTGTAGCTCTCGCCCACGAAACAGCTTTTAGCTGCCTGTAGGCAAAAGCCTATTGTGGAACACACTGCTTTAAGTGGGAAGATAATGGTGGGCAGGGGGTCTCTAAAGTGGAGTGGCTAAACAATTAAACACATGGGTTAAAATACTTGAACTACACTCCTGTGCTTTACACAGCATGCCCCCTCATCAACATTTAGGTATCTCTTCGTGAGTTTGCTGCAAATGCATCCAGACATTTCACAAAGCAACAAACATATGCCAAAAACAAGCCAGACCTATTGGCTTTGTGAATGCTCAGTAGCAGTTTGATAGTGAGTAACAACAATGTGATTCTGGGCAAATCACTTAATATCCCCGTGCCTAACAAAAATGAATGTGGCCTCATGTAACGCAAGTGGTGCTTGTGTAAAGCGCTCTGATCCCCGATACCTTCGGATCAAGTTCGTGCTATATAAAACTCTGTAAAAAAAACCAATGATTTACTTGTAAATAAACAGAATTAGTAATTGAAAATAGTACAAATGTGGCAAGTGTTATGCGTACACTGGAGTGAGGCCAAGGAAGATCATGTAATCTGAACACTGTTTAGCCCACTGACCCACACTGCCTCCAGCCTCAGCTCCACAGTTCTCAATTGTGCCCCATTATGAACACGCTCCCAGAACCAGAATTCAACCATACAAATAGATGCAACACAACTCAACTGTATCATACAAGCATTGAAAAATGCAATACTTCAGCCTTTAAAAGCTGAGGTCTCTTGGCTTTGCCAGTACCTAGTAAAGACAATGCCAATAGCACAGTACAAAATGCACTAAAGCAAAGAGAATTTACAACTGTTAACAATTTAAAAGTTTTTACTTATGTAAAATATTCAATTTATATACAGTAGTATATTGCTAAAACCATTGGCAAAGCCAATATGTCCTGAAGGCAATGTCCGGTCATATTTGGGACTTTCAGAATACGGTGCTACACGCATGACCCATTTAAGAAGGGTATTATTGAGGTTCCAATTGCAGTTATAATCCTACTATTCTCAACTTTCAGATGAGCCAACTCCTATGAAGCTGGACTCACAAGAGTGTGCCAGCTCTACATTGAATGGAATAAGGAAGAACTGAAGACATGGAAACTAATACTGAGGTTTTCATGAATGAATGAATGAACGAATGAATGAAATGAAATTAAATGAAATTACAATTTATAAAGTACTGCACTACCCGAAGATGTTTGGTGCTAAAGATTTTTGGCAGAGGAGCCAAAAAGAAACCTAACCAGGAAGGACAATAGACCGAGGATGTGACGTATGGACCTATTTGTTAAACAGCCACGTCTTAAGGGCTTTTTGGAAGGTCAATAAGTTAGTTTTTTTTTTAAGTACTAGGGCATGGGATTCCATAGTTTGGCAGTTGCCACAACGAAGCTTCTACCACCCCAAGTGGCTTTCTTAACTTTAGCAACAACCAAATTAGCCAAGGATGAAGAGCTAAGTGATCTTGAAGGTATATGCTACTGGATAGCTGCCGTATGGATTCTGGGCTCTTGAGGTGCAGGCCTTTGAAAGCTATACAGAGAGATTTGAACTCCACCCGCTTCTTCACTGGAAGCCAGTGGAGTAAGGGGAGAGTGTGGGAGACAGGTTAACATTTAGGTATCCCGAGAAGTCTTGCTGCCGCATTTTGAACCATCTGTAACTTGTGCACAGATTTGTTATGTGCACTAACGAGTAGTCCACTGCAGTAATCAATTTTTAAAAAGACAAGTGCAGAGATCACTGCCTTGCGCAAGTCCATTGGAATAAATGGAAAAGAAAATGTTTTAAGCATTAGAAAACAGGATGAAGTAACGGTTTTTGCGTGTCCTTCAATGAGAGCTTGTTATCAAAATGAAATCCCAAATTGTTTACTTTAGCAACAGGGGTCGGGAGAGCTCCCAGTTCCTGGGGACAACAGTTTGGGGACCAGAACAATACCCAAAAAGCAGAACTTCGGTTTTACCTGAGTTCAATTTCAGACAGTTACTTGAAATCCATCTGCCAATTTGTTGCACGCAGTCATGGAGGCAAATGGCAGATGGCAGTCCTCTCTAGATCTTCTGTGGCACACACCACAATCTGGGTGTCATCATCATAGGAGACTACAGTGAAACCGCAGCTTTTAATCAGGTGCACTAAAGGTGTTACATAAAAGTTAAAGAGGGTTGGACTCAGTGCTGACCCTTGAGGTACCCCACAAGTTAGTTCAGAAGGAGAGTATCTAATGCCATTTAGTTCTACAAATTGCTCTCTATCTGAAAGAAAATATTGAAGGAGCTGAAGTGCTTTGTCTCTTATACCTAAGGAAAAGAGGCATTTGAATAGAAGACTGTGGTTCACTGTGTCAAACCACAGTGAATGAATGAATGAATTAATGTATTAATTAATTAATGAAAACGGCACTTATAGTTTGCATGGCTACTCGGGGACTGTCCTGGCACTGACAGTAAGTCTTCACACCCAACTGGAGGAAATCACTTAATTTGCAGAATAGCCAGGATTTGAGTTTCTTCCTGAAAATGGACAGTTCCGAAGTGGCCCCAACTGCCAGCACGAGTGATTCCAAGCTTGGGCACCAAGATAAGAGAAAGATCTGGCACCAGTTCAAGCCCGGCGTATGCTGGGAATGGTGGCCAGGTGACTAGAAAACAAGCGTAATGTCCTAGGAGGGGCATAGAGAGACAGCCTCCTCCTAAAGAACAAGGCGCCATTTCCATGTGGGGCCTTATGTGCCAGGACCAGTGCCTTGAATTGAAACCTTTTTTCACAGGAAGCTGATGAAGGGACTCTAAGTGTGGGGCCATACGGTGCTAGGAGCGAGGCTGAGAATGAAACTGGCCAATGCATTCTGAACCACTTGCAAACTGCTCAAGAGATATTGCAGGAGGCCCAAATATAAAACATGTCCATAATCGACTCTGGAAGTAATTAGGGCCTGAATTACTGTTTTTTTGGTATCATTTGAGAGGGGGTTGAAATGTTTTCTGGGTATTTTTTCAGGGTATTTAGGGGCATATTATCAACAAGTAGCGATATTTATCGCTAAAGAAGCATAGCGACATTTTTTTAATCGCCAAGCATCGCCGGATTTTATCGCAGAGATAACGTGCTATTAGCAACGTTTATCTCCAATGCGATAAAATATCCGACGATAGCGGCGAAATGCGTGAATATCGCTGGGAAACCAGCGATATTCAGGCATTAACGCCAATAGGTTCTTAACCTGAATATCCGCTTCCCATCTATATCTATATCTATACTAATATTATAAAGAGAGAGCCCAAACCTTTGAGGCGGGTAATCTCAGGAACCACAGCACCAATCACAACACCGAATACAGCATTGAAAAGGGCAGTTGCAGCAGAAGGACATAGGCTATACAGATGCCCACCATATACATTTGAAAGGTAAAAGAACCTTACCAGCAAAGTAGTCCCTTGTGGACCTGGGCATGGGCGGGGCGCGGCATGACGACAAAAAAAAGCGTTCCTTAAACGTGTGCGTTGTGCTGGTGGCTTGTGCTGGGGGCGTGGACAAGGCCAATGGGCACGACAATTGCAATTGCGCGGCAGCAAGGGGTGTGCCAATGGGCGCAACAACCGGCAACAATCGCGCGGCACATCACCAAAAAAAAATAACGTGCCTTGGGGCGTGGCCAATGAGCGCAGCAATTGCCGGGGCTTAGGCGGGGGCAGACGTGACTGATCGTGCCTGCGGGGACAATAACTGCACAGTATCCTGCGCGCTGTCAGCCAGTCAACTCAGCATAAAGGACCGTGCCTGCAGGGACACTAACTGCAGCGTCTCCTGTGCGCTGTCACACACTCAACTCTCTGCATAAACGAATTGACACCAGGCGCACAACATCAATCAGAGCTGGAGCCGGGCTCAGGCGGCGATGACGCGACTAAGCGTGCCTGCTGGGCACTAACCTTTGAACTGACTGCACTTTCCCACCCACTCAACACTCTGCATCAACGACTTTACACCACAAGCACCACATCAAGTAAAACTGGAGCCGGGCCTCAAGCGGGGAATGACGCGATTCAGCGTGCCTGCGGGGACACGAAATTTACAACTGAATGCACTTTCACACACGCTTACCTACGGAAGTGGAGTACATACACACTAGAGACATCTGCTAATACTTCTTACTCCGAGGTACACACAGTATCTGGACACACATGCCTAACTATTGTGACAATTCATGCTAAAAATGTTCTCTACCGCGAGATTTTAAAATAAATTTCCCTTGCCTATTACACACATTGCACACATTCTATTTCATACCTGTCAACGTCGGGACGGGCTGCTAGTTAGATATACAGGTTAAGAACTGGTCTGAGCAGGCGTTAGTTTTTAGCGATATTCGCGCTTAGCGTGAATTTCTTTATTGCTACGCCTGCCTTGTTAATAGGCGATAGCGACGTTACCGACTGCTTTCAGTCGCTAACTGGTTGGGTACGCCCACTTTGCATGTCATTAGCGATAAATATCGCTGACATGCAAAGCGGGCCCCAAACCGCTCGCTATCACCTAAAAGCTGTCGCTAACTGATGATAGCGACAGCTTGCTAATAGGGCGATGAAATTATCGCCGCTTTGTGGCCGAAAACGGACGCAAAAGCGGCAATAATTTCATTTCGCCTGCGTTGATAATATGCCCCTCAGTTATTAATAAGGATTGCAACTGTGACCCATGCTCCCTCTTGTGACCCTAGGATTTGCTTTACTACCCTTTAGGTGGTTTTTGTTGGATCAAAGGCTGTTATGCCACTTTTTGGGAGTTCAGAGGGATCAAACGTCATATGATGGCACTCTACGTGGGGTTACATGATTGCTGAAGGCTGAGCAATGGTATTTTGCATGGCTTTGGTTACATAACACTTCTGAATAAGTGTACTACTTACTAAGATATTGTCCTTTAGTGTTCACATTAGTGTGCACTCCTAGATTCCACCTAATGTAAGATACATTAATCCATCATTGGCCTGTTTTACTATTACTGTTGTAATCACTCTGTTTGCAACAATTGGTGAACACTCATGCTGCTTGGAAGCTCGGGGTTGAGACCTCATGTCACGAGCAAAAAGTCAGAGGCAGTTCTTTTTTTCACAAAGACTTCCTTTTTAAAAAAAAAATATTTTTATTTTCATTTTACCTGGTACAATACATTAAATCCGTAAATTCCTTAAGGAGAAAAAAACAAGCATTTTGAACATGGAGATTCATAGTGACATTGCTTACAGATTGTAGAAAAAACAAAATATATAGTTCTCAGCTAGTCAGAATTAGCATGGGGATATAGAATAGGGATATAAGAGGAAAAAAAAAGGAAAAAAAATATATATACATATATATATATATATATATATATTCACTGAAAAAACCATAGGTTATAGACCATATATAGTTAGGAATTAGCATTTAAAAAACCTTATTTTACTCACACAAAACCATTGAAATTCCATATATAGTTAGTTGCACTAACTATATATCGCGCACCTGCAATCCACTGCTGATCATGTCACATATTACATCATTCATGACATGGTCAGTGACATCACTGATGACATCACTGATGACATCTCAAATGACATCACTGATGACATCACTGATGACATCTCATTTGACATCATTCTTGTGCTAATACGATAAACCTCTTCAGACTCTAATATAACCTTAGATACACTCAGTGTATACAGACACACACACTTCCACTCATCCATGGAGTTACTCACACACCCAGTCAGTCATGCAAAGAAACAATCTCATCTCCATTTCTTCAACTATACAGTTAAACACACCTTACTTATTGAAACATATACTAACACATATTTACTCTCTTATACAATCCCTGATACAAGTTCACAATGATCGATACAACCACTCACTCATTCGGTGGCTCTCATGCACAGTTATTTATATATGCCAACTCTCACATGTACTGTGTTTTACATATGTACTTACTATGACATGTAGCATTGAGATATCCATTCACTCATCAATACACTCATGCACACAGTCAACTGCCCATGTAGCTGTTTCCACATGCACTCTTGAACTCATACACCTAGTGAATAAACTGTTCACACATCTATGCATAGAGTCACACACCTTCCAGCCACCCCCACACAAACTCAATCTCCCATAGAAATACTTGGGCAAGCAATTAATAACACATATAGCCTCTCGTATAGCTAATGATCAACACATGCAGCAGTTTACAGAACAACAGACATAATGATGCACAAATTAAGACAGTTTAGTCACTAACCCATGCATTCAGTGAGACACATTTAATCACTCACTCATACAGTCAGTCACGCACCTACTAAATCCTTCATCCAGACACTTATACATCCACTCATTCTTCAATATGTAAGATATATTTTAACTTTACAGAAACATACAGTCACTGGATGTTGTCATCAGTGATGTCATCAGTGATGTCATTTGAGATGTCATCAGTGATGTCATCAGTGATGTCACTGACCATGTCATGAATGATGTAATATGTGACATGATCAGCAGTGGATTGCAGGTGCGCGATATATAGTTAGTGCAACTAACTATATATGGAATTTCAATGGTTTTGTGTGAGTAAAATAAGGTTTTTTAAATGCTAATTCCTAACTATATATGGTCTATAACCTATGGTTTTTTCAGTGAATTTTCAAGGTTTTGTAAATGCTAATTCCTAACTATATATGGTCTATAACCTATGGTTTTTTCAGTGAATTTCAATGGTTTTTTAATAGCAAATATCATAAGCTGTCGAATGTCAAGTACGTGGTAAGTGAAAACATTTTCGTGTTTATGCACACTGATCTGCTTTGAATGGTGCCCCCCCCCCTCATTTCTATTAGGAGTACTCTCTCTTTGCAGATAGTGAAAGGTAGTTAACGCAGGCCTTTGCCCCCGTTGTAATCCGTCGTGCCTGCTTCTCTCTCCATTTGATTGATTGTTATCCAAGTATTTACTGTTTTAGAATTAGTTCTCTTTGGTTCATTCTCTATTTACAAACAAACACAGAGTCGCAATACTCTGTTTAGTCTTTGCAGATAACGAAAAATCGTGTAAAAAAAAAGAAAAGGAATCGAGCAAAATCAGTAGGCCACTAATGGGATCTCTTTTTGACCTCGCTAAAATAGAAACATTAGGAACAACCCCTCATGACAAATACAAAACTAGTGAGATGAACTGAACTCCACACAATGATGGCTGCAAAACAGCTCGGCTCCGCCACCCACCCCGCCCAAAATAACGATAAAGAGCGGCTGCCATGATTGGTTGCGGAATGGCCACGACGGAGCTACGAAATGATGCTGCTCTCATGCTAACCCCAGCTTCAGTCTGAAACATCCAGAAACACTGTAGACTACCAATTCGATCAGTTCCGGTAGCGCCCCAATGTAACCCGGTAGAGAAGAACTAGCCCTCCCCTCTTTCACTGATGGTTCTTGTTGCCTGTCCCTTCTGTTCTCATTTAACAGAACTATTTAGCCTGCTGAAAGGGGTTGTGTTCCGACCGCTGGTTGGTGGAGACATTTTGACTATATTCTGGACCTGCGTTGTCGCGTAATGCGTCATATGACGCGCCGCGTTAGCGCATCCGGAAGTCATCCGGGGCGCGCAGCGCGTAACGTAAGCATAACAAGTCATGTGACTTGTTAATAAAACTTTTCATTGGTTCATTTTACTTTTCTTATTGTAATGATGAAAGGCTTGCTCATATGACCTAAAAATTACGCTTTTCATTACTTCCGAACATTATTTTTTCTTAAATATATGTTATAATGTTCCAGGCTAATGTACTTTCCCGGAAATTTTACAACTGTCCTGCAAGTAAAATATATTCTTTTTTCGAGAAAAAGAGCGTTTCTTCGTCCCATGATGGAGCCGTTGAGCAAAAGAGGGTCGACCTGCTGTCTTAGTCGCCGATACGCCTGAATATGAGATTCTTATCGATCACTTTATGTTGCAGGAATAGAAAACACAACAGCCCTTGACCATTTATCTTTACTGCGTTCCTTCGTATTATACCTTTTACCCTTCATGTAATTGGTCTGCTTTATTTCACTTGCCTTTTAATGATTCTAAAACAGTGACTATTATTACAAACTTTACCAATGTATATACTACTACCATGTTTTCTTTTAAAAACCTTTATTGTGAAAATTTCATTATACAAATACGAGCCTATAACCACGTGGGCCGGCCACGGAGCAAACTGTAATCGTATGTGATGAGTAGACATTTACACTGTAGAGGAACGTAACGGGCGGGCCATTAGGTTGCAAGAACTAAGGTGTCTAACAGTTACGGAATCGGTGGACGTACATTTTATAATTAAAATACGACAGGGCCAGTTACAATAAAATTATCTAGATATACATTCGCGGGCAAGTACCATGGGTGACGTTAATTCGAACTTTCAACAGTACAGTAATCAATAACACATCAGAACTTAATATCAATAGGGATGTCGAAATATTCAATCAATTCTCGTCCCCGCCCGCCATGTGCTTCAAAACTGCATACGTATCTCGTGATTTCAAGGTTCTGCAACCAGTACACAACAAGGAGTTACGAGTCCCATTTATTCCGGCGCCATTTTGGGCGAGGACGGGCAGGTCCAGGATATAGTCAAAATGTCTCTACCAACCATCGACTATGATGATGTTCATATGCTGTATTTATTAGAGTAACACTCATCTGCCCACATGAAATTAATTTACCACAATCTAAACATGTCATTTTAATCTTTCCAAAGTTCTTCTAAATATTTGGGACCGTTTCCCTTGCCTCTGAAGCTCTCAGTGCCACTTCTTTGATGAATGTACTAGCAGGTCAGGGGTTCTCCTCCAAATCTCTCTTTTATGCAGCACTATAATTAATTGGTGCCACCTCTCCATATGACGATGCATGGTATAGTTACCACAACTATATATTTTTTCGGTTCCTCTGGAGAGTTCATCGTGGCAGATGAAGCGTGTAACATACCGGGCATTTACCTTTTTTTGCATGTACAGGAAAGGAAAAAAAAATCGAGCGTTCGAGTTCTTAGGTGTCCCAGGGCCATTTTAGTGGACCAGGCCCAAATCCAAAGAACAGCTATCTCACAGGCTAATGGGGCGACCCACGCCGAGTTTCAGCATTGTAGGATGACCGCACAAGTACAGCAACTTGCTAGACATCACCTCGGTGCCATCCGGATCTCGGCGCCCCACTGCAGATGAAGTGCCTCTCAACTATGAAACCACCAGAAAACGCTTGAGTCAGCTTTGTGTGAAGCCGCCATTTTGATTCAATCAATAGCGTCCCCCTGCACACATTCAGGGACCTGGTCGTGTCTTCAGGTCAAACGAATTTGGGACAAGATGCAGAAAGGAAAAGGAAAAAAGTTCCGCCGGACCCCGGGAGGTGGCCGCCTATGTCATGGGCGATCTTAGGCCACACCAGGGCAATAGTGAAGCTGCAGCAGGTGCAAATAAGCTTCAGACAGTGTTACAAGCGCTGCTCAGAACTCTCAACTATGACACCACCTCGGTGCCATCCGGATCTTGGCGCCTTGTGCTGGTTCCGGCCTATTCACACATCGGTCCGCTACTGACGCCACCTCACAGGCCAACGGGGCACCCCACGCCGACTTTCGGCGCAGCATTGTAGGATGGCCACACCAGTGCGGCAAATTGCTGGACACCACCTCGGTGCCATCCAGATCTCGGCGCGTTGTGCTGCCTTCGGCCTATTCGCCACAAGTGCGCACGCAACTCAGCTGCATAGCGAGTGAAACACCAAGGGGCGCCCCACTGCAGCCGAGGAACCTCCATCTTGGGGGCGACGCACAGCATCACATTGCTTTCCAATGCAGTCAGATCCTCAAACAGCCCCCACTGACTGACGCGAACTCACAGGCCAACGGGGCGCCCCACGCCGACTTTCGGCGCAGCATTGTAGGATGGCCACACCAGTGCGGCAAGTTGCTGGACACCACCTCGGTGCCATCCGGATCTTGGCGCGTTGTGCTGCCTTTGGCCCCATTCGCACATCAGTCCGCTACTGACGCCATCTCACAGGCTAATGGGGCGCCCCACACCGACTTTCAGCATTGTAGGATGACCACACCAGTACAGCAACTTGCTAGACATCACCTCGGTGCCATCCGGATCTCGGCGCCCCACTGCAGATGAAGTGCCTCTCAACTATGAAACCACCACTGTGACATCCGGATCTTGGCGCGTTGTGCTGCCTTCGGCCTATTCGCACATCGGTCCGCTACTGACGCCATCTCACAGGCTAATGGGGCGACCCACGCCGAGTTTCAGCATTGTAGGATGACCACACCAGTGCAGCAACTTGCTAGACATCACCTCGGTGCCATCCGAATCTTGGCATCTCAACGCCTAGTGGTATCTTCCATACAGAAAATATTGTTACGCTACCTTTGGCCCCATTCGCACATCAGTCCGCAACTTAGACATCACCTCGGTGCCATCCGGATCTTGGCATCTCAGCGCCTTGTGGTGTCTTCTCGTCAGAAAATATTGTTGCGCTGCCTTTGGCCCCATTCGCACATCAGTCCGCTACTGACACCATCTCACAGGCCAACAGGGCGCCCCACGCCGACTTTCAGCATTGTAGGATGGCCACACCAGTGCGGCAACTTACTAGACACCACCTCGGTGCCATCCGGATCTTGGCGCGTTGTGCTGCCTTCGGCCTATTCGCACATCGGTCCGCTACTGACGCAAACTCACAGGCCAACGGGGCGCCCCACGCCGACTTTCAACATTGTAGGATGGCCACACCAGTGATGCAACTTGCTGGACACCACCTCGGTGCCATCCGGATCTTGGCGCGCTGTGTTGCCTTCGGCCTATTCGCACATCGGTCCGCTACTGACGCCGCCTCACGTGCCAACGTATTTTCTCCGCATTTTATACCCTATGCCGCATAACAGGTCATGTGACTTGTTTATAAAACTTTTCATTGGTTCATTTTACTTTTGGTTTCCTAATGATGGAAGGCTTGATCATATGACCTAAAAACAACACTTTTCATTGGATGAAAACTTTTTTTTTTTTCCAAACGATGAAAGCCCCACCTTGTTTCTGGATGTTTCAGACTGAAGCTGGCGTCAGCATGAGAGCACCACCATCTCGTAGCTCCGTCGTGGTCATTCCGCGAGCAATCATGGCAGCCGCTCCCCACCAGAAGCCTGCAGGAGTCGGGGCCCCCAAAACTTTTGATGAATTCTCAAGGCGGAGGGGACGCTTTCGAGAATGGGGTCCAAGACCTAGCAGACAAGCGTCCGATTTCCAAGGTGTCCCAGGGCCATTTCAGTGGACCAGGCCCAAAAAGGAAAGAGCCTGCCGCCATTTTGAGAGTCCTGTGACAGCCGCCTATCGCTGCACCGCAAGAGTGGGCGCAACTCAGCTGAATTGCGGCTTTTGACACAGTGGACCAAAAACGGACGGAATGGCAACTGAAACGGTAAAGGGGCGCCCCACTACAACAGATGACACTCCACCTGGAGAGGCCCGTTCACGCCGCCTCCCCCGGGGCGCTCCACGCCGTTATTCGGAGCAGCATTGTAGGATACCAAAACCAGTGCGGCAACTTACTGGACATCACCTTGGTGCCATCGTTCTGCTGCCTTGGAACTATTCGCACAACAGTTTGCTACTGAAGACCCACCCCCCGCGACGCCCCACGCCGTTATTTGCTGGGTGGCAACTTACTAGACATCACTTTCGTGTCATGTAGATTTCAGCGCGTTCTGCTGCCTTGGAACTATTCGCACAACAGTTTGCTACTGATGACCCGCCCCACGCCGGAAATCTGGACGTTGTGCTGCGTTGGGACTATTCGCACAGCCGACCGCTACTTCGTTGTTTTTCCCTAAAAATGTTTATATGTTATTACTATTTTTGTTTGTATATATTTATAAATTATTAAAGTTTTATAATCTTACTACTTTGTCGGAGTGCTATATATTTTTAATGTGACACATAATTGTAAAAACTTTGATGTACAAAGAGTCATCCCTGGAATCTTCCGCTTCACGCTCGGTCCCCTCCCCAATCACAATACAGGATGGTTTTCAGATAATAGCAACGCTTCTGCTGTGACGGATCTCATCGAGTGTGGGCCTTGATCTACTATAACTCCTTTGAAGAGGGGTGAATCTTTACAGCTGTGGCCATAAACTACATCTGCAGGGCTAGCTGATACCCTAGGACCAGCCTGGACAATCGGACACAGAGGAAAAGGAGTGTCAGAGGGTGCAGTAGTGAATAGGGCGAAAGGGAGGTGTCGGGCGGGCACAGGGTGTGATTCTCAGGAAAGAGCAGCGCAGATGGGGGGAGGTTTATTACCCATGCATAAGACAGAGAGCGGGGGTGACCACTGCCTGGGGGAGATGCTTGCGAGGGTGGGGAGCCATGCTAAGGATCGACAGCGTGCACAGAGTGGGTCTGGTCAAGGCATCTAAAATGGCTGCCGTGCACGACAAAAGTGTGGCATTTGAAAAAAGACAAGATGGCGCAGACAATGTTTTTCAACACTTCCTGATTTCCTTCGAATCGAACGTTAACAGACGTTGGGGCATATTACCAAAGTTAAGCGATATTTATCCCTAACGATGCATTGCAAAGATTTTTTTACCGTCAGAAATTATCGCAGATAAACGTTGCTATTATCAAAGTTTATCGCAAATACGATAAAAACCGACCGCAATGCATTAATATCGCTGAAAACTCAGCGATATTCATGCATTACCGAGCTAATCCTCTTAGCCATGTTATCCACCTCCCATAGGATAACATGGCTAAGAACTGCTCAGGGCAGCTGTTACTTTTTGGAGATATTCGCGCTTATCTCGAATATTTCCAAAAGTTGATAATAGGAGATAGCGATGTTAGCGACTGTTTCCAGTCGCTAACATCTTGGCATGCCCACTTTGCATGTCATTAGTGATAAATATCACTCACATGCAAAGTGGGGCCCAAGATGGTCGCTATCTCCTACTAGCCGTCGCTAACTGGTGTTAGCAACAGCTAGGTAATACAGATATAATTTTATCTCCGCGAAGCGGAGCGCTGTTACAGATATATATCTTGTTTTTGAACGTTAATTTCTCAAAATGCACTGAAGCACATATATTGAGACCTAGCAAAGGCACATCGGGCTACCAGTCCCTAATATTTTACCAAGTTTCGTGCAAATCCATTCAGCCGTTCGATTATTATTATTATTTATTTTTTTTGCCCCGCGGGGCCCTTTTAAAACCTCCACATCAAACCTAGGGGATCAGCGAGGATCTACTATGCCCCCTTATGGTCATTTGCCCCTTCGCTTTGGCCTCCTCTTGTCTCTCGATCCTACCGAGAGACAAGATGGCGGCCGCTACGGACTGTTTGGAATGTTTACAGACACCGGAGAGCCAATCAGCTTCGCTTCGCAAAGCTCCGTAACGCGAAAAGTACGCGAAGCGGTCCGCTGTTACAGATATATATCTTTTTTTGAACGTTAATTTCTCAAAATCCACTGAAGCACATATATTGAGACCTAGCAAAGGCACATCGGGCTACCAGTCCCTACAATTTTGCCAAGTTTCGTGCAAATCCATTCAGCCGTAAGATTATTATTATAATTATTATTTTTTGCCCCGCGGGGCCCTTTTAAAACCTCCACATCAAACCTAGGGGGTCAGCGAGGATCTACTATTCCCCCTTATGGTCATTTGCCCCTTCGCTTTGGCCTCCTCTTGTCTCTCGATCCTACCGAGAGACAAGATGGCGGCCGCTACGGACTTTTTGGAATGTTGACAGACGCCAGAGAACCAATCAGCTTCGCTTCACAAAGCTCCGTTGCGCGAAAAGTCCGCGAACCAGTGCGCTAACTGGTCCGCTGTTACAGATATATATCTTTTTTTAAACGTTAATTTCTCAAAATCCACTGGAGCACATATATTGAGACCTACAAAAGGCACATCGGGCTACCAGTCCCTACAATTTTGCCAAGTTTCGTGCAAATCCATTCAGCCGTTCGGGCTAAAAGTGAGGCCAACCGCCCTATGGAAAACTCAATGTTAAAAACACGTTTTGGGACCCCCCTTTTTTCTCGGCCCCCACCAGACGAACCCCCCCCAAATTTTCAAGGGCTGCTCAGAAACAAAATGTGCCATTTTCCTGAAAATTTCAGCCAATTCCGTCCACAAACGCCAAAGTTATTAGACATAGAATTTTCAAAAAACCCATAGAGAAAAAATCCTAACTATATATACCTACTGGCGACCGCCAGTAGGTAATATATATAGATATATAGATATATAAAATAGAGGGCAGAGAATGAGAGATAGGTACGTTGAGCTTTTGGGGAATTCATAGCTGTACATAAACACAAAAATAACCTTTCAGGGGATTTGTCTCCACAAAGCAAGTGGAGCCCAGACACAGAGCCCCCATTCCCTCATCTTTTTCCCCCTGTTTTTATAGAGAGCAGCTTCAATATTATGGATGTCTAGCAATCTAGTAAGCCACATTTGAAAAGTAGGGGCAGAGTCATCATTCCATCCTGCTGCCACCAGGATCCAAAGGACTGCTAAACATATAAATAAGAAAGCCTCCTTATCCCATTCTAACTTAGGATTTGTATCAATACCAGAAATCATGAGGGTAGGCGATAGGTTTACCTGGATATCTAGCAGCCCCAAAAACTTCTCAATCTCTGCACAGATTCCCCTCATTTTTTTACATTGCGCGAATATGTGGATTTGGTCGGCAGGTCACTCCTGGCATCTTGGACACTTATCGTCCCCCCTTTTACCCCATTTAAAAAGCTTGGCCGGGGTATAATATAGATTACAGAGGACTTTAAATTGTTGGGCCCTAAAGTTGGTAGACCGGAACACTTTATTCGCGAGCTGAAGAGCGTAATCTAGGTCAAAGTCGGGGTCCCTCAATTTCGTCATCCATGCTGTTTCTTCTTTATCCATATCGTCTACTATTGAATCGGTTAGAGATTTATATATAAATTTCATTTTAATCTGGGCTGCACCTCCGAGCATATGCTTAATTATTTCAATTTCCCCTCCTGGATGTATGTGGGGCCTTCTCCCATGTAATATTTGGTGGATCTGAAGATACTTAAATGCATGTGTGGGGGGATGCCAAATTTAGTTTGGATATCAGTAAAAGTGAGTAGTTCCGCTGTACCCTTAACCAGAATGTCCCCCATTCTTCTGATTCCTTGTTGTTTCCAAAAAGCCCCCATCCTATCATTACGTAATTGATGGAGGATTTTAGAATCCCAAAGTGGAGTATAAAAATGTATTTTAGGAATTAGTAATGTTTTCTGGATAGCTTTCCACATTTTCCATATGCTATCCATAATTTTATATTTTGTCCTATTGTAATACCCCCTTTCTGTTTGACGTAACAATAAGCCTTGAGCATCTTCACCCACTAGTAGTTCGAAGATAGAGGGAGGATCGTTTAGCTGAGTATGGTTTGCAGAAATATCAAACAATATACTAATTTGACTCATAAGGGATGCCCATTGGTAAAATCTAATATTAGGTGCTGCCAATCTTCTGATTTTACCATAAGACCATAAAAAATTTGAGAATACTGCTTCTATACTTTTTATCCATCCCTCTACAACCAGAAGTGGAATTGATCGGAAGAGGTAGAGTATTTTTGGTAACATAGTCATTTTTAAAACATTTACTCGTCCTATTAGGGAGAGATGTATAGTATCTATTCTTTTTAATTCTTCCTTAATTGAGACAATCAATGGAGCAACATTTTCTTCGATTATGGTATTAACTGCCGGGGTTATCCAGATCCCTAGATAGACTGTCGAGTTGACCCACCAAGTATCATGTCTTACAATATTGTTGGTGCATATAACTTGAGTCTTGTTTTCATTAAGACGGTATCCAGAATAATTACCAAAATCCCTAGCCATATCTGTAAGAGCTATTATAGCCGTTTCTGGATTTGGAGTTAAGACAGCCAGATCATCGGCATATGCCAATATTTTTGTTTCATAGCCCCTACATACTACTTGATTGATTGCCTCACATCCTAAAATTCTGCGAATCATGGGGTATATGTATATGACAAATAGTATTGGAGAGCATGGGCACCCTTGACGTGTCCCGCGAGATATTAAAATTTCTTCCGAGCATCCCCCCATGATCTGGATCCTGGCCCTGTGGTCGCGATACATCGCTTTTATTGCACTAATTATTTTCGGACCAAATCTCCTTCGCACCAATATCCCCCATAAAAACCGCCAGGTGACACGATCAAACGCTTTCTCAGCGTGGAGGAGGATCATCGCAATCCGATACCCCCGGGCAGCATGGATATCGAACAGCGTAATTGCCCGTCTCACATGGTCTGTTGTTCCCTGACCCGGGATAAATCTATGCTGCCAGGGGGATACCAGACCGGCGATGACCCCTTCCAATCTATTTGCCAGGACTTTGGCGTAGATCTTTGTATCTGAATTTATGAGGGATATCGGTCGATAAGCTCTGGGTTCGTCCTTAGGCTTGCCCTTTTTATGGAATACTACGATATTGGTTTCCTTCCATGAGCTAGGGATATCCATGGTATAGATTATGCCATTAAATAGATCCGTTAGTATAGGAGTTATAGTATCCTGTAGGCATTTATAAAGTTCCAGTGGAATGCCGTCTGGTCCTACAGCTTTTCCTATCGCAAGGCCCCTCATAGACTCGGTTACTTCCTCATTTGATATATCTTCTTCCAGCCCGAGGCTATCTTGTTCCATCAATTTTGGGCCCATATCATCCCAGCTTATATTAGAGAAATCCGACCTTATCTCTTCCTTATACAGTGCCTGATAGTATTTTTTGAAAATTTCTCGAATCTCGTCTGGCTCTGAATAAGTTTGGGATCCCTCACGAATGTTTTTGATAATATTTTGACTACTCCTTTGTTTAATTCTAAGAGCTAATAGTTTACCCGCCTGCTCCCCAGTTTCATATCTATTTGATATTGATCGGCCGCTCTTTGGGATATTAACTGATTTATTTCCGCTTTAATAACCATAACTTTCTGTTGTGTTTCTATGATCTCATGCCCCCTGGCTATCGCTCTGACCATTAGTTCTTCTGCATCTGCTAATTGAGTTAGACGGTTCTCATTATAGGCTTTGATTT
Source organism: Lissotriton helveticus (assembly GCF_964261635.1). Taxonomy (NCBI): domain Eukaryota; kingdom Metazoa; phylum Chordata; class Amphibia; order Caudata; family Salamandridae; genus Lissotriton; species Lissotriton helveticus. Next base: position 493,041,959 of record NC_136063.1, read on the forward strand.
CCTTTCTAAGTCGCGCAGAAAAGCAAATTACCTCTCCTCTTAATGCCGCTTTGAATGAGACCCAGACAGTAATACGAGTTGTACTATAACGATTAATATCAAAGTAACTTTGGGCCCAGTTCTTTAGGTGGTCGACAAATTTACTATCTGCTAATAACTTTCTTTCGAAAGTCCACCTTGATGATGGTCTAGTCAGGGTATCGATAGAGAATTGAAGTATCAAAGGATTATGGTCAGAGATTACCTTGGGGGCTTTCTTGATTTCCACCCTATTTAAAATCACAGCAGAAACAAGAAAATAATCTAATTTAGAAAACTTTTTGGCCGGGCAGGAAAAGTATGTATATCCAGGTTTATTAGGCTCCTTTTCTCCCCATACGTCTTGCAGCCCGTGGGTTTTAATTAATGCAGTAATGGCGCGAAATACCCTAGGTTTCCATCCCTGATGTATGATAGTTCTACCTGATTCTGTAAAATCCGCAGAGACTTTAAAGTCTCCAAAGACGACAAGAGGGGCGGGCCAATTCAATAATTCAATCTCAAGGTCATCAAAAGTTTCGGGATCATCGTGATTAGACCCATATATAGTACATAGTGTAAAGCCCAGCTCCATTTTAACCACTGCCCAGCGACTATGAGTATCTACCAGGTGTCGTCTGCTTCCACCCAAACCTGGTTTAGCCAGTATGGCTACGCCTCTAATATTGGAGGTTTGAGAGTAGCTAGCCAGTAACTCATAGCCTCTTATATTCAGAAGATGTTTCTTAGACCATGATAGATGGATCTCTTGTAGACAGAGAATATCAGTTTGGCTTAGTCTAATATATTGACCCAACCTCTGTCTTTTACCCCGATCATTAAGACCCCCAACATTAATAGAGCAGATGCTAAGTCTCCCCATTGTGTATTTGTAATTCAGACTTTAGTAGCTTTTCTCCTTTTTTCAAACATCTCAGACAGTTTCCAAATATCCCTTTAACCACAGCTGTGTACCAGGTATAGTGAATTTTTGTAGTCTTTTTTTCCCCCTTGTAGACCCCACCTCCCAAACCTCGAGGTCTCCCCCCACCCCCATCCCCGCATCCTTTCCCCTCCTCAATCCCCATCCAAACATTCCCTTTTACCCCGCTGGGGCACTCAGACACAGGTCTGAGCATGTGATGAAAACTGTGGGAAATGGCAGTGACTAACTTAACGTGCGCCTAAATCTTGACGGTGACCCTTATTTATCATAAATTGATACAGGTAATTCGAGGTATTTCCTCAGATAGAGGGGTTATAGTGGAGTCCTATTCTGATTCCTCTTACTTAACCTCTTAGACTTGATGAGCCCCACTAACCCCATATTCTTTCTCCATTACCTGTGTCCCTTTTTCCATTTCTTTTTATAGTTATCAAAGCAAAACTTGACCACCTTTACTATGCCCGCCCCCCATGTGCCCCCTACTATTTATTCATTTCTCCCCCCGCACTCTTTCTAATACATAACACATTACAAGCAACCTTACACACCCCCTATACCGATTGACCAACAGCTCTATAACTTGGTTACTTCCTTTTTAACAGGAGCTAAAGCACGACAGCCTCCTAAGTACCCAGAGTATCCAGGTATTCTTTGGCCTTTATCTCAGAAGCGAAATATACCACAGAGCCATTATTAATTATTCTTAGTTGTGCTGGGTTGATCAAGAACACCTGTACATTTTTGTTCTTTTTCACAAAGACTTCCTGATAAAAAGGACAACTTGCCTCAATGCTCAACTACAATGTCAGAGGCAATATAGAACTCCATATTGAGAGAACTCAATTCCACCAAAACGTCCATCAGAGCAGTACAGGGTGAAGTGCTGGCACAAATGAGGAGATCAAATCAGTATGTGCTGACATAGCCTCCTTCTAGACACAAGTTGATGCTACTGACAGACACTTAGCTCTGGCCGAAGACCTGCTTGAACAGTCATCTTTCATGCCAGAACTGCAGATGCTGCAGAAGACCATAGATCTGGAGGGTAGGAGTGACAGAGACAATATTGGGGTGATGATTAATGGAGAAGGAGATAGCTTGTTATTTTAGGCCCCTCTTTCGTGAGCTCCTGAGAGAGACCTTCTTGCAATCCTCCCCTTGAATTCGATAGTACACACAGGGTACCGATTTGAGGTATGCCCAACAACCTAGACCGATCATCACAGTTTCAATGAAAAAGGATAGACCCCTTTTCTATGAAGACCATAAGATCTTCATCAAGGCAGACGTCTGAAAATTGAAGAGAAAAATGTTTCTAGTGGGACATTCCTATTGGCCTCCTTGGGCCAAGCCGGCCACTACACTAATTACAATAGGGAGTTCTGTAAGACCATGGTAAGTATACAGAATCCCTAGACATGTCTAAATTATGCTCCTTGATTACCACTGTACTTCAGTATTGGACTAGAATTTGGGCAGTCTGGCAGCCTGGCAGTGTCAAATAGGCCAATGTGATGGGGCTAAAGTGTGGGCTGTTTATTCAGACCCATCACAGCTCATGTGGAGCAAAAAAACAACTCCCACACTGGTCCCTTCAAGTTGGCCCATCAGGCGGTGCCAGACTGCCCAAAAGGCAGGTGCAACACAGCTGCACTGACAATGTGACTGCTGGGGCACACTAGAAGCAAAAAAACAGCAATGATTCTCGCTGTGAAGAGGGGAATGTTGGAATCCACCTCAAGTCTTTGGGCTTATAATAATCATATGCGGATAAACCGTCAGAGGCACCCGTATTACGGGGTGGCTTAATTAATGCACGATCCCTAGTCAAAAATTCTCAAAATATCAACGACCTTATAGTAGAGAACAATCTTGACTTACTTTTGGTCACTGAAACATGGCTAAAATCCTGGTGCAACCCTGACTTAGCCCTAGCCATCCCACAGGACTTCCTCATACAACGGCTGGACAGGCCACAAGTAAAAGGAGGAGGCATCGCTATAATATACCATAAGTCTCTTAAATGCTCCACTCAAGAACTTGTGGACTTAAAAGGAGCCGAAGCACTCGCCTTCACCTTAGGGATCCATGACTCACTTACATTCTCGGGGGCTCTTATATATCGCCCTCCGGGCTCTTCCTTAAAATTTTTGGATACGTTGGGTGAAGTCTTGAGTGACTTAACTCTTAGATTCTCCCAATTTACAATATTGGGTGACCTAAATTTGCACCTAGACTCCCCCAAAGAATCTGGAGTAAGTAGCTTCATGGATACTATTGAAGTTTTAGGACTCACGCTTCTCAATAGGGAACCCACACATCAGGCAGGCCATTTATTGGATTGCGTCTGCTCCAATTTTACTAGATTGAGGGTGGGAGAACCCATTCCCCAGACCTGGACTGATCATTTTCTTATTCCGTTCCACATTTTTCTAAACTCCCCATCTACTGCTCCTTTTGAAACTAATAAAATAAAACCCCAAGCCAGACACACTCCCAATTGGAAAGAATTGGTAAATAGACCGGATGTTGTAGCCAAATTGGAAATGTGTATACCGAATTTATCCGGTTATACTTCTACAGACAACCAAATCTTTTGTAACTGGATTGCCAGTGCAGGGGCAATGCTAAAACCAACTAATAAGATTATTTTAAGACCTACTAAAACCAAAAAGAGTGCCCCCTGGTTTACACCGGCCTTGAAACTAGAATTGGGAGAGGTAAAAACCCTGGAAAGAAGGTGGCGCAGAAAATATGACGACACTACCCTTAACATCTATAAATCAGCCAGACGAAGATATCATGCTGATTTAAAATCTGCTAAAAAGGCCCACTATTTACAGGCTATTACTGAGGCAGGTCAGGAACAAAAAGATATCTTTAAAATTGTAAAGGAGTTTATGAGTCCAGCAGCTCTATCGCAGGAGATTCCGCCATCCCAGGATCTCTGTGATGCGATATCTGACTACTTCGAAGATAAGATTCTGGCCATTGTAAAAACCTTTCCCTTGGTTCCAACCACGTCAACTGTCCCTTCACAGAGAGAGGCGACAAGGCCTACCGCATATCTGGAAGATTTCAAACTGGTCTCTTTGGAGGAGACCTTTAAGGCTATTTTAGCCATTAAATCCGGATCACCTCTGGACCCCTGTCCTCCCCTGGTCTTACATACCCTAGTAGAGACGGTTAATCCCATCATAAATGGGATCATAAACTCGTCTCTAATCACGGCTGATATTCCGAACGAGTGGAAGTGTGCGGCTGTTAAGCCCCTCCAAAAAAAAGCATTGGCCGACCCCACCACCCTTTCCAATCTACGGCCCATTTCCCTGTTGCCTATGCTGTTTAAACTGACTGAAAAGTTTGTCAATATACAATTGACAAACTTTTTGGAGACGAATAATATCTTTCATCCCAACCAGTCAGGGTTTCGTTCACAACACTCTACAGAAACAGCCCTGCTTTATACAGCAGAGACCCTTCGTGCAGCTATGGACCAGGGAATGAAAGCTGTTTTAATTCTACTCGACCTGTCGGCGGCCTTCGATACGGTCTCACATAACATCCTAGGAGATCGTCTGGCTGCCGCAGGCGTAGGAGGGAAAGTCCTAGCGTGGTTGACGAACTTTTTGAGTAATAGACGTCAAATCACAGTATTAGGCCAACACCAATCTGAAGCAAAGGTCGTCAGCTCAGGGGTCCCTCAGGGCTCGAGTTTAAGCCCAGTACTGTTCAATCTGTACATGGCGCCCCTAGTAGAACTGATTGCGTCATTCCAGATCAGTTCAATTTCATATGCTGACGACACCCAGCTCATTTTGGTGTTGGATGGGGAGCGACCAAATGCTCAAGAAAATCTCAAGGATTGTCTGGCAGCAACATTCAAATGGATGACTGAAAATCATTTGAAATGTAATGCTGGTAAGACTGAAATCCTACCGTTCGGAAAAAACAACCTATTCTCCCCTGGAGTATGCTGGCCAGTGGATGCGGAAACACCTCCCAAGACCATTACATCTGCCCGTAATTTGGGCATTAAATTTGATGACCAACTGTCTTTCAAAAACCAAGCAGTGACAGTGGCCGGAACTTGTTTCCAGATAATAAAAGCTTTGAGGAAATTTTTTGATTTCCTCCCACTGTCGGCCAGGAAGACAGTAGCAGTGGCGTTAATAAACTCCAGGTTGGACTATTGCAACGGGTTATATGCTGGAGTTAACAAAACTGTCCTCCATAAATTGCAAATGGTCCAACATGCAGCCGCTCGGCTTGTGTTGCGTTGGCCTCGCAGATCCTCAGCCTCAGCAGCGCTTAAGCTGCTTCATTGGCTGCCCATAGGGAAAAGAATTCTGTTTAAAATCTTAATAATTACGTTCAGAGCCTTTCATCAACAGGGCCCAAAATACCTATGTAATGGCTTTAAGAGGTACCACCCCACCCGCTGTTTAAGATCTGCCAGCCAAAATCTGCTTACAATCCCTCGATTTAGGCTGGCCACAAAAGGTGGTAAATCACTCTTTGTTTTGGGCTCCAAGGCCTGGAATAAACTTCCACCTTATCTACGTTCACTCTCTCAAGAGTCACACTTTAGGAAAGCACTGAAGACGTGGATTTTCACCCTGTCTGATGCGACGTGTGGGGAACTAGTGTAAAGTGGTGTGTAGTACAGTATCTAGGTCATTTCTTTTCCTCCAGCCCCTTCATCTAGGCTGGATAGAGCGCCAAGATACTCCTTGGAGTGAAAGTAGCGCTATAGAAATGCCCTTTACATTACATTACATACATTACATATGGGTGGAGGTATTTGGCAGAGATAAGGACAGGGACACATATACATCACCTAATAAGCTGGGAACAAACTTTTATGGCAAAGAGTTGTGATGCTCCAAGGGGAACAAACTTTTATGGCAAAGAGTTGTGATACTCCAAGGGGGCAATTGGCTGGAAATTTCCACCCCGCACTCCTTCCAGTATGCATACTGCTAGATATCCAGGACGTGCTTCGATGCAGTGTAGACTTTATTTGCCAGGTGGCCACCATTTTATTTATTTATTTTATTTTATTTAATTTAATGCGATTTTATATAGCGCAAACTTTACCCGAAGGTGTCAGAGCGCTGTACATAAGAACCAGTTTCAAAACATAAGGACTAAGGATTGCATGCGTTACATAAAAGATTAAAAAAGAAAAAGATTGCAAATGTACAAGATGTAAAGTCACAGAAAGAAGAGACTGATTAGAGTTCTCTATATACATTGGGAAGGGCTACGACTGGATATACTCTAAGAGTCACATAGGAATGGTAGAGAGTACAAAGGTCTACTGCATATACTAGTGATTAGAGTTATCTCTATATACATAGGGAAGGGATACAAATGGATATACTCTAAGAGTTACATAGGAATGGTAGAGAGTACAAAGGTCTACTGCATATGCTAGTGATTAGAGTTATCTCTTTTTTACATAGGGAAGGGCTACGACTGGATATACTCTAAGAGTCACATAGGAATGGTAGAGAGTACAAAGGTCTACTGCATATACTAGTGATTAGAGTTATCTCTATATACATAGGGAAGGGATACAAATGGATATACTCTAAGAGTCACATAGGAATGGTAGAGAGTACAAAGGTCTACTGCATATACTAGTGATTAGAGATATCTCTATATACATAGGGAAGGGATACGGATGGATGTACTCTAAGAGTCACATAGCAATGCTAGAGAGTACAAAGTTCTACTGCATATACTAGTGATTAGAGATATCTCTAAATACATAGGGAAGGGATACGGCTGGATATACTCTAAGAGTCACATAGGAATGGTAGAGAGTACAATGGTCTACTGCATATACTAGTGATTAAAGTTATCTCTATATACATAGGGAAGGGATACGAATGGATATACTCTAAGAGTCACATAGGAATGGTAGAGAATACAAAGGTCTAAGGTATATACTAGTAATTAGAGTTATCTCTATATACAGAAAAGCAGAGTTCCATTAAGTGGGGTCGGAGGGGGGAATGCAGTCACAGCACCAAAGGAGGGACAGAGAAGGGCAGGAAAGTGAGACACACTAGAGAGGGAAGCAGATAGTAACGAGAAAGACAGGGAGGAGTGTGTCAGAGGCAGCAGGAGAGACTATAGAAAGGTCGCTAGGACAGAGGGGGGAGGTCAGAGATCGCTAAAATGCCGGAGGAGAAAGGTAGAAGAAGAAGCAAGTCATAAAGAGAAAATGGCGGGGAACACAGAGGTCCAGGTCCGAAAGTCCAGGAAGAGGGCTGCCATAGCCGGCAAGCCCGGGGGGAGAAAGGCAGTTCGCAGCAAAGTCACAGCCTGGAGGAGGGGAGAACACGCCACAAAGCCGTCCCACATTATCTGGGGCTAAATGGAGGAGCCTCAGCAACGCCGACGCTGGATGGGCACAGGAGGAGGCACAGAAGGAGGGAACAGGAGGAGAGCTCTTCAGGCTATGCTTTGGCAGCAGCCGATCGCGAGCTTGAAAGTCTTTCCGGGGAGTCATTGGCACCGATGTCCCTAAAGCGCCACCATTTTGGGGTCAGGCAAACCCCGTGGCAGATCAGACTGGAGCGCATCTCTGAGGAGAGCAGCGAGGGCGCCCCGTTAGTTGCGGGGGGGCCCGGCTCACCTCTAGTGCTGGTGTAAAATGGGACGCCAAGGTCTTCAGGTGGCAACCTCCGCTGGCACCACAGGATCCGGTGAACAAAGCCGCCCGGCAGCCGCCATTTTGCCTCACAAGCAGGAGATCCCCCGAGGTCGCGCCAGGAATGATCCTGCATCTCAAGAAGCATCTAAGCACTCTCCAGCTGAGCGCTGCACCTTCCACTTCCGAGGAGTGCTGGAAACAGCCCCGGGCCTCTGGGGAACCGCCAAATTAAGCTCCCGAGCAGCGCTGGAGCCGGGAGCCGAGACGGATGACGACTGCCCAGCTCCGCCTTGTGTACCATCATTCTGAGTATGTGGCCGAGTCAGTGTCTTCTACCTTACATATCTTATGAAGAGTTCTTGGGACAGAGATTCTGTGTGATGGATGAATCTTGAGTGGGGCAAATTCTCTCCGAGTGGGGCAAATTCTCTCCGACTCCACATTCCTCATCCACACTTATGCACCGGTGGCCTACCAATGAACAAGTATGCATAAGTCTTTATACACCCACTCATGTGAGATGACCACCCTCCTCCAGGTGGGTGAATGGGCAGTGAGACCAGAACTCTACGCTTGTTTGATCACATTTATATTTTTGAGACTTTGTCATAGAGTTTGCAGGGTTCTCTTCTCTTTTTCTCTTATTTTGAAGTTTTATTTCTTACTATTATGCCCTTGTTAGACTACAAATATATATTATTATTGTTGTTAGTCCTTCATTCTCCAAATCTTCCCACCCTATACTTCATGCCACCTTACTAGTGGCATTATCCACCACTAATTCGATTTCATTAAAATCAATCTGCCACTGTCCTTCTTCCACACCCTGACATACAATGCAAGTACTATCTCATCCCAGCCATTTAGTCAGATAACGCCCCTTGACACACTCCGGAGACCTTCCCTGCTGATATACTCTATAAAAAGGGAACTAAGAGTGGGACCCTGCCTATGTCCAATTTCACTACTAAATCGGCCGTAGGTGATCACCAGTTTTGGTGGGTCCCCATAATATGAGATACCTAGGCATCCTTGTGTTAGGGTTTGCCATCCAGCCATTAGGTGGCACTGACAAGGGCCCTCTGGAGTCTTGTATTTATCTCTCAATAGGAATATATCCCCTTCTACACCTTGTATTCCCAGATACACTTCATATTCCAGTCCAGGCGTCTGCTCTACCTTCCCGAAGCATCTTGGTCACTGTAATCTTTTCTGTCTCCAAACCCTACCCCAATCACACCTCAGAGTTGGTATTCTATGCTCTGTCTTGGTTCTTGGATCTTACAGCTTTCTGGCCTCTTAACATTCTGCATGCTGGACTTTCCGCTCTCTTGGGTCTGACTTATACTCAGCTCCAGGTTTTCATGAGTCCTGTCATTTGCTGGTTTCCCCAGTCTTCCACATTCCAAGTCCCAGTTCTGCCTTCCTTTTATTTGTGGTTCCGTGGTTCCTTGAACCAAGTTGATCCCTTGCACCTGACTCTCTCCCTGCACCTGTGCTGCTCCCCTGAACCTCTTGCTATTTCTGCCTGGTTAACTCTGAGTGCAGCTGCTCATAACTGACCTCGCTGCAGTGCCTTCTTGCTCTCTGTTTGATCCTGCAGCTGTGTTCCAGGCTTGTCATTGATTTCTGTTTTAGCTGCTGTTTGATACTATGTTCCTGTTCTAATTGGTTATTTCTCTATTTTGTTTGTCTTTAGTTTACCCTGCTTCTATGTTTCCCTGTTTGCCTTGTAACCTAGTTCTGACTGTATGCATATGCTGTTTCCTTGTCTGGTATTCTATGTTACAGTTCCTATTTGCATATTCCTGCCCTGTTCTAGTTAGTGAGCAGGTTTTAATTCCTCTTCATTCCGGTCCTATTCCTGACCCTTGTTCCAGTCTAGATTTCCCTGGCCCCAGTACCTTCCTCTGTTTTCCTTTGGTTTCTGTGCTTATATTGTTTTCCTGATTTTCATTGCTTTCGAGTGTGGTAGTTAGACTCTAAGGTGTGTGCCTTTGGCACAGAGAATATCCCAGCGCTCCTTCTCCTTAGGAGCTGCTGGGTGTGTCCCTGAACTCTGTGGGATTAATCAGCAACTTGTTTTCTTGTCAGATCTTTTTTACCTCACAGAGAAATCACTTCTGAGGAGGTGACAAGCTATCATTTATAATAAGTTGTCTGGTGTTTCCCTGCTTTTACCCTACTTTTGTTGTGCTAGTGTTATTTACATAGTTTTCCTTGCAGACTTCCAGTTTCATATTCACTGCCTGTCCAACCTGCTCCTGTCCTGCTTTCTTCCCAGACTTCGAGTACTCCCCTGTTTATATTTAACCCTTGTTAGAAATGGAGTCTCTAGTTAGCATTGCTTTTCACCCTGTCCAAGTAGGTCCGGGTAACAGGAGTCACACAGATAAGATAACCCCTGCTCACCCACTGGGTAGCTTGGCAAGACTAGTCAGACTTATCTCAGAGGCAATGTGTAAAGCATGGGTACATACACACACAGTATCACAGTGCAAACACTACAAAATGAGTCCACACCAGTTTGGAAAAATACCCAATATTTATCGAAATATAACAAAACCATAACAACAAAAATCCAACATACACGAATCAAGATATCACTTTTAAAAAGCTTACTGTAAAAATATAGCTCTTAGGAATCAATAGCTCCAACTGGGGCTATCTCGATGTTGTGACAGGTACTAATCCAATAGTTCTGCGCTGACCGTGAGAACCACAGGCCTGCTACGGAGTCACACGGACCCCCAGTAACAGTACCTTCAAAGCAATGAAAACAAAGTTGTTACTCTGCGTCAGAGACTGTGTTGTAAGTCGGGACGGTATATCATGCTCTTCACAAGCTGTGCCCTTGGATCTGGTGCAGGCACCGTGGAACGGTGTTGGTGTGAAGCGCTGTTGTCAGAAAGGTTGGGCTGCAGTACAAGTCAGTGTGGTGTATCGTGCGGATCACTGAAATAATATCGAGGGACAGAATATCGACCAACAAAAATATCGTTGAGAAAATATCGAGAGACAAAATATCGAGTTTCTATCTACAAACAGGTAAGTACAAAAATATCGAGTTAAAAATATCGTTTACAAAAATATAGTTGTAAAAAATATCGACTTAAATAAAAACAATGTTTACATTAATATAAAAAATTAATTACTAAAATATACTTAACAATACTTAAAATAACTTTTAATAATTAAATAAATAATGAAAGTAAAAAAATATTATTTTTTTAATCATATTTCTCAAAACATATATATATATATATAGTAACAACATTTAATTAAATAATAGCCAATATTATTAACGTACAAATACAAAAGAGTAAAAATTACTATTCCCACTCCAGTGGGTCTAACAGTAGGGAAAGCGTTGGATAGCGTAGGGGTTAAAATTACTATTTCCACTCCAAAGAGTGCAACAGTGGATATATGACTTTACAACGCAACTTTTACAACGCACTACCATTACAACGTAAGTATTGGTAAGTATATAATCATTTTTATAATTTAAATTATTTAAAATTAATTTAATATAATTTAATTTCATTTCATTTCATTAAATTAAATTAATGTAAATTTAATTTTACTTTATTTTTACACTGTACCCCTGTACCCCAAAAACCCAAAACTGACCCTGAACCCTAAAAAAACCCTTTACCCAAAAACCCAAAACTGACCCTGAACCCTAAAAATACCCCTTTACCCAAAAACTAAAAACTGACCCTGAACCCTAAAAATACCCCTTTACCCAAAAACTAAAAACTGACCCTGAACCCTAAAAATACCCCTTTACCCAAAAACTAAAAACTGACCCTGAACCCTAAAAATACCCCTTTACCCAAAAACCAAAAACTGACCCTGAACCCTAAAAATACCCCTTTAATTTAACATAATTAGCAATTAAATCAATTAAATTAAATTAATTACCAATTACATTTTAATTAATTAACAAATATTTTTTAATTAACAATTAATTAAATATTACTACCAATTATTAAATTTACATATTTAATTAATTATAATTAAATTACTTCCCACCCTATTCCCCTATAAACCCACAACCCGCTACAGGAAATAAATTATTTAAATTTACACAATTAGCAATTGATCAATTAAATTAATTACCAATTAAATTTTAAATAATTAACAAATATTATTTAATTACCAATTAATTAAATATTACTATCAATTAATACATTTACATATTTAATTAATTATAATTAAATTACTTCCCACCCTATTCCCCTATAAACCCACAACCCGCTACAGGAAATCAATTATTTTAATTTACATAATTAGCAATTAATCAATTAAATTAAATGAATTACCAATTACATTTTAAATAATTAACAAATATTATTTAATTACCAATTAATTAACTATTACTACCAATTAATAAATTTACATATTTAATTATTTATAATTAAATTACTTCCCACCCTATTCCCCTATAAACCCACAACCCGCTACAGAATAAAATTACACAATAATTAAAAAAAATCATTAATTAAAAATAATTATAACATAAAATGACACTTTTCACACATATTATAACATAAAAACACTATAAATAATTAAATAATATTTAAAAAACGATATTTTCACTTTCTATATTATTTACAGTCGATATTACTTCACTTACCTTAAAAACGATATTTTGGCTGTCGATATTCTGTCCTGTCGATATTTTGTCCAAACGATATTTAAAACTCGATATTCTGTCCAAACGATATTTTGGAGTCGATATTATGTCTGTGCACCGTATCGTGCACTTCACGGTCGGTACCCTTGGCCCTGGCACAGGCAGCGGCCTGGCTGACTGCATCGGTGTTGCTTTTCTTGAGTTGAAGCAACGGCCACATGATTCCAAGGGCCCACGAACTATAATTGCCACAACTTAGCAATCAGGACTCCCAGCAAAGAAGTACAGGTGCTGTTAACAAGATGCACGTGAAGTCTTTGATAGCCCTGAGATTTCTTAACAGGAGGCAAGCACACACAAGCTGTCGGAGAAACTTGGAAGCAGGATTCAGAAAGCAAAGTCCAGTCCTTTCTCTCTCAGGATAGGAGTAGCAAGCAGCAGGCCAGCCCAGCAAAGCAACAGGCAGATTGGCACTACCTCCTACAGCGTTCAGCTCTTCTTCCTGGCGGTAGTCCTTAGTCGAGAAGTGTTCTGTTTCGGGATGTCAGAGATCCAATACTTATACCCCTTTCTGCCTTTGAAGTAGGCACACTTCAAAGGAAAGTCTTTGTAGTGCACATACCCTGCCTTTCCCTGACCTAGCTCCACACTACAGGGGGATGGAGAGAGCGTTGTGTGCGAACAAGCATAGGTGTCAGTAACAACTCCACCCATCACTCTAGCTCAGGACGGTCCATCAGCCTAGAGATGGCCCATCAGGATATGCAAGGCACACCTCAACCCCCTCTAGAGTGAATGCACAAATGCACAAACAGCCCAACTGTCATCCTAACCCAGACATGGATTCCACAGATAGGCAGAGGCACAGAATATTAAAACAAGAAAATGCCCACTTTCTAAAAGTGAAAGGAAAAACTAGGACAAAAGTCTTAGACAGAAAGTGCACTACAACAAAGCACTCAAATAGTGTCTAATACATAATCTGCTCGGTCTAACTAATTCATATCCATAAAACAGAGTTTCAACAAAATTGAAAGCAATACGTCAGTTAATCACAGTATCCCAATGAATATAATTGACACTGTCACTCCGTTGCTTAATTGATGTCTTTTTTTAATTCAAATGTAAAATGCTCCAAAAAAGTTCATTGACCTTTAAATGTCAATCACGAATAACACTAATGGATAATATAAATCGCAATGCATTTTGGATGAAAATGCCACGCAACATTCAGGAAAAACAACAAACAAATCATAACAGCAATAAGTATACATCATCATTATTTGCATGAAAACATGTTGTCAAGTGGCCCTTTTTACGAGAGGTGAGTATGTGTTAAAAATATTTTTCCTTTTGTTGTGAACTCAAGTCCAACTAGATCAAGTGGAGAAGTATTGTGAAAATAAATCAATTATGTGCAAAAAAGTGAAAGCAAGAGATCCACCTGTGCTCTATGTGTGACTGTCACTTCGCTTTTATTTAACTGACACGATAGGCCACAAGCACATTATCTGAAACACTGTCGGTAAGAGGTGCGTGGACACCAGTGCGCGGAAACCTATGTACTGACTATGCTTTGAAGTGGTTCTGAGTACCATCGTGCAACCCCATGCTACAATCTACATTAGAAGCAAATTCCATAAACACTAAAACTGGCATTTTCACACACACAATGTTAAAACCAACTTCACTAAAAAAAAAAAAATTTCAATTGTGAATTTACTGCCTACAAATTCCAAATCTCAATCTATTTCCAATTGGAAGATATGCTTGTAAGATGTTTGTTACAAGGCAGCTCCCATGATAACCTATGGGAGAGATAGGCCTTGAAATAGTGAAAAACTAAATTATTTCAGTATTAGTACCTGGGAGCTGATCCTTCTATGTTTATATTTTTATTCCATTTGTAACCCCAACGCTCACCTGATGATAGCAAGTAACCTACACAATGAAAAGACATTTCTGTGAACCTTGTTAGCAACAGAAAGACGAAAAAGTCATTCAAAGGATGGTGCTGTTAAAGGACATTTTTCCAAAATGGGTACCTCAGAGAACCTCTGCCAAGATAAATGGATCTCTAAAGACAATTTCCAGACACAATATGTATGTGTATCCTATCAAACTGGTAATTCAAAGTCACCATTTAGAGGAGGTGTCACTCTATCCTTTTGAACTCTTGGTGACCTCAAGGAGAAGTTTTCATATAGTATGTTGTTGGAATCTGAAATGTTATTACCCCCTTGCTCGTGTTTCATACTGTATCATTCATGGCGCCATTTTATTATTAACCACCATTTTGTTTCATGATCGAAGTTGAGCTCCTGCCTCATACTGCTTGCCTCAGCAGAAAACTGTCTCCATGCACTTTTGCTCGTATTTCTCCAAAGCCGTTTCAGCTGTACTAATGAATGTACAGCTTTGTTGCATACCTTAGCTGTTAGATAGGCTCATTCCCACCATCACTCTAATGGCTAGCATGGGTGAAATGGCCTTGGAGTGAAGTTAACATGTGCCTGGTCCCAGGACTGCAGGTTATCCTTCTGTGCCTCCTTTGTTTGCTAGTGCCTGGACTGGAATTTTCCATCTGGCCGTGTTCTTAGGGGTTTGGAATTGCATCCTGTGTTATGTTGGGGGGAGTCAGTCCCTCAGCAGCTATCTCATGAGGCTGGTCAGACTGGGCTCCGCTGCCGCGCAATACTAATAGATAACTTTGGTTTGTATTCTCTACTGTCTGACTGACTCTTCATTTGTTTGGAAGGCTGAGAGGTAGTCGCGAGTGACCCGGGTGACCCTATTTGTGTCACTTCCTTCAGTTGGCGCCCAAACAGGGACAAACCGGGTGTCCTATTTGTATTGTGCATTGTGTCTTCATTATTTACTAACTTGGTGTTTTTAAATGCTTTACATACCTGTCTTTGAAGTTAAGCCTGCCTGCTCGCAGCCAAGCTACCAAGGGTTGAGCATGGGAATAGTTTTCTAAGACCTATTCTGAGCCCTATACTGTGTCAGTGGCCTAATTGCCAGCTGCAGATATACATTTGCCCCTACTAATAATCTACTTTCCAACATCATTCCTGCAGGAGCATCAGCTGCCCACTTGTATACATGAGCAATGCAAGAGCACATATTTTAAACAGAACATTATCACCAAGCCTTAGGCCTAAAGATGTGAAAGTTATCCTCGTAAAATTGATCCTCTGTTAAACAAAAGATTGTTTCTACTTTGAACAACTACTGAGGTAATAAAAGCTAAGCATCAGTAGCAAGCCTTGTGTCACGCCCTTAGAAGCCGAACAATGCCAATTAGTGCCTGGCCGTAGAAAATACATTCTTCCCAGACACGGCTGCTGCCCGTATGATACCCCAGTAGCCACCGCCTCCTATCTGTGAACCTATTGCAGAAAGTGGCACGTGCAGCAGCCACTTGCAGCGCAACTTGTGACTCTCTGCAGCCACAACACACTACCTGTGGAAGAGAAATGCTAAACTGCACCACTCCTCTTCCACTGTGGTCTGCTCCTCCACGCGGAATCGCCCCGCTGCTCCCTTCTTTTGGTTCTCCAACACCCAAGTGACAGTTTTATCGTTTTCGTATTATAAAAGGAGCAGCAGTAAACGGTCTTTTGCGTGACGTCAGAAGTGCGCGCGCTTCACTCTAGATTAATGCACGTGCAGAGAAGTTAGGGTGAGCACACACAAACCTGTGCCCCTGTGTTCTTAGTAAACTTTTCTGAACGCAGAGACCATGGCAGCAAGGAGTACCAAGGGGTGAGTTATGCTTAGCACCTGTGACTACTTGATAGATGTCCATTCATAGAAGCCGGACAAAAATAAAAAAGAGTCGAGGCCTGTCGCTGGCGAGCCGCCAAAAAGTGTGACAATCAAGCTCGCATGAGAACAACATAAACAAAGCGTTTGGAAATTCTATACCGAACCAGCAAAAAGGCAAGCGTGAAAGATGTGTTTCTTCGCTAAATTTGTTGCTACCATTAATTAGCTGATGTAGCCTTAGTTACCACGAAAGGAGTGCGTTTTAATTGCCTGAAATTCATGCGGGTCACGTCACGGGTTCAAGCTGACATCATAATAGATAACTCTAGTTCTACCAGCGCTATTGTTCAGGTGGAAAAGGAAAGATCAATATCAGGGTTTAGAAAAGCATTGTGCGTCTGAAATGAACTGAGCACTGAACATAGCCATTGTCACTAATTGCTACTTTACTCTTGTTTGTCCATTGACAGGTCACTGTAGCAACTCAGATTCCAAACAAGCATACCACAAATCACTGGCATAACACTTCCATGGTGCAAAGAAGTATGCTATTAAACATTGTCCTTCTACGCTTTGGATACCTTTCAATGTGTTTGCATATCCGAGAGGTCCAGGACTCCTGCTAGTCTGATCCTATTTTTGCATGATTGATATCTCTGCTGTTTTACTATAATATGACGATATTTTTTCCAACTAAAATCTCTGTATTTGTTTTTTCTTTCGATTTCATGTGAACTTCTTAATTCTGCACATTGTGACCTCTCTCTTTCTCTCTCTCTCTCTCTCTCTCTCTCTCTCTCTCTCTTCCTCCTACTCCAAACCGACGTCACTACCTGTGCCCTCATTGTCATAAAACGAGAGTATGACAAACAGAATGTGTTCGAGTGTGATAGTTTTGTTCAGTTTCAGGGCTCTCTGTGCTTTTGTACAACATCTGCACTCAGAAAACTGTTCAGTGCTGGTACGAGGGCACGTGGATCCTGGATCCATGGATGTCAATTATAACTAGCCAGGATAGCAGCTACTACCCTTCTTTTCTCCTTAGTACCCCTACCACAGACCTCGCAGACGGCAATGAAGGCAACAACAAGAACAAAGTAAACAGGGCTCTATGAGCCATGCTTACTTGATGTAGTTTCCATTCATTCCTTCCAATAGACCATGGGCCCGATGTAGGTAATCTCGATTTACCTACTCTTAAATACCGATTCATACCGATTCGGTATTTAAGAGTAGGTAAATTGGAAGTAGGCAGATGTAGGTAATTTTTCTTTTTCAACTACCGAATCTGTAAGATTAGGTATTTACCGATTCGGTAAATACCGAATCAGTATTTGCCATTGATTCCTATGGACCTTGAAGCCCATAGGAAATACCGAATCGGTATTTGCCATTGATTCCTATGGGCCTTGAAGCCCATAGGAATCAATGGCAAATACTGATTCGGTATATCCTGCCAGGGGGAACGGGGTGTCACTTTGACACCCTGTAGCACCCCAATGTCAGGCTTGTGTGCCATGTGGCACACATACATGCCCTAAGGGCATGTCTGTGTGTCACGTGGCACAGGTGTACATGCACAGATGTGCATGTACACCTGAATTCGTTATTTACCATGCAATAGTATTACATGGTAAATAACGAATTCTTAGGGGCCTGTGGCACTGTTTCAAGCGCCACCTACATCTGCATTTACAGATTCAGTATTTTTACCGAGTCTGTATTTACCAATTCGGTAATTTTACCGATTCGGTAAATACAGATTCGGTAAAAATACCGAATCTGTAAATACATGCCCCCTACATTGGAAAAGGCATTTACCGGTCGGTAACGGACGAATTCGGCCGTTACCGACCGGTAAATGCCTGCCTACATCGGGCCCCATGAGTCTTTATTCCCCTCTTTCTTTCTGGCCTTCTTTACCTCTCTCTGGTCGTTCCCCTCTCTCTTTCCTTGCCATTGACCTGCAGCAGAACATAAGGAGTTGCACTTGTGATGCTAAAATGCCACATTCTACAGGCCTCTTAAGCAGGCAGGCGTCCTCTGTCCTCTTAAAATAGTGGTAGGATACCCTACTGGGAAGAACAGCAGTTGCCTCTTTGTAGGCAGAGGACTACATATTTGAATTGTATCTAGGATAACCCAGACTTATTTTTCTACTCTCCTTTTGTGCACAGATGCAGGATCTTTCTGTCTAGAAGGGTGACTGGAAATGGGTAGTTTGAGGGGAATAATTATGATCATAATCATGTGCTCTTCCACTTAAAGAATTCCATAAAAATGATCTGTGCAATTTGTGTTATCTTTGCTTAAACCTACTTGCTCGCTTTTCTTTCATGCTTGGGTTGAATTTAGGGTGTTGAGTCTGATCTAAATAGAGGGCATGACCAGTCAGGTGACCATAGAATTATAAGATTGGTGCTCTAACCCGGCCTTCCCCACTGGGCCATATTGTGTGATCCTTGACAAATCGCATCGACCTGCTTCATGCTCAGATTTCGATTAATTTCTCCTTGGAAACAAGGTACTTCTGTAGCCCTCCAGCTCTGATAAAAACTGCATTTCCAAAACGACATTTCCAACTAAAATTAGTAGCTCTACTGAAGTCCACGCTCAGCAACAAAGCACTGCTACTGGTACCATCGTTCATGGTAAGGAGGCAGATGCCTTTGACAATTGCCCCTTACCTCATGTTATAGTTCCTTATGATGCACAGGGTCGGACTGGGACAGCGTATAAGCCCGGGCACTACAATAAAAGTGGGCACTAATTGTAAATCACATTGTTAAAAAAAAAGGTGGACCACGTTTGCAAATCATGGCAGTTCTGAACTCGGAAAGGCAAGCTGTATATGTGTTATACAAGATGTGAGTGACTGCGTGCTTTTGTGCATGCTGCTGGCAATGTTTGTGGTAATGCCAGAGAATAAAATCGGCCCACCAGACCACAAAGCAAGCCCACAAACAGCCAAAAAACCAGCTCACACACTGACCAATAAGTCCAGGGCTTGCGGTACTGCCTGATTGCCCTATAGGCCAGTCCGGCCCTAAGTGCGCATAGGTTTGCTGATTTTTAATTCTTAAAATAAGCGTGGTTACATAAGAATGTTTGACAACAAATTATTTGTAGTTTACAAGTCAAAGAACATAAACCTATTTTGATATGTGCTTGTGTGGAATGTTTATTCAGTTACTCTAATTGGGGTTTTGGGGGGTGCGGCCGACCACCGGGAGGCCTGCCACCCCTGGGGTGCTTTGGGGCCAGGAGGGAGGGGGGGGGAGAGAGGCTGGGAGACCACAGGGGATCCTGGGACTTTTGGGCTGGTTGGGCTGCATTTGGCGGTTTTGGGCTTCTAATTGGGCTTGCTTTGGGCTGGTTGGGCTTCAGGACTTAAGTACGTCCATTTTGAGACTCGGGACACCATTACCGTGGTAGTGACCCAGCAGCCGGTGGGGTGCCCTGGTTCGCGAGTTGTTTCGTGGTTTGAGGGGGTGCTGGTGCGTTTCTGTGGTTGCGGCGGGTTTTATTTCATTGGCGAAGGCTTTTGGTTGGTGTCCGGTTTGCGTGTACGGCTATGGCGCGTTTGATGGACCCGCGCGTTATGGAGGCGGTGAGGCTGCTCGGCGATGCGGGGCGGCTGGACCTCCTCTGCCCAGAAGTGCAGGTAAGGCCGTCGCGGCAGCTGTGATCGCATGTGAGCCTCCGCGGTCTCGGCAGCGGAGGGCTCGCGGGGGGAGGGGCGGGAGCTCCGCGGAGGGCGGGAGGCGAGGCCGAGAGGGCCAGAGGCGAGGAGGTAAAGAGAGGGGGACGGGGGGAGCGTCGGCTGGCAGGTCGCGGGCGGGCAAGAAGGGGAAGGCGCCGTTATTGTTTGTGGAGGGGGCTGGGGGGGCCAAGGGGTTGCCGGGTGGAGACGCAGTGGCGGTACGCGGTAGGTAGGTCCAGAGGAGGGGGAGGGTGCGAGCACAGCAAGGCCGCAGGAGGAGCGAGAGGTTTTGGGCCGGGAAGGCCACAGTGCGGAAGGGGGGGCAGGAGAGGGGAGTGGGGGGCAAGCGGGGGATGAGGGCGGGACGTCTCCATTGTTGATTGAGGAATCAGGGGAGGAGGAGGGAGAGGGGGCGGCGTGGGGATGATGTGGTGCTGGACTGGGGGCTTCGTCCGGTGACGACGGAGACATGGTGGGCTCAAGCAGGCCGCCGTCCCTGGTGGGGGGGCGGGGGAGGGGAGGAGGGGGGGTGGAGGGAGAGGGATGAGGGTGGGAGGCGGGGTGGGGAACGCAGGGGGCACAAGCAGACCGGCGTCCTTGGTGGGGGGGCGTGGGGAGCAAGGGAGGGTTGATGGGTGGGGGGGCGCGGGGAGGAGGGGAGCAGGGGGGAGGCCAGGAGTGACAGGGGGGAGGGCGTTGGGGGTGGCCCGGGGGAGGGGCAGGAGGGGGGACTGGAGTGGACGGAGCACGACAAGGTGGGGGTGGGGGGCATGGGGTGGGGGGCCAAGTTGGGGGGGCCTGGGGTGGGGCCCTGGGGGGGATCCGCGGCAGGTGCCTTGGGGGTAGTGGGGGGTATGGGATGGGAGGGCCTGGGGGGCCTGGCAGGATCGGCCGGCGACGCGAGGAGGTCATTCGGCAGGATGGAGGAGGGGTTCGCAGGGGGGATGGGGCGCAGGGGGAGACGTTAGGGGCAAGGGGGGCGTTATTTCCCCGGCATGCTGGACTCCACGTTCTTTCTTTGGCAGGAGCAGTGGGAGAGGCTCTTGGATGAGCAGCTTGCGGCTCCGGTCCACCGAGAGGATGGGCCGGCTCTGCCTTTTACGGGCGGTCGTGCTCCAATGTGGGACCTGACAGGAGAATGCGGCAGGAAACCGGGCGAGAAGTCCCCGCCTGCCCACCCCCGAAGGGTTGCAACGGCCGCCGGGGGGCACACGGCATGTGGGGAGCTGCCGAACATTGAGCGCGGGTCATGTTTGGTCAACAGACGGAGAGGGAGCGGAGAACTGAGTGCGTTGATGAGTATGTGCAGGGAGAAGGCGGGGTTGAGTCGTGTGGAGATGCCGGTGAGCGTGCGTGAATGGTGCGGTGCGGGAGAGGATGAGTCAGAGGAGGAGGGGGAGATCTGGGATGGGGGGAGCAGTAACGGTGTTGACACTGTGTTGCAGGTTTGACCGCGGCTGGACGCGCCCAGGGTAACGGCCCCCTCAGCTCCACTGGTTAGGCGGCGGGATCCGGAGAGGACGCCGACGGGGAGTTGATTGGGCAGGAAGCGCAGCGCGCAGGTCTCGGTGGGGACGGAGGCGCGGGAGGAGGACCCTGTGGGGTTGGTGAAAGGATGCTACGTGACGGACGCAGGGGTGGGCACGGACGGGGCGCCACCGTTAGGGGTGGCAGGGGCACAGGGCGCCAGAGCGGGTGATAAGGCTGGCGCGACGGCGGGGAGCGCGGTGGCGGGCTCTGTCGCCGGGGGGAAGGAGAGTTGCGTGGTGCCGGTACGTAAGCTCCCGTACATGGGGGTGACGAAGCCGTTGGGGGCACATCTCTCCCTAGCAACAAAAGAGAAGATATGGAAAGGAGAGTACGTCGAGATGTTGAAGCTCCTTCACAGGGAGCTCACGGCCAAGGAGGGCTCTAAGGAGGAGAAGCAGGAGTTGACCAGGCGCCCTAAGGTCCCGCTGACGATTGACAGTTGGTAGGCGGCTTTCCTTATATACGCTAGCGTATAGTGCGAGAAGTATCCGGACAGGTCCGTGGCGTTGTTCAAGTACATGAACGTGGTATGGAGGGCGCATGTGACATATGGCGGGTATGCGTGGTCACATTATGACAAGGAGTTTCGGGTGCGAATGGCGGCGGATCCAGAGGCAATGTGGGGGGAGCTAGACTCTGACTTGTACCAGCAGACAATGGGGGGGGGCGAAGTTCGGACGCACGGTTTATACGGCGAGCGGGTTGCCTTTGGTGCCGACCCCCTTTTCGGGCAGGGAGAGAGCTCAGGACAGGGCTCTATCAGAGCTTGTTGGGATTTCAACAAGGGGGCCTGTGGCCGGCAAGCGTGTCGTTTTCGACACGAGTGCTCTAAGTGTGGACGCCGACACCCAGTGTTGCGTTGCTGGGGTCTTGGAGGCCCCCCAGGACAGCAGCATGCGGCGGCAGGACTGCAACAATCGGCGGCGGGCAACCAAAATGGGGGAGGGGGGAGGTAGGGGGGGCAGGAGCTGTTGGAAAAGGCTTGTACGCCGGTTAGGTTGGACAGGCTGGAGCCGTTGCTGGCGGCATACCCGAAGGCGGACGATGCAGCGGTTCTGCTTCGGTGATTCGGGGAGGGCTTTCGGTTGGGGTACGAGGGACCTCGGATTGCGCGCTGGGCGGAGAATTTGAAGTCGGTGCGCGCCCGTCACGGTGTGGTGCGGGAGAAGCTGTTCAAGGAGGTGAGGGAGGGACGGATGGCTGGCCCCTTCACTAAGCCGCCGTTGCCGAACCTGATCATCTCCCCCATCGGAGTGGTCCCCAAGAAGGAGCCGGGGCAGTTCCGTTTGATACAGCACTTGTCGTGGTCGGAGGGGGCGTCGGTGAACGATTTCATATCGGCGGAGCTCGCGTCGGTCACATACTCGTCGGTGGATGTGGCGCGGAAGATGGTGGCGATGGTAGGCCCGGGAGCGTTGATGGCGAAGTGTGACATCAAATCGGCGTCCAGGTTGCTCCCGGTGCACCCCGAGGACTATCAGTTGTTGGGAATCCAATTTGACGGCAGCATATTTGTAGACAAAGCGCTGCCGATGGGGTGCTCGATTTCATGTGCGTTGTTTGAGCGTTTTAGCTCTTTCCTGCAGTGGGCTTTTTCCTGGCGCACAGGCTCTGAGACGGTGACGCACAATTTGGATGATTTCTTTTTGGTGGGACGGCCCAGGTCGACGGATTGTCAGCGGCTGCTGCACAATTTTCAGGACTTCATGGGTTACCTGGGGGTTCCCCTGGCGCCAGAGAAAACGCACGGTCAAAGTATGGTGCTGTCATTTTTGGGCATTGAGCTCGACTCCGCAGCCATGGAAGCACGCCTACCGGATGACAAGAGGGAGGCAATGTTGGCGCTGGTGCACGGCATGTTGGGCAAGCGGAAGGTGACGGTACGGGAGGTGCAGGTGCTGTTGGGTCACCTGAACTTTGCGTGTTGGGTGGTACGCGCGGGACAGATGTTTTGTCGGCGGTTGGGCTTGGCGTTGTCCGGCCTGGCGTTGCCACATCACCACATCAGGCTGTCGGCGGGGACGAAGGAGGATTTGCGGATGTGGTTGGCCTTTTTAGGTCGGTTCAACAGGGTGCCCATGGCGCCTCTGGAAGACTGGCAGTGGGACGTCACGATGTTTTCAGATGCGGCAGGGGTCAGCGGTTTTAGTTTCTACTGGGTGGGCCGCTGGTGCGCTGAACAGTGGCCGCCCCAGTGTCAGGCGGGAGGCTGGAGCATCGCTTTCCTTGAATTGTTCCCGTTGGTGGTGGCGGTGTCCGTGTGGGCCCGGGAGCTGGCCCATAAGCGGGTCCTGTTCCGAGTGGATAACATGTCGGTGGTGCAGGTGGTCAATAGGCAATCGGCACGGGACGCTCAGGTGCTGAAGCTGTTGAGGGTGTTTGTTCTGCGCTGCCTTGAGCATGACATACTGTTTCAGGCCCGGCATGTGGCGGGAGTGGACAATGACATTGCGGATGCTTTGTCTCGTTCGCAGTGGCAGAGGTTCCATGGGCTAGCCACGGAGGCGGAGGAGAACAAGACGCCGGTGCCGGAGGAGCTGTGGTCGGTGGGAGATGCAGGGTCGTTCAGCTGGTGAGGGCGTCATTGGCGGCGTCCACTTGGAGAGCATATGTTCAGGCATGGGAGGAATTTCAACAGTCAGGTGCGGTAAGGCAAGGGGACCGATGGCGGCGGAAGGAGCAGGTGGTGCATTTAGTTTTGGAGTTGATGGATAAGGGCTTGTCGAGGGTGACAATCGCGGGTAAATTGTCGGCGGTGGCGTTCATGGGTAAGTTGTGGTGGGGGTATCCCCCGTCGGCTGGAGAGTTGGGGGCACGATTGTTGGAGGGGTGGGCCAGGGAGAGAGGCGCGCGGGTGAGTCAGAGATGGCCCATTACGGAGGTGATGCTGGGGGGACTGCTGCGGGCGTTGCCGTCGGTGTGTCGAGACGAGAGAGAGACGGTGTTGTTTGCTACGCTCATGTCTTGGCTGTTTTTTAGGGCATTGAGGATTTCGGAATTAGTAGGCCTGAAGGGAGGACAAGGTGTGCTCTCTGGAGACGTGGAAATGCGAGCGAAGGAGGTAGCTGTGCGCTTGCGGCGCTCCAAGACGGACCAGCGTGGGGTGGGGACCTGGGTAGTGATGGGGCCGAGGAGGCTGGAGGGGGTGTGCCCGGCGGAGTGGGGCGCACATTTGGCGGCAGGACGGAGGACGTCAGGGGAGGAGGTGTTTGGACGCGGATCGGGCAGACGAGTGACAGCAGCTCAGGCGTTGTGGGTTCTGCGGCACACCCTACGGTGCATGGGTGAGGACCCCGAGGCGTTCGGAACGCATTCTTTTAGAATAGGGGCGGCGATGGACGCGGCGCGTCGGGGATGGGGAGCAGTGGATATCAAACGGCTGGGCAGATGGAAGTCGGATTGTTACAAGACGTATGTCCGGTTGCGGGGGTAGGCGGGACGCTGTAACAGGGACGTTTTCCGCCCTGTTACATGTGTGTCTTTGCAGGTGCTGTGGCGGGACCAGCGGCGGAGATGATGCAGATATACATTGTGGGGCATTCATCTGTTAAGAGAGCGGAGAGGTCTGAATGGGACAGGCATCGGAACCTGAATTTGGAATTGGACGACAGAATGTTTAGGTGTCAGTGGAGGGGGAAAGGAGGGATGCGTTGGCACAAATTGATGCCGGTTTTGAACACTGTGGTGCGAGGGGGGTGTGTCCGGATGTGGTGGTGGTACACGTGGGGGAAAATGACCTGGTGGTGAGCAAGGGTCTGGCCTTAGTGAAGCAAATGAAGAGGGACCTCCTGGAGATTAAGCAGAAGTGGGCGGGGTGCCACATCATATGGTCAGAGTTCATCCCACGGAGGGTCTAGAGGGGGGCGGAGCGCCCGGGGGCCATAGATAGGGCAAGGAGAAAAATCAACAGAGACATGAGGGAATTTAGCTCGAAGGAAGGGATTGGGCGCATGGAGCACCCGGAGCTGCGGTATGGGGCGGTGCATTTTTTCAGAGAGGACGGGGTTCACTTATCTCGTTATGGGATGGAACTCTATATAGTTCAGATGAAGGAGGCACTGGATTTAGCTTTAGGGGTGCGTAGGTACCCGAAGGGGGGGGTTTCCTATGGGGGGGTCGAAAGCCACTAAGCGGCTTTCGAGTGGCGCTAGCTAAAAGGGGGGAAAGGGTAGGATGCCTGGGCTTGTTATGAAATAGGGGGGATCACTGAGTTCAAGGAAGTCCAATTTGGTAACAAGGCATGAGTCAGGTCGTATGCTGTGGTTATGTTGTGGGTGTTGTTTATGTGAAATGGGGAAAATCATTTAGGGGAGGGGGTGGGGGGCTTGGTCAGGCAGTTCTTATTTAGTGAGGGGTAGTTTTGTTCGGCACAGGCCAGGTTTGTTTATTTAGGATGCACCTGCTTCCAATAAAGCAGCCTTTGTCACACTTTATATCTTGTCTGTGGTCGTGGTTCCCCCCCCTGCCCTCCTGGGTAGGCCCCAATGGGGTTTTGGGGGGGCGGCCGACCACCGGCGAGAGGCCTGCCACCCCCGGGGTGCTTTGGGGCCAGGAGGGAGGGGGGGAGAGAGGCTGGGAGACCACGGGGGATCCTGGGACTTTTGGGCTGGTTGGGCTGCATTGGGCGGTTTTGGGCTGCTAATTGGGCTTGCTTTGGGCTGGTTGGGCTTCAGGACTTAAGTACGTCCATTTTGAGACTCTGGACACCATTACCGTGGTAGTGACCCAGCAGCCGGTGGAGTGCCCTGGTTCGCGAGTTGTTTCCCGCCCTCCCTCCCTACATCTCGATAGGGACCATCTTTCCTTAGTAGGAGTTTTCTTGGGGGTATGGTGCATCAAATTTGGCAGATGTTGAGGGTTATCGTGACGCTGGAACAGGTGCTACGGTGCAATTTTGGATGTTGGCGCTTTTCCTAGAGCTAAAAGGGGGAAAGGGTAGGAGGCCTGGGCTTGTTATGAAATAGGGGGGGATCACTGAGTTCAAGGAAGTCCAATTTGGTAACGAGGCATGGGTCAGGTCGTATGCTGTGGTTATGTTGTGGGTGTTGTTTATGTGAAATGGGGACAATCATTTAGGGGAGGGGGTGGGGGGCTTGGTCAGGCAGTTCTTATTTATTATGGGGTAGATTTGTTCGGCACAGCCCAGGTCTGTTTATTTAGGATGCACCTGCTTCCAATAAAGCGGCCTTTGTCACACTTTATATCTTGTCTGTGGTCGTGGTTCCCCCCCCCGCCCTACTGGGTAGGCCCCAAATTATTGCTTGACATCAGATGGGTCTGTTGGATTGATTATTTATCATGAATTGTTTTCTTGAATTTTGAACTTTTGTCCTGAATGTTTATAGTCACTGCCCAGAATTTGCCTCCCTTCGGTGATCACCATATCAAAGAATGGCCCGAATCTTTTGAGTAGCTAGAAACTTACTTGTCTGGGGGGATTCACAAACATATTTGGAAGTTTCGTTTCCACCCTGTTTAAAGAAAACATAAAGAAAACATTTCCACCAGACATACTAGATGCCTGCTATTAAGGAAAGGCCCGTGAAAGTACAGGGAGAAACAGAAAAATGCGTAGACATTTCTATGCGTAAACCAAGCGATTTTACTGACTCTCGGATTATTCAGTAATCCATTCCTCTGCTTGACGAAAAACTATGATGTGTGGATTTCTATCTCTTCAGAAAAGCAATTCTTTAGCGGCTCCTCGTTCGCACATTACAAGCAGTATATGCCTTTACAGCAATGGCAGGGACCATTTTATGATCTTTCTGTTAATCTTTATTTCCACACTTTGAGGACAGGTGAAACATTTATAAGTGGCAATTACTTCCCCACTCTCACCCCCTCGATGTTTCCATGAGGAACCGATGGCAGTAGTGCACTTTGACCCGTTTTAATCCTATTCGTTCTCGGAAAGGCGTGTTTCTCATAGATCCTGGATCAACCACTTTTACCGCAAGTTTTTATGGCACTGCTGCCCACAGTACCTGGCATGGACTATAAGGCCGGGCTGCAGGAGAAGTTTGGTAAGAGTAGGCATGGAGTCTTTTTTCACTGTCAACAGTTCAGTTGTGCCACTGATGCACTTTGTTGGCATTATTTGGTGTGTCACGTCATACACAATGCTGTTGACGTAGCTACCCCGCCTCCTGTAATGGGTTTAATACACGGCATGGGGTGTAGGCTGATCTGCCCCTGGGGGCACAGAGTAATGGAGGCAGTAATGAGAAATGTAGAGCAGAAGAGCACAAAGTGATGTGCAAGAGAGGAGCACAGAGTGATACGTATCATGGGAGCACAGAGATGTGCACAAGGAGAACACTATAGATTCAGTGAAAACCTTAAATGCCATGAGAATTATATTGTACAGAGGCAAGCATATTTTCATGAAGCTTGATGGTCGTTGCTCAACCAGACACAAAGTTTCAAATGCTATTTACAAGACTAGATTATTCATCATTCTTATTTCTTCATAATTATTTGACTTGACAAATGAATGACCCGGTGTCATTCACAATGACAAATCTAACAAACACTGGAAAAGTCTATAATTCTTTCTGCATCGCAAAAAGAAGAAAATGATCATTGTAGATGCAGCATTGACCAGCAAAACCCCAACTATGGTGAAGCATAGGTAGGGAGGACGGTGGCAGAGTCTCCCCGACCCGCTTCACGCACAGTGAGATATTTCGGAGCTACGATTTATGTTGCTTTCCTGAATTTTAAAAGTTGCTGAATTTTAATTCTTTTTTAATCACTTACTGCATTTTGCACCGTTGCTGGTTTAGACATCTTGTGCCATAAAGGGGAACCAAGGGGGGGCTGGCACTTATCTCAGGGAAGCCTGTGCTCAATGTTGTGATCCTGCCCGTCCCGGTCCGACTCGGTAGCCAATACCGTTGAGCGGAGGGCGGGACAGGGAGAGCCAGGGACTTCCGGCCACTGGAGCGGTCAGCGCTCTAGCTGTTGTACAGAAGGGCTATTTAGGCAGCGAGGAGCAGCAGGCGCGCGGCGGTAGGGAGGACAGTGGCAGAGTCTCCCCGACCCGCTTCACGCACAGTGAGATATTTCGGAGCTACGATTCATGTTGCTTTTCTGAATTTTAAATGTTGCTGAATTGTAATTCTTTTGTAATCACTTACTGCATTTTGCACGGTTGCCGGTTTAGACGTCTTGTGCCATAAAGGGGAACCAAGGGGGGCTGGCACTAATCTCAGGGTAGCCTGTGCTCAATGTTGTGATCCTGCCCGCCCCGGTCCGACTCAGTAGCCAATACCGTTGAGCGGAGGGCGGGACAGGGAGAGCCAGGGACTTTCGCCCACTGGAGCGGTCAGCGCTCTAGCTGTTGTACAGAAGGGCTATTTAGGCAGCGAGGAGCAGCAGGCGCGCGGCGGTAGGGAGGACGGTGGCACAGTCTCCCTGATCCGCTTCACGCACAGTGAGATATTTCGGAGCTACGATTTATGTTGCTTTCCTGAATTTTAAAAGTTGCTGAATTTTAATTCTTTTTTAATCACTTACTGCATTTTTCTCCGTTGCGGGTTTAGACGTCTTGTGCCATAAAGGGGAACCAAGGGGGGCTGGCACTTATCTCAGGGAAGTCTGTGCTCAATGTTGTGATCCTGCCCGCCCCGGTCCGACTCGGTAGCCAATACCGTTGAGCGGAGGGCGGGACAGGGAGAGCCAGGGACTTCCGCCCACTGGAGCGGTCAGCGCTCTAGCTGTTGTACAGAAGGGCTATTTAGGCAGCGAGGAGCAGCAGGCACGCAGCGGTAGGGAGGACGGTGGCAGAGTCTCCCCGACCCGCTTCACGCACAGTGAGATATTTCGGAGCTACGATTTATGTTGCTTTCCTGAATTTTAAAAGTTGCTGAATTTTAATTATTTTTTAATCACTTACTGCATTTTGCACCGTTGCTGGTTTAGACGTCTTGTGCCATAAAGGGGAACCAAGGGGGGCTGGCACTTATCTCAGGGAAGCCTGTGCTCAATGTTGTGATCCTGCCCGCCCCGGTCCGACTCGGTAGCCAATACCGTTGAGCGGAGGGCGGGACAGGGAGAGCCAGTGACTTCCGCCCACTGGAGTGGTCAGCGCTCCACCTGTTGTACAGAAGGGCTATTTAGCCCTCTCGTCGCTTGAGCGCGCAGGGGTCGCGCGCAGGGATGCGCCTAAGGACGCGCCTAAGACAAGCCAAGGAGAAGCCTGTCTGTGCCCGTACGCGACAGGACGGGGCCAGGGGCCATGACCCCTACATCTGTAGACAGAGGCTACTTCACCCCTGAACGGGTTAGTTACTCAGCCCAAGCACTATTAGAGCTTCAGATTGCCCCTTTGTTAGGCTGTGCTAGGGGGACTGGGTCACTCCCGGAAGGACCGTTCTCCTGTCGGCATTGCAAATTTCAGGCACCATTTGTTGATGATTATTATCAACCAGGAATTCCTGCTACTGCTAACCCACAAATAGGATGGAATAATTTGCTTTGCAATATCAGATTGCTGCCTAAACACCACGCAGAGGTCTGGGATCTTAATTCCACGCTACAACCCGACCTATGCTTCCTGACGGAAACGTGGTTAAAGTCCCATTCGGTCCCTGCAGTCACCCTTGGGATACCAGAAGGGTACAAAATAGTAAGGTTGGATCGACCCATCAAAATGGGTGGTGGTATTGCCATAGTTCATAGATATAACATCACCATTTCTATATTAGACCAATGCTGCACTGCAGATATGGAATTGATGATTTTTAGGATTGACACTGCGGCTAGGAACAGCTGGAAAGGGGCCTTGGTCTATCGCCCCCCGGCCCTTGTATGACCTTTTCTGTCTCCTTAGTGGAAGCATTGGCCTCACATATTAATCCTGATGAGGATTTTTTACCCTAAGGGTATTTTAATGTACACAGCGAACGATTGGATAACGTGGAGGCCCAGTCCTTGTTGGCTGATCTTTCCCTACTAGTGCTAAAGCAGTACAATTCTGGCCCCACCCATCAGGCAGGACATACATTAGATCTAATCCTCTCCAACTCCCCTAACATTGTGTGCCTCCCCCCAAAACAGGTCAATTGGACAGATCACTCAATAATAGAATTTGCAATGCCCAATCTGACCAAACCCTCTAATCTGCCCTCATCGCTACCTTTGTGGCGGAGACAATGGCATAAGATGTCACAGGAGGTCTTCAAAGAGACATTTTTTGAACGCCATATCGCACCTTCTGACAATATCGAGATGGCTTTATCAAAATATAACCTTGCCATTGATTCGGCGGTAGAAACCATCGCCCCGCTGAAACTATGTAAACTGCGCGCTGCACAACGGCAAGAAGTATGGTTTACGGACCAATTACGGTCCCAAAAAAAGGCTTGTAGGAAACTGGAAAAAGCCTGGAGATCATCTCCTCAGGAGGTCGATAAAAAATGCTATTACACTGCCTTGAGCTCCTATCATAAGGGTATCAGAGCGGCATGCAAGGATCACATTGCCTCTCAACTCATGGAGGCAGGCAATGCCCCTAAGGTTCTGTACCAGATCCTTCAAACTTTCATTAAACCAACAGCCTGTGAAACCCCCGATGTAACATCGCAACAATTATGTGATGACACCTCCCTCTATTTTACTAATAAGATAGACAAAATTTATGACAAAATCTCTGACTCTAGCCTATCCACGGGGCGGCCTGTGGTACTACCTCAGGAAAAGAGGGCAGCCAATCTCATCGTGCTTAACCAGTTCCCGGCTGCTTCTGTGGACGAGGTGGAGGACCTTATTGGTCAAATTAAGAGTGGCTGTCCATCAGATCTCATTCCAGCTAGAATTATGCCAGTGATTGGCAGGGTGCTCGGTCCTGTGATCCAGTCCCTGGTCAACCTCTCGCTTTCCAAAGGCCGAGTGCCACAGGAATAGAAGAAGGCACTGGTGAGACCTATTCGGAAGAACTCCTCCATCCCCTGGACCGAGATGTCCAACCTCAGGCCAATATTTCTTCTTCCTTACCTGAGTAAACTGACGGAAAAGCAAGTCAATATACATCTGTCGAGCTTTATCGAACGAACAAGGAGTCTGGACTACTCTCAGTCCGGCTTCAGGCCAAATCATAGCACTGAGTCTGCACTTCTGTCCATCACAGATGATCTTCGTATGTCTCTGGACAAGGGACATTCAGTGGTTCTAGTGCTATTAGATTTATTGGCAGCGTTCGATACCATATCCCATGACATCCTACTCAGGCGTTTGGAAGAGGTTGGACTCGAGGGCTCGGCACTAGCCTGGTTGAGGAGCTTCTTATCTGGCCGCACACAGTGCGTGAATATGGGTGCATTTCGATCTGCCCCAGTAAACATCACAAAGGGGGTGCCACAGGGTTCATGCCTGAGCCCCACACTCTTTAATATCTATGTGGCCCCCCTAGCCAGGATTATGATAACTTTTGGTTTCATTCCAGTGTCATATGCTGATGACACTCAGCTCCTCTTCCCTTTTAAATCACTCATCCCTGTGGTCAAACAGTCCTTCTCTGAAGGCATGAAGGCGGTCTCAGAGTGGATGACCTCGAATTTCCTACAGTGCAACGTGGGAAAGTCGGAGGTTATGCTCTTTGGAGAAGCCAAAATGCTGTGGACCCCTGACTGATGGCCCTCTGATCTGGGCTCTGCTCCCAACCCTAAACAGGTGGTGAAGAACCTGGGGGTGCGACTGGACCAAGATCTATCTCTGAAGGACCACGCAAATTACACAATAGGATCATGCTTTCAGGTAATTGGATTACTCCGTAAAGTGTTCCCCCTACTTCCAGACACCACTAGAAAAACTTTGGTCCAGGCTCTGGTGCTCAGTCGCCTGGACTACTGTAACGGGCTGCTGGTATCTGCCAATGAGGGTATACTTAGCAGGCTTCAAGTGGTATAAAACACTGCTGCAAGGCTGGTTCTAAATGCCCCGCCCAGATCCCCCTCACGTCCCCTGCTAGAAAAATTGCATTGGCTACTAATCCGCCAAAGGGTCAAATTTAAGACCTGTTGTGTGGTCCATAAGGGTCTGCATGGGCTGGGCCCCCTGTATCTGGCTGAAAAATTCATCCCTTACAACCCAGCTCGCACCCTTCGGTCCAGCAACCAGTTGCTCCTGCAAGTCCCTTTGGTAAAAAAGGCAAGACAGGGTGGTAAAGCCTATCTTCCATTGGTCCAGCATTATGGAACAACCTTCCTATCGCTCTCAGGCAGTGTACGGACCACTTAACGTTCAGGAAAAGGCTGAAAACTCTTTTGTTTCAGTCTTAGTCTCTCTCCTAGGTCTTAGCTCCATAATTCCATCTTCACTGGCGTTGGGCGCAGAGATACTCCTTCGGGAGTCGATTCAAGCGCGGTACAAACCCATAAATAAATAAATATATGCATGCATATGTCACCTTGCAAGTGTGCATATGCTTCATGATGCTGTGACTGTTCCAGCATGATGATAAAAATGTGCGTATGTGTAACCATGCGTGCAGACCTATTTGTCATGATGCAGTTGCATCCTTTTTTTCCTTTTAATATACCGTTTGAAGATAGATGACAGACATCCTTCTTGAAGTGGTGAATTAAAAAAAAACATAAAAAGTGCACATAAGTGCATTATTTAGATATTCTGGGGGGGGCTGCTTACACCAGTAAATGTCGCTGACCATTGGGAGCAATGGGAATCAGGGACGGGCTGGCACGCAACAGATTGGAGGGGATCCTCTGACTCTGATGTGCATTTTGGCAGTTGTCTCCATAGAAATTCTCTTGAACGTGGTGTAACTGTTTATTTAGATGATCCAAAATATTGCGCTGATGAACTCGCTGAATCTTGTGTGTCTCCTAAAGTAGTTTCCAATTAGAAAACCCTCTTAACTTTGCCTCGAGTGGTGATTCTGCTGGTTGTATGACGTTTTTGACGCATGCTTTTACCCCGCATGCCGTTACAATGCAATTTTTTATCCCAACTAGCTGTCGGGGTTGCGCTGGATGTTGGAATAGTATAATTTACTATTTTAACTCCAGTCTGTGCAACAGTAGGGAAGGTGTTGGAGTTAAATCCAACACGATTTACCCCCTACACCAAGTAATTTTCGTTGTAACGCATGCAGTGTAACAGTTGTTTCTTGATTCTGCGTATTTAACTGACTTTATTAAGATGCTCTTTGAGTCTTAACATAATTTTCTAGCCGTCACCTATTGGCCATACTCAGGTGCTCTTCCATGTGAGGTGCTGCTTGGAGCTGGAGAGCTTTGCTCATTACTGGCAGACTTGGTCCTGGTTAACCTCTGCTTTTGACATCATCAATGGGGGTTTCTTGCTGTGTCTCTTTGGGTCATGTAGGTCTTTCTCAATGGTTCCTTTGCAAACGTGACCAATGCTTCTCAGTTATTTCCCCTTTGTGTTGTTTTTCATGGGTGCCTTGCTTTCGTATTCTCATTTCCAGGATGAGGTTGCATTGACAGATCTTCTTGGAGTGTCGGCCTCCTCTTTCCTCCAGGGACTTTCACTGCTCTTGCAGAATGTGATGCTGCGTGAAACGTCCTCCACATCCTCCCAAGTGTCATTGAGGCCTAACATTGCATGTGCTTCTTGGTGCTTGTGCAACATCCTCATCCTGGTACATGCAGGACCAGAACTACATATTGTGCTGTTTTTCAATTCAAAGTAGCTAGGGCTTTAAAATATAAAATGTATACAATTTTTACAATGGTGCCCTACACAAGCTTGATTGCAAGAAGTGCGGTCGAGAATTATCATCCACAGTACATAATTACTTAAATAACACTTCAAATGTGTTTATAGCCCATAAAGGGACTGTGCAAATTTTGCTTTAAAGTGTCTTATGCTAAAGATCAGGGGCCAGATGTAGGTAGCCAAATACCGGTCGTTAAAGGACGATTTCGGCCGTTACTGACCGGTATTTGGCTTTTGACATGTAGGTGCCTCGGAATTTACAGAATCTGTATATTTACCGATTCGGTAAATTTACCACTTCTGTGTTTTTCCGAATCGGTAAATATACCGATTCTGTTAATCCATATGTAGGTGGCACAGTTTGGCTTCAAGGCCCATAGGAATCAATGGGAAATACAGATTCGGTATTTACCGAATCGGTAAATACCGAATCTTACAGAATCGGTAATTGTAAAATAAGAATTACCTACATCTGTCTACTTCCAATTTACCTACTCTTAAATACCGAATCTGTATGATTCGGTATTTAAGAGTAGGTAAATCGGAATTACCTACATCTGGCCCCTAAATTCTAAAAACGCAACTTAGCTGCTACAATACACAATACTGTGCAAATTTTGCTATAAAGTGTCATATGCCAGGATCAAAATGTGCAAGATCGCCTACATTCTAAAATATTAAATGTGCAAAATCGCAGTTTAGCAGTTACAATACATAACATAATCAGCATTCAACGCAGTTTGTATTACAGCGGGGAAAGGCTCCAAAAAAAGGGTTGTGCACGTTTTGCAATAGTATCATATGCCAACATTAATATAAAACTTTTTATAAAAATATCAAATGGTTTAAAAAAATATTTACCAAATTACTTTCCGAAGAACAATCGTCTTGTAAGGTGCGGTGCAACAATTCATTAAAAGCTTACACTTCAATACTAAAACGGAAATTCCATAGTATTATCGATTTTCTGGCAGCTATGTATTTTAATATATATATTGCTGCGTGGAAGCAAATGTCTGGGCTTTCCAGTGAACATAATAATTTCATGGCGTTTGTAGTGGATCGAATATTATACTTTAAAAGGATAGGCTTCAAGTAAAATTTCTTTAAAAATGTATAAAATTTGCAGAATAATAGAAAATGGCAGCAACTTTGTTTAGAAATATTGTCACATGGACACTCCATTTTAATACTTTTTTTCATGGCAGGGAAGGCTACGAGGTGATGGACAATTCCCAACCTGAGGCGTGTTAACACAATGCGGTGGGAACGTCTTGACACTTCTACCCGATAGGCCTGAAGACCACTTTTGAGATCCAGTTGTTGATAAAACACAAGTGACTTTTGGGTCCCAATTAATTTGCCGCATTCCTCCCTTTTATAGGCCAGAAAAGTGTCTTTTATCTCTTTTTTGGATAATTGTATTACATATTCAGGCTCCTCGAAAATATTAAAATCAAATAAAAGATTGTACCAATGGTTAATATAACTTAACCAAGGGATACGGGAGCAGTGGTCCAACCTTATACAGTCCTTAATTATGGACTGAGTAAACTCAGTTTCACTCTTAGACCAAATATAGCGCCATAAAAGTAGGGGGCGTAGAGCGGCCACATCAGATATGTAATTAATACCAGTTTCCAGATGGATTAATTCAGTGGAGGCTGAAGCTGGTACACTCAACAACCGCTTAAGAAAATTGTTTGTGTCTTGCTGAGTTAACTTATCGGGACATTGACCTCATACTCCAGCCCCGTACAGAGCAGAGTAAACACATCTGGCATTATATATGGTTACCATGTTTTTTACCCTACGATCCTCTAGTTTAGCAGCAAATCTGAATATACTATTAGTATTCCTGGCCATCTTATATCTAATATTTTCATGTTCACTGGTACAATTGCCACTTCCTGCAAAAATAATACCTAAATAGCAAAATGACTAACTGCATGTATTGTGGAACCATCTAAGTAAAAGGACCTTGGTAAGTTTGTTTTCTTGCCAGATGACATGGTGAATGTTTTTGATTTATGAATTAAAAGTTTTCTGCCTTTGATAAATTCTGTAAAATTATTGATAAGCCATTGAAGGCCTATCGGGGTACGGGAAAGTAAGACGGCATTGTCAGCGTACAATAACACTGGTACAACCTTGTTATCTATCATCGGGCGTCTGCTGGGATCTGACTTAAAACCATATCTATTTGATTAATAAATAATGAAAATAAAAGAGGGGCCAAAACACATCCCTGCCGAATAACCCTTCTTACGATAAAAAAAGGGAGTTCGTTCACCAGTTGGCCCATATCGTACACTACAGGATAGTCTCTCATATACACGTGCCAGGAAGAATACTATCTCTCTTGGGTCCCCAGATTCAAGCAGTATGGACCACAGAAGTGAGTGGTCCACAAGATCAAAGGCACGGCTCAAGTCTGCAAAACATAGGAACAGATTACCCCCCTTCACTGATGTATATTTATTGATGAGCAGCTCAAGGTTCACTCATTGTTCTAATGTACCTAGACCCTTCCTGAATCCATATTGGACAGGAGATAAAATCTTGTAATCCGAGGCCCAGGTTTCCAACCTTTTTAAAAGAATCCTGCTCATAACCTTTATGGACGAATCCAGCAGAGATATTGGGTGGTAATTACAGGCCTCAGCACGAGAACCTTTTTTATATAGGGGGACAATTAACGATTGTCCCCAGGATGTAGGAAAGTTCCCCGATGCTGCAGTATTAAAAATCCTTGTTAAAATCGGGGCCCATAGATCCATTTCATTTTTATATAAATCAATCGGGACCCCATCGGGGCCTGGGGCTTTTCCCCCCCTTGCTCTTAGCTAGCCCCTCCTGCACTTCTTCAACACCAATTAGCAAGGATAATGTAGGCCACGTAAAATCATCGTTTAAAGATAAAGTTAAAAACACCCTATCCGGATTAAAAATATTAGAAATTTTTTCGATCCATGCTGTACAATTTACATATGATGTCAGTTCAGGCGTACCGTCATTGTTTAAAAAAGGACTGTTTACAATTTCCCTAAATAGTTTGCTATTCTTTGTATCAGCTGCCATACTTAATTTGTTCCATGCATCCACTTGGATCTCTCTTTTGCGGGACAAAATAACTTGCCTATATTCAAGTCGTAAGTCATAGATGTAGGGTTGATTGCGTGGTTTAGTTCCCAAGGCAAGTTTCAAGTTTCGCAGTGTCTGGGTGCATTTTTTATCAAACCACCCAGAGTCAACCTGTTTGGGGCCTCTAATGCTTCTAGTTAGTATACTTTTAATTGATTTATTTATCTCTGAGAACACATCAAGCAGTGTATTAGGGAGAGCCTCTTCACTAAAGCAATGGTCGATTTCTTTCCTACATTTAATAACCAATCCCTTTGAATCTTAACTGGATCTACTCCATCCCATTTGATTCTCATACCATTGGGCCTTATTGGAGTTATATCAGAGATATGTTTGTCAGCGTTAGGTAGTTTATTTCCCCAACTTAAAAGTACAATGGAAATGCTGTTATGATCACTGACCACCTGTTCGGATATCCATAAATTGGAATAAAAACTATTACTTGAGATTAAAATATGATCTATGTTACTGTCAGCATTCCGCCCAGTAAAGGTTGGGCATTTAATATTGCCCTTTCTCATAGAGCAATCAAGTAATTCGAGATCAAATTTCACCATCGTCGTGTTTAGGGCCAGGCCATAATCACAATGGGGGAAATGTAAAAAGTTATCAATATTTCCATTGGTGATATTATAAACCTTCATAAACCCACATGAATTAGTTTGCGCCGACGGACATACTCAGGTATTGAAATCACTGGCCCATAAGATAATAGCTAATTTGCTGGAGAGTGCCAATACCCTATCTATCTCCTTTTCTAATGCAAGTAATTATACTCCCCTGCAGTTGTTAAAGATGTTATTATAATGGTTGATTAAAACCAGATCCTTGCCCTTGTTAAACCCAACCCTCAACACTTGGCTATGGTTATCATTTGACGAGTAGCTTTTAACCCTACTAATTTATTAGATACAAGTAGCAGGAGGCCACCTTTAGCTCTTCCCGTTGTGGAGGGTACCGCACTTAACCAGTGCGATGTATAACCTTCAACTAAAACCGGAACTCTACTCCAGGTTTCCTGCAGGCAGATGAAATCATTACCAGAGGAGATAAAATCCCTCCAAAAAGGGGTATCTAGCTTTTTACCAAGGCCTGCGATATTCCATGTTATAAGTGTATAACCCTCTTGTATTGTGGCCTTAGTTGGTGTCCCTTGTCCAATAACATGGCTCTTAATCGCAGCTGGGGCCACAGAAACCTCAACAGGCTGTAACCCAGTTGTAGATTCTCTCCTAGGACTTATAAGATTTTGAGCGCTATTCCCGGTAATATCCATACCTATATCTACCTGCCTGGGATCTTGATGGAGAAACTGCTCTTTACTTATTCCATTTCCATTTTCAGTTATCCTTGATTCTAACCCCCGTCCTAGTTTGTCCTTTGAGGATGAACCCTGGCGTCCCTGGTGTCAATTGTTATCCTCTAAGAGGCTTAAAGCCTTAAATCTATTGTAGAGTGTGATTGTAAAACAAGGGGGTTGGATTACTGACATGGGCATTTTCTTAACATTAAAATGGTGTAAGTTTGGGCTGGCAACTGTGTTACTCGCTAACAGATGTCTATTAAAGTAGCCCAAAGCAGGAGTGTTGTATTATAGCCCCAACACGATGGAGGAGGGGCATTTAATAATGTTTTATGTGCCCATCCTGGGGACCTAAAGTTGATGATTATACAATCACCATCAAACCTTTTGGTTAGTGGGCCTATCCATCCCACCCTTTGGGTTAGTATTATCTGATCTGCCCCTGATGTTGGGAAACCACAGTTTTTGGATAACCAATTAAGGGCCCGATGTAGGTAAATCTCATATACCGACTCTAGAATACCGAATTTTACTGATTCGGTATTCTAGATTCGGTAAAAATTCGGTCATTTTTACCGAATTAGTATGATTCGGTAATTACGGAATCGGTATTTACCGATTCGGTAATTGCCATTGATTCCTATGGGCCTTGAGGCCCATAGGAATCAATGTCAATTACCGAATTGGTAAATACCGATTCGGTAAAATTACTGAATTGTCAAGGGGGACAGGGTGTCACTTTGATACCCTGTTGCACCCCTGATTCTGGCTTGTGTGTCACATGGCACAGGTGTACATGCACAAATGCACAGATGTGCATGTATACAGGAATTCGTTATTTACCATGAAATAGTATTTCATGGTAAATAACGAATTCTTAAGGGCCTGTGGCACTGTTTTCAGTGCCACCTACATCTAGATTTACCGATTCGGTAAATTTACTGATTCGGTATTGAAATTTAAGGCCCCCTACATTTCAAAAGCCAAATACTGGTCGGTAACGGCCGAAATCGGACGTTACCGACCGGTACTTGGTGTCCTACATCGGGCCCATAATGTTTTATTTTTAAGGGCATCGTGAGTTTCTAATAGATCTTCCCGTAATTTAGGTACATTTGTGAGGACTACAACTTCAGGTGGTAGGTTAATAACTGCAGGTGCATTATTTGCACTTTCATTGACTATCAGGCGATCCTCCGATCTTGCAATGGGGTTATCTGCTATAGGTGACCTTCTTGCCTGTTCTATAGACTCTCCCCTTGCTTTCTCTTTGTTATTTGGTAACATTACTCTCGGTCCCCTAGGTGGCATATTTGATCCCTTTGCATTTGTACTATGGTCTATTTTTCCAACTGGTGCCTTACCTATGCTATGTCCGGTCATCATACTAGTTGACAAGTTAGGCCCATTTCCATTAGTAACCGGATTAATGAGGTCATTAGTCATAGTTGTACTTGCATGCTTCCTTGATTTCACTATTTGGTCTCTCAAACTAAATTTGACTAGGTGCCCGCTTAATTTGTGTACTTCCCTTGCCAAATTATCAACTTTCTCATGTAGTGGCCTTATTAACTCTGTTATTTTCTCAAAAATAGCCATTTTATGTATACCCCTGAGTTCTTCATGGCCTAAATCGTCTCTCTGGTTTGCAGAAACCCCTCTTGTGATAATTTGCTTGTCTTTATTTGTCCTTCTATTTTCCTGGCCCAGATTCTTCCTTTTACCTCCTTTGGTTTGATTTATGGAAGGAGGAGAAGGGGCCAAATTAGATAAATTTGGTGTAACCGAAATACGTGAGACATGTGAATGCTCTACATCAGCTACGGTTGTATCGTTTATCACATCTATTATATCAGGGACCCAATCTGTGATAGTCGATCCTTCCTCCCTAGTTGAGGGGCTCTCTACAGAAAGACTAGATTGTTCCCCAATCGTAATGCTGGTTCCCATTGACATGCGTCTTTCCGTACGCTCTATTTCTTCCGTCAGGACGCTAACAGCTTTGGTCAAATAGGTATCTATAGAATTACGTGTTTTTTCCAGCAGAGGTTTTACTCGTCGTTTTGCCATAGTTGGGGAGTAATTTTGTCTCTATTCCAGGGTTTGATGCCAAAAGAAGTATGAATAAATCTCAGGAAATAGTATCCTAACAGGCTTAATTATAACAAACTAGGATAATAGCAAAAAGTAATATTGGCGATGTCCTCCTACTGTATCTTGGTAACCGTTAGATTGTATAATACTGTCTTCAGTCTTACTCAGGTTGCAAATGTTAATGGAGTGGCCCAGCCCAGCCTCAATCGTCCTCTGACGACCGCAGACGGCCCGCCCTTATCCCCGGCTTCTCCCGGCGGTCTCTCCTTTGAACGCCTCCGGGCGCGGAAGTGGGAGTGGGTGTGGCTGCAGGGAGACCTGGGAGCTGTAGTCTCCCCCCTCGCCGGCGGCACGATGATACAGGCAGCGGCGGCAAGGGAGACTGACAGCAAGTGTCCCCAAGCTCA
Organism: Lissotriton helveticus; assembly: GCF_964261635.1. Classification (NCBI taxonomy): domain Eukaryota; kingdom Metazoa; phylum Chordata; class Amphibia; order Caudata; family Salamandridae; genus Lissotriton; species Lissotriton helveticus. The sequence goes on from NC_136063.1 coordinate 493,082,886, forward strand.
GGCAACAAGACAGGGCAGGTAGGTGGTTGTCCGGTGTAAAAAGCAGCCCTGCAGATTAGCAGACAAAGCCCCCGCTCCACCGAAGGAGCGTCTCTCCTTTGAACGCCTCCTGGCGCGGAAGTGGGCGGAAGTGGGCGTGGGTGTGGCCGCAGGGAGACCTGGGAGCTGCAGTCTCCCCCCTCGGCGGCTGCGCGATGATACAGGAAGCGGCGGCAAGGGAGACCAACAGCAAGTGGCCCCAAGCTCAGGCAACAAGTCAAGGCAGGTAGGTGGTTGTCCGGTGTAAAAAGCAGCCCCGCTGATTAGCAGACAAAGGCCCCTCATTTTTATGATGCCTCGAGATCATGTATGTGTCCTGTTCAAAACGTGTGGCATACAAGAGACTGAACTCGTTCTTTGGCCTGACTCAGTGATGGCCTCTCTAAATGAGGTCCTGTAGACCCTTCTGAAATGATGGCTACCTCGCATTCCCAGCTTTCTCAGTATATATATATATATATATATATATATATATATATATATTACCTACTGCCGATAGCCAGTAGGTATATATAGTTAGGATTTTTTTCCTATGGGATTTTTGAAAATTCTATGTCGAATAACTTTGGCGTTTGAGGACAGAATTGGCTGAAATTTTCAGGGAAATTGAACATTTTGTTTCTGAGCAGCCCCTAAAAATTTGGGGGGGTTCGTCAAGGGGGGGCCGAGAAAAAAGGGGGTCCCAAAACGTGTTTTTCCCATGCAATTTTCCATGGGGCGGTTGGCCTCACTTTTAGCCTGAACGGCTGAATGGATTTACACCAAACTTGGCAAAATTGTAGGGACTGGTAGCCCGATGTGCCTTTGCTATGTCTCAAGATATAGGCTCCAGTGGTTTTTACGAAAATTAACTTTGAAAAATATATATTGGGCTACATTGGGCTATATATATGTTGGAGCCCAAATGTAGCCCAATGTAGCCCAATGTAGCCCAATGTAGCCCAATGTAGCCCAAAGATGGCCACCAGAGACAAAAAAACAAATGTAGCCCAAATATCAGCCAGATGTAGCCCAACTATAGCCCAATGACAGAATGTCCCAGAGTGTTCTAAAGAACAACTAGAGTGCTAACAGTCCTACTTATTACAAAGGTATGGCACACCTGAAGCCATCTTGATTGGAATAAAGTGGTAACTCTTAAAACATTTAATTTAAAAAGGAACAAAATGAGGGGGTTCATTTTGCCATAGAAAGTATGATTAGCGAATATATGACGAAATCCCGCATACCATCAGTCCGCAAAAAAAATCCCGCATGTACTATTAGGCCGCAAATTAAAATAACGAAAACTTTTAGAACGAATATGACTTTAGCATACACTAAACAACTAAACTACCCTAAACCCTAAAACACTACCCCCAGCATGACCCTACACTACACAAACAGTACAACACTACCCTAAACCCTAAAACACTACCCCCAGCATGACCCTACACTACACAAACACTACAACACTACCCTAAACCCTAAAACACTACCCCCAGCATGACCCTACACTACGCAAACACTACAACACTACCCAAAACCCTAAAACACTACACCCTAGCATGACCCTACACTACGCAAACACTACAACACTACCCTAAACCCTAAAACACTACCCCCAGCATGACCCTACACTACACAAACACTACAACACAACCCTAAACCCTAAAACACTACCCCCAGCATGACCCTACACTACGCAAACACTACAACACAACCCTAAACCCTAAAACACTACCCCCAGCATGACCCTACACTACGCAAACACTACAACACTACCCTAAACCCTAAAACACTACCCCTAGCATGACCCTACACTACGCAAACACTACAACACTACCCAAAACCCTAAAACACTACACCCCAGCATGACCCTACACTACGCAAACACTACAACACTACCCTAAACCCTAAAACACTACCCCCAGCATGACCCTACACTACGCAAACACTACAACACTACCCTAAACCCTAAAACACTACACCCCAGCATGACCCTACACTACGCAAACACTACAACACTACCCTAAACCCTAAAACACTACCCCCAGCATGACCCTACACTACGCAAACACTACAACACTACCCTAAACCCTAAAACACTACCCCCAGCATGACCCTACACTACGCAAACACTACAACACTACCCTAAACCCTAAAACACTACCCCCAGCATGACCCTACACTACGCAAACACTACAACACTACCCTAAACCCTAAAACACTACCCCCAGCATGACCCTACACTACGCAAACACTACAACACTACCCTAAACCCTAAAACACTACCCCCAGCATGACCCTACACTACGCAAACATTACAACACTACCCAAAACCCTAAAACACTACCCCCAGCATGACCCTACACTACACAAACACTACAACACTACCCAAAACCCTAAAACACTACCCCCCAGCATGACCCTACACTACGCAAACACTACAACACTACCGAAAACCCTAAAACACTACCCCCAGCATGACCCTACACTACACAAACACTACAACACTACCCAAAACCCTAAAACACTACCCCCAGCATGACCCTACACTACGCAAACACTACAACACTACCCAAAACCCTAAAACACTACACCCCAGCATGACCCTACACTACGCAAACACTACAACACTACCCAAAACCCTAAAACACTACCCCCAGCATGACCCTACACTACGCAAACACTACAACACTATCCTAAACCCTAAAACACAACGCCCAGCATGACCCTACACTACGCAAACACTACAACACTACCCTAAACCCTAAAACACTAGCCCCAGCATGACCCTACACTACGCAAACACTACAACACAACCCTAAACCCTAAAACACTACCCCCAGCATGACCCTACACTACACAAACACTACAACACTACCCTAAACCCTAAAACACTACCCCCAGCATGACCCTACACTACGCAAACACTACAACACAACCCTAAACCCTAAAACACTACCCCCAGCATGACCCTACACTAAACAACCACCACAACTCTACACTACACTAACACAACACTACACTACACAACACTACACTACACTACACAATCACTAACCCACGAAAAAATTAACACAAACCCACTTACCTCTCTCATCATCGTGGTTTTCACAACGCAAATGCATTTACCATACATGCCTTTAAAACGTAATTCTTTGTAAAGGCATGCGCGATAAATGCACATGCGTTTTGAAAAAATGCGGGATAATGGTATGCGAGGTCAATGACCTTGCGGGATAATGGTATGCGGACTGAAAGTCTGCGGGATAAAAAATGCGGGAAAATGGCTGCAAACCATGATTAGCAGCAGACTTCCCTGGTGAGCACTAGCTTTACTACAGTGATCTAATGAGCAACTAGAGTGCTAACATTCAGAATTTATGGCAAATGTGTGACACATCTGAATGCCTTCTTGATAGAACCAAAGTAAACAAGCATTGAAAATGCAATAGATCTCGCCCTCGTTTAAGTTAAAGCCATTCTGTTTGTAATGAGGTGGCTTTTTAGCTTTGCTTTTATTAGTGTTTTTAAAACTTTCATGTAAATAGCATGCATATGTATGCATATATGTATATGTATGCATGCATTTATATTTATATAGATATGCAGATTATATATGTTTATATATGTATATTACCTACTGGCGATAGTTAGGATTTTTTCTCTATGGGATTTCTGAAAATTCTATGTCTAATAACTTTGGCGTTTGTGGACGGAATTGGCTGAAATTTCCAGGAACATGGCACATTTTGTTTCTGAGCAGCCCCTGAAAATTTGGGGGGGTTTCGTCAAGGGGGGGCCGAGAAAAAAGGGGGCTCCCAAAACGCGTTTTTCCCATTCATTTTTCCATAGGGCGGTTGGACTCACTTTTAGCTCGAACGGCTGAATAGATTTACATGAAACTTGGCAAAATTGTAGATATGGTTTGCCCGACGTGCCTTTGCTATGTCTCAATATATGTGCTCCAGTGGATTTTGAGAAATTAACGTTTAAAAAAATATATATATCTGTGACAGCGCTCCGGTTAGCGCCCCGGTTCGCGTACCTGACGCGTAACGGAACTTCGCGAAGCGAAGCTGATTGGCTCTCCGGTGTCTGTCAACATTCTAAACAGTCCGGAGCGGCCGCCATCTTGTCTCTCGGTACGATCGAGAGACAAGATGTGGTGAAAAAAGAAGGGGGAAATGAAGGAAAGGGGGCAAGGTAAACCCCTCCTGACCCCCTAGGATTGATGAGGGGGATATTAAAGTCCCCCGCGATTTTTCGTGATAGAGGCGCTTCCCGGTACGCGAACCGGGCAGCTAACCGGCAGCGTAACGGGAGTCCGCCATCTTGTGTTTTTGGAGCGTCCGGTTCGCGTACCGGGTAGCGTCCCGGTAAGCGTAACAAGGGGAAAACCAAGAGAAACAATAAAAAAAAATTAAGGGAATAGATTTCCAGCAAACTTGGCAAAATTGTAGGGACTGTTTGTTTGATGTGCCTTTGCAAGGCCTCAAGATATGTGCACGTGTGGATTTTGTCTAATTAAGGTTAAAAAAAATATATATATCTGTAAGCGTGCTCCGGCACGCTTACGTTACGGGTTTTGTTTGCGCTGCAGAGCCGATACGTCACGGTTATGCGACGCGTCATGAGGCGTCTCACGTGGCTACGTGATACGTCACGTAATAAAGAATATATTTTACAGCTATAGATATTAGCTTTTAAAAAACCAATGAAATTCACTGAAAAAACCATAGATTATAGACCATATATAGTTAGGAATTTTCATTTACAAAACCTTGAAAATTCACTGAAAAAACCATAGGTTAGAGACCATATATAGTTAGCTGGACATTTTATTGACATAAAACCAATGAAATTCCATATATAGTTAGTTGCACTAACTATATATCGCGCACCCGCAATCCACTGCTGATGATGTCACATATTACATCATTCATGACATGGTCAGTGACATCACTGATGACATCACTGATGACATCTCAAATGACATCACTGATGACATCTCAAATAACATCACTGATGACATCATGACACAACAATACCAGTTACTACATACGCACTCACTGATTCCTACGTCTACACACACATTCACTCATTCACCCATACAATCACTCATACATACAGTCACTCTTTATTACAACACTATCATATGCACTCATACACCTATGCAGACACTCACACACTGCCACTCATCCATGGAGTTACTCACACACCTAGTCAGTCCTGTAAAGAATCAATCACACTTCCATTTCCTCATCTATACAGTTAAACACAGAACACCATACTTCAGTGACATCACTGATGACATCACTGATGACATCTCAAATGACATCACTGATGACATCTCAAATGACATCACTGATGACATCATGACACACCAATACCAGTTACTACATACGCACTCACTGATTCCTACGTCTACACACACATTCACTCATTCACCCATACAATCACTCATACATACAGTCACTCATTATTACAACACTATCATATGCACTCATACACCTAGTCAGTCCTGTGAAGAATCAATCACACTTCGATTTCATCTATACAGTTAAACACAGAACACCATACTTTTCACACATATACTAACACATACTTACTCTCTTATACAATCACTGATACAAGTACACATTAATATGCACAGAGTCACACACCTCCCAGCCAGCCACACACACACTCAGTCTTCCATACATCCACTCATTCTTCAATATGTAAAACATATTTAAACTTTACAAAAACACACAGACACTAGATGATGTCATCAGTGATGTCATTTGAGATGTCATCAGTGATGTCATTTGAGATGTCATCAGTGATGTCATCAGTGATGTCACTGACCATGTCATGAATGATGTAATATGTGACATCATCAGCAGTGGATTGCGGGTGCGCGATATATAGTTAGTGCAACTAACTATATATGGAATTTCATTGGTTTTATGTCAATAAAATGTCCAGCTAACTATATATGGTCTCTAACCTATGGTTTTTTCAGTGAATTTTCAAGGTTTTGTAAATGCAAATTCCTAACTATATATGGTCTATAATCTATGGTTTTTTCAGTGAATATATATATATATATATATATATATATATATATATTTCGTACATATAGAATGACTGTGCTGCATCCTATGCAGGAAGCTGCTTTCCCTCTCGCTCACCAGTCTCTTTTCAGTGGCTCGCTTTCTTCCTGCACAGCTCTTTCTTTGTGTTGTGGCTCTCCACAGCGCTGTGCTGTGCTGGTAGAGGTGGTCTGCTTTGCATGTTTTAGTGTGGCTTCATGCAGTCTGGCTGCCAAGTTTATTTGTTGTTTTGTTTCGGGAGTGGGCTCCTTCCCATGTGCAGCACATTACACGTTTTCTTTTTGTTGATCTCCTTCAAAGAATGAGCGCTGACCTCTTTATAATGCTCCGACAAGGGTTCCCTTCACTGTACTTACTGTCTGCAGCTTTTCTTGCAAACTTTGCAATAGGGAAAGGTCGCTTTTCTTCAATGCCCTGATCCTGTGTCTCTGAGACCATGCAAGTCTCTGTTTGTTTGCTTGTTTACCGCTTCCCACATGGCGAGGATTCTGGGAGACCTGCCTAACCTGCGCGAGCTTTTCTGGGTGGTCACAGTTCGTTGTAGTGGCTTCCTAGCCTGGCTCAAAGTGATGCTGTCTTTCCCTGCCACATCTCATATTGGACACAGTCAAATCCTATCTACCGAAGATTGAATGCTGCGCACTGCACCCGCTCAGCTCTTTTAAATACGCTGTGACTTTTCCTCTCACTAGTTTACATGGATACTCATGTGGGCTGTTGGCATGCAGATGTGCGGATGACACATTACAGCTCATCTGCATCTTTGTAAACAAACCTTTATTATGTGTTGCCTCTCCATCACGTGCTTGTCTACTATACCTGTAGGAGCAAGTCTTCACCCATGCCGTCTCTGCTCTATCCTGTTCTGACTGCCCTGCTACTCTCCACACCTCTCCTGTCCTTGAGACAGGAAGTGGCGTTCAGTGTCCTGGCTGTTACCCTGGGAGGACCTCGCATTCAAGAGTTCTAGCATCCTCGGGACATGACACCTCCTTTGCATTTTCATGAAAAGGTTCGTTGTAGGCCAGGTCTTCTCTTTCGCACACTAGGGAGTTGGCAGTAGGTAATAGCTGTAAGGTCTCTAGCTGGAACTAATGTGCTTTCTAGTCATATGGTTTGAAAGAGATTAAAAAAATACACCCATCATAACCCTTTCACCACTTGTCACAAATCCCGACCGTAGAATTACCTTCATCTTTAATGATGCACAAACAATTGCGCGGTGTTATTATTTGCATATTGCCAAGGGGCCCTTTCTTTCTTTCAGCAATGACAAAGGAAGCCTGCAGTTCTGACCTATCTATAGCATACGTTTGTATATTTTGGGCTACAGGTAACAATTACCCATCCACACCCTGCTATTGATTCTCCGTTGAGCAGGTAAGGGCAACTCCTTATGATAGCTGTTTTTCTTGTGTCTCGCTAAAGCATGCTACTGGCAGACGGTGAAGCAGCTTTGTTCTCACTGTGTCTTTCTTAAGACAGTCACGCACACAAGAAACAAGACACAACCCAGTCATCTCCTGAAAGTTAGATATCCATTGAAGCAGGGCAAGCGTCAGTAACAAACAACAACAGTATGTGTGAAATAGGCCTTAAAACCCGCCTTCTACCATCCCTTTTCAGATTTTTGTCAGCAACGTTTGACCACTTGAAACACACACAGATGAACACTAACTATGTAACCATGTATACCGAAATTATATAGTTTTCAGAGGACGACATTTTTTAAATGCAGCCTGTTCTCCTTAAAGAAAAATGGGAGGCATTTAAAAAAATAAAAATTATACATTTTCGTTTAAATTTTTATGGGCATGCAGTGGTCCCTGGGACCTCTGCCTGCCCTTAAAAAATATTTTCGCATGCATTTGTAATGCATTACCACCTACTTGAAGTAGGTAGTAATTTGCGAGTGTTTTGCGACCGCAATTGGGGTCGCAAAACATTAGTACATGGCTATGTAGTTGCTATTTGCAAGGGAACGCCCCTTCCAAATACCGAGTCGCAGAACAGTATGTTTATACATGGGTCCATGGTTTTTTGCATGCGGAAACGGGTCGAAGACCTGTTTGTGCACGCTAAAAACCATCGTACATCTGGCCCTAAAACAATAGTTGTTGTAATCTAGTGACTTACAGCAATTCTATATGCTTTTTGTGCTTAATTAATGCCACTGTATGAAACTGGGTTTTTGATTGAGGGGGTGGCAACCCTACTCAAGCAACAACCACATTCCTTGTCAAGATGAACCACAATTAGTCACTAAATTCACCTTTGCTTGGCACCAAAGCAGGCAGGCTTAACTTAGAGGCACTGTGTAAAGTATTTATGAAGCAAACAAACAGCAGTAAAGTAAAAACACAACACAAGAAAACTTCTAAACAAATTTAGAAAATTAGGTGAAATTCTATTAAATATGATGAGGCCAATATGACAGGATCCAATCAGTAGCACTGGCGGTATGCAATTTTTCATTTCTAGGTGGATATAGCACCTAAAAGCACAAAGCACCAGTCAAAGTCATCTGGTCATTCTAGACTTGGATAAAGTTGAAAGTCAAATGTTCAGGCGGACCGCGATGAGGTGCCGGATGGATACAAGGCGCCTGTTAGTCCCTCTGAAAAAGATACCTACGCAAAGTCCAGCATGAAGCATCCAGATTAGTGAACTCTGGTGCCAGCCAATAGCCCAGGATCTGGATAGGAACCTCTTGACGCTCAGAGACTCACTCTAGCAGAGGCTAGCGGGGCTCAGGCGGATCCAGTTACAAGTCCAGTTGCAGTGGGTCATCTGGATAGTACAGGGAGACCTCTGGAGCTTGTTGTCTCCCTGTAGCTCAGAGAAACCCTGTTCTCAGGCCTGCCATTTCAGCATGTAGTGCAGTTAAAGCTGCCTATTGACCTGGCAGTATAAACCTTTGGCAAGGCCTACACCTTCCTTTTGAATACATATAAATCACCATAAAGTCTGCCCTAAAGGCTCACAGGGCCGGGTGCTTTTTTAAAATAAATAGGACTTGTGTACTAAAGTCCTACATGTCTTGGCAGTAAAAACTCCTGAAGTCGTGTGTCACTGTTGTAGGGTGTATCTTTCCCATTGGCTAACACTTTGGTACCTTATTACATTTAGTAAGTGATAACTTTGGATGGGGAGCTGATAGAGATATGTAGTTTACGCTCAAATGAATTGTAATTTAAAGCCTTCTTCAACAGTAATGTCTCATTTTAAGTCACATTTTGAAAATGCCACTTTTAGAAGTTGTACAAAAGGGGGTGGTGATGGACGGAGCATCTGAACCAATCAAACACTCACACCCAGTCAACAGATCTGGGTTTAATCCATCACCGTTCTTTAGCCCACTCTGCCACCCCAGTTCAGACATGGCCATATGCAAATCAGTCTGACCCTGTGCCTCATGGGAACAGTCCAGCCCGAACTGCCAAGCCATGCCTTCCCTGGACCGGAAACAAGCTTCCGAGGACCGGCTTCTGGCATTTCAGCCGTCTTCTGCCCAGGTTGCTTGAATCCAGTGGCAAAGTGAGCAAGGGACTCACGTCTGAGCATAACCTGCCAACTTATGGCGAACCATCACCACCCCCTTTTGTACCACTTTTAGAAGTTGGCATTTTCTTGTCATATAATTTGTACATTCTGCCGTTGTCCCGAGACACATGACTGTGAATGTCTCTGCTAGTGGGGTTTGTGTATTGCTCCCAGACAGTTACACAAAAGGGGCTTAGGTGTGGACAGGATTGACCATCCTGGCTGGATGAGTGGGGTGGGGGGAGCCTGTACCCATTCCACTTAAATTCCAAAGGGCTTTGCCTCCTGCACATTCAAAGGAACTTGACATTAGTATTTTGTCATCCTCTGCTTCCAGAACCAGATGTGGGGGTAGTATAGGGAATCCCCACTTCAAAGACAGGCACCAGGTATAAATATTAGATGTCCAGAGACACTCTTCAGTACACCCCTGGACATTACAAAAGGATTGCCCTGCCACAAATGGACTGACTTGCTGCCACTCGAGGACTGCCTTCTGTTTGAGGTCTGCCTTGTTGAGAATGAAGACTGACCTACTCCCTTCATCACAGGCTAGGCTGAGTCACACCAAGGGTTCGTTGGCTGACCTCCTGGCTGCACTACAGGGACACAATGAGTTTCCCAACTTACCTGCTGCATTGCACCTGCTGAAATCCTCAACTGCACCTGCCTGAGCCCAGCTGGCGTTTGCTGGAGTGAGATCCTGATCCCCAAGAGGTGCCTCCCCAGGTCCTGGACCTTAGGCTGGCATCAGATGAGCTGCAACCAGCAATGTGATACCGGCACTTCGTGCTACAGGAAGAACAGCCTCGGGTGACTGCCAAAGTGAAGCTCCAGCAACAACTATCTGTGATGTCCAGCTGGATCTTCACGCTATAGCGATGACCATCCGCGTCACTCTCCCTGTTTCTTGCGGCCTCCTCCACTATGAATGGAACTCTTTGTGCAGGTCTTTTGGAAGGCAACTTTTTCAGTGGTTCTAACCTGGTACCTGTATCTGGCCTGCACTCCATTGCGGTCAGCCTGAACTTATAACGTTCTACCAGTCTAGCAGAGCCAGATGACTGCAAGTGGCCCTTTGTGCTTTTAGGTGCTATAGTTACCTAAATATTTGAAATTGCATATCTCCGGTTCCACTGATTGGATTTTTGCTGTTTTGATATACTTTTCTTTATTAAAATGTACTCTTTTTAAATTGGTTTGGGATCATTTTGTAGTGTTCTGTTTTCACTTTATGACTGTTTGTGTGCTGCATAAATACTTAGGGGCATAATTTTATCGCACTATCAGCAAGGACACACTAGCGCGTGTTTCTATGCCTCTGCGCCCGTTTCTTCAATGCCCAGCTTTGCATCGTTAATGATATGCAAAGGGGGCGTAACTGACAGAAATAACATGGGAAATGTCGCTAACAGACATTTCTCCAATTATCAATCTGTTCGCTAACCTGTGTAGCGACGATAAAAGTAGCGCTAACCGCGCTTATCACAGGTTTCATTACGCCTGCTCTGAATCTAACTAAGCCATTATAACCTATGGGTGGTGGATTATTAGGATGAAACCACTCTGCCCTTTCTACAAGGATTTGCCTATCCCTGGTTTCCAGCGATAATCGCACATTTTGCCGCTATTGCTTGATTTTATATCCCTTTGGAGATAGCCGCTGATAATAACGTGCTATCTCTGCGATATAATCCAGCGATAGCCGGCGATAATTATACTCGCACCAAGAGCGGCCAGCGATAATTATCATTGCCGCTTGATAATATGCCCCTAAATACTTTGCTTCTAAGGTAATCCAGACTGCTTTGTACCAAACTATTAGAGGGTTAAGCACCGATTAATGTAGTGTCATTTATGGCTCACACTGACAAGGATTGTGGTTGTTGCCTGAGTGAGGCTTCCACCCCCCTCAATTAATAACCCCATTTCTTAGATCGAGCAACAATAGCGTTCTTAATTTTCTAAAGGAAGGCTTATAACTCAAGCTGATACTAACAAAGAAGAGGCATTTGCAGCATGGGAGTATGTGCTGTCTATGTTTTTTCTGTATTTTTCAGCATTCAGGAAAGTGAATGTAATCAAGGAAAATACAAACGTTCAAGTTTAAGGACCTCTTCCAGGCTTGTCAATTAACTGAATAATGTTGCCTACACCTTTGGAGTCAGAAGGGTTAACCCACAAACAATCAGCTTCACTTCTCGACCTTTGTCCAAGGAAGTCTTTGTACTGTTATAAAATCATCAAGCTCAATAGGGCCAGTGAGCAACTGAAATTGAGATCAACTTCCTCAGAAGATGCAATTGCTGATTTAATGGTCAGCTGAAAACATAATCCAAACAGGACAAATACATGAAATATGGATGAAGAATTGCTCTTTTCAACCAATACTACACTTAGGTCCTGAAAATAAAATCAGTCACCATTGTCTAAGGGTTATGAATTCATGTTTTGTATTTCATTTTTTTCAAATGGGAACAAAATGCTGTAAAATAACCTCTTACTTCATGATGCCTTAGTTACCACAGATACTTTCTGTTCTGGAATAATACAAATATATTTTACCGACCACCCGTATCATGTGTGTAACACTCATAACAGCCAGCGAGTTTAGAGTTACCCTGTGGAGGAAAGGTATGAATCATTAAACACCTTCTTGTATTTTCCCAGTGCTTTGACCTCTGGTTAGAGCAGGCCTGCAATAGCAGTGGCTGCATAGACATTGATGGGCGCAACACTTTCAGAAGACCTTACAGACCGCCAGAGGTCGAATGTTAATTATATACAATAGTTTAAAAAAACGTGGAATTTAATAAGGGCAGATAGAATTTTGCATAATGCACAACTTTAAATGAACGAGTAGTGTTCTCACTGCCTCCTGTCGAGCTTACCATTCGGATGGAGAAGGGGTTCTGACAACCGCTGCACGTTTCATTGAGATGAGAGGAATGACGCTCTTTTAGCATATAAAGATTAGTCTGTGCTCTCTCTCTCTCTCTCCCTCTCCCTCTTGCTCTCTCTCTCTCTTTCTTTCTCTCTCTCTCTCTTGTTATGGGCACTGACTCGGACCCCATTCCTCCTCTTATTGTGTGAGCCCTCTCTCATAACTCTGTAATATCTCTTGCCATATCCTATGTCGCAGCCAGTCCCTTTTCTTAACCTGTGATATTTCCCCTACCCTGTGACCCAGCTCCTATTTCTTTGCATTATCCTTTTGCTCTCTAATTCCTAGTTTGACCGCTAACCCTCAACTTGGCAGGTACTCTTTCACTCTATGCCCTTTTGTGCCTTCTACAAAATAGTGTACCTTTTATCAGAGTCACTAACACCTGTGCATTCAGGTTACCGATTTATTTACAAATTCTGTTTCAGAACAGATTACAAACTTTGAGGCATTTTATTAGAAGAAACATTATAGTGCTGTTGTTTGTAAACATATAGTCATCTCTAGGATTGCTGTGTAGAATTAACAACTGGTCATCGCTGTTCTCCCTCCCCAAATCCCTTCCCCCGTCCGGTGACTCCAATCCTCTGGTTCAATATACACAGAGTCGGTGCTGCCTTTAGGAGGGCATTGGAGAGTACTGCCCCTGAGAAACTACCTCTTGACAGAGCCCTTGACACTCTCTCTCTCACTCTCTTGTTTTAGATCAGTGAGGATTTCTGAATGAGCAGTGACGTGATAGGATTAGGAATAATTTACACTCTGTATTAACTTTGTGTTCAAGAATACGCAATTTTTATATATCCTCCCACACTTATATTCACAAATTCAGGCATAACTGCTGTAGTGATGTGAAAGTTCAACATACTGTAAGTAATTAGGCGGTAGAGATTTAGACTAGAGATTGGATTTTCCCTGCCCCACTCAAAGAGTTAATAAAAATCTGTATTAGCATAAAATCGGGCTCTCCTAGAGACCCAACACCCCCTAAGGTGCTGAGAGGGAGCCTGGATATCCTGGAGCCATATATTAGACACTCGGTGGAGAGTTCTTTTAGGACCTGTACAGTACTAGGTTGCTGGAAGAAAGCTGTGGTCCTACCACTCCCAAAGAAACCTCATATTGGCGCAGATCAACTGGATAATCTTCGCCCCTTCTCTCTCCAACTTATTTTGCCACGGTCGCGGAGAAAGTGGTAAATATGCAGCTGACTGCGCGTATTGGGCGATCTAATCTCCTGCATCCCACTGAGTCCGGATTCCAAGCTTGCTATTCTATGGAATCTGCCTTGCTCTTTGCCACTGAGACAATCAGGCTATATGTGGATGCAGGCCAGACGGCCGCCGTGATCCTGCTGGACCTAAGTGCCGCCTTCGACACTGTTGCCCACCACACTCTGGTGCAGTGTTTGAAGAAAGGAGGTGTGTCGGACAGTGCCTTGAGCTGGTTGAAATCTTTCTTGTCTGGGTGTAGCTTCCAGGTGAGGCAGGGAGTACCGCAGGGATCGACCCTGAGCCCGACCCTGTTCAATCTCTACGTGGCTCCTCTAGCGAAGATCACTGATGGGTTTGGGATCAGGGTCGTGTCTTATGCCGATGACACGCAGCTAGTGGTCTCTCTCACACAGGCACTGGACACAGCAGCCTACAACTTCGTGGCGTGCCTGCAAGAACTGGTCGCATGGATGGCTAACAACTGCCTGAAGTTGAATGGCAAGAAGACCGAGGTGCTTGTGGTGGGGCGAGCTCCGTCGGTATGGTCATCTGCCTGGTGGCTACAATAGAACCAAAGCTCCCTCGTGACCGTTCAACTATTTTTTGCATCAGGGTGCAACCTCTGGTTATTTGGGCATAAACTTATTACAATAACACAATCATTTTACTTTCTCATTTTTTTATTTTAATTATTTTTTCATTCAGTTACTTCTTTTTCATCATTATTCCAAGTTAAAAAAATATATATTTTTATCCATTTCAAATTGCCTTGTTTTCATCTTACATCACAATACAAAGTTCATAAATCCTGTAACAATATATGAGTGACCCTGTCACCAGGTAGAGAACAACCCAAACACAACACTCTCTCACACTCATCCACATTCACAACTTCATCTATTCATATTCATAACACATTCTATTATTTTTCTATCTGCTGTCCAGTATGAAACCACTTCGGTGGGATTTTACAAGGACTTGGCCAACACATTTCAGTGGAAAATAACAGCAATGGAGACCACCTTCATCAGGACCAGCCAGATAAATCAATAAGTGTTCTCTGTGACCTGGAGTTTTATCTGAAAAAAAATATATAAAAAATATACATATTACACTTTATGCCCATCTAATATTTATGTTAAAAGAAGACACCATACATTCAACATCCCCTCTAGTGTCAACTTATAGCCCAAACATGTGAGTGATTCCTATTATTCAAGAAAACAGAAAAGAAGAAAGCTACACCAAAAAACAAAACATAATTTTTTCCTTTTCAATTTCTAAGTTTTGTTGGAGGGAATTCCACGTCTCAATTGCATTTCTGTTTTGCGTCCTATTTTCTATGTTAAAAGGTACATGTCAACTTACACTCAGTTAGAACTGCAGCCTTTTCCTGTATCGCTTAGGAGATTTCACAATGTAGCGACCAAAATTTTAGTTGCTTCCAGAAAGAATAAAGAAGTAATATCAATATTCCTATATCAAAATCAGTTTTTGAGTTTAGGGCTATAAACCCCTATTCCTGTTACCTCAAATTGTCCTCAAGTAATGGCAGGGGGACTTCTATCTTGGTGTGTCCCACGTGAATTGCTCCCCATATATAACTACAAAATAAACAGGCAGCCAAACTAAACCTATTTGTTTCAAGGGAGAGATGTCCAATAACCCTATTACCTTCAATATCTCATGAGGACCATAACATCTGTGGTTCGCTTGTGTCCGTTGCTAGCAGATTTATCATGCGTAAGATAAAGACCTGTATGTACAAAATATAAAAAACAATACGACTGTTTCAGGAGGTACTCAAACGAAGTTCACATGAATCATACATTAATCTGTTAGCCATTTAATGAGTACCTTAAAATCTTTTTCTTTTTTTCTTTGACCTTATATTTCGATTTCCTCTCTGCCAACGGCTGTTCAGCCCTCTATGATTCCGGGCTGTGTTCCACCCGGTTTCTGTCAAAAATACGAAAGAGTGAGTCAATTCACTAATTCAATCTTTGCAGTGCACAGGACTTTTTTCTACTAAACAACGACCAATATCGTCCTTTCCTCGATGTATCCCTTAGTGTCTCACTGAGAACACTCCTGGCTTTCCACTCAAACGGAACACGCAAAGTTCCAATATTCCTTTTCGTAGGAGGGTTGCACCCATATTATTTGCGCCGAATCTACATAATACAGAGCGTTTCCCCCCACCAACGATAAGCCACTGTATACAATCCGGACTTTAGACGTACTTACTTTTCTTAAACCGCGTTCTTCTCCATAAACGTCCAACGTATTGCAACACGCTTACACGAACAATTTTGCTGGTCGCGGGGCGCTCTTTTTATATCTCCTTCCACGCGCCATATATACTCAACAAGCAACACCTGAGCACAATTAGTCGCAACACAATAGAAGGGGGTTCCCAATCCGGATTCAAGATAAGGGCAGGTAACAGGAATAACAGTGTAAAGAAAATCAAAGAACCCTGCCCACCTTATATTGCTGTGGTCCTTCTAGAGGATCCTTCAATTCAAGGATTGGGTGATAATTGACAATATCAGAGCCAAACGCACGATTTCTTCATTGGATTTGTTTTATTTATGTTTCATTTTAACAAAAATAGATTTTTTGGCATTATATATTTATATATAAAGGTGTGTTCTTTTTAAATTCAGAATAGTTCAACATGGACAAAACACACACCTAACATAGGTTAAAAAAGAGAAATACATTTTCAGTATCTATAAAGGTTCCATACACCCAGTGTACATCATTCTCACTTAGCATTCATGATATCTACACTATCTAACATACACATTCATTCAAACATCCATACACATATACATCAAAAGTACATCAATTCCTGAGGGCGCAGTCAGGGTGGACAATGTTTGCGTCACTGAAAAGAAAGAGCGGGACAGACCAAAGATGAACACAGTCATCTACAGATTGATGTTATACTGCCGCAAACTTGGAATACGCCAACGTGTCTCCTTTTTCTTATCTGTTTCTTTCTGTTTCCTCCATTTTTCTTTATTCTTTTATCCTCTGTGTAGTGAAGGCGTTCATCCTCCTAAAAATCTACAGTGGGAATATGGAATAAGATGTCCCGTAGGACCACTGCCATGGTCCTCTCAGTCTACCCCTTGGGTGGTGATAAGTAATACATAATTGCCGCAAACATTGTCCACCCTGACTGCGCCCTCAAGAATTGATGTACCTTTGATGTATTAGTGTAAGGATAATATTAGGCATCTAATCATACAACTGCCAACTGTGAGAGGCACTGTGAGAAAGTGGATTATTAATTGAAGGGATGTTACTCCTCTTCCAAGTATTAACAGCATAATTTCTCAGGAGAAATGTGTAAAGCAAGTAAAATCTTTTAATGAGCAAATGAACATGAAACAACATAAACTAGATGTAGGAAACCAGAGATATGATTTTTCAAAGTTTTAGTTGTTTCTAGAACCAAAAAGCGCAAATGCTAACCATGGGTATCTGTTCGCGCTAGACCGGGTCAAAGTCAAATGTTAAGGCTAACCACGATGGAGCACAGGTTGGATACAGCGAGCAGGTTCGGTATGGTGGAAAATTTTATGTTCTGACATAGGGCCTGATTATGACAACAGCTGTTCATTGGACTGCAGTAGTAGAGGTGGTAGTCCGTGGACCATCAGACTGGTGGTCCACCCTCCGTATTATGACTTTGGCAGTTGGTCGCCACTGGACCACTGAAACTGCTGGGCATCCTTGATCCTGCGGCAGTTGCACAATGGTCAGTAGCTGCTATATGCTGGTGGTGTCGCTGCGGCACCACAGAGCCTATATTATAAGTTGCCTCACCGCCATCCTTTTCATGGCGGTAAGACCATCATGAAAAGGGTGGTGGTGAGACAACATAGGGGCCTCCTTTTGCCTCTGTGCCTAGGGATGCATGCAAGAGGGCATATGTTGTGCCCTCCTGTATTTTTGCACCCTCAGTTCCTGCACGGGAAGGAATGCACAACATGGTGCATTCCTTCCCATCCAAGAACGTACTGGTGCATTCCCAGAGTGGTGCCTTTCTAAGGTTCTCCAATGAGCCCTAGAGAGGTACTGTCATGGGACAGCTGCAGCACATCTGCCCACCAAGGATAACAGTCGTAATCTGGCAGGCGGTGTGAGAGCAGCTTTGGTGGTTCTCTCACGGAACCCTGGTGTGGCATTCTGCAGGAGGATTGCCAAAGTAGTAATCAGGCCCTTAGTCTCTGTGATGGAAGTGACCGTCCTGTTCCTTCCGGAAGCGGTCGCTCCCCTCACCTCCTCTCCTGGTATTGTTCAATACTGCTGATTTGTGCCTCGCAATTGCTAATATTTAAATACCAAGCTGTGCCGCGCTCGGTAACGCTTCTGTGCCTTGCATTCCATTACGCTTGTGCTTTGATCGTGGTGCGCTTCGAGATTTGCTTTGTGTAGCGCTTTGTGGTTTTTGCTTGGGGTAGCGCTCTACCACTGCTGGCCTGAAATAATCTTTCCCCCATAGCGCTCCATTATTAATATAGCTCTTGTTGTTGGGGACCCTTCGCAGCATTTGTTTACATTACTGCCATTTTGTTTTTGTTTTTTGGCCCGTCCCAGACCCTCCCTGCACCTCGCTTCCGCCTCCCAGCTGCCCCTCCCACCCACAGAGATACAGGCTGCGCTCGCCCTTGTGGAGAACTGTGACCATCCTGTTCCTTCCAGAAGCGGTCGCTCCCCTCACCTCCTCTCCTGGTATCGTTCAATACTTCTGATTTGTGCCTCGCAATTGCTAATATTTAAATACCAAGCTGTGCCGCGCTCGGTAACGCTTCTGTACCTTGCATTCCGTTATGCTTGTGCTTTGATCGTGGTGCGCTTCGAGATTTGCTTAGCGCTTTGTGGTTTTTGCTTGGGGTAGCGCTCTACCACTGCTGGCCTGAAATAATCTTTCCCCCATAGCGCTCCATTATTAATATAGCTCTTGTTGTTGGGGACCCTTCGCAGCATTTGTTTACATTACTGCCATTTTGTTTTTGTTTTTTGGCCCGTCCCAGACCCAGCTTGCACCTCGCTCCCGCCTCCCAGCTGACCCTCCCACGCTCCGCCCCCTTCACTATCCATGTTAGACAGATGGACTTACGTGCAGCGGTCGCGCCGAAGGTGCGCCAAAGGTAAGCCCGTCTACGCCCATCCGCGCCTGGCCCGCGCCCAGTCCGCGCCCAGCGCCAGACCCCCTGGCCCTCGCAAACCACACTCATCCCGCATAACATACGACACCACCACCCTCATAGCCCTTAACCCCGGACGCACTTCACATTGCTACGAGGCTGCCCCAGGACGTACCCACGGCCCCTTCGCCTGCCACTCCTGCAAGTTCGCCTGCACCAAGACCCCCACCAAATCCACCAACCCCTCACACAGATCCGACCCTAACCACCTGAAGTGCATCCTGCTAAACACCCGCTCGATCCACAGACACGCCACAGAACTCTGGGACCTACTCGACACTGCTTCACCGGACATCGCTTTCCTTACAGAAACCTGGATGAACGCCTCCTCAGCGCCCGACATCGCCATAGCTATCCCGGACGGCTACAAGATCATCCGAAAAGACCGCACCAACCAAACAGGAGGAGGCATCGCCATCGTCCATAAGAACACCATCAGAATCACGACCAGCTGCGACGATAACCTTACAACCGCCGAACACCTCCACTTTCAGATCCACACCGACCCCAGGACCACACTTAGAGGCACCCTCATCTACAGACCACCAGGAACCCGTAAACAATTCAGCGAAGACATCACTGACTTCATCAGCCCACATGCCGTCGCCTACGAGAACTACATACTACTGGGAGACTTCAACTTCCACCTGGAAAAGAACAACGACAGCAACACCACCACCCTTCTGGACAACCTGGCCAATCTTAGTCTCAAACAACTTGTGGACACCCCCACCCATATAGCCGGACATACGCTCGACCCAATCTTCACCTCCAGCAAGCACATCTCCTTCGATCGCACCACAGCTCTCCACTGGACGGACCACAGCTGTGTTTACTTCAACTATAAAACCTCCTCGACCCACAACCCCCCACAACCTATTCCACGAAGAAACTGGAACAAAGTCACCACCGACCAACTCCTCACTTCGCTCAACCAAAACCCTCCCGCCCTCTCATCGGACCCAAACCAAGCGGCCACCAAACTCAAACAATGGATCACTCACAGCACTGATGAACTAGCACCCTTGAAAAACCACCAAACCAAACAGGGTAGCAAAAAAGCCCCCTGGTTCAACGAAGACCTTAAGAAATCCAAGAAACTTTGCCGTACTCTCGAGAAAACATGGAGAAAAAACCCAACCACTGACAACCTGACCACCTTCAAGACAGCCACCCGCAAACACCACCAACTGATCCGATCCACCAAGAAATCAGCATTCAAGGATCGACTCGACAACAACGCCCAAAACAGCAAGGAACTATTCAACATCGTCAAAGAATTTACCAACCCCACCACAGCCTCTAACGACATTACTCCCTCCCAAGAACTCTGCGACTCCTTATCCTCTTTCTTCTATAACCAAATCGCCGACATACACAACAGCTTTGAGAACATTTCCAAAGAACAATCCACCCCACCCACCTCTGAACCTAAACCGCCCCCTAACACCCTTAACGCCTGGAACCCAATCACCACTGAAGACACCATCCGCCTAATGAACTCCATCCATTCAGGCTCGCCAACCGACCCCTGTCCCCACCACATCTTCAACAAAGCAGATTCCATCATCGCACCCCATCTCCGTGATGTCATCAACTGCTCCTTCAACTCCGCTACCTTCCCAGAAAGCTGGAAACACGCCGAACTCAGCGCCCTCTTGAAGAAACCCACAGCGGACCCCTCTGAACTCAAGAACTACCGCCCCATCTCCCTCTTCCCATTCCCTGCCAAAGTCATTGAGAAAGCCGTCAATAGACAGCTCGCCGCCTTCCTTGAATCCAACAACTCCCTCGACTCCTCACAGTCCGGCTTTCGAGCCAAACACAGCACTGAAACCTCCCTTATTGCAGCGACAGACGACATCCAAACTCTACTGGACAACGGAGAAACAGTTGCCCTCATCCTACTGGTAGTGAGACAAAATATCGAACTTAAAATATCGATATACAATAATATCGATGTTTTAATTTCGATAGTAAAGAATATCGATGTCCAAAATATCGACAGACAGAATATCGTTTTTTTAAGGTATGTATGTTACTAATATCGAATGTTACTAATATCGAAATTTTGTTTAGTGTTATGTATTTTAATGTGTTGTTTATATGTTTGTTAAACATGTTTTGTAATGTATGTTTGAAAATTTGTAAATTTGTTTACATTTTGCGTTTTAGTATCAGAGCGGGTTGTGGGTTTATAGGGGAATAGGGTGGGAAGTAATTTAATAATAATTAATTAATTAATATATGTTTGTAAATATTTTTAATTAATACTTAATTGGTAATTAATTAATATTAATTAGTTAATTAATTAATTTAATTTTGTGCATATTTTTAATTAATAATTAATTGGTAATTAATTAATATTAATTAGTTAATTACATTAATTAGAGTAATTTTTTTATATATATAATTTTTTGTTATTGTTAATTAATTAATTGGGAAACTATAATATTAATTAGTAAATTAAATTATTTACAGCTAATGTGCTTATATATTTACTTTATTGTTATTGTTAATTAATAATTAATTGATAATTAAATAATATTAATTATGTAATTAAATTATTTAGAGTTCATGTGCTAATATATTTAATGTGTTGTTATTGTTAATTAATAATTAATTGGTAATTAAATAATATTAATTATGTAATTAAATTATTTAGAGTTAATGTGCTAATATATTTATTTTTTTGTTATTGTTAAATAATAATTAATTGGTAATTAATATTTATTAAGTGAATAAATGATATGATTTATTTCTGTGTAGTGGGTTGTGTGTTTATAGGGGGATAGGGTGTGATATATTTAAATGTAATTAATTAAAGAGATTGTAATTTTCTTTGGTATTTATTGTTAATTAATTAGTAATTAATATGTGTTATTTAGTTCTTTTATAATTACATCAATTTAGTAATATCAATTGTTATTAATTGATTAATTGAAATTTATATTATTTGTCTTTTTTATATGTGTAGTGTGTTGTGTGTTAAAGTGGGAGTAGTGTGGGAATTAATTTTTACCCCCATGCTATCCAACGCTTTCCCTACTGTTGCACCCTCTGGAGTGTGAATAGTAAATTTTTACCCCTACACTATCCACCGGGGAAACAACCTTTACAACGCAAGTTTTACAACGCATACCATTACAACGTAAGTATAGGTAAGTATATAATAATATTTTAAATTTTATATGTTTTAGTTTTTTTAAGGGGTATTTTTAGGGTTCAGGGTCAGTTTTCAGTTTTTGGGTAAAAGGGTATTTTAGTGTTCAGGGTCAGTTTTCAGTTTTTGGGTAAAGGGGTATTTTTTGGGTTCAGGGTCAGTTTTCAGTTTTTGGGTAAAGGGGTATTTTTTGGGTTCAGGGTCAGTTTTCAGTTTTTGGGTAAAGGGGTATTTTTAGGGTTCAGGGTCAGTTTTTAGTTCTTGGATAAAGGGGTATTTTTTGGGTTCAGGGTCAGTTTTCAGTTTTTGGGTAAAGGGGTATTTTTAGGGTTCAGGGTCAGTTTTGGGTTTCTGGGTAAAGGGGTATTTTTTGGGTTCAGGGTCAGTTTTCAGTTTTTGGGTAAAGGGGTATTTTTTGGGTTCAGGGTCAGTTTTCAGTTTTTGGGTAAAGGGGTATTTTTAGGGTTCAGGGTCAGTTTTTAGTTCTTGGATAAAGGGGTATTTTTTGGGTTCAGGGTCAGTTTTCAGTTTTTGGGTAAAGGGGTATTTTTAGGGTTCAGGGTCAGTTTGGGGTTTTTGGATAAAGGGGTATTTTTTGGGATCAGGGTCAGTTTTCAGTTTTTGGGTAAAGGGGTATTTTTAGGGTTCAGGGTCAGTTTTTAGTTCTTGGATAAAGGGGTATTTTTTGGGTTCAGGGTCAGTTTTCAGTTTTTGGGTAAAGGGGTATTTTCAGGGTTCAGGGTCAGTTTTGGGTTTTTGGTGTACAGGCGTACAGGGTAAAAATAAAATACATTTATATTTAAATTAAATCAATTAAATGAAATTAAAAAAATTAAAATTACATAAAATTATTACATTTTTAATTTATTTTAAATGTATATGTATTAGTTTTAATTTTTTAATTATGTTTTAATGTTTTTATTTAATATTTGTAAAATTATATGTATTTTAAAATTAATTTTACATTATTATTTATACATTTAAAAAAACGATATTTTTAATTTCGATATTTTTGTACTACGATATTAATTTTTCGATATTTTTGTACTTACCTTTATGAAGATATGACTCCGATATTTTTGATTTCGATATTTTTGTGTCGATATTTTTGTATGTAGATATTCTGTCTGTCGATATTATGTCATAGATTCATCCTACTTGACCTCTTCGCCACCTTCGACACGGTCTGTCATAGCACCCTCGTACAACGCCTCAGCAACATCGGCTTACAAGGAAAAGCCTTAGATTGGATCATCTCGTTCCTCGCCGGGAGAACCCAGAGAGTCCAACTCCCCCCATTCAAATCAGAGGCCACCGAAGTCATCTGCGGGTTACCACAAGGATCATCACTCAGTCCCACCCTCTTCAAAGTTTACATGAGCCCCCTCGCATCCATCGCGCGACAACACAACCTCAACATCATCTCCTACGCTGACGACACCCAGCTGATCCTTTCCCTTACCAAAGACCCTAACACCGCCAAAACCAATCTTCATAGAGGCATGAAAGAAGTAGCCGAATGGATGAAAAACAGCCGCCTAAAACTGAACTCAGACAAAACGGAAGTCCTCATCCTAGGTTCATCCCCCTCTGCCTGGGACGACTCATGGTGGCCATCGGCCCTGGGCACGGCACCCACACCCACAGACCACGCACGTAACCTGGGCTTCATCCTAGACTCCTCCCTCTCGATGACCAGACAGGTCAACGCCGTCTCATCCTCTTGCTTTAACGTACTTCGTATGCTCAAAAAAATCTTTCGTTGGATCCCCACCGAAACAAGAAAGACTGTCACTCACGCTCTGGTCACTAGCCGACTGGACTATGGAAACACCCTCTACGCCGGAACCACTTCCTAATTACAGAAAAAACTCCAATGCATCCAAAACGCATCAGCCAGACTCATATTGGACATCCCGCGCCAAGCTCACATTACCGGTCACTTGAAAGACCTCCACTGGCTTCCCGTCAACAAGAGAATAACGTTCCGCCTCCTCACCCACGCACACAAGGCCCTCTACAAACTAGGACCCGAATGCCTCAACACACGACTGTCCTTCTACTCACCGACCCGCCAACTAAGATCCTCCAATCAAGCCCTCGCTGCAGTTCCACGCATCCAAAGATCCACCATGGGAGGAAGATCCTTCTCCTACTTGGCGGCCAAAACCTGGAATTCCCTCCCAACTCACCTCCGCCTTACCCAGAACCACATTTCCTTCAGGAAGGAACTTAAAACCTGGCTATTCGATAAATAATGCACCCCCTCCCCCAAGCGCCTTGAGACCCTCCGGGTGAGTAGTGCGCTATACAAATTCCTGAACTTGAACTTGAACTAGATCCACAGCAGGGCAAGGCAGCGGGCTGAGGCCGAGTTGTGTTCCATGAGGCTGGAAGTCCTTGTGAAGCCATTGAATTTTGGTGGGAATGGTGGGAGTGGAAAAAATTAAAATTTTTCATTAAGGCTTTGGAAGGAGGAGTACACTCTGACACTTAGCCAAAGATACCAGGACATTGGGGACACGACTTGGAGGTTAGGACTTCCACAGCAGGTCCCTGTGAAAAGCCAGGTCGAACTGGTCAGCTGGGATCTTCAGGGTGGTTGGATTCTTGCAGCTTAACAGCAGGCTAGCCAAGTCCACACTTCTATCCTGGGATCAAGTGGGAACCCTTGGGGTTTCTCTTCTCACGTTACAGTAGGTCCAGTCTTATTTCAGAAGTCCTAAAAGGGGTTCAGCAGTCCTTCTTCTGTCTTCCTAAGGTCCATAAGCATTCTGAAGAAGACAGCCAGAGGTGCCCCTGTTATGCCTGGCACCAGCTTGTGGGTGGGTAATACTCCCTGGCCAATAGGGAAAAGGCTCCCATGGACAACCCTACCCACTTTGAAATAATTTCCTGCTGTTTAGCCCTAAATATTCTCATAGTGCCACGTGCTGCCAAAATCCAACATGGCAGTATCCTTCTTCCTTTGGTAAGAGCTCTGTTCATACATCTGTGTTGTGTCTAAGAAAATGAGGAAAACTCCCTGTTAACCAAGTTCTGGGATAGGTTTTCCCCCACTGGTATTGGTGCAACCGTGCCTACATGTACAAGGCCTAGACCTCAGGGTTTTAGTTGCGCGTTATAAATTAATTTCATTTCATTCATTTCATTTCAGGTGTGAGTTACATCTGGCTATGACAGGGGCTGTTCCTCTGAAGCTTGTACAGTTTGTGGGCATATTCCCCAGCCCATCCTGTCATCACTAAGGGGTCACACCTCCGCCCAGCTAAGGCCCATTTTTTCTCTTTCCTGTGAGCAGCTCACACCACCCATCAGGCGGCCATGTGACAGCAGGGGTTTATCTCTGAAATTGCTACTAGAGGTTTACGGCAGGAAAATGGCAACTTTCTGAAAAGTGCCATTTTCAAAATAGTAATTGAAAATCCAACTTCACCATCAGATTGAATTTTAGATTGCTATAAAATTGTGTCCTTGAATCATAGTTTTAGATATTCTCAAACTAAAGTTACACATTTTAAGGTGTTATATTGTAACCCAGTGCTTTTCTATAGGAGATCCAGCCTCGCCACAGTGTAAAACTACTTTGGATATGTTTTACTATCATGACAAGTAAAACTACACACATGTACACATGTCCTACTTTTTATACACTATGCACCGTGCTCTGTGGGCATTTAGGGGTGATTTATAGGTATTACAAATGAAGGTTTAGATCTAGCAAGGGGATTGCCAGGTCGAATATGCAGTTTTAAAGTGCATACTTAGCTGCGGGGGCAGTTCTGAGACATGATTTGGATTGTCACATTAGTGGTGGGACAATAGGTGCTGCAGCCCACTAGTGAAATTTAAACAATAGGCCCTTGGTACCCACAGTACCACATACTAGGGACTTATAAGTAAGTTAAAGATGACAATCAGGAATTAGCCAGTTCTACATATTATTGGGGATCAGAGCAAATACACTGGTGACTAGACTGTACCGCCCACTAATCAAAAAATCCATAACCAGAGGCACAATAGACAAAAATATTCAAACTTAGCAGCATGCAACTGAACTATAGTGAATAGAAAAACCTATTTAATTACTGCTCCATGTGTCACGACAACTCCATGTTTATGCCACCAACACCTTCAAATTGTCTATTAAGTGAAATGTTGGATGTGTGCTCAGTTATGTTTCAGCATGAAGCGCCTCAACGCCAAAAGCAAACAAATCACGAGAGTGCAGGGTTTCGCCGACTGACTGAAGTATTACTTTATATTTAGAATACTCTGAATCGCCAATATTTTTAACTTTCAATACTGTTTTTTCATTTTTCCACACAAGTGCACTTTGGGTGCGAGGATTGGACGAGCCCTGGGCCAGGTACAGAGGCATCCTGGATTCAAGGACAGTCAACGATGCAAAACGCATTGCCTTTTTCGGACGTGAAAAGCTGAGAACCTTGCACGCCTAAGGGAATCACTTTCGAGGTTCATTGGTTATCCAAGAGACATGTCTTTCACTCAGTGAAAGGTCAGTCATCACAGCGTATTAGTATTCACATGAAGGGCCTCTGCAAAGCTACACAGTGAGCTAATCAAAGAACATATATCACAGAACAGGTTCATGTGTCTTATTTACCCTCTGGAAACAGAGCACGCGAACATGCATATTTCTTGATTTTCTAGCCGTAAAGATGTTTCAATTCCTTGATGTATTTATGTCCCAATGCTTGGTATTAAATGCCTGCAGCCTGTATTTTTGTGACAGATTTGTTTTTATAAAGTTCTGTTTGCTTAATGTATATCGAAGATCATAAGAATAAGAGATGAGGAGGAGAAATGTAACTCAAGTTGACTACTGCCACTATATTAGGAACTGCTGCAACAAGCTAGTCACCAGAAACAGCAGTGAAGTATATCTGAGAAATTGTCGGCTGTCCATAAAGGCGAACACACCTCTATATTAGACCACTTACTACAGGTGATCCCAGAGTGGCATGGGCAGTGACGGCTGGCATGCCATGCACGGAGGGTGGTAAGCGTTCAGGGAAAAATAAAAGTAAATAAAATAAGTAAAAAAAATACCTACACTTACCTTCCTGGCGTGACGTCCTCTTTGCTCTGGTCTTCTCCAGGCAGACAGGCTCCAATGAATGAATTATGAAAGTGCATTAACCAATCCTGGTGCTGCTCTCATGCAGCATTAAAGCAGCATCAGGATTGGAGGGAGTAACCGCTTTTGGCGCACCTGAGGACACTGGAGCCCTCTGCTTTCTCTAATCCAGCTGTCTAAGACAGCTGTGTTAGAGAGGTTTAAAATACGCAAGTCTGGCTAGCCTTCACAAGATAGCTGGCTAAATAGACATGCACACTTTAAACTTAAAAGTGCACTGCCCATCACTGCTTTCTGCTGCTGCCTGACTGACAGCAGCAGAAAGCAGAAACCCCCCCCTCCCCGTCTTGACACTTGGCTCGGGACTAAGTTTTGACAAATAAATTGCTAATAAATTAACTTTATTACCTTTTTATTTTTCATCTCTGGGGGCAATTTGATTAGTGGGGTGATGCTCCTCAACCTTAACAGAGGAGCCGCCCCTGGGCATAAATAATACCAGTGATACTGAAGGAGCCGGGTGCCACATTATAGGTCAGCTCTGGAACCCCAGGTCGATATCTTTTTTTGTCATTACAAAGCCAAGAACAGTTGGCCATACTAACACCTCAAGATGAGGGTTTAAAAATATTGGAACTAATACAAAGCCGAACCTACGGATGAAGTTAAGACAGTGCAGCATGCACAAGAAAAGTAGGTTCGAGAATCAGAATACAGAATAGCACAAATGTCGAGATTCCCCTACATTGGAGGTTCGCGGGTAGAAATCATTAGTCTGTCCCTACACTACCACTAATGTGATATCCCTACTTAGCATTTCCCAAAGCAAGATTCATTAAGGTGTCAGAGCATAAAGTCTTCCTAAGAAGTCTCTTCATGTGTAGATGGGTCAAATAGCATACAGCTACAGAGCTCGTTCTAAGATGCTTTCTCTCTCAAGTGGGGAGAGGAGTTCGCCTAACGGCTAGGGCGGTCGACCTTGAATTTGGGGAACTGGGTTTGAGTCTCGACAATGACGCTGAATATCCTGTGATTCTGGGCAAATCACTTAATCTCCCTGTGCCTAACAAAAATGAATGTGTGTTCTCATGTAACGTAACAGGTGCTATGTAAATCGCTGTGATACGCGATTCGGGTCAAGTTCACGCTATATAAAACTCTGTAAAACTTTTTTTCAAAAAAAGGCAAGGTAGAAGTCCCTTGGACACGGTCCCTAACTCCAATACATCAATCTGTCAGAAAATTTCCCAAAATGCATTGTGACATCACCCCATCTGTCCAAGACACCACATCGTAGGTGTATTTCCACTAGGCAGTGAAGCTCGCAGGCTTTGGCAAGATGAAGTTGATTCCCAGGCTTGCTCCGATGAGAAAGTACAACAGTTCTCTATTATCAGTATCAGCTCTTAATGTATCCTTTTCTCCCTAAGCCTAACTCCTAAAACAAAGACATAGTTCTAGCTGCCAGGATGAATACTCCACCTGCAACAGAAATATGAGAAAGATCAAATTCAACATGAACAGAAAATGAAACTATTAAGTCTAATGCGAGAGCTTACAGGGAAAAAAATACAATTCAGGCCTACAGAAGTCGGCCAACATAAGAAATGGCACAAAGGCCTTGTGAAATTACATATAAATCTACACTATCCTCTGAGCATTTCTAAGTAAACACGTTACACAAGCACATCAAATAAGTGAATAATGGTCAGCAGCATGTAGGAATTCTGCATGTTTATATTTTCAGCTAAACTCATATAAGTGCAACATTAATTACTTCGTGTTCACATTGAAAATATCCCTAATACCTTTCATGTTATTACAGTTTACGTCTAATGGCCTAAGTTAATACAATAAAGGACTATGTGTTGGTGCAGACTACCCATGATTATAATGAATCCCTACAAATGAGAGAACAAGCTTTGCGCTCTAACAACCCCCCTTTGATGAAAATTGTCATCACACCCACATTACAACTCCCTGTAGAAAGAACAAACCAAAACAGATGTTATAGCCAGTCTTCCCTGTTAAAACTTCTTTAGGCTCTTGAGATTCTCATAGTGACTGTCCTGCAGTCTTTCCATTCTCATTTCTCGCTCCCTAAGAGAATTCTCAGCTCGTCTAGACTGATGCCACTTATAAGACTTCCCTGTTTCCATCAACAAGATGACACACACCATAACTATTACTATTGGCTTCAAGATATAACCAATGATACATTTTCCAAGGCTTCCAAATCAACTTCCAACTTTTCCAAAACACTTTCCAACTTTATCTCAAATTCTCTCAGTTGCTGATTCATGTATCTCATGGTGTGTCTCAGTGATGTTACTTATACACGTCTTCAGATCTTTACTATGGTCTGGGATATAAGTATAGCACTGTTGCACCCTCAACATTTTACAGACTCCGCCCTCTTTTACTAATAACACGTTTCAAGCAAGATGGTTTTGCCAGTCAGTCAGTCAGTCAATCTTTGTTCGGGTACCACAGTACCCATAAAAGCAGAATATAAAAATACATTACATACATATGAAACATTTTAACTGGTCAAATAGTCTAAATACATTTATTATACAGATCATAAGTGATTTAATGCAAAATTTAGGATCATTACAGTACAAAACTATTTACATTACTCTCAGTCTTCAACCATGGATCTGCGTGCCCTTACTACCGTTTTTAGGAAAGTGCAAATGTGAAAAATAAGGTCCTCATCATCTAAAGTTAACATGGAATCATATGCTGCCTCTAAACTAATTGGTCTTCTCTTATTAAAATATGAGCATAAAAACTGTTTAAAATATTTTATATAAAATTTGCAGGAGAATATAAAATGCTTTACAGATTGCTCACTCCTCCCATCGCACGGACACGGGATTGAGTTTAAATTAGAACAATAACCAAGAGGGAAGGAGAGTACAAAACAAATTGTGCAAGATGGTTTTGCATCACCATAGCTCTTATTGAGACCATCTACCCATCTACGAGTAACAATGACTGACCTGTATTGACTGTCAACTTATCTACTATAGTTGACAACCTTTGAATCTTGAAATTATTCAAAACCACTCCCAAACTAGGTATCATTGATCTAAACATATCTTCGGCAGTCTCTCCTGAACTGGTACTACGCCTCTCTCTTTGCAGTGACTCCCCAATCAAATTCTTCAAATCTTCTACATGGTATACCTTAGGAAACACAAGAGACACATAGCATGTGTCATACCAATTGTTCGGCAATCTGATGTACACATTTTCCCCACACACGAAATACACATTCTGCACCGCTTGCACTGCATCTTGTAAGAACTTTGAAGAAGCATCTGTGGTTAAGATGTGATCACACACATCCTGTCCCACAAATATGGTGTCATAATATGTCTGTACTTGTCTGGTGCATACATGCCCTCGCCGTTCCCAATCGAAAAGTTATTGAACCATAACTTCCCTTAGCCTTGTGAGCTGACTCTTCCTTGGCCATTCATTAAAAATTTCCCTTTCTATTGTTAAGCTTAACCATTAATGACATATGTCTAACCTCTACTTGATCTACAAATTTCTCTTCTATGCCAGTTAACATACAAGTTAGACTATGAAAATAAGCTGGATCTAATGTAACAGTAGGTACAAAATACTTTCCCATTCTCTCTTCTTGCTTGTAATAATCATATTTGTTCAGATGTTTTTAAGCTGGAACTTCTGAAAGCACTAAGTCATAATTTGAGAAATAATACTTGTAATTACCTTTTCCATAGAACATGCTAAGAAGCAAACTACAACTAATGCCATACGTCAAGGGCAGATGATGATGCCTAATACCCTCCTCGACAGAGGTAGGCAATTACATGCACCCATAGCAATCTCTCACATCCATAGTATTCACAAACTCATACAATAGTTTTGCATAAGCATTCAGTGTATAATCACCTTTGGACAAATCTACATGCAATAAGCGACAAGTCTGTACTATCAAAACATTGTCAGCTCCAAATATACAATTTTTTGTGCTAGAAGTGGTAGGTGTGGATTTCCCATGTACTCTCACTCCCTTAGCTTCAGCTTTGTGTGAACTTATAATGGACATAGCAATAACTACAACTATTACTATGATTACTCCTACAATAAGTGTACCTGTTATACATTTGTGCCTACGGTTCAAAATTACAAACTCCATTTTCAAATGAGTTTGGATTGAAACTGTAAGAAGATCGCTGCAATGTCTATTTCTCTGCCTCTCACTGTGGTGCAATTAAGTTTATGTTCAGTTTCTTAAAATTGTGATAAAAGTTTCAGTTTATGGTACAATATTTACACAGTTCAAAAGCCTTCTATAGCCCTCTTTCTTCTCCTACGGAAAAGTCCCTTATTTTATTTTTCTTCCTCTCGGGTCTAGGTTATCTTTCTTCGAGCAAAAGGATTTTAATTTATAGTTCAAAGTTCAATTTACATCCCTTATGAGATCAGAGTTAACTTCCTCAATGACACGCTGCAAAAGCTAAATGCGACATGCTCCAATCTCCTGAGTTGATGGCTGATTCCCAAAAGTTAGAAACTTGAGATCTTCCAGGGTCAAGCTCCACAAGCCACTCACTCTTGGTGGATATGGTACAGTCAATGTTAGAGCTCCATTAGCCTTCACTCCAGGGACTAGCAGTTCAATTTCAGTTATCAGCACTGGCATTCCTGACCTCACTCTCCCAGACCTCACTCATCCCAGAATGTGTAACAAGAAAAGTACACTCCGGAGAGGCATATCTCTGACATGGTACTCTCACTCTTCTCGACCTCCTCACGCTCCTCTGTGCTTGCTCGGTCTCCCTTTGATCAGATTCAGATGATTCAGATATGAGAGCAAGGTCTCTTTCTGGAGCAAGTCACAGTATCTGCCTTTTCTGTCTGACAGGCCACAATTCCCTTGCCACCTCAGTTTTCTTTCGCAGCACCCAACCACTTTCCACACCATTCTCTTTTGCTGAGTCAGACTCTATTCTACTCGTAACATTACCATCTTCCTCAGAGTCTATATCTGGGCCTGTGTAGCGTGACCCCTCTCAGCTCGACTTGTTGGGTAACCCTCATCACAAATCCCCACAGCTTGGCTTGCCCTCTCCGGCGGTCTCAAAACCACGGCTGGAGTCACTTCAGGGAGAGGAGCTATTTATTCAGAGGGTCCTGAAACGCTGTTGGTGTTGGAGGCATGTATCAAGTTTGGAAAACATCCACACTTCACAGCAGTGTTCATCACCAAAATTACCTGGTATGGACCTCGCCAACCTGCATAGATAGTTCTTCCTCACATGTTTTCAGACCAGAACCCAGTCCCCTGGGCCCAAATCATGACAAAGGTCCTTCGAAGTCTGTGCAGTCACAGCTTCAACCTGGTAAAACACAAACCACATCAGCCAATAACTTGCAGTGTCAAGAACCAAAGCATCAGTGATGTTACTTAACGCCATAAATAGCACTGCAGGCAAGTGCATCGCCCTCCCCATGAGTATCTCATGAGGGGATAGCCCAGTCCTCCTGTCTGGAATGCTGCGCAGGCTCATCAACACCAAATGCAATGCATCAGACCAGTTCAGAGACGTTGAAGAGCACACCTTTGCTATTCTCATCTTGAGTGTCCCATTTATCTGCTCCACCAATCCCAATGCTTGTGGCCTGTAGCTACAGTGTAATCTGTGATCGGCATTCAAGGCAGTGCACAAAAGCCTCCTGATCTCACTGTGGAAGTGAGTTTCTCCATCCGACTCCAATGTAGATGGAAATCCAAACAGCTTGATAAGCTTTCTTAACCACAACTTGGCTACTGTGAGGCTATCACACCTTCTAGTTGGATGTGCTTTCGTCCACAGTGAAAAGATTCACACTACAACCAGAATGTATGTCAAAGAGGTTCATAAAGACATCTCTACAAAACCCAGCTGCATTCGATTGGAGGGACCTCCCGTCCTTCCAATGTGACTCAAGGCAACCACCGTCTTCTTACCAGTATTCATCTGCTGACATGTGACACATCGATGGTACACTGCATCCACATCCACACGATATCTTCGGTTAAATCACGTTTCTCTGAACACTCGCACTATTGCATCTCTTCTAATATGAACTGCTCCATGAGTTTGTCTCGTCATAAGATTCAGTAAACAATCTGGCATCACTGCTCTGCCATCAGTTGAAACCCAAATGCCATCCTCATTCTTTTCCGATTCTACCTTGATCAAACCAGCATGTTGTTGATCTGACACTTCTCCCTGCAGACGCCTGACCTCATCCCAGGTTTCTGCTATGGCTAGCATCATGCTGAGCTCGGTCCTTTTTGTGTTCTAGCCTGAATATTCCCCATTAAAAATACATGCATGTGTTGCACAAAAGTGGGCAACTTCTTCCATGTATCTGTTCCCCACGGTCTCAAAATCTTCCCCTTTCCCATGGGAGGCGCGCTTCACGACCACCACTTTCTTTGGTCCCTGCAAGGCTCCTGCAGCTGTCTCACATACTCTCCATTCCTAATGGGAGATCCAGATGAGGTCAAGATCCCCCTCTGTGACTATAGCTGTCCGAAGTCATGAACAACACTGAAACAGTACTGGCTATTGGTATAGATAGTGACTTGGATCTGATCAGAAGCAATACATACATGGTTAAGGCAATGATTTCCGCTACTTGTGCAGAGTATATTACTTGTTAACAAGCAGCATCCACAACTCCAGAAATGGTACAGAAAGCAAATGCTGCTCTCAAGTAACCCTCATTGTCTCATAGGCATGAACCATTAATAAAAAGGATTTGGTCAAAGTCATGTAATGGCTCATCGACAATGTTGGGTCTCTGTGTGGTACGAAGTTCAGTCACATCCAGACTGTCAGAGTCCTCATAATCTTCTCCACAGAGTTTTGGAATAGGCATCAACGTAGCAGGATTTAGCACAAAACGCAGCTTCAGTGTAATATTATCATTAGCCAACAAGATTTGTTCATATCTGGAAGGTCTATTATTCGTCAAATGCTTTAATTTGGTTCTCATCATCAGGAGCTCAGCTGAGTGTGTAACATAGACAGTAAGAGGATGACTCATCATGATAATTTCACATAATGCTGACACCTGTTGCAGTAATGAATCTAAGACATCCGGGCAGGGAGCCAGACATGCTGCAATGTCTATTTCTCTGCCTCTCACTGTGGCGCAATTAAGTTTAAGTTCAGTTTCTTGAAATCGTGGAAACAGTTTCGGTTTATGGTACAATATTTACACAGTTCAAAAGCCTTCCCTAGCCCTCTTTCTTCTTCTATGGAAAAGTCCCTAATTTTATTCTTCTTCCTCTCAGGCCTAGTGTATCTTTCTTCGAGCAAAAGGATTTTAATTTATAGTTCAAAGTTCAATTTACATCCCTTATGAGATCAGAGTTAACTTCCTCAATGACACGCTGCAAAAGCTAAATGCGACATGCTCCAATCTCCTGAGCTGATTGCTGATTCCCAAAAGTTGGAAACTTGAGATCTTTCAGGATCAAGCTCCACAAGCCACTCACTCTTGGTGGATATGATACATTCAATGTCAGAACTCCATTAGCCTCCACTCCAGGGACTAGCAGTTCAATTTCAGTTATCAGCACTGACGTTCCTGACCTTACTCTCCCAGACCTCAGTCTCCCCAGCATGTGTAACAAGATAAGTCCGCTCAGGAGAGCGTATATCTGACATGGTACTCTCACTCTTCTCGACCTCCTCACGCTCCTCTGCGCTTGCTCGGTCTCCCTTTGTTCAGATTCAGATGATTTAGATATGAGCGCAAGGTCTCTTTCTGGTGCAATGCTCAGTATCTGCCTTTTCTGTCTCACAGGCCACAATTCCCTTGCCACCTCAATTTTCTTCCACAGCACCCAACCACTTTCCACACCATTCTATTCTGCTGAGTCAGACTCTATTCCACTCGCAACGTTACCAACTTCCTCGGAGTCTTTACCTGGGCCTGTGTAGCGTGACCCCTCTCAGCTCGACTTGGTGGGTAACCTTCGCCATGAACCCCCACATCTTGGCTTGCCCTCTCCGGTGGTCTTGAAACCAAGGCTGCAGTCACTTCAGGGAGAGGAGCTATTTCTTCAGAGGGTCCTGAAACTCTGCGGGTGTTAGAGGCATATATCAAGTTTGGAAAACATCCACACTTCACAGCTGTGTTCGTCACCAAAATTACCTACTGGAAACAGAGTGTTTGCTATGGATTGGTGGGAGCAGTGATTTCCACCAAGTCTTAGCTCACTGTAATGTCCGAGGGTGGGCACCCCGGTACATTGCTTGAGCCGGCTCTGGGAGGTAGCTGTCTCCAGAACCTTCTGCGGCCCCCCTCCAATGTTAAATTTAGCCTCGGGAATGTGGTGGTCCCCGGGGCTGGGGGTCAGCAATGGACTGCCTTTATTGTGTTTGTGCCCCGGTGTGAGCCCCTGCCTTCCAATTAAGTGCCCCGGGGAGGTGGCAAATCCCCAGTTCTGCGGGGAGGCCACAGGGACTCCCCTACATTTTTTCTTTTTATAATGTATGTGCTCTGAGGTGGCGGCAGTCCCCGGGGCAGTGAGGGATGCCAGAGGCCCTCCCCCGCACTTCATTATCAAAATAGTTGCCAAGGGAGATGGCGGTCCCATGGGCTGTGGGGGCGGAGGGGGCTCCCCACATTTTTATTGTTTACAGCCCTGGGAGTTGTCAGTCCCTGCGGCTTTTCATAAACCCAAGAGGGTGGCTCCATGAGCCTCCCTCCTTCATGCCGCAGGATTTGGCCCACCCAGGGACTTTTAAAAAAAGGCACACGGGATCCTGCATGTCTTTTTAAAAAACTTTTGCCACAGATTTTCTGATCTTACCCCCGAGTCCACAGCAAAAAAAAGAAAATCTCTTAAAATGTGACGGGGTCTCCTCCCCACCATATCTGGGGGGGTCAGGGTATTCCTACCCTTCCCCTTTTCTTTATTTTATTCTTTTTCTGGAACTCGGCTTTATATACCTAAGCATATATGATTAACACTCTTTTTAGAAATTTTTGAAAATACCCACAGTCACTGGATGATGGGGGGGACCTGACACATTCTCTGACCTGGGAGGTCACCTGGGGGATTGTTGAGTGTTGCAGCCCGAGCGCTGCTCCCTTCTTGCCACCGGACCTTGCTGCCTGACGTTACCCGAACACCGCGGCGAAGCGGTAGATCGGGAACTACAATTCCCAGCACCCCTTGCGCCCAGGAAGGCGTGCATCCTGCATCCTGACCCGCCCCCGGAGGTGCGCTTAAGGCCAGCGCGAGCCCCGGGGGAGCGGGGGACCTGACACATTCTCTGACCTGGGAGGTCACCTGGGGGATTGTTGAGTGTTGCAGCCCGAGCGCTGCTCCCTTCTTGCCACCGGACCTTGCTGCCTGCCATTACCCGAACACCGCGGCGAAGCGGTAGATCGGGAACTACAATTCCCAGCACCCCTTGCGCCCAGGAAGGCGCGCATCCTGCATCCTGACCCGCCCCCGGAGGTGCGCTTAAGGCCAGCGCGAGCCCCGGGGGAGCGGGGGACCTGACACATTCTCTGACCTGGGAGGTCACCTGGGGGATTGTTGAGTGTTGCAGCCCAAGCGCTGCTCCCTTCTTGCCACCGGACCTTGCTGCCTGCCGTTACCCGAACACCGCGGCGAAGCGGTAGATCGGGAACTACAATTCCCAGCACCCCTTGCGCCCAGGAAGGCGCGCATCCTGCATCCTGACCCGCCCCCGGAGGTGCGCTTAAGGCCAGCGCGAGCCCCCGCGTCGCGGGACCGCGCACGGGCTAAGCCCGGGCAAAGGGCGGGCCCTCTGTGGCCCTCAGAGGCACGAGGAGGACGGGACGGGCTACCCCCCCTTGCCAATTCACTCAAAGAGGTACTGTGATTCCCCTTACTATTACTATCAACCCATTTCTTTGGAGACTCGCATCACACCATGTCTATCTGGGAGGAGCTTAATGCTATGTGTGGATCTAAATATATCCCTGACTTTTTATCCCCCATAAGCACAGCTACCAATCCAGACGATGTTAACGCCACCCTGCAGATGTCACCTTTTTGCTCGAATAAACCCCAATCTCCAATCAAAGTACTCCCGGGTGGGCTCAACATCAAGATAAAGAACGATGATGTCATTGTTAACGGGAACCCAGCCAAAACTCCAAAACTATGCTCCAGTCCCTCTCAACATCACTCCAACTTCAGCTCTGTGTCAGGGGATATGGAGCATGGAAAAATGGAAAACTGCCTATCATCCCCTCAACCAACTTTATTGGCCCAGCTTGAGAATCTACTAACCTCCCTAATTTCACCGCTGGTAGATAAAATTAATGATCTGGGGGACAGGATATCTAATATTGAACTGTTGATCAAAACATACATTCCATCTGGAACTAAACCAGTATTATCAGACCCTCCTATTCCCCTCACTGTCCTGGAAAACCCCAAATTGATTTCCTGCAGGAATGCGCATTCTCAAACTACACCGCTTGTACAAACAAACCACATCGAGGCTAAACCTGAACCTGTTAGAATGCCACGAATAAATTTACCCCCTGAAGCCGCCCCTTATGTGACCGTTGTCTCTGGGATCCCACCACTAACTCACGGAAAACTTGAAACTCGTCAAGATTTATTACATAAGGCTATGTTTTGGTTACAGACCAATAGACCCCTGCCACCCGACCTAGATGGGGGGATCCTAAGCGTTAGGAGGGTGGGGTGGTTGGGCACTTTGCCAAAAGACATTCCAGGGGACTTGGTGCTAATTAGATTCAAGCATAGGAAAATAGCCCGCTATTTACGATCCTGCAAGCATAAAGAGGGGGATGGCCCAATTCGTATCTGGGATTTTTGACTTTTATCCGAGCATTCCACCCTCCCAGTTACCTAGAACACAAGGGCCAACGTAAAAATGCTGCTCTTCTTTTATTAGAATTCTGCATAATATTTTTTACTTATGAGAAGTTTTGGTTCCCCTGATCCCCTTATCAAAATGGTAACTTTTTTCTTACAAATTTTTATATTTTTATCTATTTTAATGAATTGACTAAATGTATTGTTGTATATTTCTATTTTATTATGAATGCTTGTATGATATTCTTTGAAATATCGAATAAAGCTTATTTGGATCACTGGATGATGTCATCAGTGATGTCCTTTGAGATGTGATGAGTGTTGTTACTGAACATGTCATGAGTGATGTAATATGTGAGGTCATAAGCAGTACATTACGGGGCATAAGTTATAGTTAGTTCATCTATATATAACTGGTGAATTTCAATAGTTTTGTACGGGTGAAATGTGAGCCGAACTATAATGTCCCTGTAAACTTTGGTGTTTCCGGTGAATTCCTAAGTTTTTTTTCTTCAATTTCCTAGCTAAAATGTCCCTGTAACCTTTGTTTTTTTCAGTAAATGTAAAAGGTTTTGAAAATTTTATTACCTAACTGTAACCTGTAACCTTTGAGATTGAGTGTGTGAGTGACTGCATAATTGTCGCAGTGGCTGTTTGAGTGAGTGCGTGAGTGTCTTACGGGGTGTGAATGGGTGCCTCTTTCTGCTCATTGCTGACCTTTATTTAGCATCTTTCTGCTCGCTTCTGACCTTTATTCTGCCTCTTTCTGCTTGTTTCTCACCTTTATTTTGTCTTTTTCTGCTTGTTTCTGACCTTTATTCTGCATCATTCTGCAAATTTCTCACCTTTATTTTCCCTCTTTCTGCTTGTTTTTTGACCTCTATTTTGCCCCTTATATCACATTTTTTACCTCTATTATGCCTCTTATATCTTATTT
Source organism: Lissotriton helveticus (assembly GCF_964261635.1). NCBI lineage: Eukaryota > Metazoa > Chordata > Amphibia > Caudata > Salamandridae > Lissotriton > Lissotriton helveticus. The sequence goes on from NC_136063.1 coordinate 493,122,008, forward strand.
CTGCACTTTATTTGACCTCATTCTCCTTGTTTCGGACCTCTATTTTGCCTTCGTTCTACTTGGCTCTGACCTTTATTTTACCTCTTGCTGTCTGTTTCTGACTTCTATTTTGCCTCTTTCTGCTACTTTCTGACCTGTATTTTGCCTCTTTCTGTTAATTTCTAATCTCTAATTTACCTCTTTCTGCTTATTCTTCACCTCTATTTTGCCTCTTTCTGCTCGTTGCAGATCTGATGATCTTTGCTGGCTTCTATTGTGCCTCTTTTTGCTAATTTCTTACATTTACTTTACCTCTTTCTGCTCGCTTATTTTTTTATGTGCCTCACTCTGCTTGTTTTTGACCTTTATTCTGCCTCTTTCTGACCTTTCCTCTGCATCTTTCTGCCTGTTTCTGAGCTCTATTTTGCCTCTTTCCGCTCATTGCTGACCTTTATTTTTCCTCTTTTTGCTCATGTGTCACCTTTATTTTGCCTCAGTCTGCTTGTCTGTCATCTTTATTTTGAATCTTGCTGCTCATTCCTGACCTTTATTTTGCCTCTTTCTGTTCATTTTTGATCTCTATTTTGTCTCTTTTTGCCCTTTACTTTCCTTTTACTTTGCCTCTTTCTGCTTGTTTCTGGCCTTTGTTCTGCACATTGCTGACCTTTATTTTGCCTCTTTCTGCTTGTTTATCACATTTATTTAGCCTCTTGCTCCTGGTTTCTGACATCTGTTTGGCCTTTCTGCTCATTTCTCACAGTTTTTTTGCCTCTTTCTGCTCGTTTGTCACCATTATTTTGCCTCTTGTAGCTCATTTTTGAGCTTTATTTAAGCTCTTTATATTTTGCCCCTTTCTGCTAGTTTCCGGCCTATACTTTGGCTCTTACTGCTAGTTTCTGATCTCTATTTTGCCTCTTTCTGCTCGTGGCTGATCTCTATTTTGCCTCTTTCCGCTCATTCCTGGCCTCTATTTTGCTTCTTTCTCCTCGTTTCTGACCTCTATTTTCCCTCTTTCTGCTTGTTTCTTTCCTTTTACTTTGTGTCTTTCTGCTAATTTCTGACCTTTATTCTTCCTCTTGCTGCTCATTTCTGAGCTCTCTTTTACCTCTTTCTTCTCATTTCTAACCTTTATTCTACCTATTTGTGCTAATTTCTCACCTTTATCTTGCCCCTTACTGCTCATTGCTGTCCTTTATTTGCCTCTTTCTGCTCCTTTCTCACCTTTATTTTGCCTCTTTCTGTTTGCTTGTCACCTTTATTTTGCCTCTTACTGTTGGTTTCTGACCTCAGTTTTGCCTCTTTCTGCTAGTTTATCACCTTTATTTTGCCTCTTTCTGCTCATTTGTCATCTTTAATTGCCTCTTGATGCTAGTTTATCACTTTTATTCTGCCTCATTTTGCTTATTTCTCAGCTTTATTTTGCCTCTTTCTGCTCATTGCTGAACTTCATATTGCTTCTTTCTGCTCCTTTCTCACCTTTATCTTGCCTCTTTCTGTTTATTTTTGACATTTGTTTTGCTTCTTTCTCCTCATTCCCTCTGGAACTCGGAGGGAGCCTCAAAGCCCCCGAGATCCCAGGCAGATGTCCTCCTCCTGCTGGAGCTGGCATTGCTGCTGCATGGAGGAAACTGCAGGAAAGACAGCTCCCTCCATGTAGGAGCAATCGTTTCCTCTCTTTCCCTGCCCTCATGTCAGCTCAGGTAATAATAACAGATTAATTTCAATGGATGTGTATGAGTGAAATCTGAGCCTAAGTATAATGCCCCTATAACCTTTGTTTTTTTCATTTTCTTTCTACTTAAAAAAAAAACGATTTCTTTGCTATAACGTCCCTGTAACCTTTGGTTTTTAAGTGAATTTTTATGTTTTTTTAATGACTAGGCGCGTTTGCAGAGTGGTAAAGAGGACGGAGCCTCCAACCAGCTCTCATCAATCCTATTGTGTGGGATTTACTGCTGATAACAGGAGGGCTTCTTGGCACCCACGGACCCTTAGCTTCTAAAGGGACTTCATCCACAACAAGAAGTATGCCAGGAGGCTTGTTTGCAGAGTAATGGAGAAAGTGGGCGGTCTTCCAAAGATCTCCTAGCAATCCTTCTGCATGGGACTTCCTGGAGGAAGCAGGAGGGGCTCCTGGCCCCCATGGACCCTTAGCATCCAAGGGAACTTTATCCCCCAACAGTACTGTGCCAGGATGTGCATTTGCAGAGTGGTGGGGAAAATGGGAGGGGCCTTGGATGAGCTCTCAGCAATCCTACTGTGTGGGACTGAATGGAGGTAACAGGAGGGGTTGTTGACCCCCAAGGACCTTCAGCAGCAAAGGGGATGTCATCCTCCAACCAGTAGTGCACCTGGAGGTGCATTTGCAGAGTGGTGGAGAAAGGGGGCATGTCCTCCGATGACCTCTCAGCAATCCCACTGTGTGGGGCTTACTGGAGGTAACAGGAGGGGCTCTTGGCCCCAGGGATGCTGAGCATTGAAAGGGACTTCATCTCCCAACAATAAGTGAGCCAGGAGGCATGTTTGCAGGGTAGTGGGAAAAGGGGGCGGGGTCTCTGAGTACCTCTCAGCCATTCCACTGTGTAGGACTTACTAGAGGTAACAGCAGGGTAGTTGGCCCCCAAGGACCCTCTGTAGTCAAGGTGACATTTTTTCCCCAACCAGTAGTGCACCAGTTGTGCACTTGCAGTGGTGGTGACTTGCCTTTCCAGCTTTGTTTTTTACATTTTTTATTTGTTGGGGAAGCGGGCTGCGCGACCACCTCTTCACTGGGCTGATTTAGCCCTGGGATCCCATCTCCTGGGACCAGGCCTTGTTATAAAAAACGATGGCCTTTCTATTTAATTTAAAAAAAATCAAATAAGGAAAGGGGGCTGCACGGTTCCACTTTTGGGCTGATTTCAACCCTGGGTACCCTATCCCCGGGTCCCGGACTCTATTGTGGGTACCCTGGTCCCACGCAGGGCACCCACTCACAACTGTTAGGTGGAGAAGTGTGGCTCAATGGTTAGAGCGGCAGACCCTGATGCAGAGATCTAGCCCAGGACCAGGGTTCAATTCCCCGCCTCGGCGGGTCTTGGGATCAAAATTCCACGGACCTGATAATTCTCGCCTCGGTGCCTATTCCAATCATGGAGTCCCACTCTGCAACTCTGGGCAATAGCTTGCTTAATCTCCACAACGGCCCCCACAACGCTAAGGATGCCTGGCCTCCACCTTGGGGGTCCCCAGAAGTGGACACCGCACAGGGAAAGCCAGGATGGGTTCCACAGCGGTATTCATACAAGCGCCTTGAGACCCTTGAGTAGTGCGCTATACAAGTATCAATTTTATAGTGGGGGGAGCCTGAAGGCCCCCTCTGGTGCTGTCAGCTCCCGCCTCCTGCAGGAGCTGGCATTGCTTCACCGAGAGGGAGCTGCTGAACATACAGCCCCCTCTCTGTGAAAGCAATTGTGATCCGCTTCCAGCAAGCAAGATCACATTTAATTCTCCTGCTTGCTGGAAGTTGAGTGTTTGCTGTAGTTTGGCGGGAGTGGTAAAGCTCCCGCTAAGCCATAACAAACAGCTATGAAGTAGGGGTGGGCACAACGGGACATAGCAGGAGCAGGCCCTGGGGGATGGTGGTTCCCCGGGCTGAGTATGGTCCAGAACAAGGGCTGCGTGGCCCCCCTCCCATTTAAAAAAATTAACTCAGTGGTGGTGGTCCCTGGGGCCTGGAGGTCCCTGAGCCCCCTCCACTAAAACTTGTCTATGGCCTCGGGAGTTTGTGGTCCCCCAGGCCAGGAGGAGATATGAGAGGCCCCCCCCCATGGAATGCAGAAGCCCCAAGGAGGTGGTGGTCCTCAGGCCCCCATTTCCCATTAAACAAGACCCAGGAAGATGGATGTCCCTGGTGCACAATAAGCCCCAGAAGGGGGGGGCTGTATGCCCCCCTCTTATATTTAGAAATGTCCCCCGGACCTGCCCCACCTGGGGGCCGATAATTAATAAAGCGCTGGAGCCTACAATTCTTTTTTTATACATTTTGGCAGAATCCGTGAATCCTGCAGAACATTTAAAAAAAAAGCTTTTTTGGCCCTGTCCCAAGAGGCCTAGGGGGAGAGGGTATTTATATCCTGCCCCCTTTTCTTTTTTTAATGTTTTTTTCTGGAACTTAGCTAAAGCTGAGTCCCAAGATGGCTTCCGAAACTTTCTGGTTTGAAGTGTTGGCATCCAATCAGATCTCATCATGAGATCGGAATGGGTCGTAGATCCTCCGCGACCCTATATATATAAATTGGAAATTTCTTTAAATGACCCCTCAACTACTTAACAGATTTAGACCAAGTCACAAAAAGGCACTTCCCTGAGCCAACATCTGCCTCTCTGCCAAATGTGGTTTAATTCCCTTTAGCCGTTCGGGCTGTAGTTGTGTCTACAGTCCCTAGGGAAATTAACATGGAGGAAAAAGCATTTCGGGACCCCCACCTTTCCCTCAGCCCCCACATGATAGATTACTCCAAAACTCTTAAGACAGCAGCTGAATTGAGTGTCAAACGAGTTTTGTAAATTTTGTGAGGATTTGTCTAACAACGCCAAAGTTATTGCGAAATGAAAAAACGCTTTTCCTATGGAAACTGTATTCTAACTATAACTATCTACAGGCAACCGCCGGTAGCCTATGGCCTTCATCAAGAGGTGAGCACATCAATCAACATATAGAAGTTGACCTATTGAGCTTATGAAAAGTCACCAATAATTATAATCTAATGCATATTTTATGAATACACACATTGCTATGTTTAATAATACTTTACATCACAAAATATATTAATAAAACATTTTTTTTTAAAAACATGATGCATGAGTTTTTAAAATCATTTTTCGAGCCACAAAATGCAGCCACAGACTAACCACAAAGAGTTGCTGCACTCTAGCTGAATACTATACAGATTGGGCAGGCTTAAAAAAAAAAAAAAGTTAAGCTTTCCTGGGATCACGGATTCAATGACCCAGGGAACTTGCTGTGTTTCTTTTAGTGGTGCCCTGCCCTTTCTAGGGGTATCATCAGGGTTATAAAAAAATATAACTAAAAAGCCCTTGCAGAACATTATGGGGTGCTCCTTTCTTAGGAGCAGTGAATAATAAATTATCGGATCCTGCCACTCATCTATTCTATTTTTGTCTTTGTTTTTTAGGTTGTCTCAGTCTTACCCAGGACACCCACACTCTATGTATACTTTGGAGCTGTAGGTGGAGCTCCATGACCCACGTGGACCATGCCATTCGGTTAATTATTCTGGGTACTTTGCTGCCACCCAGGGTACCCACAAATTTGTTAAATGTTGAAGGCCATGGGTGGTAGCCCCAAAGTCCCTGAGACTCTTGCCATCTCCTCGCCAGAATCAATCGTATGTGCCAGCAGGAGCTAACCATTTGTATAACTACTATGGGTGAACTGATGCCATCTGTGGAACCCCCAACCTTGTTAAATGTGGGAGGTTGTGGGGAGATCTCCAAGGTCACCGCAGCCTCAACTGGCTCCATGGCCAGCAGCTATCCTGGGTGCCAGCGAGACCTTCTGCCTAAACAAGAGCAAAGCTATGCTTCCTGCGGATGGGAGTGCAGGATTTAGATGTATACTCCTTACCCACAATACAAGGTAGGGAACAAGATATTGTCCATGGGGATTGGGTCTGTAGGACTCTATCTTTCTTTGGGCCCTCGATTGTATTGCTACCTTTGATCCGTGGCCAAGGCAATACTTAGCCAAATTGCACGGGGTAGTTATGATGCATAATCCAGCACTAAAAGTGTGCACACCTTTTCTTGGTAACGAGAGGAGAAGTGGTTCTGCTACACTTTTCGGACTCACACCCAAGCACAAACTGCCTCATTCAATGGCCGAAAGAGGTTGTGAGGAGACAGAAACTTCCGTGGCTGCAAGAACTGTGTAGTTATAGTTATGTCAGACCTTCCATAGAAAGGGAGTTTTAGTTTTGCTGATAACTGCTTGACCGAAGGATATGCTTGGCTGCCGCACTGTGAAAAAAATCTGCGGTCACCATAAAAGAACTTGAGCCATAACCTGAAAACTAAAAACAAAGGATGTAGAAGGCAGAAAAGGAATCTTAGGGCTAAAGCCTAAACGAAAAAGTGAAATAATGTCACGGTCCTGCGGGAATGCTGTGTGACTCACCTCCGCCCCATGTGGTTCCACATAGTCCTGCAGGAGTCCTGTGGGGGTGCAGCAGGCCCAGGAGACTGGAAGAGACACCCCCTCCCAGGCCCCCCCAAAAAAAATGAAAGCTCAGGTTTCAGGGACTGTGTAAAACTCTTTACAGAGACAGCACTGCCAATACACTCGAAAGCAAAATCGCTCAGATTGTGTGTAGTGCCCACACCCTCTACAGACATAAGCCAGCTTAGGTGGGCAAGCTCCTACTACAGACTGTCTGTGCTCAGTGCATAGACTGTGCTTAGAGCTCACTCCCTCCAGACCTGCAAGCACTATTTGGTGGGCAAGCCCCTACCATGCACAGTCACTGCTGAGTACACAGAATGTGCAAAGATCACACTCCCTCCAAAGACATATGGCCCATTACGTAGGCAAACATATACTATGCACATTCTGTGCTCAGTGCACAGACAATGTGTAGTGCCAACTCCCTCCAGACACAGAAGAGCTCTTAGGTGGGCAAGCCTCTACTATGCATAGTCAGCGCAAAGTGCCTGTGTGTTATTCCATTCTCTCAAGAAACCTAAGCCCCATTAGGTGAACAAGCCCTTACTATGCTCAGTCTCTGCTCCTTGTGCAGACTGTGCATAGAGCCCGCTTTCTCCAGACATGTAAGCGTTATTAGGTAAACAAGCCCCAGCTATACAAAGTCAGGCAAGACTGTGCATAGAGCCCACTCCATCCAGATACCTAGCCTGATTAAGTGTCTAGCACTTATTACGCACATCCTGCAATTACTGCAAAGGCTGTGCATGGAGCACAGTCCCTCCAAACATTTAAATCCTGTTGCACGGTTTCCACTTTTCAGTAGGAACTGTTAGTTTGAGGGACAACATAAACTTTGGAATGATGCCAGACTGATTTTGTGCACCCTATCAGGATATGTTGGCCTATAGTCCTGCTAGCTCACAGTGCTACCATAAGAACCTCCAAACCTGTAAGGTAACAAATTGGTTGGACATCATCAGAACATGACAAACCTGACTCCCCTGGGAATCATGGTAACAGATCTAGAACCTTTTCACGCAGTCACTCGTGCTCACTCAGAGAGATATACAAGAAATATACAATGGGCGTTTTCAATATTTATTGAACCACTGTGATTCTTGTATAAAATATATGCACTGCAATGATTAATAGGCAGAAGCAGACAAAAGTGATTAGCAATATAAGGGCAAGGAAAAGAATGAACGATTCCACCATTGTGCTAAAATAGCTTATATATGCTGGCACTTAAGTACTGGGTATAGGGTACTCCTAATATGCATTCCCAAACCTAGTTGCCCACGGCGGTTGTTCTGTCAAGATTTCCCCACTAGGTGATCTAAATCCCCATTACCTGAAGGCAAGATATGTAGGTCCCCATCTTGGTCACAAGTTGAACATTCCTCCTCGCCGGGGGTAAACAGGTAGCAGCTGTGCTGAAACACCGATAGCGATGACCTCGCAAGACAGCAGAGTGCTCCTCTAATATGAGCTGAGAAGAAAACGTGTATTTATAACAACAGCATCCATGATTCCGTTTGGAGGCTTCAGCCAAGCTGACATTGTTTATTGTCTCTGTGATAGTGCTGTTGCCTTATGGACAAATAATAGCAACTTTACACAATGTGTGTACAGGCCTTATACTGAATGTTCAAGGTGTCGTGATAGTGTATAGTAAGCAATGTGGTTTCAAAGAAACTAATCCTGCACTGGCAAGCAAGCAAATGTGTGTCAGAAGTAATTTTTGGGAAAAAGAAGACAGCTTTAGAATGCATACATGTAAAATGGTGGTGTTCCCGGGCCTAACTTAGCCACATGACAACCTGATTAAGTGGCCAAGCGCCTACTACTCACAGTCAGAACTGAGTGTATAGATTGTGTGTAGAGTCCACTTCCTCCAGAGACCTAAGCCCCAATAGGTAGGCAAGCCGCTTCTATGCACAGTCAGCGCTCAGTGTGCAGACTGTACGTAGAACCCACTCCCTCAAGAGGCAAGTCCCATTAAGTGGGCAAACCCCTACTAAACAAAGTCTGTGCTCAGTGCAGATTATGCATGAAGCCCACTCAGTCCAGAAACACAAGTGCTAGTAGGTGGGCAAGCCCCTGCTACTCACACTCAGCACTGAGTGTGCAGCCTATGCGAAGTGCTCACTTCCTTGTGAGACTTAAGCTCCACTAGGTGTTATGCACAGCCTGTGCTCAGTATGGAGACTGTGCCTAGAGACCACTCCCTCCAAACAAGCAAGCGCTATTAGATGGGTAGCACCAGAGACCTAAGTCCCATTAGGTGGGCAAGCCCCTTCTGTGCACAATCAGTGCTCAGTGTGCAGACTGCATAGAACCCACTCCCTCTAATGATGCAAGCCCCATTGGGTGAGCAGGCTCCTACTTCACTCAGCCTAAATTGTCTGCGCTTTGTGGAAAGCCCACTCCCTCCAGGCACCCAAGCCAAATGAGTTGAGCAAGCCACTACAAAGAGGCTCTACTGTCAGTGCAGCTAATGCATATACAGCTTACTCTCTCCACATACTCAAGCCTCCTTACCTACTAGTCAGGTATGTTCATAATATTTTAATTTTCATTACAAAAACACTAAACCTTCACTGAAAAAAACAAAAGTTAAAGTGACCTTACATTTAGGGATGGTACTAATTTGGTTGTTTACTTTAAAAAGAAAATCTAGAAATTAAATGACAAAATCAAAGGTTAAAATGACGTGATAATTATATCTTTCTTTTCGTTAAAATAAAACATAAAAATTGACTGAAAACAAAACAGATTAATGTGAGCAAGGTGAAAGTGTCAGTTAATATACAATTTTAATATAAAATATAAAATGGCAATTTGCACATGTTCACATTTGCTCCACGGCAGGTAACGCAGCCATCAGACCCTCCTTACAGAGTCTTTCGAGTGGACTGAGAGTTAGGGATGTCATAAAGCGGAAGATAGGTAGGTTTTTATTGTATTTATCAAATCATTTAAAAAAAAAAGTCTGTTAAAATAGGAAATCACACAAATTCGTTAAGAATCAATGTTCGGCTTTTTTCCAGGTGAATGAAGTTGGATTGCCAGATGAAGTCGGTGTTTGTTGTATTTTTATGTTTGTTTCGTCCTGGGTATGATTTAAAGCTGCTTTGAAGCCCTAAGCAATGTAACTATGTTCGGGCCAACTGTAAAACGGGAATCTATAGAGTACGTGCATTTTCAGACGAAATCAGGCCACTTTCTGTTCCACCAACGTCATGGAAAAAGGGCTTTCTGGAAATGATAGCCAGTGCTGTGTATTAGTGCTTATCTGCTGGAGTGCAGGCAACGCTGGGCCACCAGGGGTTACTAAGGTATGGAGCAGCGGCTGCTGCTGCTTCCCTTGCCTCCTAACTGTGGCTTTAAAGTGACTTAACATAACATGCATTGTCCAAGCCAATAGGTCCGGCTTTAATGTAGTAATACATGTCTGCAAAAACGGGCATGCATACAGGCTGATTGCCTGTATTGGCACATTAGTTCCAGAACATTTGACTTCTCTAATGCTTGTTTACTCAGCCTATATCATGGCCCGGCTGTAGATTCTAGGATTTCATGGAAAAGTAATTTAGCGTGCTCGACTGTCCACAGTGCTTTCGCAATGGACATCAGAAGATTGAAAACTCATCCAGGCTTTGTCTATATTGGAATTTGAAAATCTGTTTAAATTACACATTCAACCACTAAACTAATGTTCAACCTCAGAGAGCAGTGTATCCTTGTGGCATTCTTCATTCACAACACAGTGGGTCTTATTTCCAGGCGTTGTCAATACCTGGTGGGCCCCTTTCTTTTAACAAAGACTCACATATACGAGAATGTCTTCAGTGTAGTGTCTCACAGCTGAGGGCATTCAGCATGGGTTGTGTGTCTGCATATAGCCTGATTTGCAGTTGGGTGCTCATGGCACACCCTTAGATATATGGAGGAACTGCCAAAATCAGAAGAGAGCTCCCCAATGGAATTTTTTCCGTGTGATGGACCCATGGTGGACAAAGTTCCACCACCGGATTTTACTCGTGATTTACCACCTTGCTTAGAAATCAGACGAATATCCATTGGCAGCCAACTCTAAATGGGACACATAGGGGGGTCATTAGGATGACGGGCGGACTTAGTCCGCCCGCCATCTTATCGGAATTCAGGACCGCCCGCCATAAGGGCAGGGGTCCCGTGGGGGGTACTAGGATGCGCCCCCACAGTGGTGGGCGCATCCTGCATTTATAACGTTATGGCGGGCGGTGCTCTCTGCACCGCCCGCCACAATGCTATAAATGCATGTATGCATTTGCATACACAAAGCGGCAGGCACCGCGCGGTGCCTACCGCATTGTATATGCAAATGCAGTGGGGTTCCACAGATACCCCCCGTGTGCACCCCCCACCCCTCCTTCACTTTGGGGGCCCGCAGGGGGCCCCCAAAGTGAAGACCGCATGCCGATGCCGCCACGGAAAGGCATCTGTCCTGGCCCATCGTAATATGGCTGGCGTTGTCTAATAGACACCGCCACCATATTAAACCTTTTCCGCCCGGCCGCAAGGCGACCGGGGCGGAAAAACGGTGGACGGTCTTTCCGTCCGCCGCGGTCCCCCCCCGCCATACTAATATGGTGGGGGGTGGGGGTTTAAGGGGAGGATGGCGGAATGTGCTTCAGTGATTAATTTGAGTGTGAGCTTTCTGTCACTCAGACATATACATGGAAACTGTTGTTTGTCCTTTCTCTGGGTTGAAAGAAAGTTGGAAAAGATGCCACTGTTGTGCTATGGAGTCACCTCTCAGAATATATCCATCTTTGTGCCATATCAATGGCAAACCTCACTGAGGAGCCCAAATAGAACAGAATTGGTCTGGGGTTGCATTTGCTCTCATCCTTCCTGGCCGTTCGGCCTGGACTGTTCCTTCCAGAGCAGGGGAAGACTACTTTGCATATAGCTACTCTCTGACTAGAGAAACAATGGAATGGAATATGGCCCTAGTGATCAGATGTAGGTGAGATTATTTACACCATTCCTTCCTTTCAATTGGCACTCATTATGAGGGGCCTGGGAAATGGGCTGGATTTTCTCCATTCCTGAAATGACTGATACCAGGATGCCAGTAATTCTGGGAGGGTGAGAATACTTTGGCCATTACAAGTTGAACACTGAAGTGAGGAAATACTGGGGGAGTCTGTCATTCTGGGTTCAATGCCTCCAGTAATTCCTCAATCACACAGATGTCTCCTGCTTTCAATACGAGAAATCTCTATATGAAAATAAAGAGATCTTTGGAAAAGCTGCAAATCTCATTGTTCTAATGGGGCTGATAACTACTGCTACCGGTCCCATCTGAATTAAGAGGCCCCTTGTAATGAGGGTCTTTGTCGTATGTTGAAGGATGTCAATTTGGCAAACAAAACAACACAGTGATCTCAGGTGAAATTTAAGTAGGACTAGAAGGGCACATTCTTTTGGGTAGATTTACTAACTATTCCCACAATGCAGTGCCACAAACTTCGTTTGCAATGCTGCATTGCTCAAGGAGGCAAACGCAACCCAGATTTGTATCTACCAAGTAGTGTTCTGCTACTCTACTCCCATACACTAAGCTGTAACTGGGCTGCTTTGTACAATCCATTGCCTTGACCCATAGTGCGTAGGTGAGTGTGTGCTATCTAGTAATGGATTTGTACTAGAACCATACCTTTAAAGTACATATTCGAATACTAAAGACAAACTCAGAAAGATCCCAGACCTTGGATGTGTGTTGTGCTCTTTAGTACACAGTGTTGTTTTTTAGGAGAAATAAAATGTTTTTACTAGTTAATGCTTTTATTTTTTTATTTTTTATTTTTTTAGTTAATGCCTTCTTCAAGGAGGCATTGTTTGTGATGTAATGCCTGATCTACCTATCTTAGTGGATCGGGTTTTATGGTGTATGATTTTGGAATTCATAGAGCAGGTAGTCTCCCAAAGGTATATTGGTGCTGATACTCAAAGGTAAAAAGGACACGTACCCAGAGGGCTATGCGTCAGAGCCAAACACCTTCCTAAATTACCAGGTTTTCAATGAGTCCCTAGAAATATCCAGAGATGACAATAAATGAATATGCAAAGGAAGAGAGTTCCATACTCCAGGAGACAGGATCGAGAAATTGCATCCATCACTCCTGGATTTAGAGGTAAAACCTGTGGGTGTCTGCACTGATCTTTCCAAATAATGCCCTAGTAAAGCTCCCTTGATGCAAAAGCAGCAAAAAGTGCTTTTTGCACTTGGAAAAGTGGACCTTTGCAGGACAAAATTCAATGAGGTGCTTTGCATCACTTTGCTGTGTCGTAAATCTGAGCTCTGGTGTAAAGCTCAATCCATCAGGTAAATTGCCACAAGGGAGACCATCCTTTTTCTTCCTGCTTCATAAAATCAGTAAATCATAAAGATTTTACAGCTATACAAATGTGATGGTTTGGAAGCTCAACTGCAGGCACACATCTCCATTCATAACTAGGGATCCCGGTTGTATGGTATTTATTTAGTTAACATTTCCGTCTGTATTAATCCATATACACACCCTGCAACAGGAATTCTTTCAAAATTGAAAACAGAAACTTTTGAAGGTCTCAAAACAATAGCCCAAGTCTTTACTGTACTGATGCGTGTTTATTTCGTAGCTTCACCGCTCTATTCCACACACTCGTTTTACAACAGACTTCCTCAGGGCTTGTAAGTTTATTTATTTAATTATTTATTTATTTATTATAGGTTTTGTATAGCGCTAGCTGGACCCGAGGGTATCAGAGCGCTTCACAGCAGGTAAAATAATGTGCCTTAACGGCGATGGAAGATTGATAACTGGACAAGTCAATGGCATTGCAAATAACATAATCATACAGATCATATGTCTACGAGGGTGAGGGGTACTAAGAGCATCCCCATGCAGTTCAGGTGGCCTCAAGGAAGAGGGCTTTGAGTAAATTCTTGAATTTCGGGAAATGGGAGGTCATTCTGATGTGGGGAGGGATGGCGTTCCAAATCCTGGGTGCATTGCCTGCAAAGGATTTACTTAAAGTTTTGCGTTTCCGCGCTTTCAAAGGGATGAGAAGAAGCGTGTTGGAGCTTCTGAGGTTCCTGGACTGGCCAGCCCTTTTGAGTTTCGCGGCCAGGTATTCTGGTTTGCCTGTGTGGAGGGCTTTGTGCGTAAGACATGCTGTTCGAAAGTTGGCTCGTTCTTCAATAGGGAGCCATTTCAGATCCTTGAGCGCGGGGGAAATGTGGTTGAATTTCTTGGTTCCTGTGACCATTCTAGCCGCGGCATTGAGGGTGATTTTCAAGGGGCCAAGGTGTGATTTGGCTGAGCCGGCCAGGGCTGCGATTCCATAGTCAATCTGGAGAGCACCAGTGCTTGAGTGGCCTGTTGAAGGTCCTTTGGAGGCAGGAAGGGTTTTATTTTGTAGAGAAGTTTCAGATTGAGGAAAGCGCTTTTGGCGGAGTTCGTGATGTGTTTTTTCATGTTTAGTTTGGGATCTAAGGTGATACCTAGGGACTTGACCGAATCTTTCGGCTTGAGGGTGCCATTGAGGGCGTTGATGGCTTTGAGCCATTCTTCAATTTGGGGGTTTTCGTCTCTGTTGAAGATGAGTAGAACTTCAGTTTTTTCTTGATTAAGCTTTAAGTGGTTTTGTGAGAGCCATTGTTGAACGTCTTTGAGCATGTAGTTGAGTTTGAGAATGTCGTCCATAGAGGTGGTTTCCAGATAGAGCTGCGTGTCATCAGCGTAGAGGTGGAAGGGGATGTTGGAATTCCTGAGTATTGTGATGAGGGGTTCCATGTAGATATTGAAGAGTTGGGGGGAGAGTACTGACCCTTGTGGGACTCCTCTACTGACGGGTAGGGGGTCGGATTCAAAGTTTTTGATTTTTACTCTTTGCGAGCGATTGTGGAGAAAGGAGGAGAACCAGTTCAGTACCGTCAATTCCAAGCCTGCTCTTTCTTGCAGGACTTTTAGGAGCAGTGTGTGATCGACAGTATTAAATGCGGCCGAAAGGTCAAGGAGAATGAGAAGGCAGCATTGGTCTGAGTCAAGTGATTTGTCTAGATCGTCTATGACGTTTAGGATGGCAGTTTCAGTGCTGCATCCTTTTCTGAAACCCGATTGGTGGGGGTCAAGGAGCTTGATGTTCTCTAAGTGTTGGGTTAGCTGCGGGAGAACACATTTTTCCAGTGTGTTGGATAAGAGAGGAAGGTTTGAGACGGGTCTAAAGATGTTCATAACTTCCGTGTCCAACCCTATTTTTTTTAGTAGCGGCGTGATTTGGCCGACCTTGAGGCAGTCTGGGATAATTCCCGAGCTCAACGAGCTGTTGATGATTTTGCACCAAATTGGGGCTAGGGTGTGTTTCAGGACTTTGGCCAGGTTTATAGGAAGCTGATCCTGGGAGTGGGATGATGGTTTGGCGTTGGCGATCAGGGTGATGATTTCTGCTTCCTGAATCGGCGTGTAGACGGACCATTGAGTGGGTGGGGTCAATAAGGTGTGGTCAGTCAGTGATGGAGTCTTGGTCTCCCTGAGAAAAGAGGGGTTTGTGCTGAGAGAGAGGTCGATCAAGATGATTTTTTCGTTAAAAAAGTTGTCGAAGTTTTCGCATTGTTTTTTGGAGGACACTGAAATGGATGTAATAGGTTTGGAAGTTTGGCTTCTGATGATGCTGAAGAGCTCTTTGGGACGTTTTTTTGCGTTATCTAGACCGGAGCAGAAGAAGGAAGATTTTTTTTCCTTGATGAGTTTGTAGTAGTTTCTGCGTGACGTCTTGAGTTGTTCGCGGTGTAGGGAGGATGGATTGCTCCTCCAGATTCTTTCAAGGGATCTGAGAAGTCTTCTTTCGTCATTGATGTCCGTGGTGAACCACAATCTCGATGGAATGTTTCTGTTTTTTTTTAGTTTCAATGGCGCAAGGCAGTCAAGGGTGATCGTCATGTTGGAGTGGTAGAGAGAGGTGAGGTCAGTGGTTGAGAGGTGCTCCGTTGAGTTCGGAAGGAGAGTGCTTAGTTCTTCTTCCAGGATGATCTATGGGACTTGGGCAATGTTCCTTATCCACTTCGATTTTGGCTAGGGAAGAAAGGGTATCGTTCATGCCTCGGACCAGCATTGCGATCTGAGCTTCCAGAAGGGTGAGACGGTGCGATATATTGTTTGTGTGAGTAGAAGGGGGAAGGAGGATGGTGTTCTGTGTAGGGGGTGTGAGTGCGCATGGAGCGGTGTTACTGTAAAGGAACGGGGCGTGGGTGAATTGGTGTCGACTCATCTTGAGGGATATGTGAGGGTGAGCCACGGGTGAAGATAATTTTAGGGGGGATCGAGGTGGGAGGAGGCTACAGTGTGGGGGGTTGGGTGTGAGCGCCAGGGAGCCATTGGGGATGGGAATGTGAGTGGGGCTCTAGTGATCTGAATTTCATTGTTGGGGGTGTGTGGTGAAGCAAAGTGGAAAGAAAAGAAAATATCACCACAGAATTATAGTCATATCCAGAACGTAACAGGATTTGGTGCAAAGTAGTATCTATCCTCTCATATTTGAAGTTTGTAGGAACTCAGTGTTGGGGTACTATCTTTGAAATTAGATTCAGAGCTACTACATAGTTCATGTACCCCAGAGAGACAGTATGGAGGCTTTCATGGTGTACTTTCATAGCTTGAAGTACACCACTGGTAAAGTCCCTTTAAAGTTTGCTACTCCAGGCTTGTCAGGAATATACTACATTGTAATAGTTGGGTTCCGGGCAAGGAAAGGACACCATTTGATATGAAGACCTCGTCTCGTCTTTATTTTCCGTCTCATTGTCACCAGAATTCACAGGACCAGAGGGGCAGCTCTCATACTGGGCTTGACGTTAAAGAGAACGCCTTGGTCCCAGCAATGACACACAATTTATCACTTCCCTAATGGAAGCTAATGGGTTTTTTCTAGCAGGTCGAAATATGTCAATTTGTACTGGCTTTTCTCATGAAAGGTCATTAACAATTTGATTAAAGGCAGGCCGACTCAAGAGAGCTCTTTTATATTGGTTGACAGCTGACTGAATTTAAGGTGACAGTTTATATAATCTTGCAAAAGACAGATTTGGAAGTATTCTTTCCAAGTAAATGCAAATCGTGCTATTTTTTTTTTTTTTTTTAAACCTTTATTGTACAGAGAAGGCTCACAAATACGGGCCTACAACCCAGCGGGCTGGCCACCACTAATAAGGAACATAGGCAACAATACAGAAACGCATACAGAATATCACAACAAATCATACAGGAAATAAGGGCTAAAAGCCATATAGCAACCAGCAGGGACAGGATACGAGAAGGTTGATTTTCTAATATAGAAACGGGTACGACAGGATAATAACAGGTAGGAAGTCTCGGAGGGCCGTGGTGGGCCGCGAACAGCCGCGGTAGAAGATACAGGATAACTCAATAATGACAAACACCTATCGGTAAAGGCAGAAAATGAGTCGCACCAGAAAAACAGTGGCAACCGCCGTTCAATGCCCACCCACCACAATAGGAACGTATCATATCAAACAGAGTCGGAAAAAGCATATCAAATAAAGCCCTCCGTCACACAACCCAGGGAATTAAGAAAAAAAAAACCCACGAGAGGGGGGAGGAAGGGAGGAAAAAGAGGGAGAAGGGGACAAAAGGCCAAAGGAAGAACGCCACCTCAAGCACGCGCCCCATGGCAAACGAGGCCGGAAACCACAAATCGGTATACAGAACCGGTAGTAACCAGAGCAAAATTAAATAGTGAGCCGAAGTCACAGTAAGACGAAACGGCCAGCGCACCAATAATAACCCACCCAGGGGGACACATGCTGAGACCGCGTCCCGAAAAAGAGGACACACAAGAGCCATAGAACCAAAAAAGTAAGAAAAATAAGGGGAGAAAACCCCCCAAAAAAAGGACAGACCCCCCCCACCCCGCAAGCCCACCCTGCACCCCTGCAGAAGGCTATGGCCCACCCCCCAGCAGCGTGCCTGTCGCCCTAATCAGAACCCGAAATATAGAAGAGCTAGAGCAAGATAGAACCATAAAGACAAAAAAAAAAAGGGGGGGGGAAAGAAGGAATAAGGGAGGAAAGAACACGGGAGAGGGCCATAAAACAGAATCATAGGCTCCCACCCTCCCGTCCGAAACATCAGCGTCCACGGGAAGACAAAGAATCTAAGGACACAGACCAGGAATACGACAAAAATCCGACATGATCATACCGTACTAACCGATCATCCAACCAGTACAAGACAACAGTCCACAAAGGCAAAATCGTCTCATCCCTGTCCTTTTCTTTCCAATTCTGCAGCAGTCCGCCTCACGAAGAACCCGACCACAAGGAACAGGAGACAGAGAACAGGGAGGTCAAATTTCAATCCGCAGAAGATGTTTCGTGCACAATTCGAATGATCCGGAGCAGTCAGAAACCATTGTACACAATGCAGGCACAGTTCCGAAGATGATCTGAGGAAAGCCGACCCAACGGAGCCAGCACAGGATCCACGTTCGGCCATTCGAGGAGATGAAGAACAGGAAGAACCACCAAGACCGGCCCGGACAGGACTCGGCCCACCGACCCACAGCACAGGAGAGAACACATCACGATGGAGGGCAGCGGAACTCCGCAGATCCGCAGAAACGGCAGCCACCGGGTCCATAATTTCCAGGATAGAACCAGCCGCACCCAGCGGCGACGTAGCCGCACACGCCAGGGAGGGCTCAAACGGCCCAGCGAAACTAGCCTCCTCCAGGTTAACAGCGGGTGCGGCTACAGGAGTACCCCAGGAGCGTAGGGCGGCGAGGATGTCCGCAAGTGTAGGAACACCTTTACAGTATCCGGTTTCTGTGCCACAACGTGGACCACCGCCACCCATCTCGGTCCGGCTGAGATAAACAGGGTCGTCCGCCATCTTGGAAGCCCGGCGGGGTCACAGCGATCCCCGACCGGGCCACAGCAAGGCATACGGAATTCAGTTCACCACCAGCAGAGGCACGTCCAGAGCAGGAAGGGGGGCCACCAGAAGAAGGAGGATCGCCGGCCCCCCAATGCCACCGGCCCCGTTCTTCGAGTCCGGGCGGAGGCACTCAAAATGGCCGGACCGGAGAACAAAGGGGGGGACAAGCCACATCCACGGTCAGTCCCGTCAACAGAAGGCAGCGCCTCCACCCCAGGCCGCGGGACCGCCCGATCAGGCCAGAAAGCCACTACCGGCCCCTCTGCACAACCGCCTCGTCGGCCGAGCCCACTGCGCCATCAAGGACCGGCCATAGCGTAGCGCCCCGTCCGGGCGCCGCCAAGGAGACTCAGGCCAGTCCGCTCCGGAGGCCCCGAAGCGAGCGAAGGCACAGTTCCGGAACCACGGCACCCAGAGACAACAGGAACAGACGGTAAGTGTCTATAAATCGCCGTAGATCCACAGCATAGCAGAAATTGTCTTCCCGGGGCAGGATAAAGGCAGGATTTATGTTTCGAACAGGAAAGTTGACAGAGCCGAGCTAAAGCGCGGCCATCTCGGACGCGAGCTTGGCTCCTCCCCCCAATCGTGCTATTTTTATCGCAATCACCTGTACCTTTGACATTGAGTATATTTGCTACACAAAGGATTTTAAAAAATGCATGCTTTTATCGAATACACAGTCTGTTATCCAAAAACATGAAAGTAGTAGAGAAGTAAGTATAATTGTTTGGGCCATTTAAAGCACATCATGGTTGCAAAGGAGCTGTAAGCCAGCACACAACAGACATGTTGCATGTTTGCACTTTTCATGAACCGTATGGCCTTATTTATGAGGAATTGGCATAGGGCAGTGCCGCAAGTCTTCTTGATATGCTGCCCTATGCCAACGTGAAATGGCAGTTATGCACCGTATTTATGAAATGGAGTGCATTCCTGTCCTTTCCTCCTGAGCTGGCGCAAAATGTGCTGCCTACCGCAAACATAGGCACCCTTGCACCACAGTGCAAGGGTGCCTCCGTTGCAGGCAGGATTGTTTTTATGCAGGAAGGGGCACATTCCTACACAAAACAATCCTGAGCGGTGTTTTCCTCTTACAAAGTGTGGCGCAGAATGCAGCACACATGGAAAGAAGAAAAAGGCTAGGAGAAATAAAAATATTTCATCTTGTTACGTCTGCTCTGGGGAGGCGTAAGGATTTGGCACTGCCAGGTTTATGTGATTATGTAAATCTAGGGTATTGTCAAAATCCATTGGTGTTGTATGGAAAAATCCACTGTAATGCCCATGGAATGCCTGCTTGATGCAGAGTAAGGCAAGGCAGAGACTTGCACTGCTTTGTCTTGCTCTATATCTATGAGGCCATGCAAAGATACGCAGAGTAGCTTTGTGTTGTCCCATGGACATGATTGAGAGACGTGCACCGCCAGAGCATCAATAAAAGTGACGCCCAGACGGTGCAAGCCTCTCATAAATAACCTCCACAGTTTGCCACTTTGGAAGTTAAAATTAGGGGTGGGCATAACTTTTGTAAATCTGTGTAGCATATTCACATGGAATTACCATAAAATTCAGCAAGAGTACATGGAATTTTGGAGAAGTGTAATTCTGTTTTTTGCACTATTTCTTAGTGCACAAATGCCCCATCACATCCAAAATGGATGTGAGGATACACTATACACTAAGAATAGCTCTACATGCAACAGAACACGACTAGCAAGCATGAGCGGATACTTTCGCTGCTAAATATACTCAAGGAGTAGGATTTTTCCCCAAGTGACTACCAGCATTTAGTGCTATTTTCTTAGTGCAAAATGCACCTTGACACCAACAATGGATGTGTGGATGCATTTTTGCTCTGAGAAATAGTGCTAAATGCAGGAGAATACACATAGCGAGCATGAGTGGCCACTAACGGTGCTAAATGTGCTCTTGCGGTTGTATTTTCCCCACAACTTACATGAGCACTACTAATAACCTAATTACAGGTAATTCTATGTCAAACAGTAACACAGAATTACCAAAATTACTCAAATTGCTGCTGCACTTTTAAAATTACGCACAGGCCTAGTGAAAATCAGGCTGCGAGGGGGAGGGTAGGTAGTATCTGGCCACATTATAGCAGTAGATGATATTTTTTCCAAATTTCCCCTGCCCCAACACCAGCGTAACATAAACATCATAGGAAAGGAGTAACACAGTAATGACTACAACACACAAAAGGCAAAATAGTAAATGAAAAAATACAACTAGAAACATCTGAATGATGGACTAATCAAAAGAACGGGTCACTTACTATACGTTGATTGTGAGTAATTTCATGTGTTCCTCTATAAAGGCATATTGTGAACCTTAAAAAGTATGTGAATAAAAAATTGGCAATTGATATAAATAGCGTGATGTTCCCCCCCCTAAAAAAAATCTTTAGGAGTGAGTTTTGAAACTCATTTTTCAATGATTTTTGGAACAACCATGTTCGTTGGCTTTGTTGACTGGAAGAACCTATCACTATGCTGGTCAGTGAAATAGAGACGTTTTAAGGCATGGGCAAAGTGGGCTCTGGCCCAGGGCCCCAGACTTTCAGGGGGCCCGTGATAGAGCCAGCTCTGTTCTGCAGGGTCTTGAAACATTCTTCAGCAAATTGTTATAAATACCGTTTTCCTTTCATCTATTTTTAATGTGGGTGATGTGTGAAAATCTATTACAGACATTTTGCAGAGGAATGTTATGTTTACGTTGTATGCAACATCCATAAAATTATTCCTTCGGAACAAAAAAAAACTCACATATGAGAAACAGGAGGATCTCAAAGAAGACTATTTGCAGTACTATTAGTGAGCTGCTGCTGTGTTACAATATGAAAAACATGCTATCACTACCCCAGACTATTAGATATTAACGTATTTAGAATTTGGAGAGTTCCTGTGCACTGTCAGTGAGCTGGCCAAAGAGGGCGTGAAAGGCCTGACATTGGACCATAAATTCAAAGCTGTTCAGATCAAGGCTCCGCCAAAATAGGTTTGCCCCAGGGCCCCGAAAATCCTTAAGAAATCCCTGTTAGTGATAGCAAACTTAAAACCAAATCACATATTTTTAATTGCAGTGGCTGACAATATAGCCCCCAATGTGAACCCTAGCGCTCAGTGTAAACAGTCATTGACAAAGACAATACGATCCAGCTATTTTAGTTGAATGTGTTCTTCATAATGCACTGGCCCTATATTGTGTTATATGAGTACATGTGCAAGACATAACACGTACACAAGCATCTTTAGACACACAGACAATACACGGATACACAGAGGTACATATCAGTTCATAAACTTTATTCGGATAGACATTGTATCCATAAAAGTACAGCATAGTAAAAATGTAACTGACAAACGAAGAGTAACAATAAATGCTTATACATTTTTTTACAATGATAAAGCACAATAACACAAATTGTAGATAAAATGGAGAATCCCTTATAAAAAAATAAATCACTAGAATATAGAGAAATCGATCCCTCCAACAATTAGAACTCTCCATACGTTACTAAAAACTCAAGGGTTGAGCATTATCTTACGTGACCGAGTGGCAATTCTCAGAAATGTACTTACACGAAGACAAGCTCTTCATCAGTCATGGCAAGCATACTTAAATAGGCAAAGTCCAAATTAATCGGCCTGCTCCGATTAAAAAAAGGGTAAAGGAGCCCCTTGGTGTTTTTCATGTAATATTTGCAGAAGAACAAAAAGTGTAGGGTTGATTGGCCACTCACCCCATCACATGGACAGGGTACTAAGTCAAGTTTTGAGTGATAGCCAAGGGGAAAACACAATGCCAATGTAACTGTCCCTGCTCTCAAGCGGAATAGTAGACTCCTTTCCCAGTAACTCATAGGTAGGGTAAGATAATTTGGTAAGGGGTGGCAGTGCCGCTCAAGAGACATATAACTGAAAACATAGGGTTTCTTCGATTTCAGCGCAATTCTTTCTGTACTATATAACAGATAAAGAGCGCTTTTAAGTTCTTTTTTGTGCTGGGTTTCGGCTTTACTGGAATGTAAGAAAATGCAGCCTTTATTGACGCTGCATAAAGTCTGATACACTTCAGAGAGCCAGGGAATATTCATCCCCTTCTCACACTTCAGACAATCAGTGATAATATCTCTGGTTAGAGTCGCTGCCTGGTTCTTGCAGATCGATAACCAGCAAAGGGCTGGTCGGTTATGTATAAAATCAGTTATATAGTTAATTCTCTGTTGCAGATGTATTGTGGAGTAGAGATTGGAATACCCAGCAGTGTCCTGCAGAACTTGTTTTCTTCCTGCTGGATGCAGGAACTATTTGCTGTGCCCCAAACCTCAGCTCCATAAGTGGCCACTGGGACACATTGTAGTTTAAACCTTTTTAAAATAGCTAAAATGGCACCTGTATTCTTTGGGCAGGGAAAACTAAAAATCGAGTGGATGGTCTTTGAGAACTTGCTCCTGAAATAGGTGAGATGCTCAGTCCAGGAACCATTTGCAGCAAAAACCACACCAAGATAGGGGAATTTACAGGTGCTTATCAGTTTTTGACTGCGAACAACAATGGCACTAAGCTGGCGTTTCCGTGGGCCACATGACATTAAAAATGATTTGTTAAAATTAACACTTAGGTCCAAGCTATCCATATGTTTAACAAGGGACTGTACTAGAATGCGCAGAGAATTTGGGGTGCGGCATATAAGCACCACAACATCTGCGTATAGTAGTACAGGGAGGGGTTTCCCATCAATCATAGGAACATCTTGAGACATGGATACTAGTGATTTATTCAATCCATTGATATAAATGATAAAAAGAAGGTCAAGACACACCCCTGCCTGACCCCCCTTCCAACCTTGATTGGTCCTGAAACCTCTCCACCTCTGCCAATCCTCACCTGAGCCTGAAGGTCTTCATGAAGATATGCCACAAAATGGACCAGAGGCTCATCCAGCAGGATAGACCACAGCTTTAACCTATTGACAAAGTTAAAAGCTGAGGATAAATCCATAAAAGCCAAATAGACTGGAGAATTCTGTGTGATGGTGTATTTCCCAAATACAAGGCTATGGTTAAGGCATTGTTCATTAGTGCGGAAGCCTAACTGGCAGGACTCTAAAATACTACATTCCTCTGACCATTCCAGGATCTTATTGTATAAAACTCTGCTCAATATTTTAAGGGT
Source organism: Lissotriton helveticus (assembly GCF_964261635.1). NCBI lineage: Eukaryota > Metazoa > Chordata > Amphibia > Caudata > Salamandridae > Lissotriton > Lissotriton helveticus. The sequence continues at coordinate 493,145,377 of NC_136063.1, forward strand.
GTTATCAATGAATTAAATAGGCCTATAATTACTGGGCTGCAACTGATCCCCCTTTTTAAATATTGGGACATTAATACTCTTTGCCCAGGTATTGGGTAACGGAGTATGCGTTAGATCATTAAAAACGTTCAGGAGGAGCGGGGCCCAGAAATCCGGTTTCCATTTAATAAGATCTATTGGTAGCCCATCGGAGCCAGGGGCCTTATTCCCAATGCTCTGGTGAATAGCTTCTTCTACTTCGGCAAGTGTTATCTGGATACTGGTAAAAGGACCATGTTCATGCTGGTCGGGCTCCAATAAGGGAGTAGCATAGATTTTAGAAAATGAGTTTCCCAGGATTGACTGTCAGTGAGCTGGCCAAGGAGGGCATGAAAGGTCTGACATTGGACCATAAATTCAAAGCTGTTCAGATCAAGGCTCCCCCAAAAATAAGTTTGCCCCAGGGCCCGAAAATCCTCCTTTGCGTTTGCTTATTGTTCCAAGGGCTCAAACAATCCAATTATAGCACCGCAAGATAGCACACTATCAGACAATATATAATAATTGAAATCGTATTGCATTGTAACACAAATGGAAAGAATGTTCCTTGGTGATGGATACCAGAGAGGTGGCCCGCCCAGCCTCTTCCGGCCCCTGACGGGCTCAGACTGATCCGCCCTTGGTCCGGGCTGCGTCCTATGCGTGTCTTGCGCCGCGGGGGAGTGGCTGTGCTATAAGCGCGTTGGCCACACTTCCCCCTCACTCTTGGCAGCTGTTGTGTGGAGCAGTGCACTCTGGGGGTTGCAGTCCTCCCCTGAGTGTGCAGGTATAGCGGGAAGAACCGGGAAGAAACAGCGTAGCCCCTGGGACCCTCGTCCCACCAGGAGTTCTTCAAAGATGTGGTTGGTGGCGCTTTGCAAGCTGCGGGCACGAACAAACAGCTGAGAACACCAAATCAGATATCAAACCAGGAAAAAAGAGAGCTGAAAACACCACTCAACCACAAACCCTTAACCAATGCGACGCAGCTTCCAAACATGAGCTACTCCCCTCAGAAATGACCTGAGGAGATGTCAGAGCTCTCTGGGACTGGTAGTCCTTTGCATGCGCATTGAATACTTCAGCAGTGCTGGCGGTGCTGGCATGCGTGAGCCCTGGGACTCCTGTCCCACCAGGGCTCAAGAGAGAAAATGGCAATGACCCCAGATCACAGGTCGGCAGAATCAGTACAGCAGAGGTACATATAAACACAGACAGCACGCATACAGCCACAAATTTAGGAACAAATGCAGACAGTGGGAGTTGCTATAAAAGATGCTTTATCTCTACCTGACTACCGAACCATGCGCGACCAAGATCCATAAGTTGGCACTCACATTAATCTCCTGTATGGGACCCAGTCTCCGGGCAGTGTCTTGTGAATGTGAAACACTTGAGAAAACTCTCATGTACCAGTGCAGATTCTAGGCAGTCTATTGTGCGTGGGAGGCACCCCCAAAGTGGTCAATATGTATGGAGGCATCCTCAGAGCAGGCTCTTGCCTGGAGGGCTCACTTGGCAAGACATGGGAAGCCTGTCATGATGGTGGTCACATGCAGAGACTTATGTGGGGTGCTTTCAGGCAGTCCCATACAGAAGGCAGACAATGAGTAGTCTCATATGGGGGCCAATTTATGTCAGTCTCATGTATAAGTAGCGGACTATGTAGCTTCTCCTACATTCTACACACTTGGATCATCTCCTATATAGGAGGAAGGCCCTGGACAGTCTTTCGAGAATGAAAAACACTGGAACACTCACTCCATTCATAAATGTGCTAGACTCCTAGAAGCCCCTTGTGTATCACAAGCACACACGAGGAAGGCTTTCAGATATGGGAGCACTTATAGGGCAATTTCACGTATTTGACCCATTTGGGAAAGTGTAATTATTGAGAAGTCACTTTGTTTTTATGATGTATGTAGGCTCCCTTGGAGCAGTCTCTTATTTATGGACGCTCACTCAAAGCATTTCTTGTGTTTGTGGAGTTCAGCACACTGCAGTCTCTTCAGAATGGAAGAAATGTTTGCGGCACTTTTTGTTGTATTAGAGACACAAACCCAGCAATCTCATATATATCTGGGAGGAAAAGCAAGCACTTTCTAACCTATCAGATGCATTCAGGTCCATTGGAAGCAGATTCATGGCAGTTTCATGTATGGGTAGTATGATCTGAGCACAGATCAGGTATGCAGGGACTGTCTAATTAATTGAAAGTCTACCTTAAGCAGACCTGCGTCTACAAGGCACACCCAGTGCAGTCTCTTATTGGCAGCGCACTCGGGTTTGTCTTTATTCAGAAACTCCTCATGTATGGGATGTTCACTTGGCCATCCATTGTTAGATACAGTCTCATGTGGGGAAGTCATAGAGCAGTTGTCTCCATGGGGAGCAGGCTCTGACTAGCTCTCAGGTAAAAGGGTACATTTGCATCAGTCTCTCATGTATGATAGTAGACTGCAGTGGCGGCTGGTGTGCAGTCGGAGTGGAAGGGTGGGGGGAAAGAGGGGACGACGGATGAAGAAACCAATAAAATAAAAAGTAAGAAAGAAAAAGTACTTACCTGCCTCATCGTGCCCGCCGAAACGCTGATCCTCTGTTTCTTCCTTGCTGCAGCACAGGCTCCAAGAGTCCCCTGCTTCCAATCCTGACACTGTTTTCACGCATGCATGAGAGCAGCATCAGGATTTGCCTGAGCACCGTTGATTTGCACTCCCAGGAAGACCCTAGTCTTTGACTGCTGTCCCCAACCCAGCAATGCAGCTGGGGTAGGAGAGAGCTTCACTGCGCATGGCGCTTTGGCCAGTCAGCCAAACCGTCATGCGCAGTGAATCACATTGCTAACCACTCTCCACACTCACTCCTGCCTTGCCCAGTGGTGGCCCAGCCCGCAAGCCCCATTCAATGGAAGAAAAATAAATCATTAATAAACATGTTTTATTATCATTTTATTTTTTTAATTTTGAAGCTGGCGGAGGAGGGAGGGGGTGACGCTCCTCCGCCAGAGCAGAGGAGCCGCCCCTGGTAGACTGGGAAGTATGTTGAATACAAGGCACACTTAACATCAGTCTCTCGGATCTGGTGAGATATTTAGTTGTCTCATCGATGCAGTCTTCACATATAAGAACACTCTCAGGGCAGTCATTACATGCGAGAGCCCTCTCAGGGCAGTCATCATATATGGCAGGCACTCTTAGGGCTGTCTTCACATAAGGGAATCATTACTGAGGCTTCAAAAAGCCTGTTATGCACCATGACCCCGTGGCCGGTGATCCCTCCACTTCATTATTCAGCCCCCCTCACCTGGAGATGTGTGTCCCCAGACAACCAGCTTTGGTCATGGAAGGGTGGCTGAAGGTTAGCTGCCCTTGACTAATAGTAGGTTAACTGGGTTGTGACAAGCCTGTGGGAAAATTGAAGACCAAGGGTGCCCAAGTAGGACATTAGGATGCCCCATACTGAGACAGCAAGCTCTGAATGCAGTCTCATGTATGGAAAACATGCTCACTGAAATGTTTCAGTCAATGAAGGGCATGCAAATGTTGCAGAAAAATACTGCAAACAAAAAAGTAAATAATGGTGTCTAAATCACCTTCATTGAAGCTGTCAACTTGCTTATCTTTATATAAACTTCAGGCCTCATTTACGAGCCCCCTAGCGGCCCTTTTGTGCGACCGATCCTCACTTTTTTAATGCTCCTGAGGCGCAATGTGCCGCAGCATATTTCCAAGGCCACGCAATGCCACTTTAAATGGCTTTTCATGGCCTTGTAAATATGTTCCCCTTTCACGCAGAACACTGGGTGAAAGGGGCGTTCCATGGGTGTTGCTGTGGGTGTTCCAAAGTAACACCCATGGAATCTGAAGCATTCCCAGATTTACGAGGAATCGTTAACCTGAGAATGCATCAAATTCCAACGGCGCCCCAATGGTGGCATTAGGGAGGTGCAACGAGATGAAATATTCTTGTTTTTCACCATTTTTGCCTCATTCAATGTGTGTGTTATTCTGCAGCACACATAGAAGGAGGAAATCACATCCATTGAATGATTTTGTGCAGAGAGGTGTCCCGTCTTACACAAAATCAATCATCCCTACAATGCCTTCTCCTACCTGGCCGCCACCTTCTCCTACCTGGCCGCCAAGACCTGGAACTCCCTCCCGACCGACCTGCGCCTGACCCAAGACCACCTCTCCTTCAGGAAGAAGCTGAAGACCTGGCTGTTCGAGCAGTAGCGGCACCCCCCCCCCCCCCCAGCGCCTTGAGACCCTACGGGTATGTAGCGCGCTTTATAAGTGTCACTGATTGATTGATTGAATACAGGCACCCTTGCAACATTGCGCAGTGGGTGCCTGCCATGGCACTAGGCTGCTTTATTAGCGCTTGCGCAGGGGTCAGTACAGGTATGCACTGTATTCTTGTAAATACGGCCCATTCCTGCACTTTTAGAATGGCATTGAAATTGCTTGTGCTATGCAAACAAATGATGGACGGAATGCTGAATAAATCATACATTCACCCCCAGTCAAGAGATCTGGGTTAAATCCATTGTCCTTTTGCTCACCATGCCACCGCAGTTTAGACCCAGCCATATGCAAATCAGTCTTGACCCTGTGCCTCATGGGAACAGTCCAGACCGAACTGCCAAGCCAAGTCCTCCCTGGACCGGAAACAAGCATCCTGGGACCGATTTCTGGGTACCCTTCATCAGCCTGGCTAGCTTGATTCCAGTGGCACAGTGAGCAAGGACCCACGGCTGGGCATACCCATCCCACCTAGAATGAAAAGTGCTATGCAAACAAATGATGGACGGAATGCTGAATAAATCATATATTCACCCCAGTCAAGAAATCTGGGTAAATCCATTGTTCTTTTGCTCACCATGCCAACCCAGTTTAGACCCTGCCATATGCAAATTAGCCTTGACCCTGTGCCTCATGGGAATAGTTCAGACCGAACTGCCAAGCCATGTCCTCCCTGGACCTGAATCAAGCCTCCTGTGACCGGTTTCTGGGTACTACCCTTCATCAGCCAGGCTAGCTTGATTCCAGTGGCACATTGAGGAAGGGACCCAAGTCTGGGCATGCTCATCCCACTTAGGGTAAAAAGTGCTACGCAAACAAATGATGGACGGAATGCTGAAGAAATCATACATTCACCCCAGTCAAAGGATCTGGGCTAAATCCATTGTTCATTTGCTCACCATGCCACCCCAGTTTAGACCCAGCCATATGCAAATCAGTCTTGACCCTGTGCCTCATGGGAACAGTCCAGACCGAACTGTCAAGCCTGGTCCTCCCTGGACCGGAAACAATCATCCTGGGACTGATTTCTGGGTACTACACTTCATCAGCCAGGTTAGCTTGAATCCAGTGGCACAGTGAGCAAGGGACCCACGTCTGGGCATACCCATCCCCCTTAGGGTGAAAAGTGCTACGCAAGCAAACGATGGACGGAATGCTGAATAAATTATACATTCACCCCCAGTCAAGAGACCTGGGTTAAATCCATTGTTCTTTTGCTCACCATGCCACCGCAGTTTCGACCCAGCCATATGCAAATCAGTCTTGACCCTGTACCTCATGGAAACAGTCCAGACCGAACTGCCAAGCCAGGTCCTCCCCAGACCGGAAACTAGCATCCTGGGACTGGTTTCTGGGCACTACCCTTCATCAGCCAGGCTAGCTTGATTCCAGTGGAACAGTGAGCAAGGGACCCACGCCTGGACATACCCATCCCCATTAGGGTGAAAAGTGGTAAGCAAACAAATGATGGATGGCATGTTGAATAAATCATACATTCACCCCCAGTCTGGAGATCTGGGTTAAATCATACTATAGAATGGTGCAGCGCTGCACCATTCTATTGTAAATAAGGCCCTTCTTTGGCAACGTCTTAAACTGCATGGAGGCAAGAGTATGTCAGGGGATTACTGCTTGGGAATAACGGCTTGTAGTACCACTGATATGATGAAGCAGCAACATCACCACAAATCCCTACAGATGCTGACCATTTCCCTTTCTCCTTGCCTCTGCCATACCTGCTGCTCCCACTTTCCATCAGTCCCCATGGTCCCAGAGATCTTTAGCTTAGTAGTACCAACCGGTGAAAGCAAGCAGTGTCAGCATAGCTGCATCACTCAGACTTCCTGCTTCTGAATGGCCGCTGGAGTATAATTTGGATTTCACAGCTGGAGTATGATATGGACTCCACAGTGGAGAAGCCATAAAGCAAGAATGGAATCAATGTAACCTGCATTGCAGTGCATGGACACTTCACCATCAATGCATTGCGATGGAAGGGCTCTTTAGGGCAGACTCATGTATATCCTCAATGGAATTCCTCATTGCACTACAAAAGCAAACTTCTATACAGCTCGAATGGTATTCCCATTAATCAAAGCTGCTGATTATGACCCTACGCCCATTTATGGCTAAAGGAACTAATCTTTTCACTCTCTTCCCTTTTCTAGGTACAATAGGTTTTTGAAGAGGGAAGGTTAGAGATTTTTTCAGCATATATAAATATTGACTCAACAGTTTTTCTTTTAGCAATGAATAGATCTACTCCACATGACATGCTCCTTATCAGATTCATGAAAAGAAAAAAGGAATGAGCATGTTTTACTCAAAACAACTCACCTGACCTTCAAAGACTCACCTCCACCCTTGCTTTATGTAAAAACAAAGGCATGTTATTGTAGTGCTCGGTTCTGGAACACTCCCCTGCACTGTTTACCTCTAAATATATTCACCGTATTCTTTCAATGGCTGGTGTTCCCTGACTGACATCAAGTTGCTGTAAGGTTTGCTGAATCCACCCATTTGCACAGCAGGCTGCAGAGCAGGCCTTAGCTCACTCACACATGTCATTGACTAAAAGAATGAATCAAGTACATCATGCCTGTCAGGGCGCAGCTGTGGGCAGTGTTTACAATGCGGTTTGTAGACCCAAAGGAGGGCCGCAGTTAAGGCTAATAGACTAGTTACGATATTTGCTTTACAAATCTGGAACTACAATCATTGCTCACTAGTCACATTATGTGTGACAAGTGTCACATCATTCTATATTCATTTGTTTGAGTTCAACAAACTCTCCTTGAAGCAAGCATAGCACAGGATGGAGCCAGTATCAGCCTGAGACGCAAACAATATTGCAGTTGAGTTGTGTGGAGTTTTTATAGTTGAAATATGGCACCATGTATTTGGTGTTGTGATGTGGAATTGCATGAACCCATTACAGTTAATACCGAGTAACACTTTATGCACTGCACAATGCAACAGCACGCACATTCCGTGGCGTTTTGCCTATTTCCCAGCTAGTAATTCCTGTTCTTTGTACAAGCTGAAGCTCCGGTGTGGGATTTGCTTGCTACATTCGAGGAAAAAACACAACCACAGTGTTTCTTTTCATGAGTGACAAAAGTGGATTAGGACACTTTACCCTGCATTTTTTACTCCGCATGCCATTACCCGACATTTTTTAATCCGCAAAAACATTTACAACGCAGGGCTTTACAACGCAATCCCTTACAACGCATTCCCCATTCCAATGCAATTACTATTCTAACTCCACGGGGCGTTAGTTTAGGGTATGCGTTGTAACAGTTTTGCAGTGTAAAGGCCTGCATTGTAAAAGTTTTTGCAGAGTAAAAAATGCGGGGTAATGGCATGCGGAGTAAAGCATGCGGAGTAAAGGATGTTTCCCCAAAGAGTGACTATCTGGATTCGCACAAAAATTCAAACTTTCATAAAAGACCACAGTGTTCTAGTGATCCGTGAGGATCACCCTACACCTTGTTTGGTCCACTCTGCCGGTCCTTACCACATTTACTTGGCTCACACTTGTTCCAGTTGGCTCCAACCAGTGTAGTTGCGTTGATAGTATATTGCTTCCACTTCAAGGAGAAGGCAACACGCCAGCTGTAAGCTACTTCTAGAAGTTTAGTGCAAATACATTTCCATAGCAATAGAGTTCTGCATGGGCTAATAAATGGCAACACATTTTCACAATTGTTGAGGTGAATCTTTCAAATATCATTGCATTGATTTATACCAAAGCCAAAATAAAGATCAGAGAAATATCACAGGTCTATCTTTTTCATCAATGTAGAAAACCATGATTTATGGCTAAATCAGTCTAAATTGCCTCCTGTTGAGTATACATGGGAACTTAATTTAAACATGGCACTCATTCCAATGGTACTTGATAGATGAAAGGCTTAGTGGCTCATCCCAAAGTTCTTACTCGGAACCTGAGTATTTACATACTTTTCACCTTATATGTTTGTTGCAGCATATATTGGAGGTGACATTTTTGGGGGGAATTCGAATTTACCTGCATTCACCATGGGGTCCCAGTATTCTCTGTATTAATACAAGTTGCAAAGGTAAATTGGTGCCCGGAACCCGGTAAGTTATTTGAGGATAACTTGCTCTTTTTTACAATAGGAGATTTCTTCAACTCTTCTGCCTGGCCTAATCCGTGCCGTCTTCAGGCAGGGCCAGGTCATTTTCCTAATCTCAGCAAGGTCAGGCATTTATTAAACATCCTTGTCTACAGACAAAGCCATGCAGCTTGAACAGGAACCATTTTTGGCCATTTCGTTTGAGCATTTACAAGGCAAGAAGCGGTTTGATTTACAACATTCTGTGCATTGACCAGATGAATACTTTTGAGGTTTCGGTGACGTTCATTTTGTCCACCAGGAAATTTGTGCAGTAGTCCGGCTGCATGCATGACAAGCAATTAGGTAAGATTATATCTGCGATTGTTAATATTAGTGGTTACTTTTCACTAACTTCAACAGGAAAATGTTTCATGACTGGTAGTATCCTAGATTTTTACATACTTAAGTAGTTTTCACGACCGAAACAGGAAATCCTCTGCAAATCACAGCTGTCAAGTTGAAAGGATTTCACATGTCTTTTTGACTTAAAGCACATTTATTCCTAGCTTCTCACCAAGTTGTTGTGTTGTGCAACCTATTGCTCGTTTGCAAAGTCCTAACAAACAGCCTGTGATATGGCAAACATGGCATAGACGTTTTGAAAACTATTTAGTGGCAATTGACTCTAGGAAATATGATCAAGAAAGGAAAAAAGCATAACTGTTGTCTGGGAGCAACTTGTCAAGAGATGTTTGATCAGCTACTAGATGTAGACTTGATTCATGATAGTTTTCGCACATGTGAGAGAGCGCAAATTGAGAAAAAATGTAGAAGTACACCATATTTACAAGCACGTTGCATTATTTTAGTAAAAGTACATATAAGAGTGTAGAACATATAGAGTACAAATATATAAGAGTGCCTAATTTGAATAATAAGACATATATCTGTGTGAAAAACTAATATAGAAGTGTGTGGTGATGTTAGAATGATGCTAAAGTCTCATGTTATGTGGCAGTATGAATAAGAAATGTAATTCGGTAAACCATGAAATGTGCAGGCCACATGGCAATTCACAGAGAATGAATAGTGCTGCTACACTGTCACGAGATATGGACTTTAATATTGGTATAATCTGATGTATTACTAAACATAGAACTGAAATATATTTTATAGAAGAGTTTCACTTATTTAGTGTGGTAGTTAGAATACTGTTTGAACAAAGAAATTAATGTCTGCAGAATGTATAGGCCCGTTTCATGTGATCCTGACAGGCCTGAAAGGACAAAGTCATTTCTTTAGATCTGTATGTGCTCGTTAAAAGAAAGTCGTGCTAGGCACTAACTGTGATTTCTGGTACATGTTTTACGACCTAAAGATATGATGGAGGTCGGAATTTGGGGCCCATAGCAGAAGTGTCTATCTGCAGGTGCGAGGAGCTCTAATCAGTATGGTGATGAATAGGCTCTTGTTCAGAGGAGCCCTGCACAGGCCTGTAGGAGGTTTCAGGAATTTCCTGGGGGTACTGTCTTGCCGGAGAGAAGCCTGGGAAGCAAGGTCAACTTTAACGAAGGGTCCAGAGGAGTACCAGCATGGAATTTGCCGCCATAACCGACACCACGTGAGGGGCGTCCCGAGGGGCGTTACAATGGGAAATGTGATTTTGTATTAGGGACAGCACCCCGGGGTGGAGTTAGAACAGAGGGTCTGAGGAGCCTAAGAGAGCGGATGGGTAGGCAGATAGGTAGACTGCAAGAAATCAACTTGACTCAGAGACTAAGGGAAGTGTGTGATATTCTTTGGAAGTCACCACTGCTGACACCTTTTTAGGTTAAGATCTGTTAAGTAGGGATGTCACTTAGTCTAGTGTAGGGACAGTCTAACCTGAACTTTTCCTTTCTGTAAATGACTCTCAAGTTGCAGATCATAGTTATTATTGCAACTCTGTTAACATTTGAATTGGCTTTAGTAATATTCTTTGGAAGATTAAGAGCATTTAGAGAATATTTGTTTATATTAGTACCTGTGTATCTTTTGAATCTTATGCTGAGAATTTTGTATCTTCAGCTGTTTTTGGCTTTACAATAAACTTTTAAAACTTATTCTTAGTAAGTGGTTCTTTAGAATAATTTAAGTTCTTAAATTGATTGATCTAGTAGTGGGTTGCCTTTTACTCAATGACAGGTACCAACGATCCAGTCGACCTGAGCTGGGATCTGGTAAGGTAACAACAGACCACAAATCCCGTGTTAACACATGTAAGGACTATCGTGGAGCAATGAGGCAACTTGAAAAACCAATTTAGAGAAGAACCAAGAAAGATTTAATTTATTTTCCAAGAAACAAAGCAGTGAGGAGTCAATTGATAAGTATGTTGCAGATCTTGGGAATTTGGTGTCCACTTGTGTTTTTTAATCTAATATTGACACTAATTCAAGGGATCATTTAGTTTTAGGTTGCTATATTAAACAAATACAAGACAAATTACTGTGCTCATGTAATCCTACATTATCAGAATCTATAACCATAGCTAAAGGCATAGAAAGATCAACAAAACCCTGCTGCACAAGGTACAAACCATATGGAACACCGCAGCAGACTCGTCCTCGGAGCCGACAACACAAGCACATGACTCAGCACCTATGAGACCTCCACTTGCCCCCACACCTCCAGGAAGAGCCTCAAGACCTGGCTCTTCGACTGATTCAGAGCTACACCTCCCCCCCCCACCCCCTGTGCCTTGAGACACTCATGGGCAATTAGCGTGCTTTATAAACCCCTGATTGATTGATTGATTGGTTTAAAAGTCCTTGCTATCAATGATGTGAATAATGGAGTGTTGTGCAGATGGGCGATAACAAGGGTAGTTATTTGGGCAAGGTAGACACAATAAACAAAAGACAACATGTTGTTATCATTGTGGTTCTCATTTACATTAAGGAAATGCTATAACTTGTCCTACACTCCAAAGCAATGTATGAAATTTGGAAAGTTAGGGCATTTTTCAAAAGTTTGTAGAGGTAAGAAAAATTCGGATCCATCTAATTAACAGGTTAGGCCAAAGTTGTCAATATGTCTGCTATTGAATTGATGGTAAGGAAGTGAAGAAGTACAAAGAGAAATTTAAGAATGTCCTACTAACTATTTTGAGTGGCTCAGGTGATAATCAAGGTGTCAGAGGCCCATTGTGTCAAATTAGAATTGGTGCTTTTCAAATGATGGTTATCAGCACATGAGTTACATTGTCTTCAGTGAAGGACTAATGCCAGGAATCACATTCATTTCCACCTCTGTGGAAGGTGTCAAATAGTGATTGTATGGAGGTACTCGGAGCCTCAGCTCCTGTACTTCAAAATACAACCTATCGGGCTCCAGCGGGGTTTGCAATGCTAGCTCTTCATTTCAGGAATAAGGGATGAACTCACATCGATGAAAATCATCACTAAAATCCAAGTTGGTGCAAGTAGAGAAATGCCCATTTTCTGGTATTGGCAGGTATTTGATATGCAATAGTTTATCATTTGAGCACTTAAACTAATGGATCGTTGTCAAAGCAAACAACTGTTTTACGTGCTCCACTGTTGTATGCTGTTATTAAAATATTTTTTTCATGAATCAGTTTTGATATCTACATTTGGGAATGTGGAAGAGAAAAAAAATCTCAAAATTACAAATACGGGTGAGTACCAAGACACGAAAACCGTAGTGATATATACTAGATGAGTGTAAATGCCATATAAATAAGGGCACCGATCCTTTAAAAAACTTGTAGATCTGCATCTGCAAAGTATAACCCGTTCATCAGATCATATTTCTGACTTGTGGGAAATCACAAAACTTTTTAGCAGTGCCTCCTGAAAGCTGAGCCAGGTGCAGTTTCCTGGGTGTGGTTCAGGAACCCTTGCGCACAGGGATTTCCCTGTATATAATAGCATTGGTTTTGCAATTGCGGATGTTGAAATGTCATTGTCTTATTTATTTATTTATTTATTTAACCGATTTGTAGAGCGCATGTCTGCCCGTGAGCGTCCCAGCGCTAAGTGACAAGAACCAGATGTAAGTGGAGTCTTATAGGAACAGCCAGGTCTTAAATGCTCTGCGGAATGAGAGGAGGGTGGGTTGGGCTCTGATGTCTGGGGGTAGAGTGTTCCATAGTTTGGAGGCGTTGTATGAGAACAGTCGACCGCCAGAACGGGCTTTCTTGATTCTAGGAACAGAAGCTAAGTTACAGTTTGAAGATCGGAGCGTTCTTTTGGTGGTGTGAGGTGAGATGAGGTTTTGTAAGATAGGTGGGGCTTTACCATGTAGGATTTTATACGTTGTGCAGAGTGCTTTGAATTGTATTCTCTCCTGAACGGGCAGCCAGTGCAAGGTGTTCAGAGCAGGTTTGGCTGAGCAGCGACGGTGGGTTCCTGTAAGTAGGCGGGCGGCAGTATTTTGTACTGTCTGGAGTTTTGACAGTACTTTTTTGGGGGCCCCCAGGTAGAGGGCATTGCCGTAGTCCAGGCGAGATAGCACAAGACCATGGATAAGGAGTTTTTGGGATTGTGCTGGGAGTAGGGGCAGAATTTTCCTAGCTGACCGTAGGAGGCCGTGACACACACCAGCCGTTTTCCTTGCTTGGGCAGAAAAATTGAGACCTTCATCCAGCCATATTCCAAGACTCTTGATTTCTGGTTTCGGGACGGGTGGGGTACCCATGCAGGATGGCCATAGGGATTTGGAATGGTAGAGGGATTTATTGCCCAGGATCATTATCTCTGTCTTGTCGTTGTTCAGTTTAAGGTGGGAAAGGTTCATCCACTTAGTTATTTCACTTAGACAGGTTTGGAGATTAGGGAGGGAGTGATCTTGCTGACTCAACGATACCACCAATTGGGTGTCGTCGGCGTAGGTTAGGAGCTTGATCCCGAAGGGGGTGACAATTTTTCCAAGGGGGGACATATAAACATTAAAAAGGGTCGGGCTCAAGGATGAGCCCTGGGGAACCTCGCAACTGATGGCAGTGGGCCTGGACGTGAACATGCCGTCTGCTACCTGGAAAGATCTGTACTCAAGAAAGGATTTGAGCCAGGCCAAGGCCATTCCTGTGATTCCAAACTCACTGAGTCTGTGTACCAGTGTTGCGTGGTTGACGGTGTCGAAGGCCGCGCTCAGGTCCAGGAGGATCACTGCCACTGATCCTCCAGAGTCCATGATTCTCCTTGCCTCTTCGACCACCGCCAATATCGCAGTTTCAGTGCTCTGGCCGGGCCTAAATCCCGTCTGGGAAGGCTCCAGGAGCCCATTGGTTTCAAGATGGTGGGATATGCTGTAGTTGACGTGTTTCTCAGCTATTTTACTAATGCCTGGGAGCAGGGAAATCGGCCTGTAATTGTCTAGTTCCATTGGGTCCAGGTGGGGTTTTTTAATCAGTGCCTTCACCGTTGCTTTTTTCCAGCTGGGGGGGACGATGCCGTGGGCGAGTGAGGTGTTAATCAATTTTGTCAGGTGTGGAAGGATGGTGGGCGCAACTAATTTAAGGATGTTGAGTGGTGCGGGGTCAGTAGGGCTACCACTTTTGATAGAGTTGAATATAGGGAGGAGGGTGTCTATTGTCAGAGGGGTGAAGTGTGCCAGTTGACAAGCTGTGGCTTAGTGTGTACGGCAGGGCTGGTCGCCATCAGAGGAGGATGGCGGTGGAAGAGAGTTGATGATGTTTTTTATCTTCAGATTGAAAAATTCTGCAAGTTCATTGCAGCGGATGACTGACGCTTCTACTAGGGGGGGAGGCTCCGGTACTCTGAGGAGTTTCTTGGCTATTTGAAATGTTTCCCGGGATGAGTTGGTAGATGACCTGATTTTCTCCTCAAAATACTTGGCTTGGGCAGTTTTGAGTGCTTTTTTGTAGTTGAGAAGGGTTTTTTTATATTCCTTTTTTTTGGGTCAAAATTTTTCCTCCAGTCTCTTTCTGACTTCTTGCATGCTTTCTTTAGAAGCCGCATTTCCTGGGTGAACCATGGGGAGGTAGCTTTACCCCGAGGCTTGTCTCTCCTATCCAAGTTGAGAATTGTGCGTCGGCGTGGATAGGGTTGGCGTCCAGTTTAGGGGGGGATCGCTCTAGTTGGAGTTTCCATTTTTCTGGATCAAGTTTAGACCAGGTGCGCGTGGCCTTCTTAGGTAGGGTTGTGGGACGTGAAGTGGGAGTCAGCTGCCAATTTAGTGGGATTAGAAAATGGTCAGTCCAAGGTACCGGGATGGGATCCAGGGCCGTTAAATCGTTGATATTGGAGAAGATTGGGTCCAACAAATGGCCCAGTGAATGGGTGGGCAGTTGACTTAGTAGCTTTAATTGAAGATTTTCGAAGTCGGCTATTAGGTCAGCTGCAGGTTTGGCTTCCTTTTTATCGAAGTGAATGTTCAGATCACCTAGGATCATACAGGTGGAGTGCGTGGCAGCCAGTGTGTAGGTGTGTTCCATGAGAGATTCACAGAACTGGCCTAGGGGTCCTGGGGGGCGGTAGATGAGAAGACCTGACATGGATCTACATGGGGAGACTTGGATTGTGAACAAGATATTTTCACAGTCTAGGAGAGGACTGCCTTGCAGTCGGCAGGAAAGATGGTCTTTATAGATTATGGCGACTCCCCCGCCCTTCCCTTTGGAGCGATCCATATGATGGATTAGGAAGCCCGGTGGTAGGGAGTTTACAATGTCGGGAGCAGAGTCTTGTCCTAGCCAGGTTTCGGTTAAAAAGAGAGCGTCAAGCTCATAGTCTTCCAGCGACTGTCTTGATGCAGTTATATATTTTCTTTCTTTTATTCTCCACAGGGAACATGTTTTTCCCTGTAGAGAACCCCTTTGTCTTATATTCTCACCAATTCCGTGATTATAACTCTACTGCCACTGACTCCAGTAAATTTCTGGCCATGTTTGATGACATGGTTACATCTTTGACCATTTCTGGGGAGGCAAGAAACAAACTCCCGAACATCTCAAACTCTCCAGGAAAGCCGCACTCTATAATGTGCATTCCCTGCTCTCGAGAGGGAATCACTCACTGTCGATATTACACAACCAAGGGGTATAATGACTTATTAGTTCTATGCCAGATTTTGTAAATAATCTACTTCTTCATCCAGCCCATTCGATAGTGTAAACCGGTACATTTCAACCGTTAAATAAATCGAATATGTTATTAACAGAATACTTATTTCCAGGAATGCAGCTCTGTTGTTTTTCTCCGGTTTGTAATAAGAGAAAACGTTCCCGAAAATGGCTTGTTAAAATTATTTATTAATCTGTGTTTTCTGTAGCAGGCCAATTTGTTTTACAGATAGGAAAACAAATCTGAAATAGCCTGGAAAATAGGCATACACTGTGTACATTTCAACAAACTGAAAGTGCTCGGTGTGGCCACCACGTAGGGAAGCATTTAAGCAGAAACAAGCAGCTGGTTACTCATTTCCAGAACTGTGGTCACCGCTGCATTTATCTTTGAATATTAGTCTCTGACCTGGAAGAATATTGATTTTGAAAATTAATGGCTAGATAAGTAGACGTGTCCTGCGCACAGAGCAATTATGCAACCATTGTGCAACCATCAAAGAGAAAAAAATGTGGTCTAATTTTCCGCCTTCCATGATCAGGTGACAATTGGTGTGACTCTAGAACAAACATGTGAGCTAGCTCTCTTTTGTCGCCATCTTCGAAATGTCATGTCCGATAATGAGAACAGGCAACGTTTTAAGGGGGGGGCATTGTATTTGCTACTGGTTTAATTTACAAAATTAAAAAATATCTTGGGAAATGGAAGGCAGACATCAGAAAAATCTAAAGCATCACACATGGAAATCTATTCATTTTCTTCTATTTCCACGCATAAGCCTCCTTTGCCGGCAAATTGAATTGATAGCAAATGGAAAGTGAGCTCGTCTGAAATGCATTTTGCATTTTCTAAAATACCATTTATTCTCCAAACGGAGAATGTTTTTTGCTGTGGTGATCGCCTTTACCTGTATGAAATATGGGGCTATCCCCTTCCAGTATTCTGGCTAGTGACGGGCCCTTTTATTGTTTGGTGTGTTGCCCCCCAGCCCACTGGGTTGGCAGAGCCCCTTGCCTCTGCCCCTAAGACAAAGACCCACATGCCTATCTAGAGATTCCCAATTGATTGGCACAGATATATTTGCAGAAAGTTCTTTAACTAAAAATGTTTTAAATAGTAATATAAAACTAGTAGGGTGGATGCACTTTTGCCACAGGAGAATGGCAAGGGCGACGTGGGTTTTCTTGCTTGCTCAACATTTATTTTTTCTAGTCAAAAAATAAACACCCAATGGGGGATTACTTCTGAAAAGCAAAACATGGTTCTGTTACTCACAGATGTTCTCCCTGTGTGTGAGGCTCACTGTTAATTTTCCCTGCTTGGGTGAGCCACGCCCACCACTGCAGACTCGAAAAGAAATAATCAGTGACGATCCTTCCTTCCATTCTAAAAAGGATGGGGCAAATGCAACTGCGACCTGTTGGTCTCTGGTGGACAGATCACTAGATCAAGATTTTCATAAAGAAGACACTGCTCAAGTTCTGCTGTCCGAAACCCTTTGGTTCCCCACCTTCAAATGAGGTATGCAAAATCTAAGTAAGGCATAGTCAGGTCTCTGACAATATTAGGTGAGGCTCCTGTCCTACCGAACTCTAAATACCACCGAGGTCTTTTCTTTCCAAGGTGCTTTTTCAGGGAGTTTAAGAGTGGAAAATTCCCTTGCAAATATTCTGTCAAGAGCTTCAAAGTTCTGTCTTTACTTAATCCAGACATACTCACGAGAACATGCTCCCCAAGCAGGTAGACCTTTTCACGGGCTGGTACATTTAATTGGGATTTCCAGTACACACACAGGAACCCTTTTTTTATAGCAAGGGACGCCCATGATGTTTTGACTTTTGAGAATATATTTACTACTTTACTATCAATACTATAGTCACAGACCCCACTTGCCACTTTCCCTGGGGCACCAATAAATATTTAGCTGTGGTCTGTGAGGGGAAAACATGTGGTCGAGACCTGATAGAGCAATGGAAAGGTATCTGACCACAGCCAAATCAATCCTGAAGTCTGGTACAATTATCCCTAAAATGCTTGTGACGCCTGTCTGTCTTATTACATCCATTTTCTATTTTAATTCATTTTGACTTCTGCCATGCTAGGAAACAACTCGAGAGAATATTTTTGGTTCCTACTGACAAACTTGCTGAATTAATTTTCTGTGGTAGTGCCAGACAGGCATGGCCTCTGAAATTTGCACCAGCAGCGCCCGCTGTGTTTTGGTTCTGTGACAGAAGAGAGGGGTAAAACAGAATGGCAGGAGAGAGAGCGCTTTTTTTTACACGGAGAGTGAAAATAAAATACCAGAGAAATCATTTCCTGTGGAGTGGGAAAGCAGTGGCAGAGAGACCATTGTTATGGCATTGCAAAAACCTGAAATGATCAGCTAGGGCCTCATTTATGAAACATGATGCATCACTGCGTGAAAACAGCGATGCGTCACTTTTCACTGTGCCCTCCTTGCACCACCAATAATGTGTCATATTTAAAGTATGACGCATCATTGCGCAAGAAGTTACAGATACATCAGTATTTCTGACGTATCTGTATGGCGCAAAAGTGGCGCATTGCTGGAGTGTGTCACAAAAGTGACGCAACTCCAGCAATGTATCCTTTCACATGGGGCAAGCCCCATGTGAAAGGGCCTGCGTCAGTCTTACGCCTGCTGTGAGGCAGGCGTAAGAAATTGATGCATTTGTGTCCTAGAAGTGGCGCAGTGAAATCACACAGATTTCACTGCGTCACTTCTACAACCCTTTCTTGCGTCAATACGCCTCCCCTGCATACATTATACCTGGCGCAGGTATAATGTGGCGCAGGGGTTTACAAAGTGACGCATCTACCTAGATGTCCTTTTTATCCTTTGTACACTGACTAACCAGTCTTCTGAGGCTGATACAAAAATCCAATAGCTTAAGACTCTCAAGAAATAAATCATTTTAAATAGTTACAGGGAGACTGCTGCCTTTTAGCAAGAGGAGATTGTCACTATTTTTCAAGAATCCCTTTACCAGCTGCGGCCCGTGCAGGTAAGAGGAGGGACAGTGGGGTCAGGTGAGGGGAGATTTTGACGGACGATGACCAGGGAAAATTAATTATTTATTTAATTTTCTCTTGGTATTGTCTGTTGAAATCCAACCCCACCCGGCCCCACTGCCCCACTGCTCATACCTGCTTGGCCGCGGCTGCCCTTAGACATCCCAAAAAAGAATATTCACCTATTTATGTTATTTAGGTGCAATGATGCTCTTAGTGCTAGCCACGGAACAGAGATAAGAATTCATTAATTATTAAAGACACATATATGATAGCCCTCTCAGAGAATACATCAGGGCAGGCACAGTGTGTGCACAGATGAAGACTGATTACAAAAACTTGCAGGTCTTAGGAACCTTTTGTTTACATCTAGTCATATCTCAGCTTTGTTATTTAATGGATTTCATTTGTAGACTAGTCTCCTTCCTTTTGTTATACTATATTAGTAGACATTGACTACTTAGCAAAATATGCCCAGTTTGTTCTCATGGTAAAGTTGCCTAGAACACCAACTTTGGCTGAGATCTTTTTTGAAAGAAATAGTTTGGGTACTTGTCAGAGGTCATTGTAATTGATTGTGGTTCTCAATTTATTGCTTGCTTTTGGACTGTGTTAGTGCAATGATTGGGGACTGTGAACTGTCAATCAACAATTTACCATCCACAGACAGGGACTGATAGCCAGACAGAGGGACTGCTACACAATGCGCCATCGGTAAGTCTGATATAGGTGGATCCTACTAACAAAACCCAATTACAACTATTTACTTTACGTTCCAGGTTGTTCACCATGTGTTTGCATGTACAACTCCCATCCTACCTTCTTTATGTCTCTTATGTCACCAAGGGGAAACATCCTTTACAACGCAACTTTTGCTTCGCACTACCATTACGACGCAGCTATTACAACGCAAGTCATTACAACGACTTGCGCTGGAGGTCGCTGTAGGATAGGGAATAGTTTAATTTTCTATCCAACACCTACCCTACTATCCACGGGGACTGGAGTTGGAATAAAAAATTAAACTATTCCACTATCCAGCGCCCCCCAACGCAAGTCGTTGTAACGACTTGCGTTGTAAAAACTGCGTTGTAATGGCATGCGGAGTAAAAGCATGCGTTGTGATGACATACATCCGTCACCAAGCATCTTAGCTTCATTAATGCATGCACTTTTAACCCAACCTACCTCAATTTATTGGTCTGACTTGTTTCAATTACATGAAGAAAAAGCTGTCTACAAATCCTTTGCTTATGGACATTGGAGACCAGCTCCTGTTTAAAAGATGGGTGATAAGGTTTGATTATTGTTGGACTTAGCCCCTTTTGCAGGGTCATCCGTGAACCTTTTTCCTAACCTGTTGTTGGCTGTTTTATGACCTGGGCACTTTACCACTGCCGATCATTGCTAAAGTGCATATGCTCTCTATTGTAAATTGATGTAATGGATTAGTGACTCCATGATTGGCTTATTTGCTTTACTTGACAGACCCTAGTACAGTGCACCATGTGTGCCCAGGGCCTGTAGATCAAATGCTGCCAGTGGGCTTGCAGCACTGATTGTGTCACCCACAGAAGCAGCTTGTAGAGTGTGTCTCAGGCCTGCCGTTGCAGAGCCTGTGTGCAGTCTAGTACTGTCATGTCGACTTGGTAAGTGCAGCCACTTGCCAGTCCCTAAACCTTCCCTTTTCTACAGACACCCCTAAGGTAGGCCCAAGGGCAGGGTGCATTGTATGTTAAAGGTAGGTCATGCCCTGATGTGTGTGGCATGACCTGATAGTGAAATACAGCCTATTTCGTTTTTCACTATTGCAAGGCTACCTGTCCCCATAGGCTAGAATGGGGAGTTTGATTATAACATCTTATAATCCTAACTGACCCAGGGAACATGGTAGACATTTGAGTTTAGTATGCCTGAACTCAGAATGATAAAATACATCTATTAGTAAAGTTGGTTTTAACATTCTGTGTTTGAAAATACCACTTTTAGAAAGTAGGTATTTTCTTACCTAACCATCCAGCCTGCCTCTGCTAGCTTGTGTGATGTGTGTCGGGTTTTGTGAGTGACAAAGGCTGGGGGATTCCAGGAGACAGGGTGAGTCAGCACAGGGCTAAATAGACCTATCTGCATGTAGAGTGGTGGGAGGAGTAGCACCTGGGTCTGAATAGGGCTGTGCCTGCCTTCCACAATGCTGGCTCCACCTCCTGTGTTGCATCTGAGGTCCCTGGCCCACCCTGTCAAAGGAAAGACGGAGTCCTGTAAACAAAGTGCTCCAGGACCGCACGTAACTGGTTTGGACTAGGTACAGGCCCCTCTGCCTTCAAAGGACAAAGGATTTAGTAGTATAAATATGAGGACCCAGACCCCAAGACTTCTGGAACAACAAGACAAACCTTTGCGAAGAAGAAGAACCAAGGAAACTGCAGGAGTGTGGACTGCCCCCCTGCCAGTGTGCTGTGCTGCTGGGTTGGCCTGCAGTGGTTTCTTTATTGCCAAGGAAAGGAGAAGGAACTTTTAAAGAACTTTCATCATCTTGCAGAATATTTCTCCAAGGGCTTGGACTTGTGCTTGCCTCCTGCTGAAGTCTCAGGGACAAAAGACTTCACCACCAGCTACCCTCTGAATGGCCTTGCTGGGAATTCTGTCTGCAGAAGCCTGCGTATTGCTGGGAGCTGAAAGTGCGACTCAACAAGAAGAAGCGTGTCGCAGTCACAGCTGTTGCTGTCACATCGCCGGAGAAGCGTGTCGCCACCGAAGAGGCCGCTGCCGAATCACCAGAGAAGCGATCCTTCGTCAAAGCTGCTACCCGATGCATTACCGGAGAAGCGCGTCGCCACCCGAGGGTCGTCGTCGCATCACCGGAAAAGCGTGTCGCAGGGCCAGTCACGGCTCCAAAGTTACAGAGTTTGCCGCACAGCCGCTGGGCCTGCACTCATTCTCTTCATGTCATCGCATCAAGAGTGCCATCTTATCGCACCGGATTGTCGCATCACATCTAGGTGCCATCTTGCCGCATCGTAACCGGAACGCAGTATGAGAATTGACGCATCACCTCGTCTCCGGTAAGGAACAAGACGCATCCCCTACTCTGCGCAAGCATTGAGGAGCGACGCATCGCCTCCCCCAAAGCAAGAAACTGACGAATCTCCCTCCCTGTGAACCTTTTGTTTGTTTTGTGTTATGCATCCAGGTATTTTTGTGAGAAACATGTCGCATTTATCATCAACTTGAACTAAGTTACTTCAATCATCTTTAAGTCTATTTTGAGTACAGTATTGTGGATTGTTGTCGTTTGTGGTCCTGTATTAAGTCTATATAAAGAATACTTATTTTTATAAACCCTGTGTGGTGTCCATCTGTAGTGTTTTCACTGTGTTAATGTATGTGTTCATTAATGCTTAACACACTGCCTCTGAGCCTGTCTGCTTGTGCTCAACACACTGCCTCTGAGCCTGTCTGATTGTGCCAAGCTACCAAGGGGGTGAGCTGGGGTTATCCAGTAGTGTAATCCCCGTTCCCTGACTTAGAAGCAAAGGGTCCCTATTTGGTCAAAGGTACCCACCTCTGCCAACTAGAGACCCCCATTTCTAACAATTATACTCTCATTTTTTGTCACAGCCCAATTCTCAGTCAAGTTCAAATCACTATTTTTTGGTACCATCTTAACACCAGTGGGTATAGCTGCAACCTCCTGGTTGGTTTAGCAACACCATTTTCCATGTCTCTGTAACAATTCTACATTGTCAACTGTATTATCGCTTCTCCACTGGTGATTTTCCATTGGCTCCCAAATTTAAGGTTAATGCGATTTTTTATTCTCAGCTTCCATCAGGATCAGCTCCAACACCTTAGGAACCTGCTTCTTTTGCCTGTGTTCCCTATTTGATGGGATATTCTCATCATCAGTTTTCTTATAAGCCTCTGTTCATCTCAATTCCGCCTGGGGGAGAGGTTCTTCAGGAGAGTGTACTGTCAGGTCCCAGCAAGTAGAAATCTCACCTGGAATATACATACAATATAATTCTAAAATGAATAATCAGATAAAAGCCTGGTATGACCTTAGGGACTGACTTTGCTGACAACTGGGTGCATGGGAACTGGTGTAAAAAGCTTTGGGGCATATTCTCAAGGAGCTATTGCTGAGTTAACCGTACTTTATCGCAGACAACGTCGCAATACATTTATCGACCCATTAGCTGGTGCTAACAGCCCATAGCACCAGTTTTCCTGCGATAGAAGCTGCAAAAAATATCGCCACTGATGGCCCCCGTAACTATCGCTAATGAGATGCAGAGTAAGCGTTCCTGAGCAAAAAGGCGCGACAACATCATTCCGCAACATTCTCAACGACCAGCCAGACCGGTGGTAAGATCACAGAACATGCGAAAAGGCGCGCTAGCAGCAGGAAATTAACACCTGCTCTGACCTGGTGTAAAGTCGGACCACAGCCTGCACCACAAACGGGAGCCTAGCCCAGAGCCACACCTGAAGAACAAAAGATGCCATGGAGCCACTGACCATGCAGCCTAGACACCGAAGGGGGCCACAACACCCACCACCCCCAGGACCCCCCAAATCGAGCCCCCCGTGGGACAAAGACATGCCACATCAATTATACAGAATCATGTACCAAATATTGCACCTGATGTCGCACAATCACATCTGGTTACATGCATGTGTCGACACAAACATGAGCATCACACATTCACCTTCCAACGAAAAATGAAGATGTATTAAAACAAACACAGAACAGAAATGAAGACACATGGCAGCACCCCTCGGGACACTCTGTAGGTCACAGCCTGCAAGACAAAAATCATGATGAGAAGGTGTGTCCTGCACACATCAAGGGACAGAGAGAGATCGAAGAAGAGGGAGAGAGACAGATGGACAGAGAGGGGGAGAGAGAGATGGACAGTGAGAGGGAGAGAGAGATAGATGGACAGAGAGGGGGAGAGAGATAGACAGACAGAGAGGGGGAGAGAGAGATAGACGGACAGAGAGGGGGAGAGAGAGATAGATGTACAGAGAGAGGAGAGAGATTGACGGATAGAGAGGGGGAGAGAGAGAGATAGATGGACAGAGAGGGGGAGAGGAAGATAGACAGACAGAGAGGGGGAGAGATAGAGCAAAGAAGAGAGGGACAGGGAGAGAGATTGCCGACACTGCGCACCCAGGCCACACTGCTCACCTGCTGCCACCGGTATGTCTCCAAACACGTGCCGGTATGTAGTGCAGTTCACCAGGTCCCACATCTGAGACAGACCCATCATCTGAAACAGAGTCCAGATACATGAATGGCAAAGTACATACAATTGCACACAACATCATCGCCTGTCCGCCCTGCGCACCAAGGCATCACTGCTCACCTTCCACCACTGGCATGTAGAAAAGAGGGCCCACCGCGTGACGCTGCAGGCCACAAGCCCGGGCCTGTGGACATGGCACCCTCCACATCATGCAGCCCCGCTCTGCAGGCCACCAGGTCTCACATTTGGTGCTGGGTCTTGATTTCGCCATCGCAAAGGACATACTAGTGCACCGGGCATCATTGCAGGCTGCACACCCAGCTCAGCCTTATAGCTGCCACTAACTCTGTGATCCAGGAGGCGACGCCATGTGGTGATGGCCTGCGCTGCCCGCTGGCTCAGGCCTACACTGCGGTCCAGTAGGGCACACAAAATCTGAACTGTCCGGACTGCAGGGACGGGGGCATCATCGCAGGCTGCACACCCGCTCAGCACTTAAGGTGCCCCTACCTAAGTGAACCTAAAAACACCGTCCCGTGGCGGTGGGCCTGTGCTGCCCGCAGTGGATCCGGTGCGACCAAGTCTGTGCCCCGCTAGTCATGGACCCTCTGTGATTGGGGAATGTTATGTCGCAGGCCCCCGGGCCCCCATGCCTACATGCACACATCACGGATACACCCCGAGAGAGGTTGTAAATGGCATCATGCACGTGCGCCCAGCCTTTTTTATTAACAGGGTCACATGTGCTGTGACGCTTGTGCTGGATGGGTGTGGTGTGGGTGTAAACCAGCGGTGAGGGAGTGGCCATGGAATGCTGACTACTAGACCTGTGAGCAGCAGATCACTACGGGAAAGTCCTGGCACATGTAGCATTGTTGTCCCCCCCTGGAGCGTAAGCGTAGTGGGCTGGTCTGGCGTATGCCAGTCCAGCGCAAGGGTTTGAACAATGACACTGGGGCTCTGGGCGTGGTTCCGTAGGGGGCTGGACAAAGAAGTAACAAATGCGTGTGTCGCTGTTGTTGCGTCGGCGCCACCTGGATAACATTTGGCAATGTGTCACCCTGTGACCCAAGTCCAACAACATGAGCCACATGGACGTAGGGGGAATTCACTGATCCTATATTCATCAATACTACCACACATGAAAGACCATAGACACGACACATCTGTGTTATTCAGAATGTTTAATGCACATTCAGTGGAGTGTTGCAGCTGGAGCAGTACAGGGTCATGCAAACCCCACTTTACAATGTTGGTCCGTGAAGGGTCCGTGAAGGGTCAGCCAGAGTCCTTCAGGGAATGACAAGTCCAAAGGAAGAGGAAGAGTTCAGTCCGCAGTATGTTTGCTGTGTCATTGGAGATCAAACAGAATACGGCAGTCCAGTGTAGCGGGGGACAGTGGAAGGTGATTATGCAGAGGGCAGAACCAAGCTGAAACTGGCCAGATGATGGAGATGAATGCTACTGCCTCCTTCTTACCACAATGGCACTTTCATCCACCTCTTCGTCCTCTGCTGTTCCATGTGCCTCACGTATGGGTGGTGCTGGCCTTTCTCCAGCACTGTGTGGCAGTGACACCTCAGGGGTCGGAGGTGGAATGTCTGCCGCACTTTGTGGCACCGACACTTCAGGGGGCGACGATGTGGATGTAGTGGTAGCAGCAGCATGCATCTGCGCCAGGCCTTGTGGCAGTAATGCCATGAGGATGGTTTTGAGGTAATTGAGGAACCCAGCAACTACTCGCTGGTGTGTAGCCATGGCAGCCACTCATTCCGCATTGGCCTTCTCCATGGTCACCATGAGCCTCCGCATGTTTCCCATCTCCCGGGCGAGCTCGCTAGAGCCACTCTGACTAGTCAGTCATTCTTGTCTGTGAGTCAGGACTCCAGCGATGTCAGCCATGGTTCATTGGAGAGCATGGAGTGGACTGTGGGTGTCCATTAGGGACTGTGAGTGGTCCCTGATGGGACCTAGACGCCCGCGTATGGCATCTAGTTGGGCTGCCATGCGTCGAACCCCACCTGCACCTGTTCAGCGAGCTGCTCCTGGCATTCCAACACATGGTGTTGGAAGGCCATGTGTTCTTCGTGGGGATCCTGGGAGGCAGCCATGGTGGTGGGTGCTGCCTGCTGTGTGGTCTGTGCAGGGGTGGGGTATCCTCGTTGCAGCTGGGCTGCCCTGCTCTGGAAGTGGGCTGCGGAGGCTGTCAATGAACTCTTGAAGGGTCTCGGAGTCGAAGCTGTGGTGGTCCTCTTCGTCATTAGAGAAGAGAGGGTTGGGCTGCTCTGCAGGAGGCGCCTCGACCTATTCCATTGTCCTCTTCAGCATTCCGACTGCATTCACCTTGTCCACGATGGACTTCCATAGTCCATTTTTGGTTGCCAATGACACAGTGGAGGTGATGAATAGTTGTTGATGGTGTTCGACCACCTCCGTTATCAGGATCCTGTTTTCCTGTGGACTCAAGTGCTTCTTCCTACTCTGCTTCCTCTTGGCCTTTCCTGACCCTAAGGTTCCAGGCAGGTCCGCCAAGGGGGTTGTGGGGTTTTGGTTCTCCTCTGTACTTGCTCCAGCAACATCCATTGTGCTTCACTGTTGTTTGGCATTTGTTTCTCAGTTTTTTTCTACTTTTATGGTGATTTTTCCTGTCTGACATGTGTGAATTGCAGCCCTGTAGCTGGTTTTCGCTGATTTTAGTATCGCGATTGGCCTCATCGCAGCTTTTTTTGCATTCGCATTTTGCATTTTTGCGGCATGGTGTTGATTTTAACGCGGTCAGTTGCCGCGTTATCTGGAGACTATCGCATGGTACCGCCGTATTGAGAACGCTTGGTTAACACAGCAGAATTTTCCCGCGATGCACTGCGATGTTGGAAGTTGCGTTAAGTTACTTTTCTGATGGTTATCACACGTTCTTGAGAATATGCTCCTTTAAGTAGGGTACAGAGTACAATTTCAGGAAGTGGTCAACAAAGTTCACACTTCTGAGTCTCAAGAGAAAACAAAGATGTGGCTGTAGAGTAAGCAATGAATGGCTGGCAGCATTGCCTATTAGATTGGAATCTTTGCTTTCACTCAGAGTTGGTCCACGGCTTAAGTGTCCAGCAGAGCCTCCCGCTTATTTGTGCTGTTTTCTCCAAGAAGCGTGCAAAGTGATGGGCCTTCTCCTTAACAAACTCCTCTGCTATGACCTCAAGCTCATGGTTCTATTTAAGGCTTTCTCTGGCAGCTGACTGTCATGATGGTGATGTCTGTGTCATTAACAGGAGGTGATGGTGCACAGTTAGGTAAGATGCCAATGGATCCTTCTTACTGCTCTGTATGGAGTGTTCTGTCAACCAAACGGCCTGCCTGCCAGTGCAGAGTTAGGATCATAATACGGCTGCAGGAATTTCCTACAGTGTCACATTTCTTCAACTTGAGCCCAAGATAAGCCCCATATGTATTCATAGTACTGTAATGGGCCAGTGGAGCTTGGAAATGCAAGTTCCTATCATGTGTAGGGATGGGCAGAACTCGCAGAATTTTACTCTGTGGAATTCCGCTAAATTGCATAAAAACTCTGTCATTTTTCACAAAGTTGCACCAATGTGTGGAAGTATGCATGTTGCGCTGCTTGTGCTTAGATTTAGCACTGGTAGCCCATTCCATATTGAAAAATCAGCTTGAATGGAAAAACATGGGGCCTCATTTACGAGCCCTTGCGTCACTTTTAGGCCGCTTGTGCGTCACTTTTAGAGACGCACCAGTGGAGTAAAAAATGTGCCTTGTTGCGCCACATTTACAAAGTGGCGCATCTAAGCAGATGCGTCACTTTGTAAACCCCTGCGCTACATTATACCTGCGTCAGGTATAATGTATGCAGAGGGGGCGTTCCCCTGCAAAAAGCCTCGTAATAGTGACGCACTGAAATCTATGAGATTTCACTGCATCACTTTTAGGACGCTGTTGCATCAAAATCTTGCGCCTGCCTCACAGCAGGTGTAAGACTGACGCAAGCCCTTTCACATGGGGCTTTCCCCATGTGAAAGGACGCATTGCTGGAGTTGCGTCACTTTTGTGACACACTCCAGCAATGCGTCACTTTCGCGCTTACAGATACGTCAAAAATACTAACGTATCTGTAACTCCTTGCGACATGATGCGCCATACTGTAAATATGACGCATCATTGGTGTCGCAAGGAGGGCGCAATGAAAAGTGACGCATCGCTGTTTTCACGCAGCGATGCGTCACTTTTCATAAATGAGGCGTATGGTGCGCAAGAGGACACAGTCATTTGAGTTGATTGTACTGCCACTCGAGTACAGAATCTACTCAAGAAGCAGCCCTCTGACTGTGACCGCTACCACTCGTGAACGTCTGCGTTAGAAAATCTCATCAGAAGTCCTCCGAGAGATCGGAAATCGTGCTAGGGAGACACCGAATCTCGCTCGCTTGCTTTTGCCAGCTGTCATTTCTGGAGCCTCGTGGGAGAAAAATTCTGCCATGTGATGAATTTGGCCAGAACTCCACGTTACAATAGTAACATGGAGTTGCCAGAATTACGCTAATTCCGGTAGCGGAATTAAATTGTCCACCCAGGCCTAATGATGTGTGCACTATATTTTCAGTGACATTGCATATGAAATTAGCTAATGCAGTAGTATCTACTGTGGAAATACTGTGTCACATGTGCATTGTGGCACGTAATTACAACTTTTGCATGCAGTTTTATTAGACAGTAATTGGATTTCTCATGCAAATTTCTAGTATTTGTTCTGCAGTTTTACAGAGGGAATGCCCACAAGGTCTCTATTGGCCACATCCATGATCCCTTTTTCCATTTCCCACCGTTTTTATGCAGAAAGACCTGTAAACAGGAAACCAATCATCCATAACTGAGTTACATTTAATGTGATTGTGGCATGTACCCTGTATCGTTGTATCCACTTGCTGATATAATAGTTGTTTGCAAAGCTTGTGCTTGTAATGCTTGCTACTACAAACAGAGAAAAACAATAAGCAAATAATCATGAGCCATGTCTTAAAAACACAATCCAGCGTGAACTGCTTAACTATGTCCATTAAAAACAAGTCATTTTAGACATGGTTTAACCTTGTGAGTGAGGTGAAGCTTGATTCTTATAGTGGAGAAAATTACGGGTCCAGCATTTGAGCATACCTGTCCCTCTGAGGGTATCACACTGAAAAGAAAACATTGGACTGTTGCTCAGTATAATCACCAGTGGCTACATTTCAGTTCAAGCATTCTTAGTAAGTCATCTAGCCAGTATGGGCGTGCTCATGTATGGGTCCCTTAGCTAGCAGTGACATAAGAATCAAGCTGTACCTCCCTGAATAGGGCAACAAGGCTGAAACACCCCTGAGTTGCTTGTTTTGCCATGCATGGGCCAGCTTGAACCAGTACTTGCCCTCAAGGACAGGAAGTACCCCTCCTCCCCGATCATGATCATTTTAGATAGATAGATAGATAGATGTTTGACAGAAAGGGCGCAGTGTCAGGGCTTCTTTTTGGTCTGGGCTTCTTCTTGGTCTGGGCTTCTTCCTAGCTTTGAGTGGAACATTAGTAATGGCTGTTCTGGTCCCGGTC
This sequence comes from Lissotriton helveticus, assembly GCF_964261635.1. Taxonomy (NCBI): domain Eukaryota; kingdom Metazoa; phylum Chordata; class Amphibia; order Caudata; family Salamandridae; genus Lissotriton; species Lissotriton helveticus. The sequence continues at coordinate 493,174,749 of NC_136063.1, forward strand.
CATAGACCCCTCCAAGCTGATTCTGCAGAGCTTCAGTGTGAAGTCAAGTAGAATTCTTTTTTTCTGGTACATAGGTTTATTCTGGCCTGTGGGTGCTGCTAAGAAAGTTTGACTCAATGAAAAGTTGCCCCATCTTGAAATTTCATGTGTCTACACTGCAATGTAGAAGTGAATGTGAATTGAGAAGTCACTGAACAGACATCCGAGGCGTTGTTGGTATTTTGCTTGGCAGATCATGGCTTCCCTGTTTGGCTAGCCAAATGAGTTAAAAGGTGAACCTATTGTTCAGGTCCAGGTCTCTGAGATGTATACATTACAGCCAAGAAATTAGAGAGGGGTGAAACTGCACAGAGAGCACTGGAGGCCTCTAGGACAGTGTTGTAGGTATGGACTTTACTCAAATGCATAACGCCACTAACCAGTGCTACTCGAAAGAGCACACTCCTGAAGCGCTCAGTCTACAGGCATAGTACAAGAATACAGCGACAGGGCAGGCCCTCATGAAAATGGCCTCCTTCATGGGAGACTATTTCCTTTTTACCTTTAGGGTAAGTACACACCGCTCCCATGTTTCCAGGAAAAAAGGAAACATGCTAGCCATCAATGTCCTCATAACACTCTTCTTCAAGGAAGGGTACATTTTGTTAGTATTCAAAGTCCAGAAAAGGCTAGCGCCTCTGCTGGGAGGCAACATTAACACACCTGTATCTCCAAGGCATATGTTGAATAGAAATATGCAAACTTGTAAAAAGTTACTTTTGCGAACTTCTCGCAATTCTGATGAATGCTATGATTACTACCCGTAGTTCTCAAAGTTTCCTGCTAGTGAATTTCCAAGTGAAAGACAATAAACAGTATCAATAAAACCCAGAAGTTATAAAAATAATAATAAGTCATATAACAAACCACATCAAGGCCCTTCCAGGCCACCTCTAGAAACAAAAAAGAGTGCACAGACAACACTCAAAAGTAATACATCAATCTAAAATAATTGAATTCCTCATTTTAACAGCACTATTTAAAAAACAGGCAACATGGTTGCAGGTTCTGATATTCGTCAACTTCTATAGATGCACCAGGGTGGGCCTAACTGGTGTGATGTTAAGCTCGACCATGACTGGCTTTGAAAATCTTTTATGCAAATAGATTTAAAAACAGGCAGTCAAAGAAAGTGCATTGTGTCTTGAACAGCACATTGACGGGGAGTATCAACTTGCTCCTTTGCCAACCATCGGGGACACGAAGCAACTGATTTATTTTATTGAACATGAAACGGGTTATTAAAAAAAACGGTGTCTGACAACTCGTAGTTTAAGTAAGGTTGCTAAACAAAACATGTGATCTCACAGAAGGCATTGACAGAGCTCTAGACAGATTCCCAATCATCAGATTTTGTAAACAAAAAAGCTTTCTTGACCCAGGCAATATCATCCTTGACAGTGAAGTCTGGGGTGTGGAACAGATCAGGACGTCCTAATTTGAAAAAGCAATCCTTGACATAATTAAGCCACAGGATTTTATGTGCATCATCAAGCTGAAGACACTCTTTGATTATTACTCTGTTAAGCACAAGTTCTGTCTTGAGCCAGACAGCCGGCCATAAAGTCAATGGGTGGATTTGAATTAAATCAGAAACATAGCCAGCAATGTTCTTCATGAACATTAAAAGTAGACACACTACATGGTAATGAAAGCAGATGCTTAAGGAACCTTTTCTCTATCGTTTGAAGTTGTAGCAAGTTTGAATACCCCATGATCTCAGCGCCGTATAATGCAATGGTAAGGCGTTTAGCTTGCTGAATTTTCCACATTGCTTTGACACGACCATGCCCGAATTTAGATGCAAATCAAAAACTGATGCAGTGCTCCTAGAAAAGGCATGAATTCTGGAGCTGATCAAAGAGGACCAGCAAAGAGAAGAATCAAAGAGGATCCCAAGATAGGGAAATGGTTTTACATTACTAAGCTTGTTGCCTTTAACATAATGACCTCTGCTCTTGGTATTTTTAGGTTCAATTACCATAATATTAGTCTTGGCAAAATTGATGTTAGGGTCATTATCCAGACAATCAACAAAACTAATTAGGAGTCACTGTAAACCTAAAGCAATTCTGGAAATCAGAACAGGGTGTTCGGCGTAGAGTAAATCAGGTATACGGCAGCCATCCACCATAGGTAAATCATGGCCCTCCACACAAAAAACCTTATTCAAGCTGTTGATGTGTAGTTTGAATACAAAAAGTGTTAGTATGCAACCTTCTCTGACACCCATGTTCAATGCAAAAGTTTGACATGCATTCCCCTCTAGGCCCATAATGGACTGTGGCTGTAAGGTCAGAGTGTAAGTGATGTAAAAAAGCAATAATAGTTTCCAAAACGTAGCCTTATCAACCCTATCAAATCCTGCAGTTAAATACATTAATGTTCTAAACAAATGAGAGGGGCCCCAAACCACAAAAGTGGTAGGGCACCAAATTGACCGTAGTCAAACCAAATCCCCTTAAGGAATGTTTAAATACACAGAGTTGACACACTCTTCACATCCAAACTATCACCAGAACAAAACACCCTAAAAGGCCAAAGGATACACAGTAAAAAAATCAATTCATTTAAAACACATCAATTATTTAAGGACAAAAGATCCTTATACATCATTAAAAACAATAAAAACACAATCATTATAGTTTGAACAATTAATTAAAGGGAGAATATGCTAGAAAGGATACTTTCTAATCATTACAAAGGCCTACACACTAGACCAAAGTCATTTGTGCATCATAAACAGTCTTTATACATTAAATATTAGTGATTTCACAAATGTCAAAACAGTCTACAATGTGCCTTTTATTTGGTGTGCGTCAACGTGTTTCGGTGGACCACTGATTCAAAATGCCACCTTCCTCAGGACAAAATATATTCACTCCCACAAGAATTTACGAATCTATACATGTTTTTTTTTCAAAGGAAAAGAAAATACACAAGTGATCAATCAATTAGCCTTTGAGATATCTATACATTTACATACATATAAAAGAACTACAGTGTTTTTATCCTGGTGGTATAACCCATTCTCAATCATACACTGCAACTTCTTACATACATATATCCTGAGGATATTTATGTTCAAACCATAGAAGGAGTTATGTCTGATATTATTTTTATTCTTAATTTCTAATATCATCTCACCACCCCCTTGATATAGGGTGTATAAGCAAACCTAAATACTCTTTATCTCATAGGTATGCTGGGGTGAATCAGGTCATAGTGAGGCTCATATGAGGATGCATTCACCATACAAGTAGGTATAACACATTTTCCCCCTTATAATGACTAAAGAAAATCAAATGTATGAAAGATGATAAAACATACATATGACATGTCCAATAAATTAATCGCAAATTACATAACCATCCAAACTAGGAAAAATAAGAACAGCTCATGGCAGGACTAGGGATTCCAAACCCCCCTACTGCACTTACACAACTTATGGCAGGAGAGCTCCATCCCCCTCCCTTAAAGAAACGAATAGCTGGGTACTCGCCACCCACAAACTCACAGTAACAGGGAAACATACCTCCCTATAAGGGAATACACCTCCCTTTGAAACTGAACAACACGTAATGGGGGAAACTACCTCCCTTTAGGGGAATACACCTCCCTTAGAAAATGAACAAAATGTAAAGAACAACATGTAATAGGGGAAAACACCTCACTATAGGGGAATACACCTCCCTTTGAAACTGATCAAAATGTAATAGGGAACAAAATGTAATAAGGGAATACACGCTCCAAAGACGGCGTCAGCAAAAGGCACACAATAGGTAAAGTCTTGACAGAAGCAGGTTTGTTAAAGGAAAAAAAAACGGAATGAAACAGTACCTTGGTTTCAAAATTAGAAAATGTCCCGCATCCCAACTGGATCTGCTGAAAACTTGCCCAACGAAGACACGAACTGCAGAGTAAAGAACACTACGACGTTCCTGGTTGAACTTTATTAAACTTAACAAAATAAAAAAAACGTGGTTGGCAAGGATGGAAACTGCATGAGAATATGTAGAACACAACTTCCAATCTTAAAATGGCGGCACGCTGCAGATGCTGAGCCGGGTGGCTCAAGGCACGTTTGAGCATGTGGTATCTGGAGGCAGCATTACGAGGATCCATGGCGACAGAAGGTGTAGGTAAGGCTGCGCGCAAGGTGAGGATAGCGCGTGCCTTCATTTTCAAACCATTGAGAGGCAGTTGAACTGGCAAATGTTAAGCACAGCCAGATAAGAGTATAAAAAAAATTAATAATTACACAGTTCACAAGTTCACACTCAACAATTGGGCATTTGCTTTGGTATCCAGCATCCAGTATGTAGATAAGACATGTCACATGTTTAGAGACTCCCACCAGCATCGAGTAAATAGTGTACTTAATCGTGCAACTAGGTACACAGCTGGATTAAATCAAGGCCACACTGGTAGAGACAAATGCAGGAACAGCAGGTCAAAAGACTAAAAAGGTTTCAGGGGCACTAAACAACAGGGTCACTCCTGTGGGAAACTCCACATACAGAAAGTACTCTCCAAACGTAGGAGAACAGGAACACCTAATCCAACACACCAGACTAAAAATACACTGTGCAGCACTTGGGAAATAGATCGCAGGTTCAAAGTTAACACCGACCTCTGCATCTTTAAACAAGTGTGGCGGCACTCCAGCGGTGCCAATTTTCCCAAAATGATCCCCCTTTACAGGAAACAAAGGACAAGCTCCCCATACAGGCTGTACACAATAGCCTAGGGGACAGCTTACAACAGCTGCAGAGACAGATAGCGAAAAGGCTTCCTCCTAAAACTCCTCACTTCACAAACAGCAGGGACACAGGCCCAAACTGTCTAGTTACAAGGCATTAGGATGAAAACAGGCTCCACAGTAACTGTTTGAAGACCGGTGGAAGAAGGTCAAAGGGCGTTCACAGCCATCTTTCCTCAACGGCTAGGTTCTCTTCAATGTGGTGAGAACAAGAGGTTCCTGTTCCAATGCAGCAGGGTACAGAAAAGGAAAGTCCAACAGGAACTGTTACTTACGTGTTAGGGCGACCGATGGAGTGGTTACTGGTGGGGCTCAGGAGTGCCAGCTTCCTCAAAATGCGCAGCTTGTCTTTTCTCATGAAGTCTCTTTTCCTTGAAGTTTCTTTAGGCTTCATAGACCATTATTCATTGAAGTAGCACACGCAGGATCTTCTCAAATCGTCGCCAGTGTTAAATGCAAGAATGCCTCATAGACAGGTAGTATAGAAAACAAGTTATGAGTTTATTCATCAGGTTATAGGTTCAAATATAAGTTACAGGAAGATGGTAAGATCATAATATACCCCACCAGGAGCAGCCTCCCTGCTGCTCAGCCCATCCGCTCCAACTGACATCTCCTCAAGCACAAACACACTCAACATTCCAATGACACCTCCTCCCTGGATCTCCACTTTTGAGGATGGCCTTTCGAGAGCAAGAACATTTGCAAGAAATATATGTGGATCCGCTCCCGCCAGTGTGACAAAGTGCAGCAATAGAATTTATAGTTACTTTAGGTCCAGGGTCTTTGTGATGTGAATTAATCAACAAAGAACTGGCTTACAAAAAGGGCAGCATTAGATTTATACAGAGAACAAGGGGTTAAGGGGGTATCTGCCTCCACCCAACCGCTGATAACTTTTTCAGTCTAAATCCCATCCTGGGTGCCCAAACTGTTCAAATACAAATACAGTCAGAATACTCCCCAAAAATATTCCCTTAGTACACGAAAGGTGATTATAAAATACGTCAGAAAATTAGTGACAGAGTGAGAAAACACCTCAGGTGCGCTACACCAGAGGAGCTACTGGCAGGTTCTCACCAGCATGCCCACATCTATCATCATCGGTTGTTTTCTCACTGAGAATGAAGAATGTGTGTCCAGTAAAGAGACAGAGCAGGCGAAAAGTTGGAAGTGAATGTATCCAAAAGCAAAAACCCTGTGAACTATACAGGACTGTGTGTCCCAAGATTAAAATTGAGCTAAGTCTCACATACAGCTTTACCCTCTTTATTCACAATCGTGAACTTACTCAATATTAAAAACACAGCATGTTGCAAACCTTTCAAAGTAGGCCAACATGTTTCATTGCCTCTGCATCGTCGTGGCAAGTTTGTCAGGCCGCGAGGTTAGTGTTTGCCTCACTGGATAACTGACTTGTGTATAAGGAGTAGCAAGTGGGAGCTAAGGGTGCACGTACCAGCTTCCACTGTGCCAAAAGGATGTTTATTCAACGTACATCCCTTCATTTTGAAGCACTTTTGTTGCTCAAAATATAGTGCAAGTGTGCATTTAATACACGTCATCTCGTTCCAGCGTCTTTGTGATGTGAGTCAACAGGGAAAACAGAGGTTTATGGTAGGCCACCTGCCTGCACAGGTGCTGGATCCTGATGGGGTTCAGTCAAGATGACATTAGGCAATGGAACCCCAAAATGGCCGACTGAATGGACTGTGGAGTGATGTTATGTTATGTTAATTTGATTTATATCAAAAGTGTCCCGACACGGAACATAGAGGGCAACCATCAGAAATGTATGCAAAGAAATATGTTTTCGGATTCTTTTTGAAAATCAACGGATCCTGAATGGTCCGGAGGGCGAAAGGGAGAAAGTTCGAGGTAACAGCAGCTTTCCGAGATAGAGAGCTGCCTCCAAGCCTCTGACATTTAAAGCGAGGAACTCGAGTAAGGCGCTGGGACAGGGAATGAAAACAGCGTGCTGGAGTGTAAAAGACAAAGCGTTTTTGAAGGTAGATGGGACCATGCCCATGAACAGCGTGACGGGCCAATGCCCAAGGATTTGAATTTGACCTGGTCGGCTACAGGAAGCCAGTGTAGAGAGCGCAGATGAGGTCTCATGCTAGTCCTCGCAGGAATTTCAAGAAGGAGTCTGGCTGCCGCATTTTGGACCACCTGGAGTTTTTTTAACAGATAGCCCGGGATGCCCACATAAAGGGCATTGGCGTAATCCAGCCAAGACAAAATAAGGGTGCAAATGACAGTCTCTTTCGCCGCCCTAGGCAGGAGAGGGAGAAACTTCCTCAAAGATTTAAGGAGGCCAAAACAGGTCCCAGCTACTTTCTTAACCTGTGAAGCTAAGGAAAGGTTCTCCTCAAACCACACACCACAGTTCTTATAAGAGCATCTTCTAGTTTGGTGAGCCTGAGAAGGAAGAAATAATTAAGGGGCATATTACCAACGATTAGCGATATTTATAGCTAACGACGCTTAGCAACAAATTTTCGCCGGAAATTATCGCAGAGATAACTTGCTATTAGCAAAGTTTATCTCAGAAGTGATAAAAATCCTTGCGCTAACTGCCAAATAAGAGATTATCACTGGAAAACCAACGATAATCTCTCGAAGTTTGGCGTTAGCTTGATGATAGGGGCTCACAAACTTAGCCATGATATCCACCTTCCATAGGATATCATGGATAAGTCAGGAAAATACCAGGTGTAAAAAAAGCAGTGCTAACCGCGGTTAGCGCTGCTTTTTTTATCACTAACAGGGTTAGCGAAATCCTTGACAATAGGAGAAATGTCGCTTAACAACATTTCTCCTATTATTTTTCTCTGGAACGCCCCCTTTGCATCTCATTAGAGATGCAAGGGGAAGCGTAGAGAAAAAGGGTGCTAACATGCGAATTTGCATGTTAGCACCCTGTTGCTGATAGGGAGATAATTTTATCTCCACTTTCTTGGCTTTTAAAGCCAAAAAAGCGGAGATAAATCCCTTGATAGAATGCCCCTTAGTTCTCAATTTTTTTTAATGACTAGCAAGCAAGTCTCCAACAAGTTCGAATGTCAATATAGTGCTATTGGGTGCACCAGCAGAAGGCACTGCTTTCTTTTTTATTCAAGGGGCCTTGGAGAGTGAAGCAGGACCAGCTGATAGGGGTTGATGAATGGTAGGTTCAAGAAGTGCTGATTACTAGTCGGAAGCAGCCTTGAGTCAGAATTTGCTGCAGAAACACCCCCTGTGAGTGACATTCTACAAACTGCAGTCCATTCCGGTTGTTTAGCGACGATGCCCCAGACCCAATTCTTCCTAGACGAAGATGATTTATTTGGTTATTGCCCCGACCGCGGATGTCAAATAAGCTAAAATGCTAAAGCACTACACAGGTGTTTCAGAGCACAGGGGGCAATTTTTGTATACCCATAGCTCCAATTGAGATCGAAACTCAAAATTAATGAAGGCTAAAGCGATTCTGACCAGCGACTGTGGGTAATCATTGCAAATAATCAGAAAGTTGCCTGGCATGGCCAAACTTACTTATTGTAGGGGAATATGAGAAAGCAAGTGGTGTTAGAGGGGTGGCCCAGCCCAGTCCTATCTAGGATCCGACGGTCGTGGACAGGCCTGCTCTTGGCCCAGGCTTCGTCCTGGCATTGCCCGCACACGTCAACTGCAGTCGGGTGGCTGAATGCCCTATATAGTGCTTGTGAGTGGTGCGGCCGCCTCCTTTCCCACCAGTACCACCAGTGAAGCATGGATTCTGGGACTTGGAGTCCTTCAGGAACCAGGAAGTTCTCCCGCGCAGCAGGGTGGGTGAATGTGCTATATAGCGCTTGTTGGTGGTTTACCTGACTTGAAGCCCTACAGCAACCCGGAAGTAGTGCTCCCTTACCTCGCAAATAAAAAGTGTCTTTAAGCTTCACACCAAAGGTACATTTATTAGACCCACCCAAGCATGGGCTGCTTTTTGAGAACGATGGCGCAGTAGCAGGCTTTGCATGATGACCAGTGCTCTGTAGCGTGCACAGTAATAGGACATCCAAACTACCTGCTGGTTCGATGCTTTATAACGAGAACGGCGGCCTGCTTCCTTGCCCTACTGCTAAAATAGACACCGACTGCACAAACATTTAAAACATTTTAGAAAAAAAATAATCCTTCATAGCTCAGTCTAGCCTGTCCTCTGTCTGCAACATTATTGAGTAATGAGCACAGAGCAGCTCTCTCCATTAAAATCGAAAACCAGATGAAGAAGCATTGTTGACAATAACATTTTAATATCTTGATTTATAATCCTTGACATAGGCTTAATGTCAGAAATAAATCCATTGAGCCGTTAACAGCATTATGAAAGACCTAGTGCTTCTTTATTGCGATTCCCAGGCTGTCCCTATTAGAATTACATTTCAATGATTATATGAAAAGTCGTGTCCTAATATGTGCAGAAAATGTGAATTCTATGTCACCCTCAAGTACCTAAATGGATGTATCAAGAAAACACTTCTCATTTAAATATGACCAGTAAACACTAAGAGAGATACTGAATACAAGCAATCCTCAAATAGATTTAAGCAAAAACGAATTGTTAAGGTACACATTTTAGATTCATTACTTCTACAAAAAGCCTTTCACATTAGTATTTTAGTATTTTCAAAGAAAATTGTTTTATGTAGAGAGATTAATTCAGTTCTGAATAGAATTCATAATCAGTTCTAAATAGAATGTGTAACAAGTCGAAACTACACTTAACACTGACGTTTTTCATCATAATATACACCAATATAGCTGGCCTCCCTCTGGTTTTCTGCACCTGAAAATGTGAAATCTTCCTCTGCATACCTTAAAAATGAGATTGTTTGGTGAAGCTTTCTGGTCAAATCGTGTGTTCCTCCGTAGGTTAAAAGGACCGACATTTTCCAATAATGTTACCTGAACACCTCGAAGAGGTTGCACCCCTCGGGCTACTACAGATGGGAAGCACAGGTTCCAACTCTGTCATAGCGTGGCTGACACTGTGCATTTCAATATTTAGATTACTTTAGAGGATGTTGAATTTATGCAATGCTCATAAAATAATAAGCAGAGAAATGTTTTTATAAATGCTAATGAAAATCAGAGGCCATTCATCCTTGTTGCAATGTGTAAAGGTGATTCTGGACACAGGTAAATAAGGTTTTGGGTAATGTTTCTGAGGCTTCTCTCAGTGTGTTTTTTGAGAGGTTCTGCATCATTTCTGCAGGAAAGAGCATCATTTTGACCGCATTCTGAAATGTTTTCTTTTGTTTATGCAGTACTGACAAGAGCTAAGTCACGTTAATGCGTGTATTAGGACCGTCTTGTTCTTTAAGTTCTGCAATCAATAAGATAAAAGGCAACATTAATTTATACTGCTATGCAGTGCTAACTAACTGTTGTTACACATTCATTCCAAAATGTTGTATAGGGGTGGTAAAGGCATGCGGTAACTAGCCCAAGCCTGTTCAGCAGGGCCTTTTGTCATAACTAAAAAGGATGTTATCTGTGGACATTGTTTGCTTTAACCACTGCAGTGCCACCTTTGTTAGCTTTCTTCCAAACCCATGCTAATAACAGCATCAGCTGTTGACTCAGGAGACTGAGTAGTTGGAGCCGAAATGTTTGTAGTGCTGTAGTCTGAAAATAAGACACCGAGTTCGTTTATGAATCCACGATTAATCTGTATTTTTCTCCAGTGGGAAGAGAGCTGTGTCCTAAGACTCCTTGCCTGACTAGCACTAAAGCATAAAAGGTGGAGGAGGTATGAGAAGAGGGTGGTGTCCAAATTGCTAAGCATTTTTTAGGTCGAACCTGGGCAGTGCCTGTGCTGCTCTGTGAGGCATGCAGTATTCAGGTAGGGACTGAAAGCACAGTCCACTCTCTGCCCATATTTTTCATTGGCTTGTGTCATTGTCAAATGTAAACTCTGGCTATTCATTGGTCAATAGGCTTAGAAGTCGCTCCTTAGTACCGACTTGCCTCATTTTCTAACCCCCAATGGCGACATCTCCTGTTACGAGTGTTGTTACTCAGTAGGCATTAATTACAGCCTCTGAGCACTATTTTTTCAAATAGCAATAGGTCTCCCATTTGCGAGAGTTTAAGCTATTGGCATTCTAAATAACAATGTCTTTTATTTATCAGTTTTAAAAAACAACACATAAATGAAAGGCATTGTCATTTACAATGCCAATATCTCAAACTCTCTTAAATGTGAGACGTATTGCATTGCAAATGCTTATTGATAACATTCCATTTAAGTCGAGAAGGACCACAAATTTGGTATGTATGTGCCAGTGCTTCTTTGGTTGTTTGGTTTTGATGCCATTTGGCTTGGTACTCACTTTATGTAAGCACTATTTGGAGCTGGGAAATAGATGGTAATTATGACCCACAAGGATTGCAAAAGGTAGAGCACAAGCTTTGAACAGAAGAAAAATTGTATGAAATTCTCTGAATTTTTTTTCATTTAACATCTTGATTTCTTCACCACAAAAATCAGTATCTAGATTTCAGTGCAAGGATATATTCCTCACGCGTTCCACTATAAGCATGCACTGAAACAAACTATTGTGCCAATAACATACTGTTGGAATATTGAACACTCAGACATCCAGAACCTTCTTTGACAACTAATGCAAAGGTACCAAATTCTGAGGTTTCATTCTCAACAAGATGCTTTAAATCCACACCAATGTGAATACCAGGACTAAGAACTCTTAGATACAATTTTTGGCTTCCAAGAGGAATAGTTGAGTTTTCAGTGCTTCCATTTGGAGTTACAGGTTAATCATCCTTTCAGATACTAAGTGCACAGTAAATTTATTACACTTACAGCAGGGGAATGGTGCACATTTTCCCAGTTTACCAAGAACTCATATAGATTTGATTTAGACCCCATCTGTTACCTGGCAATGCAGACAGTTGGTCTTATGTGAAACAGTGGGCACTGAATGTTACAGCGGAAGGTTGTTCTAACTAAAGCATTACAGTAGATGAGGCATCTTTAGGGGTTCCACTGCATTGCAGAGGTTCAAAAACTTGAAGTGCAAAATTGAAAAAAATGGGGGGAGGGTTTACCGGAAGAAGAACCCACTCTCTTACAGGGACCGTAGTTTGGTGTGAGGGGTCTATCTGTGTGGTCTACATGTTGTTTTTATCCATTTACCAGTCCTCTTCATTACTAATAAGGGTGTTAAGTTTGTCCCATGAGGATGAGTCAAACACATGCAAACATGTATCCAATTGAAACAGTCCTGCCAAAACTGCCAGGGCATTACCCCTTAAACTGGAAGACCAGCAACCCTTATGTGTAGGCCTTACCAAGTGAAGTGCAGATTAAGCCGTATGGCTCAGTGAACTTTGGGACGCATGTCTAGTTATATGTATCAACCTGCTCATTTTGTCACTACAGAGAGGAACTAACATTATTGAAATCAGCCACAGTCTTGTTTCAAGAGGAGATGTCAACAACTAAATTGGTCAATGTCTTGTTCTGAGGAGATTTTGAAGTGAAGTTGTGACTTTGATTGTCATATTTGATCATGATGGTGTTGTTGGTATTTAAGCATTAATTGGGTTCCATGGAGGGACTGAAGTTGACACATCAATCAATCAATCAATCAAGACATTTATAGAGCGCACTACTCACCCGTGGGGTCTCAAGGCGCTAGGGGGGGGGGGGGTGCCGTTACTGCTCGAACAGCCAGGTCTTGAGCTTCTTCCTGAAGGAGAGGTGGTCTTGGGTCAGGCGCAGGTCGGTCGGGAGGGAGTTCCAGGTCTTGGCGGCCAGGTAGGAGAAGGACCTTCCTCCTGTTGTCGCTCTTCGGATGCGGGGGACGGCGGCGAGGGCGTGGTTGGTCGATCTGAGGTGGCGTTTGGGAGCGTAGAAGTTGATTCGGTTGTTGAGGTAGCTCGGGCCTTGATCGTGTAGGGCTTTGTGTGCGTGGGTGAGGAGACGGAAGGTGATTCTTTTGTTGACGGGGAGCCAGTGCAGATTTCTCAGGTGTCCGGAGATGTGGCTGTTTCGTGGGATGTCGAGGATGAGTCTGGCTGAGGCGTTCTGGATCCGCTGGAGTCTCTTCTGGAGCTTGGCGGTGGTTCCGGCGTAGAGGGCGTTGCCGTAGTCCAGTCGGCTGGTGACGAGGGCCTGGGTGACAGTCTTCCTGGTCTCGGTGGGGATCCACCAGAAGATCTTCCGTAGCATGCGTAGGATGTAGAAGCACGACGAGGAGACGGCGTTGACTTGTCTGGTCATGGAGAGGGAGGAGTCCAGGATGAAGCCCAGGTTGCGTGCGTGGTCCGTCGGTTTGGGTGCGGTGCCCAGGGCGGGGGGCCACCAGGAGTCGTCCCAGGCGGAGGGCGAGGAGCCCAGGATGAGGACCTCCGTCTTGTCTGAGTTCAGTTTCAGGCGGCTGGTCGTCATCCACTCGGCTACATCTCTCATCCCTTCGTGCAGGTTGGCTCTGGCGGCGGCGGGGTCGTTGGTCAGGGAGAGGATCAGCTGGGTGTCGTCGGCATAGGAGATTATGTTGAGGTTGTGTTGGCGTGCGATGGCCGCGAGGGGGCTCATGTAGACGTTGAAGAGGGTGGGGCTCAGCGAGGATCCTTGAGGGACGCCGCAGATGACTTCGGTGGCCTCTGACTTGTACGGTGGTAGGACACATGCGAAAATAGAACTCTCGCCGATCTCCACAGCACCACATGGAAGTTTCTTTCATTTTCAGGTTTTTAACTGGGAGAATTGATGGTGAAGTAGTGAATTAAGACGTGAACTATTGCAAAATCCCATGTGCAATTCCTGTGTGTGGATCAATGCTTGCTGATCAACAGCTTAGAAGGATACAAAGAGATTAAGCGAGGTTACGAGGCAGTGGTAATTTTTGTAATTGCTGGAAAAAGCATCATTACTTGAAGGTTAGATGTCTCTGTGCCACGGTATGGCATGATCTCAGATTGTGAGACCAGTTGAAGGTGGCCTTGAGGAAGCTGAGAGTGCTGATGAGTTCAGTTTTATAAGGGGGAGATTGAAGGCTTTCTAATTGGCGGATTGAAGATGGTTGAGAGAAGTGTGTGTTTGGTGATGTCAACAGGTATTCTGAATTTGTTTATCTCCTTAGTGAAATAGTAATTGGTGACCTAGCACTTGTTTGATTGTAGAATTTGGGAGACTGTAATAGGACTGAGTCCATTAGTTGAAATCTTGAGGCAAGCAGACATTTAAAGGGTTTGGGTTTCCAGGATCATGTTTTAGTGGTGCTTTTAATTTTCACAACGTTTTTTATAGAAGTGTTGCACACATTGGGGAGTGTGTTTACTTCTGATGTGGGTTGAATTCTTCCAGAAGGGCATCGAAGAAGAGGTCCTTAAATAAGCAGACTGACTTCTTTTCATTGGTGTGGTCTACAAAATAGGGATTTCGAAGTGGTTTGTCCGGTCCATAATTTTTCAGGCCTTGTGATGGATTGAAAATGAGACTGTTATCAAGTGAGCTAGCATGTTGTAGGTTTGGTCGTGGACAATTGATTTCCGTGGTGTTGAGCAGTGTGTAAAATAATTCTTTCAATGTTTCTGCACTTGAGTCATCAAGGAGCTTGAAATCTCTGAGGAATGCAGGTTCATATGGTGAATGGAGGTCTGAGATTTATTCATTGAAGTAGTTGTTGTATTCCGGAGATCTATAGATCAGGTTTCAGTGTCTCTCTGGAATGCAGATAGCACTATGTCACAGCTAAGGAGCTTCGTTGACTTGGGTTTTGTACAGGGTCCTGTAGACTTGTGTATGTCAGCAGGTTGTTGGCTATTGTAGCCTGTTAGGATGGGCATGTTTAGAATGTGTTTGGAGTCAGTATGAGCATGTATCCGTGATTAAGAGCCCATTCCTATTGTATTGTATTATGATGTCAGCTATGTCAGATGTGTGAATGATTGCAGAGTGCATTGATGAGCATGAGTTAGAGGGTTTTAAATGTTTGTGCTATTATGTACAAAGGAGTGAAATACGGATAAGGTTTTTGCTGTTGGCTTTTCAGGTTTCAGGGGTGTTGAATATGTGTGTGTGGTTGTTTTTGGTGTATGTCTGAATATAGGGATGGTGCTAGATGCGTGTGGCACATGGTGTAAGAGCTCTACCTGAAGGGCATGCTTTCTGGCTCCAAGTCACCCTTGCCCTAACTAACCCAAACAAGAAACACATTTTCTATGTCTGCACCTACTTGATAGTTGTCAAGCAGTAGTATGCCCTGGATGGCTGAGGAAACAGGCCAGCATGTACAATTGACTGCTTGTGGGATACAGCCAGCTGCTAGAGTTTGTTCGATGATTCTTTTTGATCAGGGTTGATGGTGTGAAAAAGAGTCCTTGAACAATGGTACTACTGGTCTGCCTCAACAGGCTATGTTACCTGGAGGCTACACATTTGTTGCCAGGTAAAAATGGCTGTCAGGGTGAACTAGTTGGATCTCTTTAATCCAGCTGGATAGTGGTAAAGACAGTCATTGAAACTGCCATGGCTTCATAAGATCACATAGCCTGGAGAATATGCAGGCTCTTGTTGGCGTAGCAGGGAGCAGGCTGCTAGAGTGCACTGACAGCATCTGAACGAATCTGATTGGCCCTGGTGTCATGCCTTGAGCAGGTCAAATGACCTGGAGGCAACTCGAGCACTTGTGGGTAACAACTTCTTGATAGAGTATGCTAGTTTCCTCTTTTTGATCCAAACTGGTAAGGGGAAAATGTCAGTAATTTGGTTCTTCCGATGTACCTTTGGTAAACCAGATGACCTAGAGGCTTCATGGGTTCTTGTGGAGAGAAACAGGCTGCTAGATGGAACGTCTTGGCTTTACTTGATCCTGGCAAGTTGTGGAAACATTAGTCCTTTAAACTGATCTTTGTGGGGGCTCTGCAGCAGGTCATGTGTCCTGGACGTCACCCAAGAGCTTATGGAAGCAAAACTGTCTAGGAGAGTGCATTGTTAACTCTTTTGATGCAAGTGGGGGGTATAATAAAGGGTACTTGAATTTAATGCTGATCACTGGCATTAAGAAACTTTAGAGGGCTCCCCCTCCAGACTCAATCAGTAGCTCTCTAGACAAAGTATTGTACTGAGGGGCCCCATGAGCTTGGGGGCCCCCAGCTCCGCTTGGGTAGCGGGGGCCTTTGTTACGCCCCTGATGCTGATTGTGTGCATTGGCAAGTTGTATCAGCTGGAGGTCGTGTGAGTTTTCCGAGTTAAGGCACTCAAACGTAGTTAGTGAGCACTGTCAGTTTGGAGGTTCAAAGGGAAAATCTTACTCCATACTTGGTGTACCTTACGTCCACCCTCTTGGATAACATCATTGGCATAAATAGGAACTTTGACTTTGTGAGTGTACAGTATTTTTGCAGTATTTGTTTTTAAAGTTCCTTATGTTTATATGAGGGATAGCCGCTAAATGTTCTTGGTGAAAAGGCTCCACCATTTTTTGTTTTAAAGCAACATGGACTTTCTATTGATACGCAATGAAATTGCTGATGAGGGTAAAGACAAAAGAACATGTAAAAATGATGATAATGGTTTTAGCTCACAATTTAAATAGTTTTTAGTGTTCTCGAACTGATGTTAGGAACTGCAATGAATGCTAGAGCTTTTTCACTGTGTCAAAAATGTTAAGCTCTCCTGTGGTTTGTTGCACCAACTTTGATAGAGACGTATTTTCTCGTGAAGTTTACGGAAAGATGGAATACTTGTCCAGAAATCTGGAACGAGTTACACTTTCTCTAAATCCATGAACATCTCTCTTATTAATCTTAAGACAACCCGAGTGAAGCACATATTTCACCAAAGCACCAATTTGTCAACTGATACCACTGTATTTTGCAGTAGCTTCACCACAGTGTGTGTCCTGTACTGTTAAAAGAGTAGAGTCAGAGCGGGACATTGCATCACAGGACCAGGAGCTTTGAAATGAGGAAGGCTTCAGGAAACAAGAAACCATGGGGCTTATTTGTACTATGCATTGTCATTGCCAACTTCAAGTTGCGTTTTTGAAATGTGAGAGAAAACGTGTGTCTTCCTTACTATATTGTGAAGACTTGGTATGTTACAGAGGCTGAAAACAGAGACTGGGGAAGCTCCCCTACTTAATCCAAAATCTCCCTTCCTCCTCTGTTTGCTTAGACTGCCCATCATCCCCGGGTCTGTATGTATATTTTGCAATTTCTACATTCAAAGTTAATTTCAAGAGTATCTTACAAAAGGAAGATAAAGCAAGTAAAATTGAGCTCCTGTGTTCATGACTAATGGCTTCTCTCATTTCCATATCAAAGGAAAGGCTCTAGTTAATCTATCTATCTAGCTACATGCGGAAGAACTTTTTCTAACAGTTTAACTTGCATTTTTTCACAAACTATGGCACTGTTTTTTATTTACAGGGCTTAGTGAAGGTATAATTTACACACATGGGGCCCGATTCACAGAACTAACTTACGACAAATTCATAAACTTACTACTTTTGGTATTCACAGAAGGCATTTAGTAGTATTAAATTAGGATTTTGTCTTAAGCTAGGATTTTGTCCTAAATTAGGATTTTGTCTTAAACTTAAATTTAATTTAAGACAAAATCCTAATTTAAGACAAAATCCTAATTTAGGACAAAATCCTAATTTAGGACAAAATCCTAATTTAAGACAAAATCCTGATTTAGGACAAAATCCTAATAAAGACAAAATCCTAATTTAGGACAAAATCCTAAATTAAGACAAAATCCTAATTTAAGACTACTAAATGCCTTCTTTGAATACCAAAAGTAGTAAGTTTAGGATTTTGTTGTAAATTAGTTCTGTGAATCGGCCCCTACGAGAAGAAATAATGTGTATGCTTGTTTTACCTGTACTTACTAAATATGTTTAATATTATAAAACATTTAACCCACGAAAAATGTAATATAGCTATATGAAATAATTAACATACGCCCAATTTCTTATAAATGTAATCTATTTCTATATGTTGCCTACCTGGGCAACGAGGAGGCTATTTTAAAACTGGAAAAAGGTTGGTGTATTTCACACTTTAAAATAATTTTCTCTGACTGAAAAGAGTTAAATATATAACTGATCAGCTGAATGATTAATAATGATTTTACATTAATCTGTAGCTCTGGACTGTAAGTAAGTGTGGGCCATATTATCAAACAACTGCGATAATGATCACAAAGCGCGCTTAGCGCGTTTTTGTCTATCGCCGTCTATCGCTGAATTACATCGCCGTGTTAGCAGCGTATTAGCAACGCTTTGCTAACAGGCGATGTTCAAACCAGTGTAAGACGGCAATAAACATAATTAGCAGGTGAAATCAAGCAATGATTTCACAGTGGTTGATGGAGCAAGGATTCGCACATGAAGCGACTTGCTTGTATTCATGAACCTCGAATAACGTTAATAATGTAATCAACATGTTTGTTTTACTAATTTTGCATATTTTACCTTTACACTGGGTGTCCGAGTGAAGCTTGCTTATGTGTTTTACTAATCCTAATACGCTTGTATTTAAGATGGCTGCTGCTACGCGAGGGTTTCTATTGCGCATGCGTATGTCATACTCACGTGACATGACGTATTCGTTATTTGGAGGGAAGCTGTCGCTTCTGCGCACTAGGGCTAATATGGCTACTCTATGTTCTCACATGCGAGAAGCTTGCACTGCTGCTTTCGCCAAGCTGTTTGTTCTGCCTAATTCTAATGCTATAGTTAAAATTAAGATAATGGGTATAGAGTAGAAATACATGGTATACAGTGTATTCATTTATTCTGTGTTCTAAAACTGTTCTTTTCCATTTCATGTTACACTTTGAAAATTGGCCTGTCTCGTAACGCTGTACTCCATGTTTGTCGAAACTGCGACTGCGCGAGAATGGCAAATCTCTGGGACAGTGACCTTTGGACTATAGCCAAGGAGCTGACTGACTGAGAAGATGCTCCTGGGAACCTGACTCTATGAACTCAAAATTTATACAATGTATTTGTCAATAGAACCTCCATTGTTAGGTGGGAGGAAGACATCATGTGAACCTGAATTTAATGGGAGGGAATGTAAATTTGAATAAGAGATGGCAAAATTCTAAAATTTGGTATGGTGTGACGACCTCTCCACCTCCTTTGTCCAATCGAAATTGGGGATCCGTACACTTGCAGCATTGGGGGGTGGTACAACGACCTGGAAAACAGTATAACTAGCCTACATTTAGTTAGAGAAATTGTCCGACTTGTCCGAATAGCTGACCTGTCACTGACCCAACGCACTCAATAGGTGACCAAAGCAGAGGGCTGTGTAGCACTCTGTCAGAAGATTTGCTGACCCAATCGGGGTACTGGGAAAGCTTAAGTGCTGGCGAAGCACTTTGCTGGTGTATGCTGTAACCCAATTGGGGTTCTGACTGTTAGCTGCAGAGAGGGAGTAGTGCAGGCATTGCAACCGAACTGCGGGTGCTGGTCTTAACCTTTGGTGGTCCGGTCCTGATCCAAATCTGGTTTATCCTGTCCTGATTCTGATCTGCACCTGCTGGCCTACTGGCAACTGTAACTTTCGGGGTTTCTGTCCTTAACTGACCCATGGCCAGGGTTGGTCTTCACTCCATTCTAGGTAAATATAAATCTGTGTGGGTATCGTCATTACATTTCGTGTCCTTTTCTTTACCCTCCCCAAATTTGCTAAAGCTTTGATTACATATGTTCCTTTTTCTTACCCTCCCTTAGTAAATGATAAATGTGTGTTTTTGTTGTTTTAATTAGCATGTTCTACCCTCCTATAGATTATGCTGAAATGTTCTCATGATTGCATAGTATATGTTTCTCGATCCTTTTCAATCTCCCTTTTTAAAATACTTTAGTTAGGTCATTTGATTTAATAGTGTGTTCCATTTTCTTACCTTCCCTATAGTTGTATGCTAAAATTAATTTTTCGTGATTGCATTTTGTGTTCCCTCTTTTCACCCACCCTTTGGTAATTGCTTAAAGTTGTGTTATTTAGCATGTTCCATTTCTTTACTACCCCTAGACAAATTTGTGCAAGACTGTCTGAATCAAATAGCATGTTCCTTGTTCCTGTCATAGTTAAAGTGGTAAGAACATCCAAAGGGAATTCCCTTTGGATGTTCTTACCACTTTAACTATGACAGGAACAAGAACTTCTCTTGGTTACTGCCGGCTAGTCCCTTTTCTATGTCTAGGGTCATCTGGGAAAGTTCCTTCGTCATGACGAGAGAAACGCCGGGGTTCCTACTTAGAAAGTCCTGTTTCTATGTTTCTTATCCATCGGGCGCAGGCGGGTCTTATTCGATGGCGGGATATTTAAACCGTCTCTGGTGATGTGAAATGTTGATCACCTTTCGTGACGGGACGCCGCGTTCTCATTGTATTTGGAGCATTATCCTGCATCCGTCTTGATTGAAAAGGTAAGCGACCTAAGTTAGGGCCAGTGTACATAATAGTTTTCAAAATTAATGAATGAGTATAGGTCAGGGGTACTCAAAGTACGGCCCGCGGGCCAGTAGCGGCCCGGCAAGCCTTCCGTGGCGGCCCGCGGACCTTGAGACATCGGACCTTGAGACATCGCAACTTCAGCATACACCTCTGTAGCAGCAGTGCGTCAGAGACACTGCTCTGTGGGGGCCGGGCGATTCCAGCCACAGTCAAGAGTGGGGCTGCAGGGGCGCTAAGAGGTGAACAAAGCCTCATTTACATGTAAACGGTCTTTCAAAGAGGAGGCTGTGTCAGCCCAGCCTGACACACAGGGGAACAGGGGGGCGGGGGGGGAGAGAGGAGCAGACAGCAGGAACTGAGAGCAGTGTGAGGTGCGAGGACAGAGCAGGGAATTAGAGCCCAGGTGAGGGAAGGTGGGGGGCAGAGCAGGGAGTGAGAGCCCAGGTAAGGGAGGTGGGAGGGCAGAGCAGTGAGAGGGCAGACCAGTGAGTGAGAGCCCAGGTGAGGGAAGGTGGGAGGGCAGAGCAGTGAGAGGGCAGACCAGTGAGTGAGAGCCCGGGTGAGGGAAGGTGGGAGGGCAGAGCAGTGAGAGGGCAGAGCAGGGAGTGAGAGCCAGGGTGAGGGAGGTGGGAGGGCAGAGCAGTGAGAGGGCAGACCAGTGAGTGAGAGCCCGGGTGAGGGAAGGTGGGAGGGCAGAGCAGAGGGCATACCAGTGAGTGAGAGCCCGGGTGAGGGCAGAGCAGTGAGAGGGCATACCAGTGAGTGAGAGCCCGGGTGAGGGAAGGTGGGAGGGCAGAGCAGGAACTGAGAGCTGTGTGAGGTACAAGCACAGAGCAGGGAGTGAGAGCCCGGGTGAGGGAAGGTGGGAGGGCAGAGCAGGGAGTGAGAGCCCGGGTGAGGGGGGTGGGAGGGCAGAGCAGGGAGTGAAAGCCCTGTGAGGTGGGAGGGCAGAGCAGGGAGTGAGAGCCCAGTGAGGTGGGAGGGCAGCAGGGAGTGAGAGCCCGGGTGAGGTGGGAGGGCAGCAGGGGGTGAGAGCCCTGTGAGGTGGGAGGGCAGAGCTGGGAGTGAGAGCTCTGTGAGGTGGGAGGGCAGAGCAGGGAATGAGAGCCGGGTGAGGTGACAGAGGACAGCAGAGAGTGGGAGCCGGGTGAGGTAGGAGGGCAGCAGGGAGTGAGAGCCTGGGTGAGGTGGGAGGGCAGCAGGAAGTGAGAGCCAGGTGAGGTGGGAGGGCAGCAGGGAGTGAGAGCCTGGGTGAGGTGGGAGGGCAGCAGGGAGTGAGAGCCTGGGTGAGGTGGGAGGGCAGCAGGAAGTGAGAGCCGGGTGAGGTGGGAGGGCAGCAGGGAGTGAGAGCCTGGGTGAGGTGGGAGGGCAGCAGGGAGTGAGAGCCAGGTGAGGTGGGAGGGCAGCAGGGAGTGAGAGCCTGGGTGAGGTGGGAGGGCAGCAGGGAGTGAGAGCCAGGTGAGGTGACAGAGGGCAGCAGGAAGTGAGAGCCGGGTGAGGTGGGAGGGCAGCAGGGAGTGAGAGCCTGGGTGAGGTGGGAGGGCAGAGCAGGGAGTGAGAGCCTGGGTGAGGTGGGAGGGCAGCAGGGAGTGAGAGCCTGGGTGAGGTGGGAGGGCAGCAGGGAGTGAGAGCCCGGGTGAGGTGGGAGGGCAGCAGGGAGTGAGAGCCCTGAGAGGTGGGAGGGCAGAGCAGGGAGTGAGAGCCCTGTGAGGTGGGAGGGCAGAGCAGGGAGTGAGAGCCAGGTGAGGTGACAGAGGGCAGCAGGGAGTGAGAGCCGGGTGAGGCAGGAGGGCAGCAGGGAGTGAGAGCCTGGGTGAGGTGGGAGGGCAGCAGGGAGTGAGAGCCTGGGTGAGGTGGGAGGGCAGCAGGGAGTGAGAGCCCGGGTGAGGTGGGAGGGCAGAGCAGGGAGTGAGAGCCTGGGTGAGGTGGGAGGGCAGCAGGCAGTGAGAGACTGGGTGAGGTGGGAGGGCAGCAGGGAGTGAGAGCCCGGGTGAGGTGGGAGGGCAGAGCAGGGAGTGAGAGCCTGGGTGAGGTGGGAGGGCAGCTGGAGTGAGAGCCCGGGTGAGGTGGGAGAGCAGGGAGTGAGAGCCTGGGTGAGGTGGGAGGGCAGCAGGGAGTGAGAGCCTGGGTGAGGGCAGCAGGGAGTGAGAGCCTGGGTGAGGTAGGAGGGCAGCAGGGAGTGAGAGCCGGGTGAGGTGACCGAGGCCGCAGGAAGTGAGAGCCGGGTGAGGTGGGAGGGCAGTAGGGAGTGAGAGCCGGGTGAGGTGACAGAGGGAAGCAGGGAGTGAGAGCCGGGTGAGGTGATAGAGGGCAGCAGGGAGTGAGAGCCGGGTGAGGTGAGACAGATAGAGATAGTGACAGATACAGACATATAGAGACAGACAGATAGAGGCAGAGACAGATAGAGACGGGGCAGACAGAGCTAGGTAGGGTCTGAGACAGGGACAGAGACAGATAGAGGTAGATGCAGACAGCTTTAGAGACAGAGCTAGAGACAGAGAGAGAGACAGAGACAGACAGACAGAGAGAGAGAGAGAGAGAGAGAGACACACACAGAGGGAGAGAGGGAAACAGACAGAGGGAGGGATGGAGACTGAGAGGGAGATAGACAGAGGGAGAAAGACAGAGGGAGAAAGACAGAGGGAGACAGGCAGAGGGAGACAGGCAGAGGGAGGGAGACAGACAGAAGGACAGAAGGAGGGAGACAGACAGAGGGAGGGAGACAGACAGAGGGAGGGAGAAAGACGGAGGGAGGAAGACAGACAGAGGGAGGAAGACAGACGAAGGGAGACCGAGAGTGACAGAGGGAGAAAGGGAGACAGACAGAGGGAGAGAGGGAGACAGACAGAGGGAGAGAGGGAGACAGACAGAGGGAGGGATGGAGACAGACAGAGGGAGACAGAGGGAGAAAGAGGGAGAGTGGGAGATAGACAGAGGGAGGGAGACAGACAGAGGGAGGGAGACAGACAGAGGGAGGGAGACAGACATAGGGTGACGGAGGGAGACAGACAGAGGGAGGGAGACAGACATAGGGCAGCAGGCAGTGAGAGCCTGGGTGAGGTGGGAGGGCAGCAGGGAGTGAGAGCCTGGGTGAGGTGGGAGGGCAGAGCAGGGAGTGAGAGCCAGGTGAGGTGGGAGGGCAGCAGGGAGTGAGAGCCTGGGTGAGGTGGGAGGGCAGCAGGGAGTGAGAGCCCTGTGAGGTGGGAGGGCAGCAGGAAGTGAGAGCCTGGGTGAGGTGGGAGGGCAGCAGGGAGTGAGAGCCTGGGTGAGGTGGGAGGGCAGAGCAGGGAGTGAGAGCCTGGGTGAGGTGGGAGGGCAGCAGGGAGTGAGAGCCTGGGTGAGGTGGGAGGGCAACAGGGAGTGAGAGCCCGGGTGAGGTGGGAGGGCAGCAGGGAGTGAGAGCCCTGAGAGGTGGGAGGGCAGAGCAGGGAGTGAGAGCCCTGTGAGGTGGGAGGGCAGAGCAGGGAGTGAGAGCCAGGTGAGGTGACAGAGGGCAGCAGGGAGTGAGAGCCGGGTGAGGCAGGAGGGCAGCAGGGAGTGAGAGCCTGGGTGAGGTGGGAGGGCAGCAGGGAGTGAGAGCCTGGGTGAGGTGGGAGGGCAGCAGGGAGTGAGAGCCCGGGTGAGGTGGGAGGGCAGAGCAGGGAGTGAGAGCCTGGGTGAGGTGGGAGGGCAGCAGGCAGTGAGAGCCTGGATGAGGCGAGAGGGCAGCAGGGAGTGAGAGCCCGGGTGAGGTGGGAGGGCAGAGCAGGGAGTGAGAGCCTGGGTGAGGTGGGAGGGCAGCAGGGAGTGAGAGCCCGGGTGAGGTGGGAGAGCAGGGAGTGAGAGCCTGGGTGAGGTGGGAGGGCAGCAGGGAGTGAGAGCCTGGGTGAGGGCAGCAGGGAGTGAGAGCCTGGGTGAGGTAGGAGGGCAGCAGGGAGTGAGAGCCGGGTGAGGTGACCGAGGCCGCAGGAAGTGAGAGCCGGGTGAGGTGGGAGGGCAGTAGGGAGTGAGAGCCGGGTGAGGTGACAGAGGGAAGCAGGGAGTGAGAGCCGGGTGAGGTGACAGAGGGCAGCAGGGAGTGAGAGCCGGGTGAGGTGAGACAGATAGAGATAGTGACAGATAAAGACATATAGAGACAGACAGATAGAGGCAGAGACAGATAGAGACGGGGCAGACAGAGCTAGGTAGGGTCTGAGACAGGGACAGAGACAGATAGAGGTAGATGCAGACAGCTTTAGAGACAGAGCGAGAGACAGAGAGAGAGACAGAGACAGACAGACAGAGAGAGAGAGAGAGAGAGAGAGAGACACAGAGGGAGAGAGGGAAACAGACAGAGGGAGGGATGGAGACTGAGAGGGAGATAGACAGAGGGAGAAAGACAGAGGGAGAAAGACAGAGGGAGACAGGCAGAGGGAGACAGGCAGAGGGAGGGAGACCGACAGAAGGAGGGAGACAGACAGAGGGAGGGAGACAGACAGAGGGAGGGAGAAAGACGGAGGGAGGAAGACAGACGAAGGGAGACCGAGAGTGACAGAGGGAGAAAGGGAGACAGACAGAGAGAGAGAGGGAGACAGACAGAGGGAGAGAGGGAGACAGACAGAGGGAGGGATGGAGACAGACAGAGGGAGACAGAGGGAGAAAGAGGGAGAGTGGGAGATAGACAGAGGGAGGGAGACAGACAGAGGGAGGGAGACAGACAGAGGGAGGGAGACAGACATAGGGTGATGGAGGGAGACAGACAGAGGGAGGGAGACAGACGGAGGGAGACGGACAGAGGGAGGGAGAAAGATGGAGGGAGGAAGACAGACAGAGGGAGGAAGACAGACGGAGGGAGACCGAGAGTGACAGAGGGAGAAAGGGAGACAGAAAGAGGGAGAGAGGGAGACAGACAGAGGGAGAGAGGGAGACAGACAGAGGGAGGGATGGAGACAGACAGAGGGAGACAGAGGGAAAAAGAGGGAGAGTGGGAGATAGACAGAGGGAGGGAGACAGACAGAGGGAGGAAGACAGACAGAGGGAGGGAGACAGACATAGGGTGACGGAGGGAGACAGACAGAGGGAGGGAGACAGACGGAGGGAGATGGACAGAGGGAGGGACACAGACATAGGGAGGCAGACAGACAGACAGAGGGAGGGAGGGCAACAGACAGAGGGAGGGAGGGCAACAGACAGAGGGAGGGAGGGAGACAGACAGAGGGAGGGAGGGAGACAGACAGGGAGGTAGGGAGACAGGGTGGAATGGAGACAAAGGGAGGGAGGGAGACAGACAGGGCAGACGGAGGGAGGGAGACAGAGGGAGATGGACAGTGGGACACAGATAGAGGGAGACAGATGGAGGGAGACGGAGAGAGGGAAGGAAAGAGAGTGAGGGAGACAAAGAGAGAAAGAGAGGTGAGACAGAGAGACAGAGGGAGAGAAACAGAGGGAGTCAGAGAGAGAGGGAAGGAGAGAGTGAGAGAGAGATAGAGGGAGGGAGACAGAGAGAGGGAGGGAGATAGAGAGAGAGATGTGTGTGTATGCTGGTCTGTTGGCTCAGTGGATAAACACGTCCGCTGCAGGGGCCTGTGTTCAACTTCATGGTCACAGTTTTTTTCTTTCTAGCCCCTCCCACCTCCCCCACTGACCCCGCCTCCACCGGTGCGGCCCTCGGTCACAAACCACACTGTAAATTCGGCCCCCGAGAGAAAGTTTGTGAGTACCCATGGTATAGGTCATATCTGTCTATTTAAATCTATGGTCAGAGGCGATTTTCCTCGCCGAATATGCTCCTATTGAATGGTCTGAAGATTAATTTATACCCTCTGTGGTGGGCGAGGTCAGGGCCTCGCGCGCAGTATTGAGCCACAGTAACTGGACACACACAACTAGTGAACTGGTATGCCGGAAAGACCCCGAGCGGTCTTCCGCGCTTTTAATATATACCTCGGGGCGTGCCCGTCCCGAGGGTGCAGGCGTGCGTGTGTGTGTGTAGATACAATGTAAGTAAGAGGCCGGGTGGCTCTCTACATCCCTCCTTCAATTTAGTTCACATGTAAAACTGTCCAAACATAATGTCTATGGGGAGGTGCACACAAAGTCCCGGAGTCTTTGGCTGGGCCCGGGATTGGGCCGCAGATGGTATCGGTGGTTGGTCCGGGCAGGAGACTCACCAGTCCTGGCCGGGGTTGTTACTTCACCTCGGGAGGACGAGGTGCACCCAGTCGTTTCACTTTGGGGCACACCACGGTGTCGCCTGTCTTCTCCTGGCTGGTCACAGCGCGGGAGGGGCACGGAGTTTTGGGCCCCCGTTCTTCCATCCTCCGGATCATCTGCGCCGACATCGATGGTTTCGTCGGCCTCCTGGGGAGTGCCATCCAGCACCCCGATCCGTTTGAAACAAGACACGTTCCGCGTGACAGTCTGATGTCCACAACGGGCCGTCACCATTGTTCCTTGAATTTTCTCCACGATCCACCACTCTGGTTCGAACGGGGTTCTAAATTTCCACCCAGGGTGTCGATCTTGTACCACAACAATGTTTCCTTCTTGCAAACCTGGGTGTCGAGCATGTCGTTTTTCGCTTGCCTTCTGGTTTGTGACGATTCTCCGTGCTTGGATGGCATCACCATCTCTCTCTTCCGGGGTCCATGTAGAGGATGCTGGAATGTTGCCCCGCGGTGCACTTTTGAACAGGACATGCGCTGGTGCGCAGCGGGTGGTGCTGTGCGGGGTCTGCCGGTAGGCACTCAGGAATTGGTCTAATGCAGCTTCAGGGTCTTTGCCATCGTTGACGGCAATGCGGAGTGCCCTGTTGAGAGTCCGCATGAGCCTCTCCACTTCGCCGTTTGCTTGTGGCCACAATGGTGTGATCTTGCGGTGCTTTATCCCTAGGCCCTCCAGGTATGTTTGGAACTCCCGCCCTTGAAAAGGGGGTCCATTGTCCGACTTTACCTCCTCCGGGAGTCCCATAGTGGCAAAGATGTGGTCTAACGCTTTCTTGACTGGTCCAAAGGCTGTGGAGGAGAGTAGTTCCACGACGGGCACCTTTGAAAAGGAATCCACGACGACCAGCGTGTGTCGACCATCGGGGAAGCTCCCGAAGTCTATGCTCAGCTGGGTCCAGGGTGTTGTCGCCGCTTCTTCAGTGATGACTGGGGCTGGGGCCGGATCTGACCCCGTGATGGCGCAGGCATGGCAAGAGCGCACCATCTCGTCGACCATGCGATCCATGGCCGGGAACCATACTTTGTCGCGAAGCCTGGCCTTCGTCTTGGCTGTTCCTTGGTGACCCGTGTGAGCGATCACGAGAGTCTGTTGTTGGAGGCTTGCAGGCACCACGATGAGATGCCCTCTCAGTATGATGCCTTCATTGCCGACGCTCAATTCATGGCGGATCTGCCACAGTTGTTGTCTGGCATGGCTAACCTCCGGACGAAGTCCTTGAGCCCCTTCCAGAAACCGGGTCCAGCTTCCAGTGTCCAGGGCATTCTTGACACGGATCAGAGTCTCATCTTCAGCGGTGGCTCTTCCAATCTCTGGCAAGGTAAGGGTCTCCGGGCATGCAGCCACCGACACCATGTGTACGAATTCCTCCACTAGTGGACTATCGGCCAGTGAGATTGCTTTTCTGGTGACGTCCGGATGTCTGGACAGATAGTCCGCGGGATTATGGGCGCCGGGCCGGAAGATTAGGGTGAAGTTGTAGCCTTGTAGCTGGACGGCCCATCGTTCAATCCGCGGTGGTGCAAGCCTGGAGGACCCGGTGAATAGGGGCAGGAGTGGCTTGTGGTCGGTCACAATGGTGAAAGGTTGACCGCAGAGGTACAAGTGAAAATGTTGGCAGGCCCACTTGATGGCTAGCGCCTCTCGCTCGATTTGAGCATATCTCGTTTCAGTGTCCGTGAGAGCCTTGCTCGCATACGCGACAGGTTTCCAGTCATTCTGGCCATATTCCTGCAGTAGAACAGCGCCGAGGCCTACGGGGCTGGCGTCCACGACCAATTCGGTCTTCTTGCGTGGCTGGAAGTAGGCCATCGTGGCCTTGTCCAGAAGGCTCGCCTTGATTTCCTGAAAGGCCTGGTTTGCTGCGCCTGTCCATTCCCATTCATGGTCCTGTCTAGTGAGAGCGCGGAGGGGCTCGGCCAGGTCGGCTAAGTTGGGTATGAATCGGCCACAGTACGTGGCCATCCCGAGGAAGCTTCTCACCTCAGTGGGGTTTCTGGGCGTGCTGGCATTCTGGATAGCTTCCGCCTTCTTTGGGTCAACGCGGAGCCCTTCGCGCGTGAATCTGTAGCCGAAGAAATCCACCGCTTCTTGGTAGAACGAGCACTTCTCCTTGTGGAGGGTCAGTCCATGTTCCTGTAGCCTTTGGAGGGTGGCCCTCAGATGTGCGTGGTGCTCCACCAGCGTGTTCGAGTATATCAGAATGTCATCGCTCAAGTTGATGACCCCACACAGCCCGGACAGAACTTCCCTTATGGCGTCCTGAAACACTTCGGCCGCCGATGACACTCCAAAGCTTAACCTCTTGTATCTCCGGAGCCCGACATGGGTGGAGAATGTCGTGATGTATCGGCTGCTCTGATCAAGTTCTAGCTGGTGGTAACCCGCGTTGAGATCAAGTTTGGAGAACCACTTTGCCGCATTGAGGTCGGCGACGATGTCGTCCATGGTGGGCGTGATGTGGCGCTCCCTTCTCACGGCAGTGTTTGGCAGCCTCATGTCGACGCACAGCCTGATGGCCCCAGGCTGTTTGGGCTTCGGGGCGACCACCAGTGGAGACACCCACGGAGTTGGTCCCGACACCTTCTCAATGACATCGAGGCCTTCGAGCTTCTTCAGCTCCTCCTCGACCTGAGCACGAAGGTTGAAAGGCACTCTTCTGTGACGCAAGGCGACGGGACGGATGGAAGTGTCTATGTGTAGTTTGATCTTCTTGTCTTTGAGTTTTCCGAGGCCACTGAAAAGCGCAGGAAAATCTCCTAGTATGGTATCAGCATGTGATTGGTGGACTTGGTTGGCGAAGAAGACCAGCCCGAGGTCTTCCGCTGTGTTGCAGCTGAGTAGTGTTCCTTTCTTCCCCTCGGTTACGTGGAACCGGGCTTCCGTCGTGTACTCTCCATTGCGAATGGTGGCGTTGATGACGCCGCGTAGCGGCATGGGCTCGGTGCCTCCATATGTATATATCCGAGCGTTCGTCGGGGCCAGTGCGGGTTTTGGCGACATCTGATCATACTGGGCCGAGTCCATGACATTCACGGAGGCTCCGGTGTCAATCAGCGCTCTGATTTCCGATCCTTCCACCGAGATCGTGCACATGGGTGGTGGTCTCTTCCGGGTGGATATCCTGCTGACGTAAGATACTACATATACTTCGTCGTCTTCCTCGTCCTCGTAGTACGGTTTCCGCTCTTGGGCTTTCGTGTCGGGCGGCGGGTGCTCTGGTTCCAGCGACAGTTGTCTCACCCTGGATGTCACCGACCGAGATCCATATCCGCCTCGCGCCCTTTGAGCATTGGGCCTGTATCGCCCTCCTTGGCACACCGCGGCAAAGTGATTGAGTCTGCCGCACTTCGAGCACGTCTTTCCCTTTGCGTTGCACACAGCGGACGCTGCATGGTCTCCCCCACAGTAGGCGCACTGCGTGTCCCGGGTCTGCCACTGTCGAGCTCTACCTCCCGTCGGCCTCCTCTGTATCGCGTCGACAGTTTCTTCCTTGATGGGCGCCATCTTGGGCACGGCTTGCGGGGCTATGGGGGACCGGAGCGCCAACTCCATTTCATCTGCCCTGGAATCCGACAGTTCATGTGAACGGGCGAGGACGAGAATGGCATCTAACGTGATGCCCGGTTGCCTGAGGATGAGCTTCCGTAGAAGTTTTGATTTGCACCCGACGATGATCTGGTCTCTGATTTCCTCACGCGGTTCTGCAAACGGGCAGCTGCTGGCCTGCCGGCGCAGCCTCGCGTAGTACATATCCACTGATTCGGCCTCAGTTTGCCACGCCCGCTTGAACTTGAACTTCTCGTAGTCGGTGTTGACCTGGGGGTCAAAGTGGGTATTCAGGGCGGCCACCGCCGCGTCATAGTCGTCGTCCTCACCGGTGTTCGGGAGAGACTCGAACAGGTCGTAGATTTCGGGGCCACCATACAGGATCAGAAGTGATCTTTTCACGGAGTCATCCGTCTCTCTGGTGCCTTTAAAATATAAGTTCAAGCGGCCCAGCCACGCCTTCCATCGCGGCGCCGCAGTCGCCGGGTCTGCCGTCTCGCTGAATGGCGGAAGCGGGGCCACTCCAGTGTGGGCATGGCTGACTATGTGAGTGGCTGCTCCGCGCCGTGGAGGTGGGCGTGGCTTAGCGGCATGAGCAGCCGTCCACGTGGGCGCACCCCCTGCGGCAGCACCGTCCATGATGGTGACCCTTCCTCGGGATCACACCCCACCTGCGCGGGCCGCGCCGCGTGGAACGGAGTTAAGGAGCCGAGCACGTGACCGACTAGCTCCCCGACACGGGACCCCTTCGTGACGTGGAGGTGGAGTTTGTCAGTGCTTGTTTGCCCCAGAGCTGCACGACGCGGTGCGGCGTGGATGTAGGGCGGATGACACCCCAAGAGACTCGCCCCCCCTGGACGTGACGTGGGTGTTGGCAGGACAGCCACCCCGTATAGAAAGTCCCACAAGGTGGATCAGTTGCACTTGCCAATGCTTTATTGAAAAGTCGCTCCCTGTGTTCAGTAGCTGGAGCTGACCCCCGTGACAGAAGGTATTTATTTGGTCCTGTCCTTATGCTGCAGGCATCGACATTCCCCCACCTGCTCCCGGAGAGCGCAGACGCGCAGGACACTGCAGGCTGAGGCGGAGGGCCAGACACGCGTTGGAGGCACCACGTGGTCGGGCCTCGGGGCTGACGTGCAGCGTCTCCCCTGTTCACCCCTCCCCCACCGGGGCAGCACGCTAGGGCAGCGCACTCGCGCTGGATGTGGAGCAGGGGAAGGCCCCAGACGGCAGCTCTCGCAGCGCGGGGGCCGGGCAAAAGCCGCGGGGCGAGGCACTCACCAGGCGGCTCCCGCCAGCTGAACGCGCTCCACCCCGGGAGGCGCGTGGGCGGGAGCCGACTTTGAGCAGGCACAGCAGGCCGGCGGACGAGCTCCGCGGCCCGGGAAAACAGCAGAGCAGGGGCGGCCGGCAGCAGGCGACAGGTGAGAGGCGGACAGCCCCAGCAGGGCGGCCAGGCACGCGTAGGAGCGGAACCGGCCTCGTCGCCAATGTGGTGGGCGAGGTCAGGGCCTCGCGCGCAGTATTGAGCCACAGTAACTAGACACACACAACTAGTGAACTGGTATGCCGGAAAGACCCCGAGCGGTCTTCCGCGCTTTTAATATATACCTCGGGGCGTGCCCGTCCCGAGGGTGCAGGCGTGCGTGTGTGTGTGTAGATACAATGTAAGTAAGAGGCCGGGTGGCTCTCTACACCCTCCTCCCCCCCCTTTCCTTCATCTATTCAGAATCTGCCTCATTATAGGAAACCGGTGACGATTATTGTGCGTCTATCGAGCTACTCTGGCTGTTTTTACTACATACGTCCACAGCGAATATTCGTCGCTTTTTAAAGGTACAGTTTAAGAAAATTATTTTGGCCTCTGCACATCTATATGTATCTAGCTACATGTAGCAGTTTTCTTAACTGACCTACATATTCCTTGCAGTTTTTTACCTACGAGAATGGTGGTTGTTTGAAGATATTTTGCATCGGGAAAACAGATACTAGAATATTGCCGCTTTTGACCGCTATATATCAGGTACGCGGGTTTTTTCACTTATATGTGATTCGTCATGTGCATCCTTGGTTTTTAAATATACTACATATTACTCTGTATATTTTTGCTCCTTCTAAAAACATACTAGGAACTAACATTTAGATCTAAAGAAAATACAGAAATGTCAAGCTACAGGCGAAAAACGGCAGTTGGTAGGTACTTAGAATATGGTAGAATTTACGATCTGTCTCAAACTTCCTTGCCTGTTTAACACTCGCGCTCTGATAAGGCAACAGTTCCTTTTCGATTTTTGTTATTAAAAGTAACCCCTTTCAATATGTGGGTACGGTCATACATAGATAACAATTATATATGGTAGTACCACATGTTGGTGTTTTGATACATTTTGTTTTTATCATTAAAATTGTTACAGAGGCTTGTTCGGTATTAAGCGTGTGATTTACGTGACGACCAAAGCTTAAAATTACTTTCCGCTCTCATATATGCTATTCTTTTATGCACTCCTGTGACATCCATTGCTCGTGTGACTGCAGGAATTTGTTGTGCTCTGCAGGTTTGCTTAGGGACTACATTACTAACCCTGGCACTATATATGTTTCCCTATCTAGGACTGTATCTATTTTAGCAACTGCTCTACCTTGAATAGAGGACTTTTAGAATACATCTTCAAACAAGTCCAGTCAACTATCCTAAACAGTGATTGTGTATTAACAAACATATGATTACCACGATTGATTTTCAATGAACAAATAAATTAGGTTAATGTATATTTTCATTTGGATACGATAATAGTATATGTAGGGCGCATCAACCTCGTCTCTGCTTTGTACATCACCATGGTATGTTTTTGCCAAATATATGCTCTGTTCAATATAATTAAATATGAGTACTGTACAGTCATGAAAATGATGCTTTATTATGTATATTGTGGAAACAAGATGGAAACTGATATTTTGACAGCGCTAAGTTGGATCTTTTTGTCGAATGTAATTTGATGAATAATCATGTATTGTTAAATTGTAATGTTTGACTTATATTATGATTTAGAATGAATTATGAAAGGAATTTTTTCTTTATATATATATGTTTCAGATAAGATTGTGTGGCTCCTGAAGAAGGCGTTTTCTACGCCGAAACGCGCGTCGAGTTCCATTCGCCACTGTTCTTGGACACCAATGATACTGAGTCCTTGTTGTATCTTTGTTTTATGATTATGCTTTTTGTGTATTAACTATATGAATTTTAACTATTGTGTTTGCTATTACATGGTGTGTTTAGTCAGTAATTTGTATTAATTTTAACTGTATCCATTAAAACTATGGTTGTTTTTTATGAAAAAAATTTTGATTATTACTTTTCGCTGTCAATTTACTTGTTTGTCCACTTCTTCACTGCCTAGGGATTTTTTGCACACAGAGAAAGAGGATGGGCCTGCGATCACTTCTCAGCAATCCCCCTGTGTGTGACTCACGGAAGGTAACAGGTGAGGTTGTTAGCTTCAAAGACCCTCTGCAGCCAAGGGGACTTCATTCCCCAACCAGTTGTGTGCCAGGAGGCGCGTTTTCAGAGTGGTGGTGAAAAGGATCGGGCCTCTACCAACTTACCGGTCAGACTTTATTTTTTGGGGGCTTTTTTATTTATTGGCGGAGGGGGGTGCATGACTCTCCTCCCCTGGGCTGATTTTGGCCTGGGAACCCCATGCCCTGGAGCCTGGCCTTTTTTTCTTAATTAAAGAGAGGCAGGCTGAGCAGCCCCACTTGCAGGCCAATTTTGGCCCTGGGGACCACATACCCCGGGGCCTGGCCTCTGTTGTGGGTGCCCTCGTTCTACCCAGGGTACCCACTCACAACTGTTGGGGACCATGGGGGGAGCGTCAAGGCCCTTGTGGTCCCTGCCAGCTCTCCGCCTCTAGTGGGAGCCAGCATTGCTTTCACAGAGAGGGAGCTGCTAAACAATCAGCTCCATCTCTGTGAAAGCAATTCTGCTCCACTTCCAGCAAGCAAGAGCATATTTAATACTCTAGCTTGATGGGAGCCGAGCATTTGCTGTGGCTTTGCGGGAGCGGTAAAGCTCCCACCAAGCCACAACAAACAGCTATGTGCAGGGTAAGGACATCCCAGGACATAGCAGGAGCCGGCCATAGGGTATGGCAGTACCCAGGGCCATTTTCCAGGATGGGGACCACGGGGCACCCCTCCTTTTCTTGGATTCTGTATCCAGGGTTGCAGGGGGGGTGCACAACCACCCTGCTTTCAATGTAACAAAAGCTGTGGGGAGGTGGCGTTCCCCGAGGCTGCGGGGGCTCTGCATGGCCCCAACATTGATTGAAATTAAAGCCCTGGGGATGTGGCGGTCCATGCAGCTCCTTGTATTTTTTTCAGGAGCAGCCCCGAGGAAGTGGCGGTCCCTGGGGCTGGAGGGTATCCTAGAGGCCCCCCATTTAAAAAGTAAATAATCCCAAGGGAGGTGGTGGCCGTACGGGCCTTCCCCTTACTCGTTTATAAAAAAAAAGAGGTCCCAGGATGGTGGAGATCCACGGGGCATTAATAAACCCCAGAAGGGGGGCCCATGTGACCCCTGACTTTTTTATTAAATGCTTCTGTGACCTGGCCCTGCCAGGGGACGATTAGTAATAAAGAGTGGCAGCCCATGCTTTGTTTTTTTTTACATTTCCGGTGCGACCCGCACATCCAACGCAACCCCTGCCAATGTTTTTTTCTTTAATTTGTTTGGGCCCTGTGGGATCCCCCAAGAGGCCTAGGGAGTCAGGGTATTTCTACCCTGCCCTCTTTCCTTTCTTTAAATGTTGTTTCTGGGACTCGGCTCAAGCTGAGTCTCAAGATGGCTCCCAACACTTCCTGATTTGAAGTGTTAGCAGCTGAGGTGATCTCCAAAGGTTAAGCAGCAGGCAGGAGACAAAATGTAGGTGATGAATCAACAGAAGTTTATTGTACATCTCATCAAAGAGACCTCAGCCACCAACAGCTCAGGCCAACTGTCAAAAGCTTAAAGTCCAACATTCTCTCACTAAGGAGAGAGCTCCACATTAGAACACAGCCTACAACCCCAACAAAGATAGATTGCGCAAAACATGGCAGAGAAGACAGAAGTGCAGAATATCACAACAGTCAATCAGATCACGTGATTGGGAGGGGTCACGGATCCTCCGCATCCCTATATATATATATACAATTGGAAATTTCTAGAAATAACTCTGAACAAATTAACGGATTTGCACCAAATCACAAAAAAGCACTTCTGTGAACGTACATCTACATTTTTTGCAACGTTGGTGTAATTCCGTTAAGCAGTACGGGCTATAGCTGTGTCTACTAAAGAATACTATGGAAATTAACATTGGGAAAACATGTTTCAAGAGAATTTGTCAAAAGGCGCCAAAGTTATTGACAAATGAAAAAATGCTCTTCCTATAGAAACTACATCCTAACTATACACACACATATATATATATATATATATTAAATTAAAATGAATTAAATTTCGAACAGCAGCAAATGACACTACCCACTGGAGGGATATAAATGTGACACAGCCCTTGGTACTACAGGCTCCAGAATGCAGTTCACGACAGGAAGTGATCCTGATATTAAAGCACCATCAGAGGAAATGAACTTAAATACCACATCGAACTGCAGTATCCAAACGGCGTGTCTTGGTGTAATGGCTCACCTTTGAAAAAGTTCTAGGAGAACGAAACGCGTCAGGAAATGCCACATGCTGTTCTATTCACCAAATAAAATCGGCAGAAAAGAAGCTTCGTGTGCGACTCACGTACTTTCCAGGAAGAAAGTGGTTTTTGAATATAAATCGGCTGGCTCGGCCGAAGAGTAACGCACCACCAGAAGAGCGCCATCATCCTCCGACCCTGAGCCTTTCATGTTGAATCGTGGGAACGAAGAGGGGGATGCGGTGCCGCCAAGGACCTGCCATGGTATTGGACCCGAGTTAACTTTAAAAGTGAGCTGACACGGGGAAACTTCAGCCAACTAATTTCACCCAAGAACGTGATTAATTAAATTAAAATGAATTAAATTTCGAACAGCAGCAAATGACACTACCCACTGGAGGGATATAAATGTGACACAGCCCTTGGTACTACAGGCTCCAGAATGCAGTTCACGACAGGAAGTGATCCTGATATTAAAGCACCATCAGAGGAAATGAACTTAAATACCACATCAAACTGCAGTATCCAAACGGCGTGTCTTGGTGTAATGGCTCACCTTTGAAAAAGTTCTAGGAGAACGAAACGCGTCAGGAAATGCCACATGCTGTTCTATTCACCAAATAAAATCGGCAGAAAAGAAGCTTCGTGTGCGACTCACGTACTTTCCAGGAAGAAAGTGGTTTTTGAATATATATATATATATCTATATATATATATATATATATATATATATATATATATATATATATATATATAAACATAGGTTTCAGCCATGTTATAGTTAAAAATTAGCATTTAAAAAACCTTAGAAATTCACTGAAAAAACCATAGGTTTCATACACGTTATAGTTAGGAATTAGCACTTACAAAACCTCAAAAATTAACTGAAAAAACCATAGGTTTCACTCATGTTATAGTTAGCTGGACATTTCACTCATACAAAACCATTGAAATTCCCCCGTTATAATTCAGCTAACTATAACTCGCGCGCCCGCAATGCACTGCTGATGATGTCACATATTACATCACTCATGACATGGTCAGTGACACCACTCATGACATCACTGATGACATCTCAAATGACAAACCCTAGGGGGTCAAGCTGTTTCTTGCCCCCTTTTTGCGTTATACACTGCTTTCTTCTGCCTCGGTCTACTGAGCACAAGATGGCTGCCAACACTTTCTGGTTTAGAGTGTTGACAGACAGTTGACAGCCAATTAGCATTCAGCTCGTGCTCGGGAAGGTACAGAGTAGCTTACAGTAAGCTTACCGTATGCACCTCTAGATATACTTATGATTTTACTTTTGATTTTCTCAGGAACTACTGCACGGATTTACACCATTTAACAAAAAGGCCCATCTGCAAACAGAACTCTGCCTTTTTGCCAGGTTTGGTGTAATTCCTTTCTGCCGTTCGGGCTGTAGCCCCGGCTAAAGGTCCTAAGGGAAATTGCATGGGGAAAACACGTTTTGGGACCCCCCTTTTTTCTCGGCCCCCGCTTCACGAATCACCCCCAAACTTTCAGGGTAGGAGCGGAGCGGAGCAGGCCATCTTCTTGGAGAAATTCGGGAAGAGTCGCCACCGGCGCCAAAGTTATTCCAAATAGAATGTTGCGGATTTCCTATGGAAACTAGGTTTTAACTCTAACTACCTACTGGCGACCGCTAGTAGGTAATATATTTAAATATATATATATATATATATATATATATATATATATATATATATATATATATATATATATATATATATATATATATATATATTCACTGAAAAAACCATAGGTTTCAAGCAGGTTAAAGTTAGGAATTAGCATTTAAAAAACTATAGAAATTCATAGGTTTTAGAGGTGTTATAGTTAGCTAAACATTTCACTCATACAAAACCATTGAAATTCCTCCGTTATAGCTAGTTGTACTAACTGTAACTCTTGCACCCGCAATCCACTGGTGATCATGTCACATATTACATAATTCATGACATGGTCAGTGACATCACTGTTGACATCATTGATGACATCTCAAATGACATAGCTGCCGCCATGATCGCGTGCCTCCTTGATACAGGCCCATTGCGAACTCAGCGCCACAGCACCGCAGACTTATGTCTGTATCGACTATAGTCTTCGATCTACACTGTGGACAGCAGGGTTGAATCAACTTTGGATCTAAATTTGTCGTCGGTATCTGTGCTGAGACCTGCCTTCAATCTACTCTACGGTCAGTAGAATTGACAACTTGATACCAGTTGCGCATCAGCACTACAGAAAACATTGATTTCAGTCTCGATTCATTCAAAGCAGAGACAATTGTATTATGTCCTCAGATTTTGTTAAAGTTTGAACAGTAGGAAATTCAGCCTTCATTTATTTAATGCAGAGACAATGTCCAACAGCATTCAACTTTGCCTTGATTTATGTAATGCAGAGACAATTTTGTTAATGGATGCCACAAAAAACATTCCTCAATGTCTGTACCAAGTACTGGCTTCAAATTACACTTCAATCACCAGAGTTTACCACTTGATACTACAAGCGCATCAGCACTACAGACAACATTGAATTCACTATCGATTTATTTTAGCAGAGTCAATTCTACTGTGTCGTCAGATTTTCTTAACGTATGTGACAAAAAGCATTTGTCGATATTTCTGTGGACTACTGCCATAAATGTACTCTGCGGACAGCAGTGTTCACAACTTGAATTCAGCTTTCCATATACACTACCGACAGTAGGGAATGCAGAGACAATTCTACTATATGTGTTTAGATTTTTTTTACATGAGTCCAAAAATCATTCGTCGTTATCTGTGCTGATAACTGCCTTTGATCTACATTGTGAGGGCTCACGATTCAGGTGGAATGGCGATTGCACATGACACAGTCTAATAGCCAAGAGACATTGTACCAGTGTGACCCGCCCAAACCACGAATCATCGCAGGGTGCGCACACGCTGAGTTCTTTATATACCACTAACTCACTGCACCACAAGTCACCTCCACATGGCCTTGTTAAAGCAGAATTCACTAGGCAAAAAACATTGCTCCCAGTGCGGCCTGCCCGGACCACGCATCATCGCAGGTTACGTACACGCTCAGTGCCAAAGGTACGAGTAATTTACTGCACCATAAATCATCACCATGTGGCCGTATTCAGGCAGAATTCAATAGAGAAAAGACATTGATCCGAATATGGCCCCTCCTTTAGCACTCATTATCGCAGGGTACGTACAAGCTCAGCGCCAAAGATACTACTTACTCAGTGCACCATAAATCATAGCAAAGAAGAGTGAACAGTTTTATGTCAGCAATGAGGCATAGTATCACTTTTAAATGGAATTCATGCAGAATTCAATCGACAAAAGATATTACTTCAATTATTGTGCCTCTCCCTCACCCCCGACCACGCATCATCGCAGGGTACATACACGCTATGTGCCAAAGGTACTACTAACTCAATGCACCACAAATCATCGCCACGTGACCGCATTGAGTCAGATGTCTTATTTAGAAAAAAATATATCATAGTTTTTTGAGATGTACTGCAACTTACTCCCGTGAAAGGACAACCAATATTTATAAGAAAACTCGATTTTAAAGACTTTGCAACCATTGCGTCCTGCTCGGAACACGCATCATCGCAGGCTCCACAGAACTATGTTGCTTCAGCTGCCACTACCTCTGTGCACCACTTATCATCGCTGGCTGCACACACACTAAATTACCAATTCTGTGAAGCTCTAATCAATACCACGTGGTCGTGGGCTCTTGCTAACCGCTGCCTCTTGCCTACACTGTGGTCATCAGAGCTCACAATTAATTACACTGTTTATTTATTGTTTGCAGAGTACACAATATCCCTTTAATATGCTTCCTTTAACAACTTCTTGAACTTCTGTGAACTATGATAACAAAGAATGTAGAAGATTGCGCCAAAATGTACCTCCACCATCGGCAATACCAAGTACCTCTGGGTTATCACCTTCAACATCGCCACGAGACATATGTCCCCAATTTGTGAAAGTTAGAATGCACTGCGTGAAGTGGAGTCGTTTAATTTGTTATGGGGAGCAATCAGTACACCTAGTTTGCACAGCAATTGATAACCATCGATGCTAGTCCCCCCCCTCAAAGTTCATATAGTCCAGTGCGCAACAGTGAATGATGTCAGTGCAGCCCGCTCAGACCACGCATCATCGCAGGGTGAGCACACAATAAACACCAGACGTACCACTAACTCAGTACACCGTAAATAATCACCACGTGCCCTTGTTAAGTCAAAATTCAATAGTCAAAACACATTTTTACCAGTGCGGTCTGCCTGGACCACGCAGCATCGCAGGCTCCACACAAACCGCCCCTACCTCAGTGCACCACAACTCATGAACTCTTTACGATAGAACCTTCTATGTATTATTCAAGGCGCCTACCTTTGTACAGCAGAAGTCATAAACCATTTATGATTAAATATCTGTATATGATATCATGATTACTATTACTATTCTACTTGTTACCAACAACAACTTATTAAAATGAAGTCGAGCACACGTGCCCGTACCCACTTCAACTATCTATCTGTGTCTGTGTATTTATTGTGTTTGTAAAATGCTGCTGCTCCGCCTACCACAATATATTGTGCTATAAAAAGCGTATTCAACAATCTTACCTGTGACAGTAAGTGTGGGCTATTCCTCCTTT
Source organism: Lissotriton helveticus (assembly GCF_964261635.1). Lineage (NCBI taxonomy): Eukaryota > Metazoa > Chordata > Amphibia > Caudata > Salamandridae > Lissotriton > Lissotriton helveticus. The sequence continues at coordinate 493,215,143 of NC_136063.1, forward strand.
TTTTTTAGCATATTTATATAGCGCAAAATCAACCCAAATCTATATCAGCAATTTACATGAGCACCGTATTTACAATACATTTTGAGGCACGCGTACATTATATCATTACTCTACAATAACAGGATGTGGACGCAAATCCGAGCCTCTAACATTGATTTCCAGCACCAAGTTCTACAGTGTACCTGAATAACCACATACATATATATATTAGCTGCCCTTCATGTGCCAAAAACTTCAACTGAAACCTTTCACAGCCCTGTATTACTACAGCTACAACACTCCACTGAATGTACAACAAACATTCATAATCGCAGAAATGCGGCATGTCCACCATCTTTTATGTGTGCAACTATGGACGAATATAGAGTCAGTGATACCCGGTACCTTCCATGTTGGCCAAGTTTTGGAACTTTAGAGATATAATGACACATTTGCGTTTAAGACCCGGGTGACGTCAGCACTACAAAATGGACACCCGAATCACGTGATTTCTCATATAGCTCACGACGGGACCATGTCCATAGCTCCGGAATCATGGTTTAGAGCCTCGCGCAGCACAGGCATACGTCAGGCCAGCCCACTCCACTTATGCTACCAGAAAAAACAAAAACAAAACATTGCCCAGATTTCCATTGTACTGATTTCTTAGTTCCATGTCTAGTTGTCAGAACGGCATACACACACTCCCTCATGGCTGGTATATACCCACACCACACTCATCCAGCACATGTGTCACTACACACGTGACCCTACCAATAAAAAAGATGGGGCGCACGTGCTCTACGCCATTTTAGAGTTGCTCCCATCCCAAGCACTGTGATGGCCCATCCCAGTGGTTTGGACGCCTCATGTAGGCCCGAACCACCGGGTACAAGGGCCCACCATTACATGCGTGGCCTCTTTGGTCACTGAGTTAGTGGTACCGGAAGGACTGAGCGGGTGAAGAACCTGCGATGATGATGGGAGCACAAGTATGTCGTTAGCCATAGCGATATCAAGACTCAGCACCATTTGTCAAACTTCTTCCTGGCAGAGCGGGACTGCATAATGTAGAAGGTGTCCTGTCTACGAAAAGGTGAGAAGTGAGGCCTGGGTGCGCATCTGAGGGAGTCGATGGGCTGCAGCAGACTGGATATAAAATTCAACGCAGCGATTTAGACGAACGCAGTCCTATATACCGAATCTTTTTGCATTCATATATTTTGTTTTCCAATAGCAGGAACGTTTTTATACCCGATCAAACATCCGGAATATAAACTATACAAATCGTTGTTTTTAAATGCGAGAGGGAAGGTGTGTGAAAGGGCGATGTTATTCAACTCCACATTAAGATAGTAAGAAACACCAATCATAACATCTTTCTTTTAATATCTTTTGGATGTAGAGCTTCAGGGTGCATTATGTGGAAACGTGGACTGGCACGAGCATGGGCAGCACCTGTGCGCCGAGCCTGGCAGGGCTCTATGTGCACCATCTCGAAGCCACCAGAATCCTGAACGACCAGAACCCTTACAAGAACCATGTGGTCGCATGGAAAAGATACATAGATGACGTGTTAGTCATCTGGAGGGGTGATCAAGACTCTGTTGTCCTATTCATGACTTGGCTGAACCAACAAGACCGGTTCCTCAAGTTCACCCACACAGCCTCAAACGAAAACCTGGTTTTCCTTGATCTGAATATCTACCCCTCTAATGGTAATCTAGAAACGTCTACCCACTTCAAACCTACGGCTAAAAACAGCCTGTTGCTATATAGTAGTTTCCATCCACGACATCTACGCGACAATTTACCCTACGGACAGTTCCTCCGCCTTAGGCGTAATTGCAGCGCTATCCAAGACTTTAAAACCCAAGCAGCTGACTTGAAAACGAAGCTCAGCAACAGGAACTATCCAAGCAAGGTGGTTAACAAGGGTTTTAAGAGAGCACGGAATAACAACAGAGATGCCCTATTGGAACCTACAGCAGAGAAGGAACAAGACCAACGCCCTATTTGTGTCACAACATACAACACCAATTCGAACCAGATCACAAAGATTGTGAATAGACACTGGAAAATACTAAATTGCGGGAAACTAGATTTCCCAAAACCCATGTTTGCACACAGGCGAGGTAAGAACCTGAAGGATCTGCTGGTCCACACGAGACCAAAACAAATCACTAACGAGGGACCCTCAACTATCTCAACTATTGGCGGGCACCACCCGTGTGGCTCATGCACATCTTGTCAGTACACAAGGAAAAGTCGGAATATAACTTTTTCCAACCAGTCTACATGGGAACAACGTTCCTTTACTAACTGCAACAGCCGGAACTTGGTCTATCTGATCACTTGCCCGTGCAAGAAAGAGTATATTGGCATGACCACAAGGCCGGTCAAAATACGAATGGGCGAACATCGTAGCAACGTACGTTGCAAAAAAACTACCACAAGAATGGCCACCCACTATGCCACAATGGGTCACAGTGTAGATGACCTGAAATGGACAGTCATAGAAGCCTATGGGAATGACAAGGACCTTCTTGCGAAAGAGCAACGTTGGGTCTACCGCTTGGGCACCCACCTAACAGGATTAAATGATGATATTCCCTGGTCGCAATTTAAGGCATGATCCAACCAGGTACCAAGTAAACGCCTGGTCACAGTTCGGGACTTGAATACAGTGTCAATTTAAAACACAACAACATTTTCTCCTTTCAGCAATCTCAGTAACCTGCGAGCTGGTGCAGGTCAACATGACTTGTAAATATGTATATTTTTTCTTTATTGTGTGCTATAACGTCTGCAAAAACAAGAAATCAGAGATATTCCCTCTGAACAGCTGCTATGAAATAAGAGCGGCTCCATTTTCCAACCAACTTAATAACCTGTAGACTGGCACAGTGGAACATGATCTGTAAATATGTATTTTAACTTTTGTAGAATAGCGCCTGCATAGACAAAAATATAGATATTTTCCCCTTGTTCTACTATAATAATAACAAGAGCTTAGTTTATCTTTAATGTGGCGTTTCTTTAGCATCTCAGAGGTCCCACTCCCCCTGCTTGTGAACAATACCAGGGATCTCCCATAGATCCTGATCGAGCAGCGCGAAGAAACGCCTCTCTCCCGCGCATGCGCGGAGACAGACTCTAAACGAAGCACCAACGCGCATGCGCCGAGTGAATACTCAACACTGAGCATCACCGCGCATGCGCTCCTGTATCAGCACAGACGCTGATACACTCATCTGCGCGGACCAAGGGTGTATCCTACCCTCTTATCGACACCTTCTGCCCACCGCTACCTAACTTGAGGACAAGACATTCAGATCCTTGCAATTATCCCTAAAAATCTACCTCCGCCCAGCCGACCTCGGACATTTAACAATGGCCGCTCTGGTCACCAGCCCTAACTACTCGACCTAACGCTCTCAGCGGTTTCGAGTTAATCAATCAGGGCTCAATCAACAAGCCTCTGCCAGACTATAAAAAGACCCGCCCCGCCCAGGCTGACCATCACCACGGAAGCCACTGACGAAGGAGGAAGCACTGAGGTGTGGGGGTTGAGTAAGTACGGCACAGCCGATAGACCTGACCTGGAATACACTACTCTAATCTACTGAGAGTAAGCAGCTAATCTAGGTCCTGGCGATACTATCTCTGCCTTTTCTCCATTCCTTCCCACAGTTGGACCCTCTGTACCCTTCGCCCAGCTTGGCTCATGGGGCATTGTCTCCTCATTCAAAAAGTATGTATCTAAGTTGAATAGGCATCTTACTGCTAGTTTCTGATGCTCTATATTGTTGTGTGTGTATACATGTGTGTCTATTCCTTCCCATTATCACCATATTTTGCAACCTGGCCCCCCCTTGAAATCCTTGGCGTGCCATGCAAAAGCCCATGAATGTATTTCTCCCCTTCTTTATATTTTTCTTTCCACATTCGGAAAAACCTGGTCCCCCCAAGAAATCTTTGGAGTGGCATGTGACAGCCTATAAGTGTGTTTCTTTCCCTTTTTTTGTATTTTCTTTCCTTACAGGTACTCACTAGTAAAGCGCATTGGGATCCGCGCTCTTTCTAAATCCTGTGTTCTTATCCTTTCAGGCTTATATCATCAGTATTACTGACCTAGCTTTCTCACGTGTATCTATAAAGTCTATCTATACACATTGATCTAACATAACACTCTCTATCTGTGGGAGCGCATTAGTGAGTGACAGGGGGATCTATATATACCCGGTCCTGACGAAGGGGCATGTCGCCCCGAAACATGTTGACCCACACAGGAGAGCAAGACTAGTAACCCGTTCTTGCCCTCCGCCTCACCCCTTTTAACGATACCAGCCAGTGCCTATTAAATAATTTTTTCTAAACACCAGGCCAGGTATCTTTTAATTTCACTGTTTATCACTCCTGACCCCACTGACACTCACTCCATCATCACTCACATAGCACTCACAATAAAAAGGTGCTCCGGCGTAGCCGCTTGTCGCAGCACTGCCCCGTCCCGCAGCGGGGGCGGGAAGACCCCGATGATGAAGCATGACACCAAGGGCCCTTTTGGTGTGTGAGGGGTATTTTAACACACTGAGTATATTCCAACAACATCGGAATAGGTACTGAATATTTTTTTCAGGTGGTCTTTGTTGATTATTCACACTGACTCGGTGGTGGAAATAGATTCGCCTGCCCTTTAAGTAATAAAATCCTCCACAGGCCAAGGGAAACGGGCAGAGGAGGTGGGGTGGGAGTGATCTTTAAGGAGGAGCTGAACTTTGTGCCTCTTAAGAGAGAGGAAATTGCTGGCATAGAAATCCTGGGCTTTTCGCTGCAGGAACTTAGCGGCAGGCTACTTACAGGAACGATCTGCTACAGGCCTCCTGATCTTGATTCTCATTACCAAACTCTCTTAGACACCATCACCAATCTGGCACTAGCACACTCCAGAATGAATATTCTTTTTTTTTTTAAACTTTTTATTAATTTTATAAATACAAACACAAACAATTTGCAAGGAATAAAGAGAAAGAGAAGACAGCAATATAAACAACGTTGCATTACATGGTGTGAGAGCGGGGAGGTCAACCAATGAGCGTATGTTCTATCAAGAAAGAGTCTCGCATGGGGGGGCAGAAGGAACAAAATGTATCCAATACACAGTAGTAAGTGGAGGAACCCTCGGGTTACGGGGACGTAGGTGCAACATCTGGGTCAGGGAGAGGGGGGGAACATATATCGCCACGGTAAGTGTTCCACTGAGTCCATATCTTCCCCCATTTTCGGGGGGTACCCCGAGAAATATATACAGTTTTTTCCCTGAACATGCACCAGTCCATGTTTTGTTTCCATTTCCGAATCCCGGGTGGTCCCTGAGCGCCCCACAGTTGCGCAATGTCTCTTTTGGCGATCATATTGCCCAAGGTCACCCATCGAAGCTGCGAAACGGAGTAGTCGTTCGGTTCCCATACATTCAGCAAGCATCTCCTAGCCTCCGGCATCGATCGCACCCCCGTAACCTCACTCATCACCTCATGCACACAGGTCCAGAATCGCACTACCTCAGGGCACTCCCAAATGATATGGAAAAAGGTGCCCAGGAGACCGCATCCACGCCGACACAAACCATCCACAGAAAAGCCCATGTGCACCAAACGGGGACCAGTCACATACACTCTATGTAGGATTTTAAGTTGCACAAATCTAAGGCGCGCCTGGATGGCCACCTCTTTAGGGGAGGAGATCGCCGCCTGCCAGTCCTCATCGTCCAGCTCCAGCCCATCACCAATCCAGACCTCTCTAAGGCGAAGCAGGAGATCAGACCTGGAGTTGATCAACTTTTTATAAATAAGCGAAATCGTACTATCCGGAACATGTCCGTCCAGTACCCTGTCCTCAAGCGGGGACGACTCCGGAATCTCCACACCCGAAGGGAAGACCGCGAGCACCGCGTGGCGGACCTGCGCATAGCGAAAAAATTCACGATCGCTCAGAGCGTACTCAGTTTTCAATTCCTCAAACGTCTTCATTCTCCCCTTAGTCCAAACATCATCAATCCTGCTGATACCTATCAAGTCCCACCTTTCAAACCCCTTCGACTGCCAGAGAGAGCCAAGTCTATCGGATGCATACAGTGGGGTGGCACGAGTTAATTTATCAGACCACCCAAGCGCCATGGAAGCATGTCTCCACACCTGGACAGCCGTCCTAGTGGGGCCCGTTACGTTTCGAGGGGTGAGTCTCGAGTAGAGGGCTCTATTATAGTCACCCCCCGGCAACAACCATTTGTCCATCTCGAAGGCCGGATTCGGCCAAGGGCCATACATGCAATGATTTATTGCCCCCAATTGAGACGCCCAATAATAGCGACGGAGATCAGGCAAAGCAATTCCACCGTCGTACCACGGGAGCGACAGTTTAGCGATGGCGATCCGGGGCCTACCCCCCCACACCAGTTGTCTCTGTAAACTCTCAACCTCACGGAAATATTTAGCCGGGACAACGTCAAGTGTGTTTTGCAATGCGTAGAGGAAGCGGGGCAGTGACATCATCTTAAACAATGCTGCTCTACCCAGGGGAGAGAGAGGGAGTTTCCCCCAAGCAACAACATCCGCCCGAAGGCGCTGAAGAGGGGGCAGCAAGTTCCGGTCAAACCGCAGTTCATGTTTCAGAGTGATAAAAATGCCTAGGTATTTAAATCCATCTCTCACAATCGCGATAGGACAACCACTTGGCAGAAGAGGGGCGTCTCCCGACAGGACGTATACACAGGACTTCGACCAATTGATGACAAGACCCGAGTTTTTGCGAAAGGACGTTAAGACATCGAACAATACAATGAGGGATTTACGGGGTGATGTGAGATACAGCAGAATATCATCAGCATAGAGAGATACACGGTCCTCAAACTCCGAATTCCATCTAATGCCCTTCAGGGACGGCTCCCACCTCAACCAGGCCGCCAGCGGTTCCAAGGCGAGAGCAAACAACAAGGGGGACAGGGGACAGCCCTGTCGCGTGCCCCTGCCCAGAGCAAAGGGTGCAGAGACCCGACCATTGACCACCACCTGAGCCATGGGACCGGCGTAAAGCAATTTGACCCACCGAACAAACTCCGGACCGAAACCAAACTTGGCAAGAACCGCCCACAAATACGGCCATTCTATTGTATCAAACGCCATCGTAGCGTCCAAAAACGCCAAGATGGCAGGCTCACGCAGCGTCTCGGCTCGTGCCAAGACGCCATGCAACCGTCGGAGTTTAAGCGCCGTGTTGCGATGCGGTATAAAGCCGGATTGATCAGGGTGAACCAGGTCCCCAATGACAGTCGCCAAACGTGTCGCCAGCAGCTTGGCCAAGATTTTAGGCTCCGCATTAATCAACGAAATGGGTCTAAAAGAGGCACAGCGATCCCGAGGTTTACCATCTTTGTGGATGATGACTATAGTGGCCAGTCTCTGGTCTGGTGGGAGAGAGCCCACCTCCAAAGACTCGAGAAACATAGAGCGCAGATGCGGAGCTAGTGTGTCCGGGCGTAGTTTATATAGCTCAATGGGGAGCCCATTAGGGCCCGAAGCCTTGCCGGATCGGATCGAACGGACAGCAGCGGCAATCTCGTCCACAGTAGGCGGCGCATCCAGAGCATCCCTATCAATGTCAGGCAATCGGGGAAGTGCAATATCCCACAATAGCAGGTGGGAGTCCTGCTCAGATCGATCAGACACCTGGGAATACACCTCGCGGAAATAATCGGCAAAACATGTAACAATATCAGCAGGGTCAGTACAACACTCTCCATTCTCCGCAACAATCACAGGGACGACACGACTTGCATTCTCCCTCTTATCCAGCCAAGCAAGTAATTTCCCAGCCTTATCACCCACATCATACAGGCGGCCCTGCTGTTCCCTTACCATTTCCTTAGCAGCTTCCGTGACCAGAGCCCTGTATTCATGTTGTTTCAACTCCAATAGATGTAACCCCTCAGCGGTGACCCCAGATTCCAAGCACCCCTCCAGGGCTGTGACCTCCCCCTCCAGGCGAACCATCTCAGCACGGTTGGCCAACTTCACGCTACCAATCAACGAGAGGGCCTGGCCACGAATGACAGTCTTGTAAGCTTCCCAAAGTAAACTTGGGGAGGAAACAGAGCCCACATTTTCCACAAAATAACAATCGTGTGTTTTTACCAGCTCAGCCCTGACCCTGGGGTCCTTCAAATACCAGGGGTTAATCGGAGCCACTCGGCCCGCCGAACCCCGCCGTGCATCAACCACCAGCCAAAGCGGAGAATGGTCCGAAATACCCCTTGCCAGATGTTTAACTTCCCGTATGAGGGATGCATGGGCCGAGGGCAATAATATATGATCTAACCTCGAGAGACTACCATGAGCACCAGAATGATAGGTATATTGCAACTGCCCCGGGTGAAGCAAGCGCCAGCAATCAGTGAGCCCCAGCGTCTCTAGGAAGTCACTCAACCAAGTCTGGGCCTTCGGCAGTTCCCTGGGAGGGTGACGGTCAAGCATCCCCGAGACCACCGCATTAAAACCACCCCCAACCAAAAGCAGACCCTCGGGGAGACCCAGGATAAGTCCACTCAGATCAGCGAATGTGGTGGCTTGGAGGCCCGGGGGCACGTACACGGAAATCAGAATAAGAACCTTCCCTTCCCAGCGCCCCACAATGGCGGCGTATCGTCCCTTATCATCCAGTATGACATCATCAATGGCCAAGGGGAGGGAGGTCCGAACCAGAATGCCCGCCCCTCTGGAGCCCGAAGTGAAACCCGAGTGCGCCACAAGCCGATAACCACGCCTATTCAGAGCGTAGCACTTGTTGCCGAGCAAATGAGTCTCCTGCAGTAAGACAACATCAGAAGAAAAACGTTTCAGCAATTGCAGCACCACCCTCCTCTTGATCCCATCCCCCAACCCGTTCACGTTCCAACACAATATCTGAAGTCCCCTACCCCCATCCCCGAATTCAGCCCCTCCCCCGCCCCACATCCAAAGCAACTGCAAAAAACAGGAGTTTGCCTTTCCTTCACCTTGCAAATAACAATAAAATTCAAACAAACAACCCAGTCCCCCCAACAATGCCAAAACAACTATACCCCCCACCCCGCACCCCTGCTGAAGACCAAAAAGCCCCATAAACTTGCAGTGTGCCTGTCGCCCAACCACCCAACTAATCTACGAAAAGAAAACCCAGGAGGAGAAAGGACCCGCTCACCCCCCACCCACCCCCAAAAGGACTATTACTTGCAAACATTAATGACACAGCATAGCACAGTTCAAAGCCAACGTGAAGGGTACGGGGTCAAAGTCGACATCTATTCCTGCTCCGTCGGGCCACCGTCCGCCCGAACCGATCTGCCAGAGTCCTCAAATGGTTCTTGATCCGCAGGCAGCGAGTCAAGCCAGTCACTCACGACCCCAGGATGGTCGAAGAAAAAAGTACGATCCCTATGAACCACCCGCAAACGGGCCGGGAAGAGCATGGCATACTTCATAGACCTTTCCCGGAGTCTCTTCTTGACCCCTTGAAACCCCAGCCTCTGTTTCTGGACCTGTTGTGTAAAGTCCGGATAAAAGCTGACAGTAGAGTTCTCAAAGGCAATGGGACCAGACTGCCTCGAAGCCTGCAGGATAGCGTCTCTGTCCCGGAAATGAAAGATCCTCGCAATGATGGGTCGTGGGTTAGCACCCGATTTAGGCGTGCCGCCGGGGATCCTATGTGCATGCTCGACAGCGAAAAACTTGCTGAGGCCCTTGGGCGCCAAGTGATTCAGCACCAGGTCTTCCACCAATAAGTCCGTCGAGGCAGCAGTCGATGATTCCGGGACCCCAATCAGGCGGATGTTATTGCGCCTGGCACGGCTTTCATAGTCCTCTAGGCGCCCAGAGAAATAGTCATTAGCTTTCCGCAGATTCCCGACTTCAGCCTGTAAGTCAGAGACGTCAGTGACCAGGCTAGTGGTCTTGAGATCCAGGGATTTGACCTTTTCATTTGTCTTCGCCAAATCCGCCCTGATCAAATTGACATCAATCGACACAGTATCCAGTTTGAGAGTCAAGGCCTCATATTGTTGCCCCAATGAAGCCTTCATACCGGTAATGGCGCCCATGAGATCCCGCAACGAGGGCTCTTCCTCAATCGATGAGTCCTCCGGCATTGTCGTCGAGGGTTTAGACGCTGCGCCCGGCGATCCTTTAGTAAGGGTGTACCGGTCCATAATGTTCGTTTGCAAAGCACTCCCTCGAACGCCCGGTTTAGTCTTGCGCCTCTCACTCTCTGGCTTGGTGGCCATCTTAGATCCTGGACCCGTACGGGTCGCCTGTTGTCGGGTGAAAATGATGACTGCGGTGGCAAATGCAGGACCAAAAGGGCGAAGGTGGTGCCAGTCTCAGAACTGAAGGCCACGACAGATCGGCATCAGAAACGGATAGACCAAAAATATAGGCACGTCCGGCCGTCTACGTAGCTAACAAAGTCAGGTTGATCTCCGGACAGGAATCGAAACCAAAAGCGGTCGCCAGCCCATGCCAGTCCGGTAGTCCGTTGTTGTTCACTTACTGGACGGCAGGCCAGACAAGATAGCTCGGGGCGTCACCTAGGAGCAGGCCAGAAAACTGCGGCGATCTGTAGCTCTGGACCCCGAAGTCCCAAAAAGTTTTTTGAAACAGATAAATGATCAGTAGAACTACGCCAATAAACACCCGTCGTCAGAACCAGGATAAAGTACAGGATAGTCGATGGAGGTGGCGAGGGTCCGGGAGCCCTGTGCTCACGCGACCATCTTGGGTGCGCGCGAAGCTCCTCCCCAGAATGATTATTCTTGGTGATTTTAATCTGAGGGATGATGGGAGTCTCGGTAGTCATTTGAGAGATTTGAGGGTCACATGTGCTAATTTTAATCTACAAAAGCTGGTAAAACACTCTACTCATCAGTGGGGCATGTCCTGGACCTTCTGTTTGCAAATCAAGCCGAAACAGGAGTGTCAAACATAACACCACAAATCTGGACCGACCACTACATTTTCACACTACGCTGCCCTGTTCAAGGGACAATATCAGTCGTCCAGTGACTTATGGGAGAGGAAGGGAGTGGGCAAAATTAAGAAAAAATAGAACCCTCCAGACTCTCTCAAACGAAAATCACTTTGACCCCACTGTTACAGTAGAGGATAATTATAAAACATATTATAATCATATAACTGACACCTTGGACCAGCTAATCCCAGTAAAAAAAGCTCAAAAACAGGAGTAAAAGCACAGCCCCTTGGTATAATGAAGAACTCAAACAACTACGTTTGAGCTGTAAGAAAGCAGAGCGGAAATGGAGGAAGAAGTATCTAGAGTCAGATAAGAAAGAGTTGAGAGTAGGGCAGATCAAGTATAAGGAGCTTATCCTTAAGTCCAAGGCAGACGTCTATGCTAACTCCATTATACAAGCGCCCAATAGTACTAGGGCCCTTTTTAAGATCGTTAAGGAGCTCTCCACCCTGACTTGTACGAGTAACAAAGTGGTGGCTTTACAGAAACTCTGTGATGAGATCTACTCCTATTTCGAAGATAAAATTGCCACAATTGTTGGTGACCTCCATCCCCACATTATTGGAGATCAGGGTAATCTCATGCAGAGGGTGGACGAGGACTTGGGGGTGGCAACCGCTCTGGACAGTCCTCAAATCCTCACCGATACCTCTTTCAATAATCTGGCTCACAGCGTGTCATTGGGCCCTCCTCTTGATCCTCTTCCACACAAAATCTGGAAGACATACGGCCAAGACACCTTCCCTTGGTTGCGACAGATCTGTAACCAATCTCTGGAAGTAGGTATAGGTACAGATCAGTGGAAGCAAGCCGTGGTGACTCCTTTGATTAAGAATCCCTCATTGGACCCAACAATTCCAGCAAGCTTTAGACCCATCTCCCTCCTACCATATCCAATCAAAATCTTGGAAAGGGCAGTAAGCAAGACTTTGTCTTGCTTTTTAGAGGATAATCAACTGCTGGATAGGGACCAATTTGGGTTCCGTCCAAGCCACGGGACTGAGACAGCGTTGGCAACTATACTGGACAATTTACGTAGGCGAGCCGACATCGGGAATGCTACTGTATGTCGGCCGCTTTCGACACGGTGAATCATTCAATACCGGTGGAGAGACTGAGGAAGATAGGGGTGAAGGGACAGGCTCTGCAGTGGCTACAGTCCTACTTATCGAGGAGACAGCAGATGGTGACTATGGGACCGTTCACCTCTAGGAAATCATCGGTAATCTATGGGGTCCCGCAGGGCTCTGCGATCAGCCCAATTCTTTTTAATATCTATCTGCAGTCCCTGTTTCCCATCATTAAATCATTTGGAGTTGACCTAGTCAACTACGCTGACGATACTGGAAGGGAAACACGCAGTATCCATGGACACGTTCCAGGAGTGTATGCGTCAGACCGCTGGTTGGCTAGGGAGAAACTCGCTGAAGTTTAATGGTGGAAAAACCGAGGTGTTGTACTACTCTTCGGTTAAAATGTCTAAGCATCTGCCACTGGAGTTTAGGCTCACCCCTGAAGAAGAACCTCTGTCCCCTGTCAATACGGTGCGCAATCTGGGTTTCTGTTGGACAATAACCTCCAAATGGAGTCGCAGGCAAACAAAATCGCCAGCGTATACTTCTCCTTGATGCGCATGCTTCGCCAGATACTCCCACTGCTGCCAAAGGACTTGCGCTCCCTTGCAGTGAGAAGCACAGTGCTAAGCAGGCTGGACTACTGCAACTCTCTGTACTTAGGAGCACCTCAATACATCTTCCAGGGGTTGCAGAGAGTCCAGTCACCAGTAGCAACGCTGGTGCTAAATAGCCAAGTAGGTCCTCCACTACTGCGGCCTTAAGAGACCTACATTGGCTGCCTATCAGGGAAAGGGTCCAGTTTAAATTGCTATGTATGGTGCACAGAGCGGTACACGATCAGGGGCCTGTTCCACTGCAGGAAAAATTCACCTGGTACCTCCCTAAGAGGCAGCTTCGCTCTTCCAGTGCTAATCTGATGATCTCTTCCCAAGGACTGACTCCTCTTTTTCTGATGCTTTGGCCCGTTAGCATGTCAGTTATTTTTAACCAAAGCGCCAGGATACCCGTAGGGTGACAGTTCGCACTATATAAGTAGCTTTACAATTACAATTACAATTACAATTACAATGTCCTGGCACGTCGTGACAAACACACCGGTCACAGAAAGGTGAGCTGTGAATATTCTTTTCAGTCACTCTCTCATTTCCTCGCTCTTTTCATAAAGAAATGACGCACGACATTAACTTCCTTTTTAACTTACAGGTTGTGTTTCACAAATTGGCATCATCCCCCCAAAAACACCTCCAAAGCTCTACGTTCGTGGATTCTGTGATGATGTGTGGCCACCGTAACAACGTCTGAGAAGCCTGCTTTGACACGTAGTGCACCCTCTTTGAATCAGGTCAATGGCACAAGGTGAGCAAAGAAGCTTGTTTCCCAAACAACGACAAGTCATCTGTGGACGGAGAAAAGGGGTAGTGTGCAGCAGCTTCACTGCGTAGGAATGTACAATTACCTCAGAACTGTGAGAATAGATAGGTTACAACAGTCTGAGGGGCAGATTTACAAGCCCCTTGCGCCACTTTTGTTTCACTTTTAACATGGTAAAAGTGGCGCAAGGAGCTTGTAAATCTGCCTCTGAGTTGTCAAGAAAAAGCACTCAACTCCAGACTCTGCGACTCAATGGGGTGCAACAGTCTAGGTAGGCAATATTGAGAACACACTGCTATGCAGTGGGAGTGCATGGGGTATACTACTTTGGAAGAAAAATAGTGCACAGACACAGTATCCTGAGTGTACAAATAAATAAACCAAAAATATACATGTGCAGTTGTATGTACTATGCTATTACTAACTCTATATATTATCTTATACTATCTATATACTATCTTTCAGATCACTAAACTGGAGGGTGCACTTTGAACCAGTATGTGCTTCGACACACAACGGAGGCAAAAGGTGAGCAACGAGTATTTTCTCACAGTATTTACTGCTCAATCTATAACTTTCTCTCTCTCACAGTTTTAATGTCGTTTTTTCTCTCTTTCTCTCTCTCACTCTCTCTCACATTATTTCTCTTTTAAAGTTATGGACGCCGCTGTCCACTCTGCTGTGTACAACCAAAGCTGAGTTCAAGTTGTGAACTCTATTGCTCACAGTGTTTACACAAGGTAAGCAGAGCGGCCTAGATATACAAAGCCTCAGATTAAATGCATTATAAATTAAAGAGCTTATTTACAAGCCCCTTGCGCCACTTTTGCGTCACTTTCAACATGGGAAAAGTAACACAAAAGTGGCGCAAGAGTTTTGTAAATAAGCCCTAAACAATTTTGTCCTCCATAATGACTTGATCTCTCGCCTAATTCTGTCTCATCTCTGAATCATTTTAAAGACCTGTTGATTCATAGTGTTAATCTGACGTAGTAGGCACTTCCATACAGACACCTCTTGAACGTGGGCAAGTGAAATGTATCAGGCACACTGCAGACGTAAAAATTAGCAAATATCGCTGAGGGTTACCTTAACTTGTAAGGTTTGACCTCATTTAGTCACATCGATCTAATTTTGAACACTTATTTTCATTTTTGTTTTGCAGATTACCTACCCTACTTGTATTGGAGTTGTTTCTAGTTATTTATTACATAAGTTACGTTTCCAGTTATGTATTATTGTTTTGATAAAAGTTAATTTTAAAAAGTATATACGTCTTCTTTTTCTGACATTTCACTATTATTTACTGTGATAATGATATAGTTAGAAAACATTTAAAAATAGAAATTATATTTATAACTTGAAGTATAATACTGAGACTAACTCCAGATCTTTACCAGAGACTATAGCTATGACTAACGGTTCCTTTGGAAAAGTTTTAAAACTCCAGCACAGTAACTGTTTTGATTAGCAACATAGTGTGGTGAACTTCTAACCTCTGTGCTCATTTAAGTGTTCCATTAACTGTTACTATGGTAACAGGCAGCAAACCGTTTGGGGGTAGGGTTGAAAGTTACTGGCTGTACAGAAACCTTTACATTTACCCAGGATCCTCCACATTACAGAAAGGAAAGCAAAGTAAAACAGAACACTGTGTACCAGATTTACAACCCCCTTGCGCCACTTTCGCGTCACTTTACCCATCTTAAAAGTAATGCAATAGTAATGCAATGAACTTGTAAATCTGCCCCTATGCACATTACGAGCAAAACAAGTACACAACTCATTAAATTCTTTATCGATCACAATTAGACAGTGTTGTTTCACGATTCACAATGAAGTTCAATAAATACTTTGTGCCTATTTAAATGGAAGACGAGATTGCCGACATTACAAAACTTAGTGGCATATTTACAAAGACGGAGTTAAAATTATCGTCGCTTTAACGGCTGCAAACTACAACAAAAACTGCGAAAACGGACTTCAAAATCCTTTGTTATCTTACCGGAAGAATTTCTCAACATTGCTGTTTCCTATACAAGACTGGGAGCCAACACCCCGGGGCTATAAAATAAATGATTGTGGGGGGCATTAAGGTCCCCCCTGCAGAATTAGAAGTGTGGGGACCTCAACAACCCCCCTCGGGCCCCGAGAACCACCACCCTCAGGTATGTGTGTATTGTGGGAGCCAGACTGTGTGGCCCTCTGCCTGGACCCTCCGAAGGCCCTGAGGAACGCCATGCCCCAGGGCCGGCTCCTGCAGTGTCCCGGGGTGCCTACCCCCGGGACACTGCTGTTTGCTATGAAAAGGCGGGAGTCTCGCGGCTCCCGCCCTCCCATAGCAAACTTGGTTTGCATTTTGAAAGACACAACAGTGAAATGTGTTCTCACCTTCAAAATTCAAACCTGATTTCTTTTCCACATGCAAGTTAGTATCTCCCCATGCGGAAAAGCAATGCCGGCTCCCGAAGGATGCGGGGAGCCGGCAGGACCGTGGGGGCATTGTGGCTCCCCCCACGGTCCCCAACATTTTTAATAAGAATAAGACCCGGGGGATAGGGTCCCCGGGGATATTAGAAATTGCCCAACACAGAGCTCAGTGCAGCCCCCTGGTGTACACGCGCTGGATGCACGTCTCATAATCTGTAGGGTGCGCGACTCCTGCGCCTTTGGTGCACAACTTCTACGTGTTTGGGAGCCGGCATTGCTTTTCCACATGGGAAGCTACTAATATGCATCCCCATTTGGAGAAGCAATCTGAATTAGATTTTGAAAGAGAGAACAGATTTCCTTGCTATGGGAGGGCGGGATAGGCACCCCCGGGACACTGCAAGAGCCGGCCCTCCCACAATACATAAAGCCCCGGGGAGTGGTGGTACCCGGGGCTTAAGAGACCTTGCTGCCTCCCCAACCATTTTTTTTGTAGCCCCGGGGTTAACAGGGCCCTCGAGTGCTCCAGGAGGTGTCCCCTTGGCTTTGGGGACCTTGGACCCCTACCACTACCGTTTATTTTTTGTTAGATCCAGGGGGTGACGATCCCTGAGGCTGGGGGGCCCCTCTAGGCCCCACAAAAAATTTCATAATTTTGCCCCCACTATTTAGCCCCCCCGGGGGCTAATTACAAGAAAAGCTCAGTTTTATTTTATTTATTTTACGGCACAGTCCGCACACCCTACACGCACCTGCCGACCTGGGACCCCCTAAGCAGGTCTAGATGGTACAATTATTTCTACCCTGCCCCCTTTCTACGTTTTGCACACATATTCCACTAACTTCCTCAGCCTCGCTTCTAACGAGGCACAAAATGGCTGCCAACAGTTCCTGGTTTCGAATGTTGACAACCACTTGACAGCCAATTAGCATTCAGTGCTTGATCGGAACGGTGCGCTTATGGTGCGATGCCAATATGCGGATCCACCACGCCCATAGATATATAAATTACTTTAACTGTAATTTTTTCAGGAACTACTGAACAGATTGGCACCATTTAAGCAAAAGGCACAAATCTGAACTGAGGACTACCTCTTTGCCAAATTTGGTGTAATTCCATTCAGCCTTTCGGGCTATAGCTGTGGCTAAAGGTCCTATTGGAAATTGCATGGGAAAAACACGTTTTGGGACCCCTTTTTTTCTCATCCCCCTCTTGACTAATCACCGTGAAAATTTCAGGATAGGAGCGGACCAAAGCTGGCCAAAAGTTTGGAAAATTTTGCAAAGATTCATCAATCGGCGCCAAAGTTATTGGGAATAGAATATTGCGGACTTCCTATGCATATTAGGTCCTAACTATAACTATCCACTGGCGAACGCCAGTAGGTAATATATATATATATATTCCATAACAACGATTCCTGGATCTTACGAACCGCTTTTATAAAAGAGCGCACTCTGGAGCAATACGTCTTTTTAAATACTGATTTTATTCTTCATACCCGCAAATAGATTGACAAACGAGTTTCGGCGTAACTGCCTTCCTCAATGTCAATATTTTGTTTACATTACAGGTTTAAATAAAGTTGTGCTATACAAGTGTTCAGTGACATAGAAAGTGTCTTTGTGCTCAAAACAAACAAAAATGCTCGTTATATGGCAGACATTTTGAATTGATCATTATATACATACATATAAATACACTCTATTCTATCTTATTTCCACATTGTAGCGTGGTGATAATTTCATGTTTCAATCACACGTTCACCATTTAACGCTAATTATGAAAATACATATTTACATTTCATTCCGAATTTTGGGGAAAAAAAACTTTTTTGAACTTAATCAGTTATAGTGCTATTTGATTGTAATGTAAAACAACATCAGAAAGAAGAGAGACTCGATCATTTAGATTCTACGACATCGTAAAACCTTATCTAATGCTCTAGAATGATCAAATATGTCTCTCAGTTCTATCCGATAGATTCAAACAATTCAATTGTTCTGCCACCTAATACATTCAATCATGCCCTGCATTGGCTTGCTGGCAGCAATAAGGTACACTCCTCTCATAATTTGCCATTCTTGTGACTTTACACAATATTTATTATACTATGGGCAGGACATTGGTTGTTAATACAGGCAGACAATTTTGGGAGAAGCAGTGCAGTCTAAAGAATGGCAATCTGTATTTATACATGTAGAAGCTTTATTGCATGGACCAGTTTGCACTATAAGGATGTTTACAACATTATTGTTTACATATGCACTATGCACTTTAATAGGTAGATTAGTTGGATCAGTTTGCACTATATTACTGTTTACATGAATAATGTTTACATATGCACATTGCACTTTAATAAGAGTGCACGTTTCTCCAAAAGTATTTGAACTTGGTAGAAAAAGCTATACCAGCAACGCTGAATAATATATCTCAATTCTCGATTTTTTAATGATATGTATTTGTACATTACGAGCGAGAATTTTCAATGTTTGGTTTTCCATCCTTGCATATGAGTTAATAAGCATTTGATGAAACAAGCAGAATGCACTGTCCAACGGTTGTAACATTGTAGGTTACATATGTTTTCCCATATACTTGCCGATGGCTCATTTTGTTGAAATACATATCGTCTCATTGTTTGCCAAGGTATAGCATAAAGTACTTCCGTTGGTAATTTTAGCCAGTTGTAATGTTTTAGACGATTTGGTTATACTTTAACAGTTGCATATGACGTTTAACACCACATTGCAAAATGGCGAGTCCTTTCCACATGACCTACGGGTCAGTTTGTAATATCAGTCCTCTGTTTATGTCAGTTTACAATTACGATTTTTGGCGCGCTTTGATTGCCTGTATTTAACACTGTGGAGCTTACCCGTTTGTCATCAGTGAGCAAGGGCACAGCCAGTGCCTGAAACGTGTCTGAGGCTGCACCACTTCACAGATTTAATGGAATAAAAAACACTTGGATAGATGAAGTCTGCATCTGGCGTTATTCTGTCGTCCACGCACCTGTCTGTGCTGCATGCACGTTGTTGACAAGTTGAAGTGAATATTTATTATATATTTACATATGCTCCTGTTAATCAGGACTCACTTAAATCACGCTCTTAATGGGCTTGTTTGCAAACATGAGATTTCTTCCTGTGTACTCTTCTTAGTTAGACAGAAAGCTATCATTCTGACCTATTTTCTCTTTACAATTTTGCTGATTCCTGTCATCACCTATCTTGTTCTTTTTGCATTTAGCCTATGTAGACCCACATCTCCTCTTCATTGTTTAATCCTCTTGGTGTCTTACTCTGCAGTTTAATTATATACTTTGATTCCAGGGTGCACAATTTCTTCACTCTGTCTCCACCCCTTTCTGATTTCTCAACTTGGTCCAGACAAAATAATTTTAATAGATTGCTGTTGCTGTTGTGTTCCATCTCAAAATGTCGGGCAACAGGATAATTCTGATCCTTATTATTAATTGCCCGAAGATGCTAAAGAATTCTTTTCTTCAAAGGGTGGCTCGTGCGTCCCACGTATTGTTTACCACATGGGCACTGTAAACAGTAAACTGTATGGTCTGAATTACAGTTAAGAAACTTAGTTATTCTAGTTTTGGATTTTTTACCTGGTATCAGATAGTCGTTCACTTCAGTGCTGTTTCTGCATGCCTTACATCTTGTACAAGGGAAGCACCCTTTAATTGGGCTCAATTGTTTCGGTTTAGATTTGTAATGGCTTCTCACCAGATGATCTTTTAAGGATGTGCCTATCCTATAGGTAATTAAGGGGTTATCGGATATTAACTTCTCTATTACACTGTCAGATTTAAGCATCCTCCAATTCCTTCTCAGGATTTGGAACACTTCTGATGATTTTTTAGTGTTGTTGGTGATCAGTCTTATTCTATTATCCTTTTGTTTCATGTTCTCTTCCTCTTTGTCAATTAAATGTTGGCTCCGCTGTGTTTCTTCCCTTCTAGATTCTGCCTTACTTAAAACTCCCCTGCAATATCCTCTCTTCAGAAATCTCTGTTTGGCTTGTCCTATCACTTTCCTGTATTCAGAAGTTGTTGAACAATTATGTTTCATCCGCAGGAACTCCCCCAAGGGGATATTGTTAATCACGCTCCTGGGATGATAGCTGTCAGCATGCAGGATTGAATTTCCTATAGTGGGTTTGTGATAGAGTGCTGTCTCTAGGGTGTTATTCTCTACATAGACCTTCAGGTCCAGGTAGACCACTTCTTTTTTACTAATACAGCTTGCAAATTGCAGAATTAAATGATTCTTGTTGAGAGCTTTGATGTAATTCTCTGCCTGGCACTGTGGACCCTGCCAGATGATGAATAAATCATCAATATAATGTGTCCACAGAGAGACATTATCCTCCACCTCTCATTGGCTCCCACCCAGGCCATGTGCTTATCCCAACAGCCCAAAAACAAGTTTACTTAACTGGGTGCGAAGCACCTCCCCATGGCGGTACCTTGCTTCTGTAAATACAGTTGGCCTGCAAAGGTAGAGATGTTGTTATTAAGACAGAACCGAGTCAACTCAGTTAGCATTTGATTGTGATCACAAAATTTCAGAGGTCTCTTTTGCAAAAAGAATTTCATGGCTTCCAAGCCCTTTTTATGATCAATGCATGTGTAGAGACTTGTGATGTCTAAAGTTTATAGGAGCATTTCTGATTCCCAACATGTCCCTTGGATAATTCGCAAAAAAATCCTTTGTATCTCGCAGATACGAGCTGAGGTCTTTCACCAAGGGGGAGATGAAATGGTCTATGTACATCGAGGTATTCTCAAGGAGACTGTTCTATGATGACACGAACGGTCGTCCAGGTGGCCACTGCTTATGTTTGTGAATTTTTGGTAGGTGGTAAAAGGTTGCTAGCTCTGGAAATTCACAGTTCAAAAAGGTCCAATCCTCTTGCTTTAATGGTCCATCATTTCTCCATTTTGTTATCAATTCCTGGAAGTCTACCTTTTTCTCACCCCCCGCTTGACGGATCACCCCATAATGTTGAAGACAGCAGCTAAATTGAACATCAAACTAGTTTTTAAAATTTCGTGAGGATTTGTCAAAATGCGCCAAAGTTATTGACAAATGAAAAAATGCTCTTCCTATGGAAACTACATCCTAACTATATATATATATATATATATATATATATATATATATATATATATATATATATATATATATATATATATATATATATATATATATATATATATATATATGCAAAAAAGAAGGTTTTGTTTTGACTTATACTGGGTGCTCCCTTGTGTCTGGACAAAGCTATACCTCTCTGAAGAGCTCTAATTAGAGTGAAACACCGTTTCAGGGGTTGCTTTTACTCATTTCAGGTTGGCTTGAGTTGGTATTTTACCATTTCAAAGCTGTAATACTGTGCCTGGAGTGATAAATGGCTTTTGTCATTTTACAGCTCGGTAGGGACAGCACGGTGCTAGTCCTATGCTTAAAGACTTTGCTGTAAAAAATGGCAAAAGACTTTGTCCTTTTCTATCTCGGCGTGGATGGCACTGTGCTAATCCTCTGCTTAAAGACTTTGATAGAAAAACAGACATTTGAGGTGAGCAGATCTAGAGTGTCGCTGGTGTTCACAGTGCTCTAACAGGAGCTGCTTTCCACCTAAACTTGAGAAATACCCAGAGTTCTCTCCTTCTTTTTTGCATAATTTATGCGTCACTCTATGCCTGAAAGGGTTTTGTTTTTACTTATACTGGGTGCTCCCTTGTGTCTGGACAAAGCTATACCTCTCTGAAGATCTCTAATTAGAGCGAAACACCGTGTCAGGGGTTGCTTTTACTCATTTCAGGTTGGCTTGAGTTGGTATTTTACCATTTCAAAGCTGTAACACTGTGCCTGGAGTGATAAATGGCTTTTGTCATTTTATAGCTCGGTAAGGACAGCACTGTGCTAGTCCTATGCTTAAAGACTTTGCTGTAAAAAATGGCCAAAGACTTTGGCCCAGATGTAGGTAATCCGATTTTACCGATTCTAAAATACCGAATTTTACCGAATCGGTATTTTAGAATCGGTAAATGGTATGTAGATAAAAAATCGGTAATAAATACCGAATCGGTAAAATTCACTAACGGACAATCGGAAAATACCGAATACGTATTTACCGATTCTGTATTTACCGAATCTGTAATCACCGATTCTGTAATTACCGAATCGGTATACCCCATGCATTCCTATGGGCCAAAAGGCCCATAGGAATGCATGGGGAATACCGAATCGGTAAATACCGATTCGGTAAAAACCGATTCGGTAAATACCGAATCGGAAAGCAAACAAAAGTGAAACTTAAGTAGGCAGCCAATCAGGTGCTACCACCCTCCCCCTCCCTACCAGGAAGTGGCTACACAGGCAGCTGCAACTAATCAGAAGCTTCTGGAAAGGCAGTTGGAGCTGAGCTGAGACACTGAGCAGCAGAAAGGGTTTGGTGCACTTTTAAAACTGCAAAATGTCAAGCAACAAAGATAAAGAGCAGCCTGAGAGGAAGAGAACACTCAAATTCAGCAGCATGGAGTTGCAGGTCCTTGTGGAGGAAGTGGTGAAGGTGCACCACAAACTTTTTGGCAGGCAGTCCCTCACTGTGGCAGAATCTGCCAAAAGAAAAATCTGGCTGGACATTTTGGACAAAGTAAATGCAGTTGGGGTGACCACCAGAGACACAGAGGACCTTAAAAAACGATTTTATGACCTCAGGAGCCAAAACAAAAAAGAAATTGGAAGACCATCACAAGCAGGCATCAAAAACCGGCGGGGGCCAGAACCCAGCACCCCCCCTCGCTAGCCTGGAGGAGATGGTGGCCTCAACCATTGAACCAGAAAGTGTCTGCGGACTGGGAGAAGTGGACAGCTCAGCCAGAGCTGCAAGCAAAAAAGGTAAGACAAATGCACAGCATTCCCCCCCATACCATCATCCTTACCTGTACCCTTTGCGGGCTAGTGAACCCCAGACCAGTACTGCTAGCACTATACAGGGCCAATGCATGATGCCATATGTAGTCAGGGAATGTAAGAACCTGTCATACAGCACAACAACCAACTATTGAAGGAAATGACTGCATAGAGAATATAGCCAATGTGACATTTATTTAATTGTAGTGACTGTGAGACAGTAGCGTTTAGCTAATGTACGCTCATATGTCCACAGGTGAAACATCTCGCAGGCGTTCACAGGAGACTGAAGGCACACCAGCTGAGAGGGAGGAAAGTCAGGAGGCAGGTCCTACTACCCACAACGTACCACAGGACACAGGTACATCAAGTAGCCATCCTCCTGCACAAGACTCAGAAATGCCTCAAGAGTTCCTGGCATCCCCTGCCAGATATCAATCCCCTCTGTTGCTGTCACCCCCAGAAATGCCACCTTCACAGCATGATACAACACCTGCATCACAACCAAGCAGGAGGCATGTTGTGGCCCCACTCCTAGAAATGGAGTCAGCAGCAGCTGACATGGAGGGGGACGAAACATACAACTTGCCTGTAGATGTCAGCTCAGGTACAACGCACTCCAGTGCAGGGATGGCCCATAGTGGTGCAAGACGCCGCAGAGTCCAAGAAAGGCCAGCAGATGCACCAGTTGAGGGTCAGAGTGTGTTCCATGGTCTGGAGGGGAGCATGGTGAGAATACAGAGGATGCATGGAAGAGCCATCCAGGCATGCCAACGACAGGTGAGGTCCTTGAACAGTAACATAGGAGAAATAGGAAAGGGCATCAGTGAGCTTGTTCAAGTCAACAAAGAGATGGCAGCAGGGATGCGCGGAATTAGCAACTCGGTGCAGCTACTATGCACCAAACTAGACACTGATTTTTATGCAAGGCGCAAGGAAAGGCAGCGTGCACATGGCCAAAGTAAAGCCATCAACCGCCTGGCCACTGCCACACCCCTGTTATGCAGGAGAAGCAGTAACGTGCAGGAGGCTATGACCCAAAACACCAATGAGGTCACTAGGGGCATGGGCAGGATGACTAGTGCTCTTGAGGCGCTTTTGAATGCCCAAACTGCACATACAGCAGCTCTGGATGTGCCTGTAAGTGAGGAGAGCACAAGCAGGAGCAGCATTGGAAGCACCCTTGTCCCAGAAACAAGGAGGAGCAGGTGCCACGCTGAGGCCACAGGCCAGCAAGAGAGTGAGCAGGGTGAGCAACCTACAAGTGGTAGTGGGAAGCGAGGAAGGAAATGACTTGTACAGTTCATGGTGAAGAAACCTGGACTGACATCATTGCAGTTAAATAGTTTGTGTTGCACATTTGTGCTTTAAAAACCTACGTAGTTACAAAATGAAACTACTTTTGGTGCATACTCCACCTGTCTGTGTCTCTTTACTTACTTAAAAGTAGTTGCTTGTGATCTCATCCCGTCTGTGTCTGCCATCAGTTGGTGTTGCAACTCCAGATGTGTGTGGTTCAGGCACTGCTTCCTCGTCGTCATGGTCCTCCTGATCTGTGAGATCCACTTCTGTGCCCCTCTTGACTGCAAGGTTGTGCAGCATTGCACAGACTGCAATCATCTTGCAGCAGGTGATTGGCGTGTACTGCCGGGCCCCTCCACTCTTGTGGAGGCAGCGAAACCTGCTCTTCCACATGCCAAAGGTGCGCTCCACAATGTTGAGGGTTGATTTGTGCGCCCGGTTAAATCTCCTCTGACTTGGTGTTGTAGGGTTGAGGTAGGGAGTGAGGATGAAGGCCCGGAGGGCATATGCACTGTCCCCTAATAGTAAGAAGAGAAAAATTAATCACATGCACACACACACATCCACCTGCAATACATATCAAGGGACTTTCATACAGTCTGTTACCTAGCAAGTATCCTTCTCCAAATTCCCCTGCAGTCAGGCGTGCGTAGATCCCACTGTTCTGGAAGATGTAGGAGTCGTGGGTACTCCTGGGGAATTTGGCTACTAGGTCAGTGATAATGTACTTGGCATCACAGATCACCTGTACATTTATGGTGTGGGTGGACTTCCTGTTCCGATAAATGTACTCTGTGGCAGCAGGTGGGCATATTGGTATGTGGGTACCATCAATACAGCCAATGATGTTTGGGAAATGCGCCATCTGATAAAAGTCTGTCTTTGTCCTGAGCAGTTCTGTATGCGTTGCAGGGAAGCTGATGTAGTAATGCATTCTTTGCAACATGGCATCAAGAAATCTTTTAAAGAAGCGTGACAGACAACTCTGGGACACCCCACCTACCGCAGCAACCACACTCTGGTAACTCCCAGATGCAAGCAGGTGTAGGCTGCACAGCACCTGCACATGGGGTAGGATGGCATGTGCCCTTGGGGTTGGATGTTCCAATAGTGGGTCCCTGATTAGGTCCAGGATAGTTTGGGGTGCCCGCCTGTGCCTTTGTAGGATCTCTGGTGCAGTTAGCTGGAATAGAGTGATCCTCTGCCTGTACACCTGCTCCTCCCTCCTCCAGACCCTCTCTCCTTCTGCCTGTAGCCGTAGCCGCCTCGCAATGACATAGAATGCCACCATTCTGGTGAAAATGTTGCATTTTGGGGCCTTTTTTATACCCTGCACCTGTTTACCACCTGATTTCAATCCATGTTAAATACTGACTCTTAAATACCGAATTTCATGCAAATTCGGTATTTAAGTGGTTACCTACATCTCGAATACTCATTTTTACCATTTCTTAATTTCCGAATCGGTAAATTTACCGATTCCGTAGAGTTTCCGATTCGGTATATTTACCGATTCGGTATATTTTCCTATTCGATAATTTTCCGAATCGGAAACTGTACCGATTCGGTATTTTTACCGAATCGGAATTTTTCCCGATTCGTAAGGTTTCCGAATCGGTAACTTTACCTATTCTGTAAATTTACCGATTCGGATGTTTTTGGCTCCCCTACATCCCGGATGACCAATACCAGTCGGTAACGGCCGAAATTCGGTAAATTCGGCCGTTACCGGGCGGTATTGGCCTACCTACATCTGGCCCTTTGTCCTTTTCTATCTCGCCATGGATGGCACTGTGCTAATCCTATGCTTAAAGACTTTGATAGAAAAACAGACATTTGAGGTAAGCAGATCTAGAGTGTCGCTGGTGTTGAGAGTGCTCTAACAGGAGCTGCTTTCCACCTAAACTTGAGAACTACCCAGAGTTCTCTCCTTCTTTTTTGCATAATTTATGTGTCACTCTATGCCTGAAAGGGTTTTGTTTTGAGATAGATAGACAGACAGACAGACAGACAGACAGACAGACAGACAGACAGACAGACAGACAGACAGACAGACAGACAGACAGATAGATAGATAGATAGATAGATAGATAGATATAGATAGATAGATAGATAGATATTGGGGCTTATAGCCATTCAGCCAGCCCTCTTCATCAATTTTCTGATATTGGTCACATTTTTCTTTCACCTCCCTACAGCATACCGCATGGCGCAATAGGTCAACATACTTCAGCCATTGGCTAACTTCACTGTGAGTGATAGCATCCTGCTCTTTCACAAGGAGCACATATGCACACAAAATAGTTCCTTGTACTGCAAGGGGCTATTATATTAATGTGTGCTTTTCAAGAGCAAAATACGTTTTGCATTTAGTCAACTTTGTTTATATTGGTATGGGCCTAGTAGCTCACCCAACATAACATTTTACAAGACCCATTGCAAACCAATGCAAGCATTGACAGAGCCATATGGTTGACAGCAAATACCAGATCAATCGACTATCCCAATTCTTGTTTGAATTGATTTTGCAGGTAAAATTGTAAATTGATACTTGTATAGCGCACTACTCACCCGCAAGGGACTCAAGGCACTTGTACGAATACCGCTGTGGAACCCATCTTGGCTTTCCCTGTGAGGTGTCCACTCCTGGGCACCCCCAAGGTGGAGGCCAGGCATCCTTAGCGTTGTGGGGGCCGTTGGAAGCAAGCTATTGCCCAGAGTTGCAGAGTGGGACTCCATGATTGGAATAGGCACCGAGGCGAGAATTATCAGGTCCGTGGAATTTTTTAGCTCAAGACCCGCTGAGGTGGGGAATTGAACCCTGGTCCCAGGCTAGACCTCTGCATCAGGGCCTGCCGCTCTAACCATTGAGCCACACTTCTCCACAGGTGTCTCTTTCACGTTGATAGCCTTCTAACAGCCCTGACCTACCTGTTACAGAATCTCGTGTTTCGATTTTTAAAAACAAATCAACAATGATAACAAAGCTTTCTTTAAATGTGCATCCTCTCACACAACTCTGGCTTGCCCTTTCAGGAAAACCGATATATTTTATTTAAAGACTCTAAAGTTATGTGGTGTAGTCTAACTGTACACTCGTTGTTGTCTTTGTATAGAATGAAGTGGTTGTTGTGTATACTACACATTTTTCCTTTGAATCATTTCTCTGGACAACAGCACCACGTCTCTCCCTCTCCAAGCGTTATCGGCCCCTTTGGAAGCTTATGCAGCTTCGGCCTGTTATACACTCTCAAATGATTCCCCTTGCCGTCTATACATCAGCAAAGCTCAGCAAATTGTGTACCACAACTAATCTGTGGAGTAGAAATGTTATGGAGTTCGATACGCAAGGACTAGCAGCAGACACTAACATCCGAAGAGATTTAAAGGGCAATGGTCTGAATCTATTATAGATGGAACTGCAGTAATGTAGGTTTGATGTTGGACAAATTTAAAGTCATCTAGACCTATGTCTCTGGTTCTAAAAAGTTGTCTTGCAAAAGTGAAAGACTGCTTAACAAGAATATTCACATCTAGATAATGTGTATACTGCACCTGTTTTTCCTATGTTCTAGTCCGTCTTTCACTGAATTCTTGCACCCCAGATAAAACACAGTGCACCTGCTCAAGGCAAATCTATGCAGCATTATCTGATACTGCCATCTTTAGAGAGTAAATAGAGGCCATTATTCCAATAGATTGTGTTCCAGGCAGCCAAGAGGTCAGCGTGCGTAAACCGGATACATCCTTTATGCTATTATGCACACAACCCTAGGCACAGAAATCCCCACAATAGCTGTACTGTTCTATAAGATAAGAAGCTGCTCTTTTTTAGACTCGGTTTTGAGACTAATATATTATCTGTAAAATTTAGAAGATGGGGAATAAATACCTCTGTCCAGCTGAGGAAAACATCAGAAGCATGTCTTAATTGAAACCTTCATTAGAGAAGTTGGTAATTATCAATTTTGTATTAGCTGTCAGCTCGTGCAAGGGATGCAACCTTAATCGAGGAGTTAGTGACCACTTTTGGGGGACCCACCACTTTGAAAGAGTCTTTTGTCGCTGAATATTTAAAAGAGGAATACTTTGATGTAGCTAGTCAGGGCCTTCCATAGCCCTGTGCCTTAAGGGGCCCAGCACAGCCCACAGTCAAGTGCAGGAAGGGTGTACTATGTGCACTGCTGCCGCCGAGCGTCACCCCCACTGCAGAAAAGCCAGGTCCTCCCGAGGGCCCCAGATAGACCCAGTGTGCCCGGGCAGTGGTGGCCTCCATGGACGCGGACTAACAGTAGGGGGTGTAGTTATTAGTAAAGCAGGTCTACAGACAAATACTCCTCAGTTGTGGGTCCCTCTCACGAATAAACCAGGGGGCATAGGCCTTTTAACTTTATTGCACCATGCCTGTGCCACCCCACAGTGGAAGCACCGCTTGCTGGCCCCGCTTTATGCAGGAGACCATGGGTTCCTTGATTTTCAGTGTGCTTGAGACCCCTTTAAACATTGAAATTTCACTGTCTGGCCATGACACTGCGTCATTGAAGGCCCTCTTCACTGTCAGAACCACTGGTCAAGTCCAACTGATCGGCCTCCCAATGGAAGTGCTGAAGACATGTTAGTGCTACTTGGGTATTTCTAGGTGCTGCCTATTTCCTACCTGCCTCCCTGCCCAAAGAGACTGACAAATGACCTGGTTTGGTTTGCCCTGTATGTCTCCGTCCACAAATAGACCTCGTGGTGTCACTTGTGAGTGGGGAGCGTTAGTTTTGGGAGTTCACTTATGCATGTGTACCTATAGGTAACTGGACTCACATCACCCCAAATTAAAATCATTTGGCACCAACTATCTCTATTATGTTATGTGAAGTTCTGTTTACAGGAAATGGCTTCAAAACTTCCATCCAGGCATTGATTCTTTTTTATCATCTTGACTGAGAGGTGATGTTCTACTAACCAGCTATCCTGAGACACGCTAGACCCCCTGAGAAACAACTTCTATGTTTAAACATGCCTTTTTGACTGAGCACTGGCAGAGGGGGCCTGAATGTCAACAGAACGGGTCTGGCTGTCAATTGAGAAAGACTCAGTGCCAGTGAAGGATCTGAGTGTCAAGCGAGGATTCATCATGGTCAATTGTTGGCCCTTAACAACTCTCTGAGGACTTACTGTTGCTCATGCTCTTAATTTTTATGAGTAGGAAGGGGCGTAAGCCAGGTCCCTGCAGTCCCTGTGGTGCAGGGTCCTCTCCCCAACTATCCAGATGACCCTCAACCCTTCAAAGTGGCCCCCATTCAGCCGAAAGCCAATAAATGTCCCTGCAATATGGGAGACTCGGGCCCTCATCACGTTCTTCAGGGGTGCCCATCATTTTGTGTTATGCCACTGTGAATGGGGTGCCTTCGTTGCTGGGATCCTTGCTGTGGCACTTCTTTGTTTTTGGAGTGAAATCTTGCACTAGTGCTGCCATACAGTACCTGTCCTGCATTTGGTGGAAAGATTGCACTACTTGTGACCGTCCTGTACCTGATGAATATCATTGAAGGAAGCTTGAGTTGCTACTCCAGCCTGTGCTATATGCGATACTGGACACACTTCAAAGTCACTATCTGAAGGGCAATGACGAGGGTATGCCCCAATGAATTTTGGGTGGCGCCATCATGAGAGCGGAGGAGCGTTTCCCCACTTGAATGCTCCCCAAACCACAGAGATGAAAAGTAAAATGGAAATTCATTACCCTTTTAGTTTTCATCATCCTGTCCCGAACCGAGGCTGGGGTTCGCTGAGTGGCAGCAGGGAGGAGTGGTTAGCATAAGATTTCCCGTGCACTGTTTAAAGAGCACCTGTCCCTTTGGCCGGCCATCTTGTGAAAGCCAGCCAGACATGCGGACATTAAACGTCTTAACCCAGCTGCTTTAGACAGCGCAGGCCTCTAGTGCACTGGGAGCGCTAAGAAGGGCCACTTTCTCCAATCAGGGCGCTGGTCTCATGCTGGTTAACAGCATGTGAGCAGGACTGGTCAAGGGCGTTTGCTGGTGCCCGCTCTGCAGGCGACGGAAGAAGAGGCCTGAGGTTTGTAGCAAGGAGGAAGTGTAAGGTAAGTGTTTTAAAAAATACATATTTTCCATCTACCGCCCCTCTTCCCCGTAGATGCCAGCCGCCACTACAATGAATACTTTTGTTCAGCAAAATGTTACCCTCTCCCATACAAAGAAGTACACCTTAACTTTGAACTTGCTATGCCAGCAGCATACAATGTTTACGGTTATACATTTTAACCAGAACAATTATTTTTCTAAAAGGCTGCTCAAAGTAAAAAAAAGTTGTAAACCGTTATACGTAAGTCAGGTATCTGATTGTGTTGATGCTAACCAAACCCCGTCTCAAATCTCCCACAAACCAACAGTTTAGTACAGCATTTGTAAAAATCACCCAAAAAAATGATGACTTTTTCCTCAAGCCATCAGAGTATATAAAATTGCAATGCATATTGTTTACCAAGTGAGCCTGTGAGCATTTGAACCGCTGATTGGGTATAGTATCCGTGCCCCCTTACTTTGGTTAATCAAGATTGGGCAGAAAAATGTAGCTGCATTTGTGTAACCACTAACAGTTTCAAGGAATAAAGTGTCCATTTTCCTGATCTTTTTATCACATCTATATTTTCCTATATAGTTTGGTTGAGCAAGTGAATCTTGCTTCTGGCTTTAACAATACACATTAGGAATAATGTCCAATGTATGTGGGCTTAGGTCAATTTTGTTTCAATTGGACTCCAGTTTGACTGTGAGCTACAAACATAGTGGTGAACTTGGTGCTGGCAGAGGAGAAAGCTTTTGTTTCACCTACCAGAAGTACAACTAGCATTTGCCAAACCTGAAAAGGGTGTTACAATTAATGTTCATTGCAAAATTGGCTATCAAAGCAACCAGCATTTTAGACCAGGCTATCTATCCACTGTAATCTACATTGGGAACCAGATGGGAGTGGGTAGATTTAACCCCATTGAGGGTGAATTTGAGACTGCTGCACTAGGAGTCACTAGTAAGAGACACTTATTAGACAATTGCTGGGCTGCATAAGTATTACAGGAGCTTTGAGGTCCAATAATGGGTCTTCAACTATAAAAGGAGGGCTGTGAGAGGGATTTGAAGGGTACACAGCACACCATTCCAATAAAAATAGCCAGTACACAAATTCTATGGTCCTTAATTTCTCAAAATTGATTACTTGTTTGTAATTAACTGTACTCCAATTATATTTTGTTCTGTTAAAAAAGAACATTAACACCTCTCCCACACAAGGTGCATGCTTCATCATTCTGTCACTCCTTACCTGCCGTACCGGTCGAGCACCACCAGCTCTTTTGTCAGAGAAAAGTGTCAGTCTCCTAACCATAATTATTATGCTTTGTGTAATCTAATTGACTGTTTTGAGGTGGGAGTTCTTTCACCTAAGTTTCCATCTTCACACATACACATACCAGCCTCAAGCCACCCTGCACTAAGTAGTACACGTGGAGGAGTACAGTGTCTCTTGAAAGTGGTCCTGTTATGACAAAAAATGAACAATGGGTAAAACCTCCATGTTACTCTTGTACCTCTTGATGGAAGATGAAGATTAATACAAACTTATTAGAAAGGTGTCAAACTCTCCCTGATATCAGGGGAAATGAAAGAGTCAAGTACAAATATCCAGAAGTAGATCCAATAAAGGTTTTAAACGCAAAAAATCGACAAATTGGAGAACAAAATAGTTGCAAGGAAGCATAGAACACATCAAAAATAAGGGAATGAATGAGTGGTGATGCATTCATCACTTCTAAATGCATCCTCGGGTATTAATTCAAATTTGGACTGACATCCCAAAAATCTCTACGTTTTCTGTGACTAGGAGCCTCAGTTAGAAATCTTTGGACAGGCCACCAGAATTGAAAGAAAGACTTTTAATGATTGTCCACACCCCTTTCCTGAAACTAATGGTATCTCTTTGGCAAAAAACAGAAGAATCCCAAGTTTGATTTTCCTAAAACCAGTGCTGATGTCTGCAGTTTGGCTGCTGCACTTGTTGACCCTCGCTCCACTTAGCTCACATTAAAAACCCTCCAGGTGACCACCTGCGTGGAAGTGACAATACAGTCTAGGAACAAGGGTACATAACTATGCACGGAGTGTGACCTCCAGTATCATGCTGGCTCACTAGCATGGAGCGCACCATCTCCTCTTTAAAAACTCTTGTAAGCTGTTGATGCAGATGTAATACCTACAGGTGGTCATTCAACAGTTAACAATGTTAGTAGTCAGCTAAAAAAAAATATTAGTGCCTACCTCCCACACAAATGATATGACATTGATAAACAGGAATTTTTAGGATCCTATATTGTGTCATCTAAGTGAAGATGGTTTTTCTCTATTTGAAAAAATCATAATCATAAAAGGTACATAGGAGCATTTAAAAAAGAGAGACATTAGAATAGAATTATTGTCAAATATAAAAGATTTAAAAAAGCATAAATACATGTTTCAGTCAATAATTTCCTTCAACTCAACAGCAACTCCTAACAAGCATTTGCAATGCAATAGGTCTCGTATTTGCGAGACTTTGAGCTACTGGCATTGTAAATGACAAACCTTTTATCTATGTGTGGGTTTTGAAAACATATAAATAAAAGGCATTGTCATTTACAATGCCAATAGGTTTAAATTTCACAAATGCGAGACCTATTGCAATGCAAATGCTTGTTAAAGCTGATTTGAATAATGTGTCGCCAGTCATGGTCTGCACTAACGGAAGCATCCTCATCATGAGAAGCTGTAGCTTACATATAGAGCAATGCTCTGGTTTAAGGGTGCTGCAGTGAGCGTGCGGGCTTGTGCCCGGAGATTCACACATCACAGAGGAACAATCAGCCAACTGACCACTGCAGGCTAAAGAGCTACACTTTGACTGACGCTGACATCCAGACCGCATGATCTGGTGCTCCATCAGAACTGGAGGGCTGCGTACCGAGGCTTAGGGAGGAGTCACAATGGTATGCAGTCAGGGAGAGTAGCACACTGTCTCCTTCTCAATCATGAACTCACCACCTACTATCTCCTTATGTACCGGAGCAGCTTGTATTAGCTCTCTCCAGCCACAAGACGCACCTGCCCTGCTTTGTTAGAGAGCAATGAGCACCCTTCTCTTCATGTAGGCCTTTTACACAGTGCTTTCACACCACTGACAGCCACATATAGACGCTGGATGCGTGCAGGAATACTAAAGCGTAGCAGAGTGAAGTTTCTGCACCGAGGGGAAGGGTCTGGGAGGAGAGGCTTTCTCCCGGTGACCCCTGAAATAGACAGAGCAATCAGGATCCGTTTGTGAATTAGAGAGAGAAATATGAGCATTTGAAGCATTCCGGTGGCATTGCCAGCCAGGAAACATTTCAAACACAGTGATCAAAAGGAGACAGATTATAACCACCCTACACTCAAGAGGAACCACCTCACTAACCACCAAGGAGAAAGCTCTGGGCACTGCAAGAGCCACAGGGAACCAGCCCTCGTAGTCATATATCTCCCAACCCCTCCCAGTGACACGCAAAACCCACTATGAGAAAACCAACAGGCTTGGCATCTGTAAAGTGCAAGTAGAGAAGCACACACAACGTACAGGCACAAAAGGAGCATGCACACAGACCAATACCATGACATACGTGCAGTTTCACAATGTTCAGCAGTCATACAGGCATCCATGTACGTCAACCAACACATGTAAGAAAATTACTGTAGTCAAGCTGTGTCATACATTACTTCTGTGATGTGCGGGACATAGCATTATTGTGCAAAAGCAACAGAAACAACGGGAGGGGGCGGGGAGACAGGAAATACAAAGTATGGCGGGAGGGACGGCGGGAACAAAGACAACACACAGTTCACTTTACAAACAGTGCATGGAATGCGGGTCACTCATAGATAAAACAAGCTGTCCCCATTAGGCGAACAACCTCTTGTTTATATTTGCATTGCGCTTTCACTTTAAGTGAAAGTGCGATGCAAAAAAAACACGCAGCCACCCTTGGCTAAGGCGACTGGAACAAGCTGTCACCATTTCGCAAATTATAAAAAATAGTGCTTACCCATTAGTTAAAGGAGACTGTATAACGCCGCAAGCAAAAGATCCAGTCCGGATGGGCCGTCCGAGAAGGAGACAGGGTGGTAACAAATAAGCCTCTTTCTGACTCACGAGCCAGCGTTTAGCATAAACAGTGACACCAGCCAACCAAAATGATGGGCGGGTCTTCAACTTCACTTCTAAAATATCCCAACTACAAGAAGCCTTGCAGAGCGAGCAGCACATACGTGCTGCAACACAGGTCTGCGAGACATAACAAACTGGCAACAGAGAACATCTGGCAATATTTGGAAATGCATCAGAGCTGGGCATACTTGCTTAATATTCATTCTTCATAACAAGGGAAAAATTAATTAATGCCTAGTTTTATATAAATACAAAAACAACAATTGATGGACAGAATGCAGAACAATGTCATACATTCACCCCAGTACAGAGATCTGAGCCTAAATCCATCGTTTTTATGCTCACAATGCCATTCCAGTTTGAACCCAGCCATATGCAAATCAGTATTGACCCTGTGCTCAATGGGAATAGTGCAGCTCGAACTGCCAGACCAGGTTTTAGGTTTTCACCCCTCATTAGCCAGGATAGCTTGACTCAAGTGGCATGGAGAGCATGGGACCCACGTCTGGGCATACCCGTCCCACTCGGATGACAAATGCAAAATCAACAATTGATGGACAGAGTGCAGAACAATGGTATACATACACCCCAGTACAGAGATCTGGGCCTAAATCTATTGTTTTTTTTGTTCACCATGCCATTCCAGTTTGAACGCAGCCATATACAAATCAGTCTTGACCCTGTGCCCAATGGGAACAGTCCAGCACTAACTGCCAGGCCAGGTTCTCCCTGGACTGGAAACAAGCTTCCTAGGACCGGTTTCGGGTTTTCACATTTCATCAGCCAGGATAGCTTGACTCCAGTGTCATGGAGAGCACAGGCCCCACATCTGGGCATACCCGTCCCACTTGGGGTAACAAATGCAAAAACAATTGATGGACAGAATGCAGAAAAATGTCATACATTCGCCCTAATACAGAGATCTGGGCCTAAATCCGTAGTTTTTTACTCACCATGACATTCAGTCTTGACCCTGTGTCCAATGCGAACAGTCCAGACCGAACTGCCAGGACAGGTTCTCCCTGGACTGGAAATAAGCATCTCAGAACCGGTTTTGAGGTTTCACCCCTCATCAGCCAGGATAACTTGACTCCAGTGGCATGGAGAGCACGGAAACCACTTCTGGGAATACCCATCACACTCGGGGTGACAAATTCAAAAACAACAATTGATGGACAGAATGCAGAACAATGTCATGCAATCACCCCAGTACAGAGATCTGGTCCTAAACCCATCGTTTTTTTGCTCACCATCCCATCCCAGTTTGAACCCAGCCCTATGCAAATCAGTTTGACCCTGTGCCCAATGGTAACAGTCCAGCCCAAACTGCCAGGCCAGGTGCTCCCTGGACTGGAAAAAAGCATCCTAGGACCGGGACTGGATTTTACTCCTCAGCAGCCAGGATAGTTGACTCCAGTGGCATGGAGAGCACAGGACCCACGTCTGGGCTTTCCCGTCACACTCTGGGTGACAAATGCAAAATCACCAATTGATGGACAGAATGCAGAACAATGTCATACATTCACCCCAGTACAGAGATCTGGGCCTAAATCCATCGTTGTTTTGCTCACCATGCCATTCCACTTTGATCCCAGCCATATGCAAATCAGTCCTGATTCTGTGCCCATTGGGAACAATCCAGCCCGGACTGCCAGGCCAGGTTCTCCGTGGACTGGAAACAAGCATCCTAGCACTGGTTTTGGGGTTTCACCCTTCATCAGCCAGGATAGCTTGACTCCAGTGGCTTGGAGAGCACGGGACCCATGTCTGGGCATACCCGTCCCAGTCGGGTTGATAAATGCAAAAAAACCAATTGATGGACAGAGTGCAGAACACTGTCATACATTCACCCAGTACAGAGATCTGGGCCTACATACATTGTTTTTTTGCTCACCATGTCATTCCAGTTTGACCCAGCCATATGCAAAGCAGTCTTAGCTCTGTGCCCAATGGGAACAGTCTAGCCCGATCTGCCACGCCAGGTTCTCCCTGGACTGGAAACAAGCTTCCTAGGACCGGTTTCGGGTTTTCACATTTCATCAGCCAGGATAGCTTGACTCCAGTGTCATGGAGA
This sequence comes from Lissotriton helveticus, assembly GCF_964261635.1. Lineage (NCBI taxonomy): Eukaryota > Metazoa > Chordata > Amphibia > Caudata > Salamandridae > Lissotriton > Lissotriton helveticus. The sequence goes on from NC_136063.1 coordinate 493,251,614, forward strand.
GCACAGGCCCCACATCTGGGCGTACCCGTCCCACTTGGGGTAACAAATGCAAAAACAATTGATGGACAGAATGCAGAAAAATGTCATACATTCGCCCTAATGCAGAGATCTGGGCCTAAATCCGTAGTTTTTTACTCACCATGACATTCAGTCTTGACCCTGTGTCCAATGCGAACAGTCCAGACCGAACTGCCAGGACAGGTTCTCCCTGGACTGGAAATAAGCATCTCAGAACCGGTTTTGAGGTTTCACCCCTCATCAGCCAGGATAACTTGACTCCAGTGGCATGGAGAGCACGGAAACCACTTCTGGGAATACCCATCACACTCGGGGTGACAAATTCAAAAACAACAATTGATGGACAGAATGCAGAACAATGTCATGCAATCACCCCAGTACAGAGATCTGGTCCTAAACCCATCGTTTTTTTGCTCACCATCCCATCCCAGTTTGAACCCAGCCCTATGCAAATCAGTCTTGACCCTGTGCCCAATGGTAACAGTCCAGCCCAAACTGCCAGGCCAGGTGCTCCCTGGACTGGAAAAAAGCATCCTAGGACCGGGACTGGATTTTACTCCTCAGCAGCCAGGATAGTTGACTCCAGTGGCATGGAGAGCACAGGACCCACGTCTGGGCTTTCCCGTCACACTCTGGGTGACAAATGCAAAATCACCAATTGATGGACAGAATGCAGAACAATGTCATACATTCACCCCAGTACAGAGATCTGGGCCTAAATCTATCGTTTTTTTTGTTCACCATGCCATTCCAGTTTGAACGCAGCCATATACAAATCAGTCTTGACCCTGTGCCCAATGGGAACAGTCCAGCACTAACTGCCAGGCCAGGTTCTCCCTGGACTGGAAACAAGCTTCCTAGGACCGGTTTCGTGTTTTCCCATTTCATCAGCCAGGATAGCTTGACTCCAGTGTCATGGAGAGCACAGGCCCCACATCTGGGCATACCCGTCCCACTTGGGGTAACAAATGCAAAACAATTGATGGACAGAATGCAGAAAAATGTCATACATTCGCCCAGTACAGAGATCTGGGCCTACATACATTGTTTTTTTGCTCACCATGTCATTCCAGTTTGACCCAGCCATATGCAAAGCAGTCTTAGCTCTGTGCCCAATGGGAACAGTCTAGCCCGATCTGCCACGCCAGGTTCTCCCTGGACTGGAAACAAGCATCCTAGGACTGGGTTAGGGATTTACTCCTCATGAGCCAGGATAGCTTGACTCCAGTGGCATGAAGAGCACAGGACCACGTCTTGGCATACCAGTACCACTTGGGTGACAAATGCAAAATCACCAATTAATGGACAGAATGCAGAACAAAGTCATACATTCACCCCAGTACAGAGATCTGGGCCTAAATCCATCGTTGTTTTGCTCACCATGCCATTCCACTTTGATCCCAGCCATATGCAAATCAGTCCTGATTCTGTGCCCATTGGGAACAATCCAGCCCGGACTGCCAGGCCAGGTTCTGCGTGGACTGGAAACAAGTATCCTAGCACTGGTTTCGGGGTTTCACCCTTCATCAGCCAGGATAGCTTGACTCCAGTGGCTTGGAGAGCACGGGACCCATGTCTGGGCATACCCGTCCCAGTCGGGTTGATAAATGCAAAAAACCCAATTGATGGACAGAGTGCAGAACAATGTCATACATTCACCCAGTACAGAGATCTGGGCGTACATACATTGTTTTTTTGCTCACCATGTCATTCCAGTTTGACCCAGCCATATGCAAAGCAGTCTTAGCTCTGTGCCCAATGGGAACAGTCTAGCCCGATCTGCCACGCCAGGTTCTCCCTGGACTGGAAACAAGCTTCCTAGGACCGGTTTCGGGTTTTCACATTTCATCAGCCAGGATAGCTTGACTCCAGTGTCATGGAGCGCACAGGCCCCACATCTGGGCATACCCGTCCCACTTGGGGTAACAAATGCAAAAACAATTGATGGACAGAATGCAGAAACATGTCATACATTCGCCCTAATACAGAGATCTGGGCCTAAATCCGTAGTTTTTTACTCACCATGACATTCAGTCTTGACCCTGTGTCCAATGCGAACAGTCCAGACCGAACTGCCAGGACAGGTTCTCCCTGGACTGGAAATAAGCATCTCAGAACCGGTTTTGAGGTTTCACCTCTCATCAGCCAGGATAACTTGACTCCAGTGGCATGGAGAGCACGGAAACCACTTCTGGGAATACCCATCACACTCGGGGTGACAAATTCAAAAACAACAATTGATGGACAGAATGCAGAACAATGTCATGCAATCACCCCAGTACAGAGATCTGGTCCTAAACCCATCGTTTTTTTGCTCACCATCCCATCCCAGTTTGAACCCAGCCCTATGCAAATCAGTCTTGACCCTGTGCCCAATGGTAACAGTCCAGCCCAAACTGCCAGGCCAGGTGCTCCCTGGACTGGAAAAAAGCATCCTAGGACCGGGACTGGATTTTACTCCTCAGCAGCCAGGATAGTTGACTCCAGTGGCATGGAGAGCACAGGACCCACGTCTGGGCTTTCCCGTCACATTCTGGGTGAAAAATGCAAAATCACCAATTGAAGGACAGAATGCAGAACAATGTCATACATTCACCCCAGTACAGAGATCTGGGCCTAAATCCATCGTTGTTTTGCTCACCATGCCATTCCACTTTGATCCCAGCCATATGCAAATCAGTCCTGATTCTGTGCCCATTGGGAACAATCCAGCCCGGACTGCCAGGCCAGGTTCTCTGTGGACTGGAAACAAGCATCCTAGCACTGGTTTCGGGGTTTCACCCTTCATCAGCCAGGATAGCTTGACTCCAGTGGCTTGGAGAGCACGGGACCCATGTCTGGGCATACCCGTCCCAGTCGGGTTGATAAATGCAAAAAAAACAATTGATGGACAGAGTGCAGAACAATGTCATACATTCACCCAGTACAGAGATCTGGGCCTACATACATTGTTTTTTTGCTCACCATGTCATTCCAGTTTGACCCAGCCATATGCAAAGCAGTCTTAGCTCTGTGCCCAATGGGAACAGTCTAGCCCGATCTGCCACGCCAGGTTCTCCCTGGACTGGAAACAAGCTTCCTAGGACCGGGATAGGGATTTACTCCTCATGAGCCAGGATAGCTTGACTCCAGTGGCATGAAGAGCACAGGACCACGTCTTGGCATACCAGTACCACTTGGGTGACAAATGCAAAAACAACAGTTGATGGACAGAATGAAGAACAATGTCATACATTCACCCCAGGTCAGAAATCGAGGCCTAAATCCATCGTTTTTTGCTCACTATGCCATTCCAGTTTGAACCCAGCCATTTTTATAAAACATGGTTAAATACAAAGTATATTGAGGGGAAGAGCCATCTCATCCGCAAGGCCCAGGTTGGCCATTAAAATGGGTCAATTTAACAATCCACATTAGGCGAAGAACCATGTTAAATAACAAAAGTGTCAATGAAAAACAATGATAAGCATTCACGACTAACCAGAGGTACAATTCCATTAAAAAGTTGGTGTGTAAAATAGCATGGGTCCTCACTAAGGGTTTGACAGGCTCCTTCTCTTCCCTTGAGGATTGTCTCCACCTGGAAAGCTTTCTACTCCCTAATTTAGAGAAACAAGTGCTTACATACCATAACCACAGTTTAGAGTTTCATCCGTATGAGGAAATGCAAACTTTCAATACCAATCTATGTAGAATGCATTTAGGTCTAAACCAAATAGCGAGGCACCTGACGAGGGGACGCAATCCAATAATGTCATTCAAGTAGGGGAGGCCCAATTTGTGAAGGTACACACTCTGGCACACCCAACAATCTTTTTCAAAATTTGTCCTCACTAGCCTGAAGTTAAGCAGTTCCCACATAGCCCCACACATCACCTCCATACATGGTTACTGATATACATTTGGCCTGCTAGAGTTCAAGCAATGACCCTGAAAATGCTTGCCCAATCTTGAGGCAAAACCTAATATGGCTCCAATCACCCTCATTAAGGTGTTCCATTTGTTCATCAAAAGGGGAGTCCAGCTATATACACTATTATAAATGATGCCTGAATACAGGAAGGATTTAACCTTATCTAGCACATGGCCATCAGCAAGATACAGCCAGGTTGCGCCGATGTAGAACCCAATGTCATTACAAAGGACTAACTTTAGTGAGTAGTTAAGTCTAAGTTTTCCATGAAGGCACCAAACTAGTACACTAAGTGCTGTAGCCCAGCGCTGTTCTTGATAACAGTACCATAACATCCAAATACAATAAGGTAGGTATGGAACCTGTCGACATCCATGGAAAATATGGTCAATAAAAGGGAACTCTCCAGCTTAATAATGTATAACATAAAGAGGAATGGAGCCAGAATACATCACTGACACACTCACCTCTTAAATGTAAATAGCTTTGTAGAAGAGCCGTCACTATTATATCGGACCACAGAGTACATATCCGAGTACTGATCTCTCAAAAATAACACAATCTTATGGGCCACCACGATGAATACCTAAATTGCCAAAAGCTTGGTCTGGTTCACTCTATCAAAGGCAGATGTGAGGTCTATGAAAGCTAGGTGGAGAGAACCTGTCACCGCAATCACACATTTACTAGCAATCAAATGCAGATTCAAACATTGGTCATTGGTACTGAGAGCCGGTCTGAATCCAAACTGCAGATCAGATAGGATACGATTGTCCTCCACCTATATAGAAATCCTATTTTGAATCACACTTTCGACTACTTTAGCGGCTGCATCCATTAAAGGAATGGCAATAGCAATGAAGGGCTGCCCTGTCACCCTTTTAAAATATGGGAACAATCACAGAGGATGACCCAAGCCTTTGGGATTCCCTCCACTCATGCAGCATTCGTACTACGCGGCAACATAAGGGCCATAACTCAAAGCCATTCAGAAAGAGGTCTGACCGGGTCCCATGTGGACCTGAGGTCTTACTATGGGAAACCCCCAAAATAGCCTTATTGACTTCCTCCAGACCAACAGACAGTGTAGAAACATCCGCTGGGATGGAACACTCATCAGCAAAAGCCTCATCGGCTTTATTGTAAATCTCTTCAACGTGATTTATCCTCATCTCTGGGAAATATGAGAGACAGCCAAGCCCTTATCTAAATTGTTGAAAAATGGGCGGTTAACTAGTTCCCAAAAGGTGGCACTGTTTCTTACTTGGAGACTAAAACGAATCCCTGTCATGCCTCATCCTTAATTACTTTTTTTTCTCCTGGAAATCAAAACTTTTAAATCCCTTCTATATCCGTTGGGTTGCAGTTCAGGGCCTTGCAAAAGATTTTGTGTGCTCTTGAACAACCTTTAACAAACCACCTATGGGCAAAAAAGGAGCCAACATGATTAGGGAGCAAGAGCAGGAAGTGGACCACCATCGCGATTGATGAATAAGCCCCTAATGCTTCCTGTGTGTTCATTGACGCCCGATAGAGTTCTAAATCCAGCCCACAGGTCTCCCTTAATTGAGAGTCAGAGGTGTCAGGTACTACGTTAGACCACCTTAGTCTTCACCCATGGTCACTAGATGTTAAACCTCGGGCACAAAACATACAGATAGTCCTCACCAGTGAGAGACACCACCTCAAATTCAAAGAGATTGAGTTATGATCAACAAAACCTATAGTGTGCATTGTGATGTTATCTATATCATGAAACACATTAAATGAGATAAGATGAGAACAACTACAGTCGAACAGCCCCAAACCGTAAAGGTTGGGGGAAAAAGATCTTGTTCCCTGTAAATCAAATGGGTCAAGGGAACAGACCAGGTCAAATACAGTGGTATAAACATTCAGCAAGTCCCACAAACCTGAATGCTCAAAAGTAAATTATTTCTTATGAGCAGACAAGGGCTGGGGATCAAAGAGTTTACAATGCACCCGAAATGGATGAAGGTTAAAATGTTCTCAAGAGGTAGAACCAGAAATAGCATTATAAAAGTTGACCACTAAAAATTCATGCTTGTCTGGGAACTGTAAAACCACTGACTCCAGATTGAGACTTTTTGAAGAGCACCAGACTTAGACAAGGTTATCAATAATAACAGCCCATTCTTGGGTCTCCTCTCAGAAGAAGGAATCACTTACACAAAAAAGACCCTAAAAACATCCACGGCAAAAGAGTTCCTGGTATCCTATGTCTCTTGGAGGGCAATTATATCATAACTAGAAATAAAATGTAGCCACTCTAGAGCTGGTTATTCTTAAATTTAGACCCACAACATTCCAACTCGGTAAATGTACACTAGATGTAAATGTATTTATTTATTTTGAAAGTTTTATAGAGCGTGAACAAGACTCTTGCGGATATCAGAGCACTTTACAGACATTGAGGTTACTTATATAACAAGTAGGATACTTATACATCAAATGAAGCATGTAGAACAGGTATTCATAACAGCTAGTGCAAGAAAGCAAAGAGGATGTCATCGCATTAAGTCTTGTTGAGGCAGTGCACTGCCGAATATAATATCAAGATTGACAAGTGGACCCTTGTCATAGAGAGAGTACTGGTGAGGGTACTAATGATCTTCCGAGTTTCCTTAGGCTAAGCTCAAGTGAATTTTGCCATGAGGATAGATTTTACTTCCTTTTTGAACGAAGCAGTGGAGGAATTAAGTCTGGTTTCTGGAGGTAGTGCATTCCATATCCTGGGCGCCATCCCTGAGAAGGATCATTTATATGTTTTTTTCTTGTTGAATCTTTGTGGTTTCAGTAGTAGGTTTTCTGCACTTCAGTGTCAATGTGACTGGGGAGATCATTCTAGGTCAGAAAACGCGGCAAACACTTATTCTCTAGTCACTATCTGTACTCTAACATACTCAGCGGTTTAAAATAATTAGAAGTCTGTATATTGCAGGCATAAGTAGTGGCCATTGTCTTACCCTGTAAGATATGAGCAGCCACAGAGAATGCATGTGGCAGGAGACATTGTATTGGGGGCATATGGGACGAGTAGAAAAAGCCTGAAGGTAAAACCCTAATGCATGAGGCCCTATGATGTAACCCAGAAGTATTGGCCAAAAAGCGGGACACAACTCTTGTCCATTTAAAGTTGACAACCACAAAGTCTCCTTTGCAGAGTTTATTTGTATATCCAATCCAGGGAACTCTTGTTGACATAGTAATCGACTGACAAAAAAAAATCCACCCTTATATAAGGATTAAGCCAAAGAGTGTTTTCATTCTTTTATGTGTATAGTTTTCTGACACCCCTACACCCCTTCCTGTAGATGTTGAATATTTCCCAGAATTAAAACAAAGGGGATAGCCCCAGTGTGCAAGCATCAAGCCCCTCCCTTTCACCTCGACATCTGAGCTCAGCCTCAGACTCTGCACCTCTGTGTGTCTAGGCTGCTGAGGAAACAAAAGAAGGAAGCATACATGATGATAGAAGTGGAAGAGAAAGCGGCCAACGGGGCTCTGGAGGTTTAGGAATAGGACGTGCTGCATCCATGGGGTCCTTGGAGGAAACGTCCCTTAATCCAGTGTCCTGAGAAACAGGTTTTCCCTGGTGTGTACTCTTACCTCCCCTCCCTCACAAACTTAAATTGTACACCGGATTGCTAGGAGTAGTCAAACCAAATTTTTGAATATTAATAGACTCCACCAAAGTAAGGATGGTAACCAGCTTCTCAGTTGCTCCCAACCTAGTGGTGGAACGAGCACCTTAATACATTTTGGTTAATCATCTCTGAATTTCAGTCGCAGCACACCTGTAAGAAAAGTACCTGCTCCTACTGAGCCCTTGGCCTCCGGACCATTGCCATAGGTAAAACATTAATCAAGAACTGCAAATCAAATTCAATTTACATGACATAGTTAAATTATTAATTCTTAGGAGTCAAGGATGAGATTTTGATGTTAGTTTAAAGGGTTTTATTAAAATCTTTTAGTAAGTACCCCTTCATTAATCATCATCTCAATACATTAAAGAATAAAAGCATAATGAGTATTCCATATAAGGAAATTATCCCTATTCTAATCGTAAAACAAGAAAAGCATCTTTGAACTCATAAAGAGTTCTAAATTAAGAGGTGAACAGCTGTGGCCCGTGGAGGGAGTTCTGGTGGGGCAGAAAGGCGGGGCCGGGGAGGGTCAGGGTGGGGGTGCTAAAAACCGGAATATGGATAATTGGAGGTAAGTAAGCAATGTAATTAATAAAATGAATTTCGTAGCGTATCATGCATCGCAAAAATTTGTGGTCATGGATGAGTGACTTTCGTTTCCCCACTTGCAGTGTTTTTACAGTAAAGGTCTGGGGCAGATGACAGGGGGTGGCCTGGTCTGGTCTCAAACAGGTGCAGAAGGGTGCAGCAGGGACCGTTGTGGCCTGGGCTTAGCCCAGACGCAGCCCAGGCACGTCCCGCATGAATCCCATGCTGCGGGATCTGTAGACGCATTATATACATGCAAGTACCGCTCTTCAGGCACTCTGAGTAATGGAGTCCCAGACCAAGGGCAAGCCAACAACCAACGCAACCTACATTGCGGTAAATGTAGGCCCATTAAATACATGCAGCAACTGCCTCCTCTCTCCATGCAGTCTGGGAGATGTGGTCCCAGACCAGGACTGAGCCAGCAACCAACGCGTTCCAGGCTGCGGGATATGTAGGTGCATTAAGTCCACGCAGGAACCATCTCCTCTCCACTCTATAGCTGCTCTGGGCCATGTAGTCACAGCCCAAGAGTGAGCCAACAACCAACCATCTTTCTTACTTGAACAGATTATTAGGGTCTGGATTTGTTTCTGGGAACTCTTCGATGTTGCTATTTTCCACCAGTCTTTGTGCTCCCTGTATTAAGTGATTTGGGTAGTGTAACCCCTGCAGTTATTTCAATTAATATTTCTTCTTGTCGGTCACAAGCAATTGAACCAGAACAATTTCTCCTAACCTACAGAAATCATCCTGCAGTGCGATTCTCTCTCAGTGATTTAGAAATGAGTCTTTCAAAAGTCTTTAGAGAGTTCCTGTCTGTAGGCATGAAAAATACTGCAACATGTAGTCTTCCATCCTTGCTTTGATTAGTCTGTCTAAGATCAGCAATGTCATTCTTTTCTTTGGTCTGGTGACATTAATCCTTTGTCGATCGATGTGTACTTGTTCTTTGTCAGCTTCCCATATAACTAAAATGTTATGTATATTTCCAAGCCATAATTTTATGCTGCCCTGATATTGATTAGTATCAGGCAGTATTTATTCTGTCTCCGAGCTTAACACTTTAAATGAATTTCTAGTTAGTATTATAGTGGCCACTCCCTAATGAAATTGATTAAGATGTTATAGGCCCAGTCTATTGATCTGAGTAGTTCTCAAAGTTGCTTTTTTTGGATATTAATATACATTGCTTCTAAATCCAGAGAGATCAATATTGTCTGTGTGGGTTTGAAATTCAAGGGAAGTGTTTATTTGATGTCTTATGGTTAGGACAGCGTTTTCACTGCCTGCAGTTGTACGACATACAAATACCTATCATATTGCTAATGGTTTGGGTAGGGGGTTTATGTCTTTTCTGTAACTCTAACATTCTGTTCTGTTTGCTGTTAAGCTCCGGAGAGCTATCACTCAACCTTTATAAGCTTATTTGTTTAATTATGTTATTCTTTATAAGGTCCTGAATTGCTTGACATTCTTGTATAGATGATTATTATTCCATCTTCTTTGGTTTGTCTCTAGTTCCTGAGGATGTATCACAAGTGGATTCTAAAAGCTAGCATCTGCAGTGGAACTCTTGTAGAGCGATGTTTTTTTTCTTAAGGCCTGCCCCTGTCTCACTGGCCATTTGATTTTCTGAACACAGTTTTCATTTTCTAGAATTGCTTACACACTCTACTACTGCCTCCTGGTAAAATCCTCAACTGTTCACCTATGTACCCTGGGACATTCAGAAGAACAAAGGGAGTACTTAATAATCTAATCAACAAGCAATGGTCCTCCAGGCACTGGAATGGCATCACCCAAATGGGCACTCTGCACTGATTCCCCCAGGATCAAGAGAAGGGCCTAACCTTAATTCCCTGCTGTTGTTCAGATATATGACTTGGATGCAATGGAGATATATATGCGTTAAAGTCTGTGCAGACATGAACAAATGAATTCCAATGGGCAATTGCTAAGCATTCCCCATGTCAAATCCAAGACATGGTACCGCCTGCCAGACCCAGCAGTCACTGTACAATGAGAAGCCCTGTACCTAGTTCCAACAATCAAAAATCCCTACATTTTCCCACTATTAATTGCTATATGTCTACTCCTGTAGAACTGACTGCAAGAAACTAAGTGCTCCAGCACTTTCACAGCTTGCCATATATTACAGAAGTCTCTTATTAACGGTGGAAGAATGGAAAATGTATGCAGCCTTAAATAACAACTCTCCATGGAAGTTCTGCACAGGTGGTCACCGTCGTACACTACACAAAGAAAAACAAAAACAGTTTGCATCTCCCAGGGCAACTCATATGTTTAATGCACCAATGAAATGGCTGCATGTCTATGAATAACACATACAGCACGCGTCATGAACAACAGTTGTAATGGTATGGTTGTAATTTGACAGAACAATATATAAATGACAGTGTCAAAAACCAAAAGCTGAGTGAACTGACCTACCGTCTACTGTATAAGGCCTTGCAAAACAACAAATGCTGGTTCTGGACAGACCTAAAAATAGCAATTCAGGTGTTTTCTGTCTCAAAAACAATAAATCAGAATACCTGGTGATGTTTTCTGGTCTGACATTTTCTCATCTTCATTATACATACTCTTGGTTTAAGTTCATGCTTTTGCATTATAATTAGCCTATTTGTCCCCGGGTTTATTGTGCACACTTTTGTTCAATTCACAGTGTGGCTATGTTTGCACTGCCATTTGTTTTACTTACAGTGATTGGTTGTTGTTGTAGGAGTGATTGATTCCAATGATCCTGACTGACAAAAGGTAAATCAAAACAGTGAGGGATTTGCTCCTTTAGGATTTTTTTCTACGATTGAAGCACATTTTTGTTTTCTATAGAATTCTTAAATAATTCTGTAGGTACTCCTAGAAAAGATGTAGGAATACCCACAAGTATGAGTTTGTAGCTGGTCAGGTTTTATTTTGCCGGTGGAATCTGAGAAAACTGGAATTCTGCAATACTGGTGGAAATTGGTGGTGGTTAGATCCTGTAAATTTGCCTATTTGGCCACCAAAAGCTGGAACTTGCTTCCTCAAACTCTGAGAAATCTAGATATGGAAAAGGCATTTAAGGCATCTTCGACAACATACCTTTTCAGGGAAGGCTAAGTTCTGTACTGCTCTGCTGTCATGTACAGTGCTGGGACACTTCTAGGGGAGCAGCTGTGCGCTTTACAAATAACAATCATTCATTCAATGGGATTGAGATTTTGCTCCTACCAGTGCATTTATTTGTGCAACTGATGTGAACTAATGCATATAATTGGCTTTGTTAATCAGACCAATGTGTTTACCACTTGCATATCAGTTCGGACACTTTCAGGTGCAATTACAGAATGGTTGATAATATGACCAGTAATTATACTGTTGCATTTCCTGCACTGTGTTGCCTTAAATTTCAGTGCTCAATTTTTACACTGCCACAGCTTTCACATACGGTGTATATAAATGAGTACATGAATGTCCCCTATGCAGTTCCCCTGCTTGCTTTCATGCTTTTCTCCCACTCATTCTGGCCAGTCACTCCACTAGACAACCCCCAAAGACCGCTTGTGTGGAGAGGAGACTTCTAGGGCTGCTGATGGCCCAAGGAACAGACTATGGGGAAGCACTATTTTGATATGGGTGTCACTAGGATTGGAAGACATTGCTTTCTCTACTCATTTTGTTCGGCCATTTCCCCTCTCAATTACATCCTAGCCTACCAAAGTTGTCCTCTCCTGGGTGTCCTCTCAAAGGGTACAGCTCCAGTTTGGCCTTGCTATGGCTGCGGTAGAAAAATACCCATTCTCCTACACCCCTAAAATATCCACCTATTCTGAGGCATCTTGGAAAACATACTTCAGATATGGTAACTGTTAATATAAGAGCGCACAGCAAGTAAAGGAATGTCGAAATGTATACAGTATACGTGCTGCTCAGATGAAAGATAGTCGGTTACCTTGACCAATTCAAAGTGCTAACAAGTTAGCTCAGACAAAACTAATAATTCCATCGAGCAATCAAAATCCACAAGAAATTGTCAGTGTTATGATATCAATTTTTAATCTTGAAATTTTCCAATTATCTTCTTCATTGGAAACATTCTTCAGTATTCAGTGAAATCTTCAGTTAACATACAGCCATGCAGCCAACACGTGTTTCGTCTGGTCTTATAAGACCATTGACTTCCTCAGGGCTGCAACCCAAAACAGAATATAACAGTACCATTATATTAATATTCTGTCAACTATATGACAACAACAGTAAAAAGAAAATTTCTCAAAAGTTATACGGGAAGCATCCCAAAGCCATATATGTGCTCAATAGTATTGAGATAGAGAGTTACTTCAGGCTCACCACCAAGTAGAGGCTAGAGACACATTGGTGAAAGTTAATCAATTTAAAGTGGAAACTATCACCTCCATCTATTTGTTCTTATACTGCTGGGAACTAATAACGGATAGTGGGTTAGTGTAGATTAAAGTGTGACCATGTTGTTAGGCTTCATACCTATGTTCCTCCACGATGCACAGTATAGTCGTAAATGATCCGATTTGTGTCACGTATTAACCTAAGAAATTGATATAATTAACATTCTCAACTCGTACACTAACTATATCTATCTACAAAGTAAGTCATATCCTTGAATTCCACAGGGTTCTCTTACCTATTTCGTATATATAAGCGGATCTCCCATTTATATTGTATGATAATATCAAGATATCCTGTTCCGTCACCTGTGGGGACGAAATTCCGCATTAGCGGTAATTCTACATAAAGTACTAAGTACTACGTTCTCTGAACAGTCTTATAATGCCAATAGTAGTTTAGACGCAATCTCACCTTTCGTACCGAGTATCGTACTTCAAGGCGCGTATTCCTGCTCTGGCGTTCTATTTAGGTGCCATCTTAGTGTCCTGTTTGTAGCGTTTAGTAGTATAAATGTGTCCTGTTCCGTCACCTGTGGATATGAGGTTCCGTATTAGCGGTAATTCTACATAGAGTGCTACGTTGTTCAAACAGTCTTATATAACCGTATAATATCTGAAAGTAATCTCACCTCTCGTACTGTATCTTGTACTTTGAAGCGCGTATCTCTGTTTCGGCGTTCTATTTAGGCGCCATCTTAATATTCCTATTTATACTAAATCGAAGTCAGGGTGCGCCATCTTAGTAAAACACGGGAGTATATCTAGAAAAGTATCCGTCAGTGTTTGAGAATATCAATCAGCTACATTTGTTACATTGAAAGATAAAATCGAATTTTTTTTAAAAATCAGTATTATGCAATTCACCAATATATGAGTATTTTAATAGTAGCGGTGTCAGTTACTCATCTGTAGATCGTAGATATTAAGTCTCGTCGCCATCTTAGAATGGTCTAATGAATTGGACATTGTATTCTAAGTAGAATACGGCAATACTACAGTCAGTCGATAAAAATAAAAAATAAAAATGGATGTTCATACGTATATTGTGTTGATTTTATATTTCTCTATAGTTATGTACAGTGTCAAAAAACGTTGTTTATTACGTCGAAAACGTGTTTACTAGATGAGTCTGTATACTATAGATCCATGTTATGATTTATGTTAATGACGCTTTCGAAAAATTATAATAATGATTAAAGAATATTGAATATATAGTCATTAGTCAGTTTAGGTGCAGAGTGGGGGGACACTGGCAATTAGCCATGCCATCTGGTCACAGAAGATTTAGTATAGGAATGCATAGCAAGAGTATAGGGGATTTAGGTTAGAGGTTGCGGGTTCAATCTCTCATAGGTTTCCAGAGTTATGTTTAACTCAAAGACATTATAGGTTATCAATAGTAAACATAAACGATACAATTAAATACATAATAAAAAATATATATCTGGCTTTCACCCTATTACAAAGATCAGTGAAAATAGTTCTTCATGTATCTTAGAAATTCACAAGCTTTACAGTAGGTTCGGTTCATCTCATAGATATACAGTTGTTAATCTTCAGTTTAGACAATTTTCATGCATCTTAATAATACATGAACATTACAGTCATTAAAATCATCTCATAGATTTACAGTTATTCATTTCCCAAGAAGAATTCATATTCATTATCCACATTTAGACCCATTTCTACTGCTTTAAGTTTGATCAACCAGGTTACTTCCTTCCTCCTGAGTGTAAATATCCTGTTACCTCCTCTAGGATCTGGTTCCATGTGGTCAATGCCATGATAGCTAAAGATATGTTTGGCTCCATCTAAAGAGTTTCTAATTAGATGAGCTGAGGTTGGGTACCTGGTATCCCCCTGTTTAATGGCTCTAAAGTGCTCAGACATCCTATCTCTAAGCCTTCTTTTGGTACTCCCAACATATATCTTTCCACAACTAAAAGCAATCACATACACTACAAAGGTTGTATCAGAGTTGATGAATTTCTCTATAGTATATACACCCGTACCATTATAGTTGAAACTAACAACTTTTTTCTTCGCCCATCTACACGAAGGGCATCTTCCACATTTGTGGAAGCCTTTAAATTTAGATCCAATCTTTGTTCACTGGTTTCTTAGGGTAGCTGGGGCTAAGTATGTTGGCAAGTGTCAGCCCTTTCTTGAATGTTATAGAGGTATTACGAGTAATATATGGTGTGATGTCTTGGTCTAAAATCAATAGAGGCCAATGTTTTTTCAGAATTGTGTACAGTTTAGTACTCTCTGTACTATAGTGTGTAATTAATCTAACTTTAACTTCAGTATCTGGAGTTATTTTCTCTGATTTATCTTTTAGTGTGTTTTCACGATTTAATTTCTTGACTCTAGTGACTGCTGTATCTATCACTTGTTTCTCATAACCTCTCCTCTTAAAACGTATTGACATGTCTTTCAGATTCTTTTGAAAGTCTTTATCCAAGGAACAGTTGCGTCTGGCTCTTACCATTTCACCATATGGTATAGCTTTCAGTTGACTTTTTGGATGACAACTTTTGGCGTGCAGTATTGCATTGCAACTAGTCGGTTTTCTAAACATCTTACTCTTGAGATGACCTGCCTCTACAAAAAGCTCAATATCTAAGAATGTGATTTTATTGTAGTCATACTGAGTTGTAAACTGCATATTGTAAGGGTTATCATTAAGATAATCAAAAAATCCTTTAAGTTGCTCAACCGATCCTGTCCATACTAGGAGGCAGTCGTCAATGAATCGACCCCAGTAGTGTATATACTGGATCCATTCACTGTTTCCAGGGCCCCAGATTCGCTCCGCCTCGTACCAACCCATGAAAAGGTTAGCAAATGACGGAGCGAATCTGGCTCCTATCGCGGTCCCGAGTTGTTGCCGGTACCAGCTACCGTCAAAAAGAAAAACATTATTCTTCAGTACAAGTTCTGTCATTTTGAGTAACATCTGAGAGTGGTCATAGAGTTCCGCAGGTCTTCTGCTCCGAAAAAAGTCAAGTGCTTTAATTCTCATGTCGTGATCAATATTGGAGTATAGGGATACTACGTCTAGCGTAGCTAGTATCATCCCTTCCTCCCATGGCATGTCATTAAGAAGATTCAATATAAACTTTGTATCCTCTACAAAGGAGGGTAAGTTATATACATATTCTCTCAGAAATGTATCTATGTATTCTGAAAGGTGTTCCGTAGGTCCACAAATGCCGGAGACAATCGGCCTGCCTGGCGGTCTGTCCCGGCACTTGTGGACCTTGGGTAATGTATAAAGACATGGTAATCTTGGATAAGTTGTCTGAAGGTATAGGTATTCGTCACGATCTATTAACCACATCGATGCTATGCATTTTCCCCTCCTGTGCTGAGATTTACTTCTTCCCATGTTTCATGACGAGCTGGGCTCGTCATGAGCGTGCGAGGAGGCTACCTCATGACGAGCCCAGCTCGTCATGAGCGTGGAAGGGGTTAAGGATAGGTCATACCATTCCTTAACCTTATTGTTGATAGTCTCAGTAAGATCTTTCATTGGGTTAGTCTCTAATTTGACATAATATCGTGTGTCATTAAGCTGTGTAAGGACATCATTCCTATAGTCTGTGGTATTTTGTATTACAAGATTACCTCCTTTATCTGCTCTATGAATTGTAATATCCTTATTGTTCATAAGCTCAATTAGAGCTTTCCTCTCTCCAGGTGATAAATTGTCCTCTCTTGGGTTTAGGTACCTCGGTTGTTGCCGGTCTAATTCTTTGTCAATGTCTGTACTGACTGCCTTAAAGAACACATCTAACGTGTTGTCATGTGCGAGTTTAGGGGTCCACTTAGAATGTAATTTTAGACCGCTACCCTCCGTCATGTAACGTTCAACTTCTAGGTCTTCCATTAGTCTCGATAGTGTAACGGGATCGTCTTCACTCTCTGTTAGAGATAATAGAAGTTGAGTGTCTTTCAATTCTTGTATCGTAAGATTACTAAGCCCTCTTTTTGTAGTTGTTATTGTTTTCTCTAAAGTATTTGAAAACAATTTTTTAAGTTTAAGTCTCCTGATGAATTTAAAAAGATCTATTTTAGTCATTACCCAGTCTTGCCTTCTTGCTGGACAGAAGCCTAAACCTTTTTTAAGTACACAAATCATATCATGTGATAATTGATAGTCTGATAAATTAATAACTTCGATGTCACTTACTTCAACCTCATCTCCTAAGGCTGTTGTTTCCAGGATCTCAGACTCCTCCTTATTCTGGACCCTGGATCTCCCACTTCCTCTCCTGCCTCTCCTGGTCCTCTTACAGATGTATTCCGATTTCTTTCTGTATCTCGATTCCCCCTTCGTAAGCGTTGAACCTCTTCTAAAAAATTAGTTTCTAATGTTGGGGTGGTTGTAGTTGTGACTGGTGTGTCCTCATTCTCGTCACTAGACACATTGCTGGAAGATGCTTCTGTCTCACTAAGTGGTGTGGTGCTGCCTGTCTGTCTAGTATTTGAGGTTTTATTCATCAGGTAATCAAATCGTTTAGCATATGTATATACTCTCCCTGCACGATAGTCATTTTCATCTCGTTTGATTTTACGAGCCTTCCTTCTTTTGATGTCTAGCTGGACTTCATTTAGAATCTCATCCATTATGGTATAGTTTTTTACCGTGGCTTCTGGAAGATTCATTAATTTGATCTCATCTTCTATTTTCTGAATTTCGATAAGAAGTTTCGCTATCTTCCTGTCAGCATTATCAATCAGTATTTTCATTAGATTGCGTGAACTGTCACTTAATTCCTTCTCCCAAATGTTATAAAGATCAGGTTCTAGATCTTCATATGCAGGTATTATCTGCGACCTTAAACCACGGGGTATTCTATTGAGTGTAATATACTGTTTGAGAGTGGCAGCATCCCACCATTTATTTAACTCCTGTCGTTTTAGTGATTCCAGCTTTCTAAATTTGGCACTGAGCCCTTCTTTCTTAGTACTTCCCGATGGTCTAACTGCTGTTCCTATAGATCCACCTGCCATCAAGCTGCTAAAGAGTTCTTCTGCCTCCTTGTTTCTATTCATGATTCCTTTGCGGCTGCTCAACTTAACACAATTCAATACTTCAGATATGGTAACTGTTAATACAAGAGCGCACAGCAAGTAAAGGAATGTCGAAATTTATACAGTATACGTGGTGCTCAGATGAAAGATAGTCGGTTACCACGACCAATTCAAAGTGCTAACAAGTTAGCTCAGACAAAACTAATAATTCCATCGAGCACTCAAAATCCACAAGAAATTGTCAGTGTTATGATATCAATTTTTAATCTTGAAATTTTCCAATTATCTTCTTCATTGGAAACATTCTTCAGTATTCAGTGAAATCTTCAGTTAACATACAGCCATGCAGCCAACACGTGTTTCGTCTGGTCTTATAAGACCATTGACTTCCTCAGGGCTGCAACCCAAAACAGAATATAACTACCATTATATTAATATTCTGTCAACTATATGACAACAACAGTAAAAAAAAAATTCTCAAAAGTTATACGGGAAACATCCCAAAGCCATATATGTGCTCAATAGTATTGAGATAGAGAGTTACTTCAGGCTCACCACCAAGTAGAGGCTAGAGACACATTGGTGAAAGTTAATCAATTTAAAGTGGAAACTATCACCTCCATCTATTTGTTCTTATACTGCTGGGAACTAATAACTGATAGTGGGTTAGTGTAGATTAAAGTGTGACCATGTTGTTAGGCTTCATACCTATGTTCCTCCACGATGCACAGTATAGTCGTAAATGATCCGATTTGTGTCACGTATTAACCTAAGAAATTGATATAATTAACATTCTCAACTCGTACACTAACTATATCTATCTACAAAGTAAGTTATATCCTTGAATTCCACAGGGTTCTCTTACCTATTTCGTATATATAAGCGGATCTCCCATTTATATTGTATGATCATATCAAGATATCCTGTTCCGTCACCTGTGGGTGGGTTGCAGCCCTGAGGAAGTCAATGGTCTTATAAGACCAGACGAAACACGTGTTGGCTGCATGGCTGTATGTTAACTGAAGATTTCACTGAATACTGAAGAATGTTTCCAATGAAGAAGATAATTGGAAAATTTCAAGATTAAAAATTGATATCATAACACTGACAATTTCTTGTGGATTTTGAGTGCTCGATGGAATTATTAGTTTTATCATGGAAAACATGTTTGTAAGAGCATGGTGGTGCTGACTGAGAAGGAAGTTGCTCAATCATTTCTCACACAATGGTTGACTTTGTAATGTGTTAAGTTACATTATGTTTTGTTATATAATGTTATGTGTTTAGCACACAACTCACACAGGAGGGTATCCTGGTGCTGAGCAGGAGCTGTATGGGCCTGGGAAATAACACAAGGGCCCAAACCTGCAGGGGCCCCTTGACCCTTTAGGGGGGGACCCAGTCTGCCCCAAGGTCATTAAGTATCTATGAGATATAGGAGTCTCGGGATCCTGTCTTCATATTCTGAAGGGGGCCGGGGGGGTAATCATTTTAGACTTGTATGGTCTGACCCTGGGTAAGGGGTAGGAGAAGAGCCAGGTTTACAATTTCTTGCAAAATTCAAGTACTGAGGAGGAGACTTTGATGTGCAGGGGTAGGTCGTTCCAGACATTAGGGGCAAACTAGCAACTCTTTTCAAACGTCACCCAAAAAAACTTTGCACCAATCACACAAAATTGAGAAGTACCTCCCTATCTCCGATCGCCATTGTCTTTCCAGCAATATCAAGAAATGCATCACTTGAAAACTATCAAATATATCTAAGTAAATAGGCACCGAGGCAATGTTTAAATCTGGTATGAGAGCCAGTCATACAGCAGACTTCGCAGCGATAATGGTTAATGTATTCGCATTGTATTGTATCGGTTCTAAAAGTGGTTTTTAACACAGAAGATCATCATATTCATGTAGACACTCTAGAAACAGAATTAGCACTGTGAAGAATGTCTTGAAATGGTTTCAAGCTTATGTCTCATATTGCATCTGAGCTACAAGTATAGATGAAATCATTTCTGATTCTTCTCTTTCAAAATGAAGAGTCTGAAAAGATTTCCTTTAAGCAACCTGTTCTATCCTGCTTAGGCACTCATGCATCTCCCCTGTTACCTTGGTTCCTAGCTGCTCAGCCAATCTGTGTGTTCTGAGTGTAATGTTAGTGTGATTGAGTTGAATGGAATGTTCAGGTGCCTGTGTAATGGGGTGTGAGAGTTGGAGTATGGGCTGAGCAGCTCCTGGTGAGGCTTTTGTACTTGGATACCATCCTGCAACTAAGATTAATAAACACTCTTCAAAGTTACTCCTCGACTACTTGTCATACATCACAACATAATTTTGGGGATGACCTGGCGACAGACCCATGCGTACAACTGGATTTTCTGAAGCTGTCACTGAAAAGAAGATAAAAACTAAGGAAGCATACAGGAACTAGGAAACAAGCATCTACACTGAAGTACTAGGCCTTGAAGCCCCACCGGTGTCCTTTTCATCGGACAGCAGCGGCCTAGTCGTACTTCATTTACTTACAATACTTGCATTTCGTACAACTGGATAACTGGTGCGAGCCTGTGCAATTCCACCAACCTGATCAATGGAACATTCAGGTCTATAGTGTAATTTGCCTGCAGGTTTTTTGCAACAGAAATTGGTGGAATTGTAAAGTAAAATGTTCCATCGTCTAAGGATTTTACAAGTGTCACAGTCATCGATGCGTGTGATCTGAAAGGGTAATGGCTTCACACTCTGCAATCGTTCTTCATCATTGTTTCTGTCTGCGATTGGTTTGAGGAAGGTGGTGACTGATGCTATTGTCTGTGCTCGCAACGTTTCAGGGGCATGTTTCTTTATGTCCTTTACATTGCGTGCCTTACAACTACAGGGACTTGCACAGTAATTTTTGATAACGCCCTCTCGGTACCGGCGGCCGGAAGGGGCCATCAGAAGTGAGACAAACACTGTTCTTCATTTTTTTTTCACCTGTGACCTGACTGGAGTGAGGGCGGTTGAACCGCTGTGGTGCGGTTTCAAATTGGAGGCTTGAGCTGTTTTGTGAGCGTGCAATTTGCCTGCTCCATGGGGGTTGCGTAGCGGTGCTGCAGGGACTTCTGTCACATCTCTGTTGCTAGGCAGCATTGCGAGCTTAGGAATTAAACACAAAATTTCCCTTTGGAACCACTTGGGTATTGTTATTAGGAACTGAAAAAGCTTGTTTTACCTGATTCAGTCATACATCGGCATACTGGGACACCCACACACATACATAGCGCTGCGCTGGGAAGCCTCAGGGTAGCCATGCACTATATAAGTCCAAACTCATTCATTCATTTGTTCATTCATATACACAGAATTAAAGCCCTCTACCCAAGATATGAAAATACTTCATCACAAGTTTAATAGTTCAAATCACAGAAAATGTCATTTAAAATACAATAATTCATATATGACTTCATAAAATACATTGAAAAATATGTTGAAACACCTACTTGGTGTGATCAATACAATTCTATACAGAAAAAAAACCCTGGAGAGGGAAAATTACACAAGACAGAAATTTTTGTTTTTTAGATCGTTAATTTGAGTTTCGTCTCAACAACATCCCTGCAGGGCAACAACTTCCCTGTCTTCACGGCTATTGTCTCACATAAAATTGAACAAAACCCTCTGCGTCGACGCGTTTCGGTGGCAAAGTATTAATTAGGCCACCATCTTCAGGACTACTATTTTTCTTTCCTCATCCCAATCATTTCAGCGTAAAATTGTTTAACCTGTCATAGAAACACAAGAAAATCAATCAATCAATGCATAGGAAGCAACATTACTGTTTATCTTTTTTAACACATATTTGCCAGACATTTTTCAAACTTTTTTTTGCTCCGAAATGACTTTCTATTATTTGTAAACCATTATGGATCAAAACTCTTTGTCATTTTTTATTTATGGTAACATTTCTCACAATTTTGTTCATGGTTTCATTCATAATTAAGAAGTAATCCTATTTCACATGGTAGAGCTTGACAGTGGTAACCACAATCATTCCAAAACCATTCATCCCGGTTATATACACACTCACTCCATTATTCTTAAAGGACCACTTCTGAAACATCCACTCACAGATGCAACAGCACTCTGGTTAATATCACTCCCATATGATTGGAGAGATGTATGCCGTCTTCAATTTATGGCTGAAAGATATATAAAAGTAAAATGTATCGCATAAGATACCCGTGTTGTTTTATTTTTATATAAGGGATAAATCTCCGACCTTGATTCTATCCTTTTTAGGAGTATTTTCAAAAAAACACTACGGTTACTCAGAATTTGGATTAAAAACCACCTAAAATGCACAATAGAGATAAAATAGGTTTGGGGAAAAAAGGAAAAATATGTACTTAAAAAAACAAAAAAATAATGATTAATAGATCATTATGGATCAGGTATAAAATCATAACACCAGAAAGGGTTTTACATTGGACTCAAATTAACTAGAAAACGAATGATAAACCTTGAGCTCAGGTATAAGATCAACATATCAAATAGCCTTCTAAAGATGGTGGGAGTCTTAGTACTACC
The DNA here is from genome assembly GCF_964261635.1 of Lissotriton helveticus. Taxonomy (NCBI): domain Eukaryota; kingdom Metazoa; phylum Chordata; class Amphibia; order Caudata; family Salamandridae; genus Lissotriton; species Lissotriton helveticus. The sequence continues at coordinate 493,273,840 of NC_136063.1, forward strand.
CTGGATGTTTCAAAGATAGACCGGACACAATATTCTTGTGACGTCATCAGGACGCGCATCAGCTAATCAAAGTAAACTTTGTATAAAAAGAGCCTAGATGGGCAGCTTTTTAACGAGCACTGTGAATTTGGGTAACATAGTGGAGACAGCGGAGTATGCAGAACCGGTAGAACTATAGAGGGAAGGAGAGAATCTTATGATCTGAAATAAGGGGTAGGGTCAGGGGTGGTACAGTATATGACCACTGTAGGATATAGTAAGGAAGGCACCTAAACGGAAGCAAGCGTCCACTGAAGAGAAAATAGGGGGCATGTTTTCTCTAAAATAGGGTACTAAATAAATACAAATTAACCAAAATTCAGTATCGGAAACATGTGTGTCTAACTTAGAACCATTATTCCCTCTAGGCCGACCAAAACAGGGTCCCGTTTGTCCGAGTAAAGAAATGTATGCCATCCCCACTTAAACATTGATAAGATTGAGGTGAGAGTGAGATAACTGAAGGATTATAATACAACTATATATATTCTATTTAGAATGTTCCTATTAATGAGCTTTTTTATTTACTTAAGGTGGTTTTTAATCCAAATCCAGAGTGATCTAATTGTAGTGTTTTTCTTTTAAATACTCCAAAAAAGGATAGAATCAAAGTAGGAGATTTATTCCTATAGATACCCTTAAATAAAAATAAAACAACCCAGGTAGCTTATGTGATACATTTTACTTTTATATATCTTTCAGCCATATATTGAAGACTTTGGCATACATCTCCCCAATCATTTGGGAGTGATATTAACCAGAGTGCTGTTGCATCGGTGAGTGGATGTTTCAGAAGGGGTCCCTTAGGAATAATGGAGTGAGTGTGGATATAACCTAGGAGAATGATTTTGGAATGAATGTGGCTACCACTGTCAAGCTCTACCATGTGAAATGGGAGTACTTATTAATTATGAATGAAACCATATACAAAATTGAGGGAAATTTAAGCATAAATAAAAGATGACAAAGAGTTTTGATCCATAATGGTTTACAAATATTAGACCGTCATTTGAGAGCAAAAAAAAGTTTGAAAAATGTCTGGCAAATATGTGTTACAAAAGAGAAGCAGTGATGTTTCTTCCCATGTATTGATCGATTGATTTTTTGTGTTTCTATGTCAGGTTAACAATTTTACCATGAAATGATTGGGATGAGGAAAGAAACCTAGTAGTCCTGAAGAAGGTGGCCTAATTAATACTTCACCACCCAAACGCATCGGCGCATAGGTTTTTTTTTAAATTTGATATGAGACAACAGCCGTGAAGACAGGGAAGTTGTTGCCCTGCAGGGATGTTGTTGAGACGAAACTCAAATTAGCGATCTAAAAGACAACATTTTCTATCTTGTGTCATTTTCCTTCCCAGGGGGGTATTGTTTCTGTACAGAATTGTATTGATCACACGAAGTAGATGTTTTAACATTTTTTTATGTATTTTATGATGTCATGTATGAGTACTTGTATTTTAAATTGAATTTTCTGTGATTTGAACTATTAAACTTGTGCATAAGTATTTTCATATCCTGAGTAGAGCGCTTTAAATGTGTGTATATATGAGAGTGGGTGTCCCGGTATGCAGATGTATGACTGAATCCGGTAAAAAGAGCTGTTTCAGTTCCTAATAACATTACCCAAGTGGTTCCAAAGGGAACTTTTGTGTTTAACTTCTCAGTTATTGGGTGCTCTGTCCCTTTGGATGCTAAAGAGCCCCAGTCCTTGGTTTCTAAGCATTGCGAGCTGCCAAAGGACACTTTCCAGCATGCTCCTACCTGCAGCCAGCTGGTGCTGTTCACTTGGACGTGCGCTATCTTGGGTTCCGTGTTGTAACTCCAAGGAGCTCAACATTACCATGTGAGACATTTTCCTACAAAGAAATGCAAGTGCACACAGCAGGTGGAGCACAGACAGACTTGATCCTCTAAAGGATGGGACCACAGCATTTTCTTTTTTTGCTGAGCATTGTTCAGTCCTATAATGTGTACTGTCCAGCAAGAGATCGAACTGGGGTATTGTCCCATTTCTATGTAGCACACTGCAAATGCTTACACGAGGGATGCCTTTATGGGTTATTGTCCCATTTTACAATTATCTGACCCTTACTTGAGGGCTGTCCAAATGGCTGCTAGTCCCTTTTTCACAGTTAACATTTCAATTCCTTACATAAGGGATCTCTGGATGGGGTGCAGTTCACCCGTGTTTACATTTTTCTCTTGTTCCCTTTACATTAGGGATAGAGTTCTAGGGCTGTGTGTCACCCGTGGTTACACATTACATTTTTTGCCCTGTATTGGGATGCATGGTCAGGTGTTTCACACCCATTTCTGCTGTGTTCACATGTTTTTGTCTGTATTAGTTTATTTAGAGTTTGTGAGTTTTTCCTAGTCAGCTGTCTATTTTCTTGTGACGTACTAGACAACATTTTAATCTGTTTTTATAATGGGGGAGGGTGGGTGGTATTTCTTTTGTATCTATTTATTCATTCTCCCTGCTTTCTTTACTGTTCAGTTCTTCCCAAGATGTTCTGTTCTACATTGCATCCCTGGGTTTTGAACTATTTTCCTTCATTTGTACATTTTTTGTTAAGAGTTGTTTCCACCTAGTATCTTAATTTTAGTTACTGATTAAAAGGAAGAGGTTATGTTATATCCTGCTTAGGCACTCATGGATCTCCCTGTTAGCTTGGTTCCTAGCTGGTCAGTCAGTGTGAGTGTTCTGAGGGGAATGTTAGTGTGATGGAGATGAATGGAATGTTCAGGTGTCTGTGTAGTGGGGTGTGACAGTTGGAGTATGTTGGAGTATGGGCTGAGCAGCAGGCAGCCTGCTCCTGGTGAGGTCCTTGTACCTGGATACCATTCTGCAACTCAGAATAATAAACTGTCTTCAAAGTTACTCCTCAGCTACTTGTCATACATCACAAAACAACCTTTCTTGTTAATCTCTGCATTGAGTTACTTGGTGAATGCATGATGAGCTTGGTGTACCTTTTCAAAAATACAAATGTAGTCTATCTCAAAATGAACAGCATTGAATCCATCACAAATATCAAATCAAAAAAGAATGAAGCAAAGACTCCTTAAAAGAAATGTCTTAAAGACTGAGCACCTTACATAGAGTTTGGCGGGCAGGGTAGTCAAATACAAACGTTGCAGATTGCCCTGTCCACCAAACTCTTGGTCCGCCCACTCTATTTAGATTTGTGACAACCTTCATGTTTCTGCTGGCAATGTCACCTCTGACAGAACCCTTAGACCGAGGACCCCATGGACGTAGGGCCATGGAGAAAAATCATTTCAAGGCATAGACACCAGGCAGGTAGAGATCCCTAAATGTCAGGTGGTCATCTGCCATGGGGATGGAGGTCATGTAGTCCGCAACCTGGTGGAAAATACAAAAAAGTGATGGATGGAATATTTGAAATCATCTCTGCCACTGGTAATTGCTTGTGCTGCATCCTAGTCTATCGTGTTTTTGCCACCTCATATTAGACTCATCCATATGCAAATCAGCTTTGGTCCTGTTCCAGTAAAAACAGTCCAGCCTGAGCTGCCTAACAAAGTCCTTTTCGAACTGAAGCACAAGAAATTGAAGTCTGATTTTGGCCTAGTTGTGCCTATTATGTCAGATTCTGCTGCTTCCATTGGCATAGTGAGCATAGGACCCACACTTGGAGATGCCCATCAGTCGCACATAGGGTGTCACAATGAAGGCCACAAAAAACTGATGGATGGCATGCATGAATTAATTTTAGCCACTGGTAATTACTTGGGCCACATCACAGACAATCGTTTTATTGTTCACTATGTCACCTCAGAAACTCTAAGGCCATCAGTTTCTAACCCTGAAATGATACCAAGCTATTAAAATGTTTTGGTTTAAAACCAATAAAAATGGTAATTTTACTCCCAAACTCCCCACTGCAGCAAAATCCCAGAGTTTCCTTTGTGAATAAAAATTTACATTTCAAAGTACACATCCAGGCTATGAATATATATTTTGACTCCAAAAGCTCAAAAAGATTAAATACACACTCCCCTCATTTCATCTGAAACTATCTGTCGAGGTTATAGTCACTTCTCAACTACATTATGGTTAAGGCCTTTTAAAAAATACATTTCCTCCACTAAGAGCTGTTCCGTGCTACCAGGTTTTTCACAAGCACCAAAAAGTAATCATATCACTTCCACTCTTGTTTACTTTTAAAGGTTTTCCAATTGAGACTGATGCTCCAGGAGAACTGTGAGGCTTATTTATGAGCCCCCTGCACCACCGGAGCATCACTTTTTGTGACGCTACAGCGGCGTTGATTACACACTCATATCTATGAGACCACGCAAAGCAGTTATGTGTGGCTTTGAATGGCCTCATAGATATGGAGTAAGGCAAGGCAGCGCAAATCACTGGGTTGCCTTACTCTGCACTCTGGACTCATTCCATGGGCGTTGCAGTGGGTTTTCCCACGCAACACCCATGGATTTTGGCACAGCCCCAGATTTACAAGAGCTTGTAAACCTGGGGAAGGGCCAAATCCTTATGCCTCCAGAGGTGAGGCGTAATGAAAAGAAATATCTTTATTTCTCCTATGTTTTCCTCTATCTGCACAAAAAAAGGAAAAGGTCTCTTAGGATTGTTTTTGTGCAAGAAGGTATCCCTTCCTGCACACAAAATAATCCTGCTGACAACACAGGCACCCTTGCACTATGGTACAAGGGTACCTGCATTGGAACTAGGCTGTGTACATGGCACCAGCACAGGGGGAAAGGACAGGAATGCACTGTATCTTTCGACAGCCTAGATATTGCCACATTAAACCTGTGAGGAAAAGACTGCACTGGCTTCCAGTAGCTCAGAGGTCCATTTTCAAAACTGGTTGCTTAATCTTTAAAAATCTCCCAATGGCAAAAGACCTGCTTTCCAAGCTTCCAAAACTCAGTGCCATATCCCTAACTACCAGCTCATATCATCACACTTAAATCTACTGGCTTTTCCTAGAAGCAAAAAGGAAATATTGGAGGGGATCCAGGTTTTTGGTGTCTGCTTACCACACTTGGAACACTTTCCCCCTTGAAATTGTGGCATAGCTAGCTGTTGTGCTGCCTGTGGCGGTCACTGTATTTGTTACCCAGCTGCCACATGAAGAGTGGGGGGTGTTGGCGAGTCCCGCGACGGCTGCCCTACACACTGGCAGGTAAGAGCGGGGAGGGTGAGGCCGCCACTGCCCCTAAAACTAGTGTTGTCTGGGGCGGACTGCCCCACCCACACCCAATTTGCTATGCCACTGCCTTGAGTTACGTTCTTCAGTGAATTACGAGGGATTCAGGAAAAAAATTGAAAGCTTGGCTGTTTAGACAAGCTTATGAATAATTCTGACAGCAGCAGCCTCTCTCTACCTCAGCACCAAGAGACCTTTTCGGTGTACATGCACTTAACAAGTGATCCATACCATAACATAACATAACAAATATGGTGCATTCCTGTACTTTCACTTTGGCACAAGACAGTGTAGCTAGGTGACTTTCTGGGCTGCCCGGCACCAAATCCCCATAAATGAGGGTCTGTGTGTCTTATATACATAGGTGTGAGCCCCAGCACTCCAGATAAAAACTTAAATGCTATGTATATATAAAGACCTATAATGCAATGGTAACCGATCTTGCTCCTCTTATTCCTTTCGAAATCCTTCTTCTCCTTTGCATCCAGAATATGGAATGCTTGCCATCCTTAAGTCTGATCTTCAAATCATTCCTTATAAACTTGCTGTGTATGATTTTCAATCGTTCCTTTCTCCCCTTTATTTTATGTACATACCAGTCCTATTTCGCCCTTTACTGCCATTTTGATGAAGGGTTGCCATAGCAGTCAGTTTATGTTTTGCAATATACCAGGCTTATACTGTTTAACCCCTCCCATGCTCATGACGAGCTCAGCTCGTCATGAGCCATGCTTCTCGTGTGCTCATGACGAGCTGAGCTCGTCATGACCGTTAGAACGCTCACACGCGGGGCAAATTCCCCTGCTGTGCTGGGCGTTCTGAGGAACGGGCGTTGTCATGACGAGCTCAGCTCGTCATGAGCACACGAGAAACGTAGCTCATGAGGAGCTGAGCTCGTCATGAGCACCGGGGCGCTGTGCGTGCCCCCCTCCCCCCAGCACAGCTGGGGACTCGGCCCCGCAGCCAAGGGGTTAAGAGGAGGTAAACTGAACGAGAAAGAGAGGAACTTTCAACTAATGGCTTTAAGCAATAAACATCTACTGGATGATTCTCAATATGGGTTCCGTAAGGGACACTCTACAGAATCAGCTCTTGTTGCAGCCACTGAGATGATTAGAGCCACAGTTCACGGTGGGGGCAATGCTGCCCTCATTTTACTTGATTTGTCTACGGCCATCGATACGGTCAATCATGAGTTTCTGATTGACCGGCTCAAAGACCTGGGCATTGATGGTATGGCTCTGGTACTTTTCAGATCCTTTCTGAGTGATAGAGTTCAGATGGTTTCCCTAAGTGAATTTACATCCAGACCTGAGCAACATTGCTGATGCCCGGTGGAGCTACTAGACAGCTATAGAGGAGACTGGCCCTGGTTCACCCCCTCGGCCGTCACCTACCCAGCCGGACATTGGGTACAGTTCTCCTCATCTCCCCGCTGTGGCTCCTTCCTCCCCTCCCTCCTACGTATACCCTAACATTGTTTTTTGTTCCTGTGCTTTACTATGCTCTTGTAATGGATGTAACTTGTAACTTTTAACACAATGATCCTCATGTAAAGCGCTTTGATACCCCCGGGTCTAGCCAGCGCAATATAAAACTCGTCAAATAAATAAATATTTTTCTCTGCCATGCGGGGAACCCCAGAGTTCAACAGTAAGTCCAATGCTCTTTCACATCTATGTAACACCAATACAAATCCTTTGGACTGTCGCTTGTGTCATATGCTGACAACACGCAATTTGTCTCCCTCTCGAGAAAAGGCCAGTCCCAAGGCAATTGTTTCACAACTGCATGAAGGAGGTAGGCGCCTGGCTGGATGGTAATCATCTTAAGATAAACTCTTCAAAAAATAAATGTATCCTGTTTGTGAGTAATACCTCCTTTTGGAATAAGAATTGGGGTTGCTTCTGGCAAAAAAGGTGAAATATCTGGGAATACAATTAGATGATAAGCTCACCTATGAAGCTCAGGTCAATGAGGTTGTTTCTAATTCCTTCTACATGCTTTTCATGATCAGGAAAATTGTGCAGTTTCTTCCACCTCACTTGCTGAAAACGGTTGTTTTGTCCCTTTGTAATGTCCAGGGTGGACTTTTGTAATGGACTTTGTGTCAATTTAGCTAACTCTCCACTGAAGAAACTCAAGATTCAGAGATTTCAGTTGGCCTCCCAGGCCTTGGTGATTTGCATTGGTTTCCTGTACACCAGAGGATTGTATGTGATGTAGCTTTCTGCATCACATACAAATCCCTTCAAGGGCTAGGCCCAGATTTCTCAGAGAAAAACTTAGGAGATATATCCCCTCTCAGGTCGAGTACAGCCATGAATCTGGTAGTGCCATCTCACAAACTCTTCCTGGGGAGACAGGAGCTTTGGCTCTGTACTGCACAGAGTTCGAACCTGCTTCCCTTGGAAATAAAATCTGCTTCCTTGCTCCTGAGCTTTCGTAATCTTCTAAACTGTTCACTAAATGCTAATGTGGTCTGATTGATCTCTGTTTTTAGCTCCACCCCTGCCTTTAACATACTGTGTCATAAGCAACATATTATTCTCTGCATAAAGATGGGATGTCTATACCTTTCCAAATGTTTGATCATTAACAATATCATGTTTCCTCAACAGTCATTACCTCACAAATACTGTAATCATTCTATTTATTTCCAGATTACCAGATGTGTTAGTTAACAGGTTCAGGTGAATAACAGGTTCAGGTGAAATGATCTAAGACTACAAACTCCAGAATGCATTCGTTTGTTAAAGTAAACCCAAAGACTGGAATATTGTCCCTGATGTTATGGACAGTGGTGGCCGGCACAGATCTGGGGTGGCGGGGAAGGGCCCGAAGGCAAGAGGGTAAAGGGGTGTAAAAAAAATAAATACACTTACCTCTTTGCCACGTCCCTCCCACGTCATCTCTCCTCTGTGTCGGCTGAACACGAAACAGCCAGGCTTCCCGGAGCCAATCACAACACTCCAATGCAGCGTTGCGATTGGTCTGAGCGCCATACTTTGGTGCTCAGACGGAGACTGGAGTCCTGGGCACGTTCTCCACCCAGGCTGTAATGCAGTTGGGGTGGAGAACATGCTAAGAGCTTGTGGCTGTTTGGCAGGCCTTAGACAGCCGGCCAAAATGTCATGCTCACTTCAGGGTGCTCACCACTCCTCCCCTGCCCTGTGAGTAGAGCTGCCCTGCCCAGCCCCCGTGCTGCAGCAGCAGGAACAAATAAAATGATAATAACATCAAGTTATTATAATTTATTATTATTTTTTTTTAAGTTCAAGAGGATTTTATTGAGAAAAAAGAAGTTATACAAATAGTAAAACCAAATACAATATAAGTGATACATTCGGCCACAAGTTGAAAAAATACAAACAGGAGCTCAACTTGGGAAGTGAGAAAAATATCTGTGAATAAGATTAAAAAAGAAATCGAGGAGAAATAGAGGATCTGAACCAATATAGGCCTTCCGCAAGTAAAAGCAAACCGTATCACTTTCTGATTTGAAAATGGGGACAAGGGAGGAAACAGAAGAAGAGAAAGATAAGTAGAAAAGCAGAGAAGATAGTAGCAGAAAAGATGAAAGGGAAGAGAGGACAGGAAAGCAGAAAGAAGAAAAAGAAGGATTCCCACAGAACTAACCCAATCTAGAACAAAGAACAGATAATAATTAGACAGACAAATCAACAGGGAACTGAGGAACCAACCCTTTCGAGGAGAGTTCCATATAATCATCCAAGGCTGTCCAAACCCCTTTAGAAATGGAAGGCGTAAGGTGTGCTAGATCGACCGAGGTGTGGGCACTGCGTAAAAAGGATATCCACGCCCACCACGTATGGTAAGAGACAGACGAAAATGATTTCCATTCCATAAGAATGATTTTAACCGCAACAGTCAAGAGAAGATCTAGTAACTGTAATTCCAAAGGGTCCAAAGGGAGAGGGGTAGGAGAAGCCAAGGGACCTAAAAAGACTAAGGGAAAGGAGAGATGAAGTTCAATGTTAAAAATAAGAGATAAGTGTTTCTGAATGAGGTCCCAAAAAGATTTAAGTAAGGAGCAGTGATAAAACATATGGGGAAAATCACCAGCCACCAAACCGCAACTCCAGCAGAGATCATCGTCTTTAAGGTTGAGCGAATGAAGACGTACAGGCGTCCAGTGGAGGAGATTGATCGAGAAAAACTTGGATTGCATAAGGGAGGGAGCTATTTTATTACGGAGAGCTAATTTACCAATGGATTGCCAAGCTTCGGATGAGATATGGTCCGTGATGTTATGATCAAAATGACGGGACCATTTTTGTTGTACAACCGTCTGATCAGGAAGCGAAGTAGAGGACAGAAATTTATATATTTTAGAGGCAACATGACCAGATTTGATCCAGATGTGGAAAAGCGAAATGGTGGAGGAGGAGGGGTGAAGACGGACTTTAGAGACGGCAACCTTGATTTTAAGAAAGGTATAAAAGTCGATATTTGTCAAAGAGTGTTTGTGAGCCAAGGAAGAGAACGGTAAGGGGTCACCAGAGTCACTATACAGATGTTGAACAAGAGAGATACCCTTTGCTGCCCAAAATGCCATGAGGGTGGGAGAAATATTAAGCTTGATTTTGGAGTTTCTCCAAATAGAAGACCATCTAGTTTTATGCAGAGGAATGGCCGCCTTCCTATCTCATTTCTTGACCGCAGCAATTGTATCAATAATAATAGAACGGGAAAACAAAATATGCAAAGACGATGTAGTACAAAAAGAGGCAATAGGTAACGGTGATGCCAAATCCTGTTCTATGAGCAACCAAGAGGGAATATGACGAGGTGGAGGAGCGAACCACAACGCAACCTGAGAGGCCAAGAAAGCTGTTTGGTACTTCTCCCAATCAGGAAAGTTACAACCTCCCATATCACAGGGTCGACGCAAATATTTGTATGCTAAACGAGCTCGTTTGCCATTCCATAGGAATTTAGATGTTAGAGCATCAATTTCTCGAAAGAAGGAATCAGACAATTTAAGCGGGAGCATGGAGGAAACAAAATTAATAATCGGCGTGATCATCATTTTTAGAGTTTGTAGGCGACCCCACCATGAGATATGTTTTGGAGACCATGTATCCAAAAGACTACGCACTTTGAGGAGAGTCTTTATTCATTCATTATAAGCCACAGTAGCATGAAGAGTAGAACAGAAATAAATTCCCAGATATTTGAGATGTTTATATTGCCACTTAAAACCAGCCAAACCCATATGAGCAGGAAAACAATAGGCATTTAAAGGGAACATCTCCGTCTTATCCTTATTGAGGGTGTAACCCGAGACCGTTGAAAACAAGGAGATGGTGTCAGAGATAGCAGGTATGGCCACGGCGATATCGTCCGAGAAAATTAGAACATCGTCCGCGTAAGCGGCAGTTTTAAGACAATGAGGGCCAAAAGAAAAACCTTTTATATCAGGGTGTAAGTCAATTAACCGAAGAAGAGGATCAATAGATAATAAAAATAAGAGAGGGGACAAGGGACATCCTTGTCTCGTACCCTGACGAAGATTAAAAAACGAAGACGTAGCACCATTAACTCTAATATTAGCTTTAGGTTGGGAATATAGGGACATTACCATATTAATGAAAGAATCTCCGAGGTTATGCGCGCATAAAACAGCTCGGAGGAATGGCCAAGAAACCTTGTCGAAGGCCTTTTCCGCATCAAGGGCCAAGGCCGCAGCAGGGAGATGCGATCGCTTGGCAGCACCGATAATATGACAAAAAGTGCGTATATTATCCCTTGCAAGACGACCTTTTACAAAACCAGTTTGGGAGGGATGCACCAGATGGGGAATAAAGGCTTCTAACCTTTTAGCTAGGATTTTAGCAAAAATCTTTGCTTCCATGTTTAGGAGGGAAATAGGACGGAAGTTTTTAGGATCCGAATGATCTTTCCCCTCCTTTGGAATTACAACAATAGTGGCTTCAGCAGCCGAACCAGAAATAGATCCATCCTGAACAAAAGAATTAAAGACCGATTGTAACTTAGGGACAAGCGAAGGAAGAAATGTTTTATAAAATAATATTGGATAGCCATCAGGGCCAGGGGCTTTACCAGAACGTGTGGCCTTAATCGCAGCCACTATTTCTTCAGAAGAGATAGGGTCATTTAGAATAGAGCGATCTTCCTCAGAGACTGACTGAATCGGAATTGATTTTAAAAAATCTTGACATTGGTCAAAAGAGGATTGGTTAGAAGGAGTATATAATTTATTATAGAAGTCGCCTGTTTGGAATTTTTTAGAGCCGGTGTGGTCCGTAATAGAAGAGATTTGCGAGGATTTAAAAGAACAATCTTGAAATTTTAAGGTAGCAGCCAGAAGTTTCCCAGCCCTATTTTTTAATAGTAGCTTCTTGGACTTTTGTGCTTGGACACCAATATGAGCCCTTTTAGTAACAATTGTATTATATTTGTACTTTAGGCATTTTAATTGTTGTAAACAAGACGGATCCTTAGTATGCCGGAAGGAGGCTTCAAGAGTTTTGATTTCAGAAGATAAATCTGTAAGTTCTTTTTTACTCGATGAGTTACGCTTGGACATACATTTGATAACCTGCCCCCGGAACGTGCATTTAAAAGAGTCCCATAAAACGATCGGGGAAGAGACAGAACCCTCATTTTCACGGAAAAAAGTATCTATAGCTGTAGAAAATTCAGCAACCTGGGAAGAGTCATGTAGTACTTCAGTATTTAGTCTCCATGAACAAGAACGTGGTTTAGGGGCAAAGGATGATAGCGTGAAACTGACCGCAGCATGATCAGAGACCACTATAGGGTGTATAAGCGGAGCGGAAGAAGATGAGACAAGAGAGGAGTGAACTAGGAGATAGTCAATACGAGAGAAGGAAGAGTGAGGCGAAGAGAAGAAAGAAAAATCACTACCAGTAGGATTATGAAGACGCCAGATATCCTGAAGATGGGAGATGGAACACATGTTAAGCATTTGTTTGTGGGATTTTGGAGGACGAAACTGAAATGAAGAATTCCTATCTAAGAGAGGGTCCATTGGTAAATTAAAATCACCACCAACAATGAGATTACCAGCATGTGGGGTGTTATTCAATGTGGTGGTAATGGATTTCCAAAAAGTGGGGTCATCAGCGTTCGGAGCATAGATATTCATAACATATAAATCGTGCTGACCATCCGACAATTTAGATAACAGCCACCGACCCTCAGAATCATGATTAGAAGACATTATTGATAAACCAGAGTTCCTCGAGATTAAAGTAACAACCCCATTCCGTTTGCCAGAGGCATCAGAACAAGCAACATCCGACACCCAATCCTTCTTCCAAAACAAAGCTTCGCTATTAGTGAGCTTGGACTCTTGAAAAAGAACCAAATCTGCAGAGAGAGACATACAATAATCCAAAATTTTTGACCTCTTCACCGGATGATTCAACCCCTTAACATTGAGGGATAACACATTTAAGCCTGGCATGTAGAAAGAGAGGGGTAAACAGAAGACGACACTGATAGTAGATAAAGAAAATACGCCATAAAGACAAGGGACCAACCATGAAACAAAAGAAATACGGTGGGAGCGTGCATGTGGGAGAACCAGGAGAAAAAAAGAGAAAGAAGGGATGACAAGAGAATAGAAAGGAGAAAGAAAAGAAGTAGGAGGGAAGGTCTAAAAAAGACCCATATCATGCAAGGGAGAACGTGGAGAAAGCGAGCAAGGGACCCGTACAAGGAGCAACAGTGGGTAAAAACAGTAGCCCAATTCTAAAATATAACAGCTGATAGCAGGAAAAACAGAACTGGTAACAAGGAACAAGTACTATCGGAAGACATCGTTACAATGTAAAGAATAAAATTGATAATGAAAGAGTGCTACATTGCAGTGTAGGTAAAAAACACCACCTAGCGAAGGAGCTAACTAGAATACGTCACAATAATAGAATAAATAACAACAAAAACTCATATGAGAAAAAGCCTAAACAGTATATAAAATTGAAGTGAGTAAAATATATATCGTAAAAGCTAACCACATATTTAAAGAACAAACTCTAACAGCATACGTCAGTACTATGAAGTTGAATTATAGAAGTAAGAAAATAGCGATGTATGAGAAAGGAACTGTCAAAAAACAGCACCGTAAATGAATAAAAGAGAGAGAGAATAGAAATAGAGGAACAAGAGAAATAAATATCAAACCTAATACTGAAGAAAACTACACCAAATATAATATACCAATATCTTAGCAGTAGATATATGTATAATGAATAAGATTAGTAAAATAAGTAATAACACAGTAAATATATAAGGTACATCCTAAACAGTAGATAAATGCAAGGCATATAATATACTCATAGTAAAAGATAACATCATAAATGAGGAAAAGGCATACCTGTATAGGATAAGAATAAGAAAGTCAGATATAGAAGGAAAAAAGTAGAAATGTAAGGGAGCAGATATGGAGAGAAAGAGGGGAAATGGTATATAAAAAGAAAGAAAAAAAAAACCCGTACTAGAGAAAAGAAAGAAAGGTTAGAGAAGTGAGTAGGAGGAACAGAAAAGGACGACAGCTAAGAACTAACAGAGCGAGAAAGTGGATAGGAGTAGAATACAGGAGAAGAAAACAGTGGAAAGACAAAAAGCGTTCACACAGAAAAAGAAAAACATACGGAGAAGAGAGATAAAACCGAGAGCAACATGAAGAAAAAGAAGAACAGAAGTAGCACGAACAAAGCAAGAAGGAGAGACCGGCAAAGAAGCTAGCTGGAGAGAGATTAGAAAGCATGCAGTCAGAAAAATACAACCAGAAACAAACAATAAACAGCTCAAGTTCCCAAAGAACCAGGAGTCTGCGAAGTTGCTCTTTGGATTTCCATCTCTATCTCGTAAAAGTCAATATAACATTAGCCTATCAGGAAGAACAGAAAGAGAAAAACATAAGAATATAGAAAGCCACCCTAAAGGAAACCGAAGGAGACAGTTCAAGTGCCCGAGGCACCAGGATCCTGTGAAGTCGCCCTCTGAATCTCCATCTGTATCTCCATCTGCTTATCCAGGAAGGTAGCTAAGTCCGTCGGCTCATCGAAGATTCTGGAACGACCTTTGTAGGAGATGCGGAATTTGGAAGGACCAGCAAAGGAAAAGGGAATGTTCATCTCAGAGAGACGTTTTCTCAGATTAAGGAAGCCCTTCCTTCTTATGACTGTGTCCCTGGCAAAGTCTTGAGAGATTGAAATCCGATGACCTTCCCAAACGACATTTTTAGTCTTGCGCATGTGAGCAAGAATTTGTTCCGTATGTTGATGACGCAGTGGCTTAAAAATTATTGCTCTCGGCTGGGTGGCAGTTCACCGCCATTAGGAATAGTTGCCAGAGTACCCCCACATCGGCAATAGTGTAGCAAAACAGCACATTTGATGATTGGGCGCCGGCTTCGTCACCAGCGGTAAGATGGCGGCCACCCGTGAGGAGATCCAGCGTCAGTGCAGCTGACCGGGGAAAAACATGCAGCCGTCCGGCCGAAATCGCCGAAAAAGGTATCCGTCAACTCACGTCACCTTCCGGCCCCCGGAAAATGTCCTTCTAGTGAGAAAGGGCATTCGGGAAGCGGCTGGTAACCTCCGACAGCTCCCGCTCGCTTAAGAGCTCAAGCGCGGCACGCCATGTTCCAGCGGCGCGCAAGCCACACCCCATTATTATAATTTTATTTTTATTTTCTGTCACTGCTCCAAAGCTGTGGTGGGGGGACGCTCCTCCGCCTAAGCAGAGGAACCGCCCCTGTTATGGAGTCATTTGGTAACCTTATTTCACTCAAACTTCTTTTCGACCCTCGTAATTGCTGTTTTAAGATTTCATATTGAACTGTAATGTATATGCATACCAACCCTCCCACACTATCACCTTCTGAATGCAATCACAAATTCTTATAAATGTCCCTGTTATATATACATTGAACAACGCTCAGAAACCTGGATGGGTGGCGCTCGCATTATGCAAGAAAACTAAAGAGATAAACAAATAAATATTGTCACATATAACATTAAGGTTTTAATGCCAGAGGAACGTTTTATGAAAACAATTGTATTTACTCATTTTTGTCAGCGACAGGCGCATAAAAATGTTGGTTACCAGAAGTATTTTCACTATAAATATGTTGCAACTGATTAATGTGTTTTACTATTCTGTGAGAAATATAATTTGTTTTTAATGTTGTAAAATAAACGCATATATTGACGGATTTGTGCATCACTTACAAAATGTGAAAATTATGGTTTTGGAAGGTTCGAGTGCAGATTCCGTTGAAACTGGCTGAAAGTTGTCGACTCAAAAACTTTACTGTTAGGGGTAATCAAGCTTTAATACAACAGTACTATTGGAATAATTTACTGTTCCTTGGAACTTGATCTACACTATATCACATAAATTAATAGAACAAATCCATTTTATACTTTAATTGTTAATCTTATGCCCATATTAATAATCAACTGCAGCTGAATCAGCAGTGTATGATAAAGCACGTAATCAACATTCTGGATGCGGGATGGGCAATGTTCAGATTGTATCAGCTACTTTTCTTACCCTATAAATTGTATTTGCGGCCATCGTTACAACATGCTTTTATTAACAAAGCATTGTGAGCCTGCATTTTCTGCTGCGAAGCGAACCCTTTCTTATCAGTATTGGCTTGTTTCTATTTGACTGACGTTAATACGTCAGCAAATAATCTGTGCCACATTCTTTCCTCAACCGCAACACATTTTCACATCTCCATTATGAGCCGCCAGACATTTTATTGACAAAGTAAGATTATAGATAGTGAGGGATTCCAAAATACACTTTGACTATGTTGCGTTTCTACCATTAGGATAATGCTTCTCACTTATTTGTTTAATTTACAAACATAATTAAACAAGCATTGGCAAAGCCAATAGTTCTTGAGAGCTATTTGCTTTGGCAATGTGCTTCAGCCATGTTGTACACCAATGTGGCTGCTGTTCAGCATGACTAAAATTTGTAGAATGGGGTGGGGTAGTTTGGAGTGTGGTAGATTGGGATGAATAGATTGGGTAACACTCGGGTGAGTAGATTGGGGCAGATTGTGGTGGTGTAGATTGGGGTGGGTAGGTTAGGGTAGATTGGGGTGGGCAGATTGGGGTAGGGTAGATTGGGCTGATTGGATGGGGTACATTGGAGCAGGTTGGGGTAGACTGGGGCAGGGTATATTGGAATGGGGTAGTTTGGGATGGGTAGAGTGGGGTGTGTAGATTGAAGTCTGATAAATAGGAGCGGGGCACATTGGAGTGGGGTAGATTGAATGGGGTCGATTTAAGTGGGCTAAATTTGAATGGGGTAAGTTGAGATAAATTGGAGTGAGGTAGATTGGAGTAGGCTGGATTGGGTAGATTGGAGTAGTTGGAGTGTGTAGATTAGAGTATATTGGAGTGGAGTACATTGGAGTGGGAGAGAGTGTGGTTGATTGGGGTAGATTGCAGTGCTGAGGATTTGGTGGATTGGAGTGTGGTATATTGGGGTAGGCTGGGTGGATAGATTGGGGTAGATTGGAGGTGGGTATATTGGAGTAGGGTTGAATGGGGTAGAGTCGAAAGGGTTGGTTAGAATGTGGTAGATTGAAGTAGGTTGGGTTTGGTTGATTGGGTTAGGGTAGTTTGGGGTGAGGTAGATTGACGTATATTGAGTTCAGGTAGATTGGAGTGTGGTAGATTGGGATGCGGTTGATTCTGTGTGGTAGATTGGGCTCTGGTAGATTGGAGTAGATTTGAGTGGTGTGGTTTGAGGTAGATTGGAGTGGGATAAATTGAACTCGAGTTGATTGGGTGGGGAAGATTGGAATTAGGTAGATTGGAGTAGGTTGGATGGGGTAGATTGAGGTATATTGGAGTGGAGTAGATAGGGTTAAATTAGAGTTGGGTGCATCGGAGTAGGGTAGATTAGAATAGGTTGGAATGTGGTAGATTGAAGTAGGGTAGCTCGGGACAGACAGGAGTGGGCTAGATTGAAGTGGGGTAGATTGGAATGAGGTAGATGTGGTATAATGAAGTACAGTAGATTTGGAGTGGGGTAGATTTAGTGTGGTAGATTGGGGTGGGGTAGATTGGGGTGAGGTAAATTAAGGTATATTGAGTGGAGAGGATTGGTAGATTGGAGTGTGGTGCATTGAGGTGGGGTACATTGGAGTGGGGTAGATTGGTGTGAAGTAGATAGGGTGTGGTAGATTAGGTGTGGTAGAGTGGGGTAAATTGGGGTATGGTAGATTGGGGTAGATGGGGTTGAGGTATATTGGGGTGGGTTAGATTGGGTTGGACAGATTGGTGTAGGATAGTTTGGGTGGGCAGATTGAGGTAGAATGGGGTGAGGTAGATTGGAGTGAAGTAGATGGGGTGGCTTGGGACATATTTGGTAGATTAGGCTTAATTAGAGTGGGGTAGATTGGTGCAGATTGAGGTATTGGAGTGGGCTAATTTGAGGTAGATTGAAGTTTGGTGAATTGATGAAGGGTAGATTAGAGTGGAATAGATTGAGGTGCATTGGACTGGGGACGACTAGAGGGGGTAGATTGGAGTGGGGTAAGGAAGGGTATATTGGAGTGGGGTAGATTATAGTGGATTTGAGTGGGGTAGATAGAGGCAAACTGAAGTGGGTTAGATTGGATGGGACAGATTGGAGTGGGGTATATTGGGGTAGGTTGGGTGGGGTAGATTGGGAGAGATTGGGTGGGGTAGATTGGAAGGGGGTATATTGGAGTGGGGTAGATTGGAGTGGGTTGGGTACGGAAGATTGGGGTGGAGCAGATTGGAGTTGGATAGATTGAAGTGGGTTATATTGGGGTAGATTGGAGTGTGATAAACAAGTTAGACTGGAGTGGGGTAGATTGCAGTAAATATGAGGTGTGTAGAGTGGTGTAGAAAAAAGTGGTGCAGCTTTAAGTGGGGTAGACTGGGTAGATTGGAGTGGGCTGGCTTGTTGTGTGGTAGAGTGGGTAGATTGGAGCGGAATGGAATGGGGTAGATTGAAGTGGGATAGACCAGAGTGGGGTTGATTGGGTGGGGTAGACTGGTGTGGGATTGATTGGGGTAGGATGGATGAGGGATGATAGAAATGGGGTCCCTAGTTGGTAAGGGTTTTAACCTTTGTCCAAGTAGGGACCCTTCTTCATAGTCAGGGTAAGGGGGATACACTTCTAAAAAAAAACCCTGCTCACCCCATGGTAGCTTGGCATGAGAAGACAGGCTTATCTAAGAGGCAGCATGTTAGAAATGGGGGTCTCTAGTTGGCAGAGGTAGGTACCTTTGTCCAAATAGGGACCCTTGCTTCTAGTAAAGGTAAGGGTGATACACTTCTAAAATAACCCCTGCTCACCCCCTTGTTAGCTTGGCAGAAGCAGACAGGCTTATCTCAGAGGCAGTGTGTAAAGCATTTGTGAACATACAGTGATACAGTGAAAACACTACTAATGAACACCACACCAGTTTAGAAAAATAAGTCATCTTTATCTAAACCAGAATAAGACCAAACAACAAAAATCTGCAATATAGTACAAAAAATATGACTTTCAAAAGGTAGAAGCAGTTCAGTTCCAAGAAAAGGTGAGATGCAATACTTTTAAACAAATTTAATTGGATGCATCTAAAAATACAAACAAAAAAGGGTCGCAGGGAAGTTGATACATCGGTTTCTTACACTCACGGAAGGTGATGCATCGGTTCCTTGCTCCGGGGGATGTGATGTGTCGGATCCTTACTGCTGCACAAGGGAGATGATGCGTTGGTTCCTTACACAAGAGGAGGTGATGCGTCAGTTTCTTACTGCATGGAGAGGGGATGCATTGGTTTCTTACTGCGTCTCCCAACTGTGTGACAAACTTGGTACTTCCTCAGATGCGTGATGATGCGGTGCGATGCATCGGTTCTTCTCCAACCAGGCCTGCATCAGAATTGGTGCGGTGATCTTGTATGTCGGAGATCGGTGCACAGGATTCATTGCACGGCAGACACTTGAGCAGCAAGCAGGTGCTGTGTCGATTCTTCATGAGCTGTGATACGTCAGAAATCTTCTCTCACACTGCTGCGATGCATCAGAAACAGGCGATGCATCGATTTTCACAGTTCTTGCAGTCTCTCGTTTTAAACCAACCCCCAGAGGCCCAGAACGCTGTTAGTCACCTTTCAGCAGGTCAGAACTCCCAGCAGAGGAGTTCAGGGGGGACTGGGGGTGAAGTATTTATGTCCCTGAGACTTCAGAACAGGAGGCAAGCTCAATTCAAGCCCTTGGTGATATTCCTCAAGAAGGGGGCACAGCAAACAGCAAAGTCCCTTCTCTTCTCCTTGGCAACAAGTAGCCACTGCAGGCCAGCCCCAGAGAGCAAAAAGCACAGGGCAGTATTCCTCCTCAGCTTTCTCCAGCTCTTCTCCCTGGCAAAGGTTCCTCTTGATTCCCAGAAGTGATCTAAATATCTGGGGTCTGGGCCCCGCTATTTATACAGAAAAATCCTTTATTTTCTCTGGTGCCAGAGAATACCTGTGCTCAGTCAAAACCAGTTCTGTCCTTTCTGGTGAAGAATCCTGGCAGGAGATGGAGAAAGCATTATGAAGGCAGACCAGGCCCATTTAGGTGATTGGAAATCTCCTCCCCCTACTCTAAATGCAGCCCAGGTCTATTCAGCCCATCCATGACCCATCCAGACTCTCTGGAGCCACTGCAACCCCCACCAACTCCTGTCACTCCAAAGCTAGACAGTCAATACACATCCTAGCAGACGCACACTGGATTGATAAGCAAGAAAATACCTACTTTCTAAAAGTGGTGTTTTGAAACACAGAATGTATAAATCACCCTCACTAACAGAGGAATTTTAACATTCTGAGTCCAGGCATTCTAAACGTTATTGTCCTACCTTGTTCCCAGGGGTAGTTATGTTTATAAGATGTTGTAGGCAAACTCCCAATTCTATCCTATGGGAACAGGTAGCCTTGCAATAGTGAAAAACGAAATTGCAGTAGTTCACTATCAGGACATGCCACACACATCAAGGCATGTCCTACCTTTCACATGCACCGCACTCTGCCCTCAGGGGTACCTTGGGCCTACCTCAGGGGTGACTAACGTAAGAAAAGGGAAGTTTAGGGCCTGACAAGAGGGTGCACTTGCCAGGTCGACATGGCAGTACTAGGCTGCACACAGGCTCTGCAATGGCAGGCCTGAGTTACATTTACTGGTTCCTTATGTGGGTGGAACAATCAGTGCTGCAGGCTACTAGCAGCATTTGATTTACAGGCCCAGAGCACCCACACTGCACTGTACTAGGGACTGACTAGTAAATTACATATGCCAATCATCGAATTACCAATCCATAATAATAATTTACAAAGGGAGCTCTTGCACTTTGGCACTGAACAGCAGTGGCTATGTGCCCAAAGCCTCTAGACCTGTAAAACAAAGTCCAACACAGAGCAAAAACACAGGAGGCAAAGGCAAAAATACAGGAGCACTACATGCCAATGATACCAGGTCTAACGTGTGTGCCCTCAAGCTGAAATGTGGGGAGAACTATCCACTCTCTTCAGAGATCTCTTTGCTATGGCAGAGAAATCTGGACAGACCATCAACTTTGGCGTTTTCTGTACCAGGGCGGTGTCCCACCGTGAAGTCCATCCCTTCTTGGGAAATAGACCACCTCAACATCTTTGGATTTTCACCCCTCATCTGCATCAACCATCTGAGGGGCCTGTGGTCGGTCTGACCCGGAAGTGAGTCCCAAACAAGTAGGGCCTCAGCTTCTTCAGTGTCCAGACCACAGCAAAAGCCTCATGCTCAGTCGCACTCCACCTCTGTTCCTGTGGAAGTAACCTCCTACTAATGAAGGCTACAGGTTGATCTAGGCCCTCCTCATTTAGCTGTGAGAGCACAGACCCCACATCATGCTCTGAAGCATCTGACTGCACTACCAATTCCTGAGAGAAGTTGGGTGCCTTAAGCATGGGCGCCGTGCACATGGCAGATTTCAGGGCACTGAAAGATTTTTGGCAGGCTTCTGTCCAGTTCACCTTCCTGGACTGCTTCCTCGAAGTCAGCTCTGTCAAAGGGGGCAACAAGGGTTCCATATGCCTTGATGAATCTCCTGTAATACCTGTTGAGTCCTAAGAAGGCCCTCATGCTTTCTGGGTCTTGGGGGATTCCCAAGCCAGAATGGTATCAATTTTGGGCAGTAAGGGTGCCACCTGGCCGCTCCCTACCTGGTGTCCCAAGTACACCACTTAACCCTGCCCAATCTGGCACTTGTTTGCCTCGATCATGAGGGCTGTCCTCTGCAGAGCCTTCAACACGTTTCAGAGGTGGTGCAGATGTTCCTCCAAAGTGGCACTGAACACTGTGATGTCATCCAGGTAGGCGGCATTGAAATCCTCCAGTCCAGCCAACACCTGGTTGACCAACCTCTGAAAGATGGCAGGGGCATTCTTTAACCCAATGGACATCATCCAGAATTGCTAGGTCCCCCCTGGGGTTGAAAATGCAGACTTCTCTTTGTCAAGCAAGGCAATCTGACAGTACCCGGATGTTAAGACAAATGTATTGAGGTACTGGCAGCTACCAACCGATCAAGTAGCTTTTCAGCCCTGGGGATGGGGTGTGAATCAGTCCTGGTGACTGAATTGAGCCCTCTGTAGTCCACACAGAACTGGAGTTCTGGTGGGGCACCAAGTGTGGCAGCCTTCGGGACCAACACCGCTGGGCTGGGCCAAGGACTGTTTGAGGGGTCAGTCTTCCCCAGCGCTAACATCTTGCAGACGTCCTCCTTGATGCATGCCTTGACCCTGTCAGTCACTCTGTAAACCTTGTGCTTCACAGGAGCACTGTCCCCAGTGTCAATATCATGAACACACCACTGAGTGACACCAGGGGTCAGGGAAAACAGAGCAGCAAACTGTCCCAACCGTTGGCGGTAGTCACTCTGCTGTTCAGGAGTCAGGGCGGGGGAGAGGGTTACATCGTCCACTCACCCATCATGTTCCTTGGCAGACAGGAGGCCAGGAAGAGGCTCAGCCTCCTCTTCTATTCCAGAATCTGTCACCAGGAGCATGCCTACATCGGACCTCTCCAAGTGGGGCTCAAGGCGGTTCATATGCATGACCTGCAAAGTGTTCATTGGAGACAGCAAGTCCACTAGGTAGGCGACTTTACTCTTGGCTCCATCACCTCACATGGCCCCGTCCACTTATCTTGGAGAACCCAAGACTCCACTGGTGCCATGACCCACACTTTCTGGCCAGGCCGAAACTCAATCAGACTGACACTCTGATCATACCACGGTTTCATTTCATCCTGGCTGGCTACCAGATTCACCTGAGCGACTGCCTGAAGCGTTTAGTCTGGTTCCTGAAAGCCAGCGTGTAGCTATATACATCCTGGGGAGGGGTACTGCATTCTCCCAGCCTTCTTGGACTAGACTTAGAGGTCTTCTAACAGGATGCCCACACAGGTGCTCAAAGGGACTGAACCCTAAGGACTTCTGCGGGGCCTCTCTGTAAACAAACAAAAGGCATGGTAAGAGGAAGTACCACTTATGCCACAAGGGCTCACCAAGACCCATAATCATGCCCTTCAGGGTCCGGCTGAATCTCTCAACTAGCCCATTACCTTGGGGGGGGGTGGTAAGGAGTAGTGAACCTGTAGGTAACACTGCACTCCTGCCACAGGGACTTCATATACTTAAATATGAAGTAGGTTACATGGCTGGACACCACCTCTCTGGGGAACCACACACAGTAGAAAATCCCCATAAGCGCACGACCCACCACTGGGGCCATCACAGTCCGGAGAGTTATGGCTTCAAGGTACCGGGTGGCATGGTCCACCAAGACCAGGATAAACCTGTTGCCCATGGCTGTCTTGGGATCCAGAGGCCCCACAATGCCAATATCCACCCTCTCAAAGTGGGTGCTGACCACAGGGCAAAGGTTGGAGAGGAACCTTGCACTTCCTCCCAATCTTACCACTTGCCTGGCAAGTCTGACAAGACCTACAATGAGTGTCCGATGTCTTACGCATTTGGGGCAAGTAAAAGTGGGTGACAAACTTTCAATGGTCTTGGCTTTCCCCAAATGCTCTGACAATGGCACATCATGAGCCAGACCCAGTAGGAAGGCTCTGAAGCGCCGGGGTACCACCAGCCCACTGGCTGACCCAGGCTCTGCAACCTTAGTCTCACTATACTGGAGACCATTTTCCTAGTAAATCCAATGTCACTCAGACTGATCACCTGCTGCTCGGTTTGCAGCCTGCTGCCGCATACCAACAAGAGAAGGGCATTTTTTCTGGTCCTGGCAGTAATCCTCTCTGTAGGGTCCACTTTCCTGCTGCCAACGGATCAGCTCTGGCAGATACCCCAATTCAGCCACTTGCTCTCCAGTAAGCTCCAGGGCATCCCCCTCAAGGTTTGCCTCCTCCTGGACTGTGGGAACTTTGATGGCCAATGTCCCACACCCCAGCCTCTTCTCTTTCTGGCAGGTACTTGGGCCACTGTTTCAGGCTCCAGGTCCTCTCGAATGCCCTTCAGGCAGACCCAACATCTCCAAATAAGATTTCCGCTCCACCTTCTCTTAAGGGGAACTCTCCAAAGTGTTGCCTAGCAGACAGCCAACAGGCAGGCTGGCCTCACAGCTACTTTCAAGGTACCTGAGACCATCCCACTCAAAGGGAATCTGTGCCACTTTTCAGAGGTACTCTGAGTTGTCAGCTGCAACTATTGGGTAGAATGTGTTGGGATCAACTGACAACTGTCACACTGGATACAGTTTCTCTAAGAGCTTCCACACTATGGTCATTGATGGTTACCCACTGCCTGTACCTTTTAGTGTTATCAGGCAGATGAGCTCCTGGGACCAGCTCACTGTCTCCTAAAGAGACCAGGGTCATCCCTGCAGACCCCCACCCCTCTTGGGCACCTGACACCTCCCCCAAGGCTACACCAGCCATTTCCCGGGGTGGTGCACCAGTGGGTACGGTGGTAATCTTTTTGGGACACCTTGGGGGTCATTTGGATAGCGGGCGGCTCGCAGAGTCGACCGGGCAGAAAAGCTGCTAACATGGTGGCAGTGTCTGGGAGACACCGCCATCCATATTGAATGAAGGAGGAAGGATGTCTTGTAGTGCGCAAACTTAACCACAAGGGCATCAAGGCGCAAGCAACATACAAACATAGGGAAACAAAAAAGGCTGATGCCACAAAATTTAGTAAGCCTGGGAGAAGAGCCAAGTCTTCAGAAGTTTACGGAAGATTGCCAAAGATGGTTGGCTAGAAAGTTCAACGGGGAGCGAGTTCCATAACTTAGGTGCCAAGGTGGAGAAGGCTCTTCCTCCCCATTTCGTCCTCCTGAATCTGGGGACAGTAAGTAGATTTCTGAAGGCTGAGCGGAGTGTTCTGTTAGGGGTATAGAGGCTAATTAGGGACCTAATCCCTTCTGAGCCTGAGCCATGGACTGCCCTGTGAGCCAGACATAGGAGTTTAAATGAGATCCTGGCCTGAATCGTCAACCAATGAAGATCTTTTCTGGCCTTTGTTGCCAAAGAACGCCTAGGTAGGTTTAAGACCATCCTGGCTGCGGCATTCTGGACCACCTGGAGATGCTGAAGTGATTTCTTGTTAATGCCTGCATTTAACGCATTACAATAGTCAAGTCTGGACCCCACCAGGGCAACCGTTGATTGTCTACGGGCATCAGGTGATAGATAAGGGGCAATCTTTTTTAGCGTCCGAATGATGGCACAGCATGTGTTTTGTTGACTTGGCACAATGTCAAGAATGCAGGATGCGCCCGCAAGTGTGGTGGGCGCATCCTGTCACCAACGGGACACCCCCACCAATGGCCGGCGGTCCCATTGCACGAAAGTATGTCCGCCTGCCATCCTAATGACCCCCCTAGGGTCCAGTTCAGAGATAGAATATCAAGTACAAAATATTGGGTTGCACAATATCAAATCATTAATATCGTGGGTAAGAAATATTGACAGCAAGAATATCGTGGTCAAGAATATCGATTTAAGGTAAATAATATCAATTTTAAAATATCAAAGTGTTTAATATCGTTTGCTAAAATATAGTTGTTAAACATATTGTTTTTTATTATTCTTATGTAGGATGTGGGTTCATGGGCTAATAGGGTGGGAAGTAATTTAATTATATTAAAAGTATTAAATATTTTTTTATTTGAAATTTGAGTTTGTCGTTCTGTAGGTTGTTGTGGGTTTTAGGGGAATAGGGTGGGAAGTAATTTAATTATATTACATTTATTCATTGTTTTTTTATTAATATTTGTTTAATTGATATATTATAGTGTTAAATGTGTAATTTATTACTAATTATTGATTTGTAATTAATTAATTATTAATTAATTGGTAATTAATTATGGTAATTGTGTAATTTTAGGTGTGTATTGTGGTGTTAATAGGTGTAAAGTGTGGAAGTAATATTATTTTTAATTGCTGAATTAATAATTTGTGGTTAATTAATTTTAATTAATTCATTGGTTAATCATTTGGAAAATTTGTAATTAATGTTAGGTGTGTCTTGTGTTTATAGGTGTAAAGGGTGGAAGTAATATTATTTTTAATTGCTGAATTAATAATTTGTTGTTAATTAATTTTAATAAATTAATTGGTAAATCATTATGGTAATTGTGTAATTATTTTAGGTGAGTGTTGTGGTATTTATAGGAGTAAAGGGTGTGAAGTAATTTGTGTTTAATTCATCATATTTAGTTGTTAATTAATATTAATTATTTCATATTTATTTTGGATACTTGTTTATTTTTGTGTGTGTTGTTTTTACTTTTAAAGTTTTAAAGAGTGGGTATTAAATTAATTTTAATGATTTAATTATTAGTTGTTAATAATACAAGTTTTTGTTTTAAAAATAACATTTAATTGTGTTTTATTATTTTTCAGTTTAATTAAGGTGTTTGTTGTGGATATTATAGTGTTAAAGCATGTGTACTCAATTAATGTTTATGTATACTTTTTATTAATTAAATAAAAAATGTTAATTTTTAATTAAAAATGTTGAAGTGTTTTTTTATTGGTATGGTGTTATAGGGTAGGAAATAAAATAAAGGTATGTTTTAAATAATGTTTTTGTTTGTTAATATTTGCTACTTTTAAATATTTATTGTATAAATGTATTTACTCATTTATTTTATATATTATTTGTAGGTTTTTCTTATATGTAAATAATATAATATGTGTTCTTGTTATATGTTTAATATATTTAATTGTATATGTTTAAAATCTTGTTTATTTATTTTTATGATTTTTAAAATGTAATATGTTTTGTTTTTTTCAATTATTTAAGTTGTATTAGTAATTTTAGTTTCTCTGCTTTCTAGCACTTTCCCTACTGTTGCACTCATTGGAGTGGGGATAGTAATTTTTGTACCTCCACTAACCAGCACTTTCCCTACTGTTGCACTCACTGGAGTGGGGATAGTAATTTTTGCCCCTCCACTATCCAGCGCTTTCCCTCCTGTTGCACTCACTGGAGTGGGAATAGTAATTTTCACCCCACTATCCAACATTTACCCTACTGTTGCATTCATTGGAGTTGGAATAGTACATTTAATTACTCAGCTATCCAAAACTTACCCTAGATTTGCACTCACTGCAGTGGGAATAGTAATTTTTGACGCTTCGCTATCCAACATTTTCCCTACTGTTGCTCTCACAGGAGTTGGAATAGTAAATTTCAATTCCTCCACTATCCAACAGTTACCATACTTTTGTACTCATTGGATTAGGAATACTATTTTTTACCACTCAGCTATCCAACACTTTTCCTACTGTTGCACTCTTTGGAGAGGGAAAAGTAATTTTTCCCCTCTGCTATCCAACACTTTCTCACTGTTGTTATCACTGGAGTTGGAATAGTAAATGTAATGATTCTGCTGTCCAACACTTTACCTACTGTTGCACTTATTGTGTTAGGAAATGTAAGTTTTATTTTATAGTTTAATGTTTTAATTTACTCCAAAATGTTTTTATGTTAAAATATTGATTTATATATATATGTATATATAAATATATCTATATATATATATATATATATATATAAATAAATATATATATATATATATATACTTCAAACAGCAGGCACTCCTTCAGCTTGCGAAATGAAAGGCACACACGGAGTTTTGATTTAAAGCTTCGAGATGCTTTATTCGGTGCTCAGCCTTCTCCCCCCTATTGACAGACGCGTTTCGCCTCGCGGCTTTTTCAATGTCGATTACAATCGGGAAAAACAACCATTTTAAACCCTCCATCTGTCGTCATAGCCATGAAAATAAAAGATGGACTTTCCACCAACCTCAATGATGTGAATTATAAGGCGGCCATCTTGTGGTGGGTAAATGTAATACGAAATACATACTAAATTCATTTTTAAAGTGCAAGTGCAAAGCATAACATAAACTTAAACCATAATTAAGGAACAAAAAATGATTTCATAAACAAGCATGTATTTTATACAAAGAATTCATTGTTTTCAATATATAACGCCTGTTCTAATCTTAACCACTCCAGGGAAAAAGAAAACACGGAAAGTATTTACAAACAATTCGTAAATAAAGACCAATTTCATTATCACAAACCCTGCTGTGGTTCCAGAAATGAGCCCTGTATGGGCTTTTATTTAATTTGTGTCTAGAGAAAACTAGCTGCTTATGGAAAGATATTTTTTTCTCATTTACTTCATTTTGAGCAGAAGTTTTGTCAGAAACTGTGCGTTATCACTGGCCTTGCTGAACTGCCGGTCCCTCCCTAGCCATGCGACAGAAATCAACTCCCTTATTTTTTACCACAAGCTGGACGCGCTGTTCCTCACAGAGACTTGGATCTCCTCTTGTTCCGGCCCGGATATGATCAGGGCACTTCCACCGGGCTTTCTCATATTCCATCTAGACAGACAATTGGGGCGGGGTGGTGGAATCGCCATCATTTACAGGGATACATTAACCTGTAAGGCTCAGGATGGTGGGATGAGCGACTGCGAGAGTTGTCAGTTCTCTCTACGCTTGTCGCCCACCGCGTCCCTAGCAGGCCTTCTTGTCTACCGTCCACCGGGGAC
Organism: Lissotriton helveticus; assembly: GCF_964261635.1. Classification (NCBI taxonomy): domain Eukaryota; kingdom Metazoa; phylum Chordata; class Amphibia; order Caudata; family Salamandridae; genus Lissotriton; species Lissotriton helveticus. The sequence goes on from NC_136063.1 coordinate 493,302,211, forward strand.
TATGGGCAACTTCCCCAATTCCTTTCTTGAAACGGTCGCGCTCCTTGCCTCTTCTACTGCCAACTTCGTGGCATTGGGTGACTTTAACATCCATTTCGATGACCCTCACAACTCCCTGGGAGTCGACCTGCAGCGTGATCTCAAAGCATTTGAGATCAATCTGGTCAATTCGGGTGCAACGCACGGAAAGGGACATCTGCTCGACCCCATTTTCTCAAACTCTGACCGCCTTCAAGTTCTGCCCGCGCTGCCTCTGCCCTGGACTGACCATTTTGTGATTCCGGCTCGGTGGCAGTATGATGCCCCTGTGGTATTTACACCTAGGGTTTTCACGGTGGAAAGAGCCTGGTCTAGGCTCCCAGTGGATACCTGGGCAGTACACTTGGAGGCGTCTCGTCCCGCGCTCGGGACTGACCCGTTAGTAGTTGATGAGAATATAAATACCTGGCTGACCAACTCGCTGGACACCATCCTCCCTAAGAAAAGACTACTTACTAGGGGTAGGAGAGTGGGATCAGCCCCACGCCAGAGCTTAGAACCCAGAGGAAGGGCTGCAAGAGGCGGGAGCGTATCTGGAGGAAGGATTGGGGCGAAGTGAGCCGGAGAGAATATCGGGCGGCCCTTAATGTTTACAAATCCGCCATCCGGGCAGCAAAATCTAGGTTTTTTGAGGAGAGGATAGGTCTTTCCTCTAACTCATCTAAAGAGTCATTTAAGGTCATCAGAGAACTCTTGAAGACCCCCGAACCTCCGGTCTCCTATGACAACCCACGTGAGAAATGTTTAGAACTGGCCTCTTTCTTCAAACTCAAGATAGAAAACATCTTGTCATCCCTCCCCCGGTTAGTCCAGGAGCCACCCTCGGTTGGCAACCTAGGGTCTTGGCCCGGGGTGAGGACAGCAGAGCTGGTCTCTTTTGGACCAGTCACTGTGGACGAAGTTCTTGGGGCTCTGGCTTCGGTGAAGAGTGGGTCTCCAAGAGACCCGGCCCGATGAAATATCTGAAGCAGGTAGCCCCTACCATCGGCAGCCCAGTGACGGATCTTATAAACCTATCCCTCACTCAAGGTGTGGTGCCCCCCAGTTGGAAAGGAGCGGTAGTTAAGGCCCTCCTTAAGAAGCCCAGCCTAGACCCCGCCGACCTTGCGAATTTTAGGCCCATTTCTTTACTTCCTGGCCTCAGTAAGGTGGCGGAAAAACTCGTGAATAGGTGCCTATCGGGTTTTCTGGAATCCAACTCCCTCCTGGGTGACTCGCAGACGGGCTTCCGCCCCGGTCAGGGGACGGACTCCGCCCTGCTGGCAGTCGTGGAGAATGCCAGGAGCATTTTGGATTCAGGGGGATCGGTGGCAGTGATCCTCCTGGACCTCAGTGCGGCATTTCACACCGTAAACCATCAGGTGCTACTCCAGCGACTGTCGGGGGTGGGGGTCTCCGGGATGGCTCTGAAATGGCTTGCGTCCTTTTTAGAAGAGCGATCATTCGAGGTTTGGGAAGGCCTCGAGAAGTCAACATCGTTCCCTCTCCAGTGTGGTGTGCCACAGGGCTCATCGTTGAGCCCTACTTTGTTCAACATTTATATGGCCCCGCTGGAGAGTGTGGTACTTCCACTGGGAATTAAGATCATCAGCTACGCTGATGATACCCAGTTGGTGGTAGGGCTCCCCCAGCCGGCGAACCAACCCGATCAGCTGCACGCATGCCTGGCCAAGATCTTTACCTGGATGTGCAATTCAGACCTTAAACTCAACGGTTCTAAAACCGAACTGATGATGTTGGGGAACTCTTCTCCTTCCCTGCCCCTAAACAGCTGGCCTAGCTGCCTGGGAGTGCCACCTACCCCTAAACAGGAGATTAAGAGCTTGGGGGTGTGGCTAGAGCAGGACCTTTCCTTTAAGTCACACGCCAAAAAGACCGCAGGCGTGTGTTTTGGCATGCTCCGGTCAGCCCGGAAGATCCTACCCCTCCTCCCGATGGCCACCAGGAGGCTATTAATCCAGGGGCTCATCATCTCCCGGCTGGATTACAGCAATGCGCTGTTTCTGGGGGCGCCAGAGTCAACTTTGAACAAACTGCAGCATGTACAAAATGCCGCTGCCAGGCTTTTGACAGACCTTCCCAGGTGGCAATCAGCCCGTCCGGCGCTGAAGGCGCTTCACTGGCTACCAGTCAGAGAGAGGGTGAAGTTCAAGGCACTCTGCATGGCCCACAAAATCCTGCAGGGGAAAGGGCCACCCATCCTTCGGGGCATGGTTCAATCTTACAAGGCCCCCCGTGCCCTTCGCTCTGACCACCAACATCTCCTGCAAGTCGCAAGAGTAAAAAAGGCCAGGACTGGCGGTAGAAGATTCTCCGTCAATGTGGCAGTTCTGTGGAATTCCCTTCCGTTTGCCCTGCGTTCTGAAACTGGCATCCCACGATTTCGTAAACTTTTAAAGACCTACCTGTTCCCTGCTTAATGGGTTGTCTCTGCTAGGGTTGCTCTCTCTGGATAAGCGCTGGGATGCCCAAGGGTAACCACGCGCGATACAAAACTCATTAATAATAATAATAAAGGAACTAAAGGAAGAAAAGATATTTACAATAATGCTGTTATTCTTTCTCTCATCATAGTTACACCACTTTTTACTCAAGGTGAGTCCAAAGTTCCTCATCATTATTGAGTCCAGCCGGGCTCATACTTTGCGACTCTATGATATAACGGGACTCTTTGGCTCTAAGTTTTTTCAACCTGTCTCCACCCCTTTCATGTCTGTCTACCCCATCGATACAGTAGAATACAGATCCCTGTTACTTTGGTGATATAATTCAAAATGTCTTGCGACGGGGTAGGTTGGGTCTTTATTTGAAATCGCCCGCAGGTGCTCTAATATTCGTTTTTTAGTGGGGTTCTTGGTACTGCCAATATATCTTTTTTTGCATGGACAAATAAGACAGTATATAGTATATTCTGAATTGCAGTTGAAAAATTGTTTGATTGTTCTTATTGGCCTAGGGTCCCCTGGCCTACCTTGAAACGTGGTGACTTTTTTACTAAATTTACAAGCTTTACATTTCCGACATGGAAAGAAGCCATTTATCCCAAATTTATTCTGTGTTATATTGGGTTTAGTAAAATGACTATGGATTAGGTGGTCTCCGATCGAAGGACATCTTTTGTATGTAATAGGAGGGCGATCTGGGATATGATCTTTCAGTATGTTGTCGGTTTGGAGGATGTGCCAATCCTTTTTGAAAATTTAAATTATTTGGGCAGATTTATCATTGTACATAGTGATAAAAAAAAAATATATATATATATATATATACATATATATATATATATATATATTTAATATAATTTTAAAGTTTAAAAATTAAATAACGATAATAGTTAATAATTTATTTTTAAGCAAATATATGTATATGTATAAATTATTATGTTTGTGGGTTTATATTTTTTTAATTACGTTTATTTGTTATATTTAGTTAAAATGTATATTAGATTAATTTTTGCTTTTAAATAATAATTATATTTAATATATTTACTATATATTATTTTATTTTAAATATATTTTTGAAATCAATATTTTTTACATCTATATTTTTACCTGGATATTTTTGATTCAATAATTTTGTACTTACCTGTCAAGGTTTTGGAGTCAATATTTTTGCAGTTGGTATTTCATTTCTGCGTAATATAGAACATCGAGGTTTGTTACATCGATATTCTATCAGTGAACCATAGGATCCCCCTGGAAGTGACCCACCTGACTACAACCATAACATGCCCTGGGCCCTTCTCACCAGGCTTACTTATAGGGACCCATGGCTTCTTATCAGTGGGAGTCTGGGAACCTTTTCCATGGTTCCCTTGGGAATTACTTTGGTGCTGTTTCTGGAACTCCTTCTGTTTACCCATGTCCCACCCACTCTTCCTCTGGGGACCCTACACACCTTTGGCAGATAAGGACCCTGGTACTGACCCAGCGGTCCGCCTCCACAGCAACCTTCCTGGGGTTAGTCAACTGACTGTCAATCAAGTGCAGGCGTAGCTCTGGAAAACAATTATCGGACAAGTGCTCCCACGCCACCAAACCATAGAGCCCCTGTAAATCATTCACCTGGCTACCCTTCACCCAGCCATCCAGTGCTCTGCAAAAATAGGACACATACTCCACCCAAGTGCTTGGCTCCAGCTTCTTACAGTTTCCAAACTTCTGTCTGTACAGCTTTAGGGTCCAACCATACCTCCTCACCAAGGCTTCCTTCATTGGGGCATAAGACATCTGATCCTCAGTGGGCAATGCTAGCACTGTTTCCCTCCATTCACTGACAAAGCGGCCCCACAAACCCACTCGCCAGTCTCTCTCAGTGACTCTGTATGATCTCATTGCTACCACATAGACCTTAGACCACTGACCAATGTCATCATGCTTCATAAAATTGTTAATAACCTCCTTGGGGATGTAAACCTTCCCTTCTCCAGGCACTGATGGTGAGCTGCCACCATGGGGATTGGACTCTATACTCGTTGCCTTTAGATTTAGCTCCCTCAAACCTCTTTCATGCTCCAAGAGCATCTTTTTCTCTTCCAGGGCTAACTTCTCCTTGTGAAATGCTAACTCCCTGTCCTCTTTTCCCAGCTTGAGCTTTGTGAGCTCCAAGTCATGCATCCTGGTTTTATTCCCTGTCCTCCAGCTCTTCTGCTGAGACAGCCCCTTTGAAGAGACACTGCTGCCCTCATCGGAAGGTACCCTCCCCCCAGGCAGACACAATGGCCCATCCTGCTGTCCATCTAAGTTCTCCACCTCCTCCGTAGGCTGATCAGCATGCTCGCTGGCATCCCTCGACTCCAACCATGCCTTCAGCGCCTTTTAGAGTTCCTCCTTCCTGGAGAAGCCTCTTAAAGAGATTCTAAATGTTTTGCAGATAGCCTGCAATTGGGGCAGAGTGTAGGTTTCAACCTTATCCTCCTCAAACTCAAGATTCGTGGATGCACTTGATACTCACTTTGACATGATGAAGATTGGCAGTTCTCATTTGCAAGAAAAAAATGTTTTCCCAAAGAAAAAGTTCCACCAAATGTATGTGGTCATGTAATGGTCTGCACCATACTAGTAGTATACACCAATCACTGTATGTAAGACACAAATGCAAGTGGGGGCACTTTCCAGTTCAACAATGCAGTACCAAACTGCGTATAGACACTGCAGTGGCAGGTCTGAGTTACATTTGAAAGGCTGCTTGTGTGGGTGGCACAATCAGTGGTGCAAGCCCACTAGCATTTATCACAAAAAGACAAGAGCGGACTAGGTATTGCTATTCAAGCAGAAAACAGCATTAACAAGGAACTCATTTGAATCAATTGGTAACATTTCTTGCAAGGAATAATTTATCATGCATGACTTAAACAAAGACACAAAAAATGAAAAATGAAACCACAATTCAATTAGGCCTATCACTTTTGTAGCACGTTTATGTAGAAACCCACAGAACCATTATTTTAGCTGTACCCACTTCAGCCGAAGTGAGTATAATTTATTTTGCAAAGACACTATTTCAAGTAAAAAGGAGACATAAAAGTATTTAAATTGTGTATTTACATTATATACATTTCTATAATTTTGACGTGACTTTGTAACTTCAGTGAAGTGACCATAACCAAAATGTTGTAATAAACATAGTGCTAATAAAGAATCGAGGTGATGGTTATTGGTAATTAAAAAAGGGGAGCCCTTTCGAGGTATAATACATTTATTTCTTCATAGACAAATTAGAGTTCGCAGGGGCTCTCCCTTTTACCAATTGTTGATGACGTTTCGACCCCCTCTTGATATGGGGTCTCTTCAGGACGGAAATTTTGGGGACTGGAGGTGTGACATGGTATTAGTGACAATGTAGAAATATAAATGTGGGAATTATAATCTGTGGGCTTATTGGTAAGGACATGACTAGCTTACCCAGCAGCACTGTTAAGGTGCCAGCAGTACAGAATTCTTCCTAGAATACGGGTACTTCTCGGTTAGGTTTATGGTTTCTATCAATGACATTGGTAAAAAAGAATATCAACACCTGGGAAGGTGTTTGAATTGACGCAAGTGATCGAGTGCTAATGGGAAGCTTACCCTGGTGGAGAATGGCCGTGTTCACAGTAACTCAAGGTTACTGTAGGTCCTATCAGTAAAACAGTAGTTAAACAGTATGTCCTGATAAAGGTGGGTATAACCCTCACCTAAAGGTATAGCGTAAATATAGATCAGCACAGAGGACCTACTCACTGATATAGGGCAGTGAGTGAATAATTAAAGTATTCTCGCTTTCTCAACATGGATCTAAATGTAACAAGGAGAATCTAAAATTAGACATCAGACATAGTTGAAATTAGACGTAGCTTTACAACAGAGAATGAGGGTCAGTGACCCTACTCACCAATTAGCATTGCGGCGAGCAAGTAATTTAATTACTGCTAGGCTACCATCATGGATTCTGTAAGTGACAGTAGCAGTCACAATTAGTCCAGTAACCTTAATAGTCAAAGGAGCAGTGCAGTAAAGCTATGCGATTTAGCTTACCTAATGAACCGTGCGGCAATCCGCTCTCACTGGTGCTCGATAGGAAAGACGCGATCGACTAGCGGGATAAAATACAGACCGCCGATATGTGTGCGTACAGCACCACGGCCGAGCAGTGCATGTGCTGTAAGTTTGCCCGAGTGGGTGACTGATCCGCTTCAAGGCAGCAGCCAGTGTGGAATGGGTGTCACTTGGGGAATTCGACCGCTTTTCAAAGGAGAGTGAGAGTATCTTGAGCAATAGTAAATTAACTACACACATGAATGCAAACGTACTTGGTGATAGTATTTCAAATAAAACAAGGATTAAATATGTACCACAATGAGCACAGGTCCCATTAAAGCATTAGGACAGTCAATAATCCATCTTAACAGAATGCTAGTGATATCAATTGGATAAAGGACAACCGTTTCACTGGTACAGAACATTTGGCAAACAATGTACATTGTCCTATAAGACATACAGTTAAACCATCAGAGCATGGAATTCTCACTAATGTTTTCATCTAAGTATCTATTATAAGACGTTTTGGTACTAGCTGGTATGGGATATTCTGATGATTCCCTTAGAAAAAGTATGGACAATGCAACAATGATAACATTGAAAACATTATGTAAATACATAGTGCAATGATGGTTACATAAATAAAATGATATCAGATTAAAAAAAACATGTTTCTTATGGTAGGCAACTGGAATTGGTGTATTGATTATATGTGTATCAGACTTGAGTGGTGTGCTAGTTGTTACTATCTAACATAAACATAGGGGATCAGTGTGTATCAGGCTCACATATTTAGAAGGGGTTTTTTTTAGAAGGAGGCGACTATATGGTCCACTAAGATATAGTGAGTCTGTTTAAAGTGATGAATTTACACCACTCTTCTATACTGTTTAATCATTTTCAAATTGAGTCATATTTCTTAATCCATTTGCATTCTAGTGATTGCAGAATAAATGAGATGTTGCCCCCTCTGGAAGGTGGTTTCGTCTTTTCAATGACCTGCCAGAGTATCTCATCTGCAGTGTACTATTTGTCCTTGTAATGCTGTTCCAGGGTAGCGTTTTCCACCTAACATCATATCCTGCTACGTTGCAGGCAATCCTAGTCTTGGATGGTTGAGTGATTTGTACAATATGTCTGAGATCGCAAGGACACCAGATACAATAGATGACGTTAGTTGTGGCACAGTTTGTAAGATCATGTAGTGTACATTCCACATCCCCATGGGTAAAGGTTTTTATGTTGAAAGTATGTTGGCAGGTGAGGGGCATGGCTACGAGAGCCATGACGGTAGACGTGTCTGCCTAGAGCTCCTGCCAGTGGCTCGAAAACTGGCAGTTATTAGTGCCGGTGGGTCCTCATCGGAGTAATGAGAAGGACTTAGGGACAGAGGTGCCTCAATTTCCGTAAACTAACGAGTTCCGTGTACTGTAGTGACCACTATGAACCTTGAAGCCGGTGGACAGGTCAGAGGGCAGAGGTAAAATGGCAGCACCCGGGGTCTAGCTGCCGACCACGGGAGGAGCAAAGACTGCAGCGTGGTGCTGGAACTCTGCGCCGGTGGCCAGAGAGGTGGCATTTGGTGGCTGCGGGCCTGACATAGGGCACCGAGGACAAACACGAAGTGTGTAGCCCACGGCGGGAGAGACAAACTCGGAGGTCCTCCCCAACATGGTGACACCTAGAGGTGAACTGGCGGTTCCGCGAGCAACATAGACTGCGGTGCGGCCCCCACATCTGTGCCTGACCACTTGCCTGACACCAGTGGAGGCCATACTGACACTTGTCTGAGGTGAGCACTGGGGCGCAGCCTATGGCAGGGAGGCCCGTGCCAAGGGAATCGCATCAAAATGGCGGCACCCTGACCCTAGACTAGGGACACCGGGCAGGAGATAGACTGCAACGCGGCAGCAAAGGCCGTACACCAGCAACTGGTACATAAAGCACCGGGGCGGGAGGCCAATTAAAGAGTGCCCAAAAGGAGACCTGCATGGGCAGGTTGGCAATTCCGGAGGGTCCCTGCACAATTAGCAGTGCCTGGGGACGATCCAGTGGCTCAGATGGAACTGTAGGCCGCGGCGCATCAGTGGAGCCTCCGCCAGTGCCCTGTGACTTAGATGCGGGTGACAGCAAACCAACCAATAACCGCCGGGGTGAACACTGGGGGTGAGCTCTGTGGCGTAGGGGTCTGCATCAAGAGATTGCACCAGAATGGCGGCACCCAGAATGCAATAAAAGTCACAAGAAGGGAGGCAGACCACAATGCGGCAATGAGGGGACCGCACCCCCATTAACTAACAAATAATATGGATCACGAAACGGAAAAGACCACCCAAGGGTGGAGTGGGAAGGGCAGCCCACAGTGAGTGGAGCCTACCAGAAGCAAATACGGTCGCCGACAACAGCAGAGTGGGCTAGTGTCACTATCGCATTCGGCAGGAAAGATGAAGGAACCCGCCCACACGAAGAAACATTCACAAAAGCAGGGCAACTACAAGAAAGTCACCGGGGCTCCCTCATCCTTCCCCTTCCTCCCCCTGGGATACATCTAACAGAGCACAGTGGCTCTAGAGATTGTCACCAGGACCCGAGGCGTGGAAACACAGGGGAGAGGAGACAAGCAAAGATGGAAAAAACAGAGGCAACGAGACAGGAATAAAATCCCCTAATGGCCATAGGGACCCGGACAGGGGAACAAGCACTCTGGACTAATACACTGATGCGAGTAAAGTGCACCCAGGGGAGAGGAGCCCCATGGTCATACTGAGTTAGCCAACAACAGCAACTACCAAAAGAAATCAGGGACATTAATACGGATCGTCCAGACACAAACAGTTCAGAGTGGACAGAGCAGCACCCTTACCCACCACGAGGATGAGCAGACAACCCACAACCAGGAATTCCCAAACACCGGCCCACACAAGACAATTCTCCCCCACAATTAAAGACACCAGAACTGAAGGAAAGCAATGACAACAGCATCAATGTCAGATAAACTAGACAAAGTACTGCCGGCCATTGAACACTCAAGAGTTACGATGGAGGACAGGTTTGGAGCGCTGGCCAAAAACCTCAATTTACTTAGAGACGATCATCAGAAACTAGCGGATAAGGTAGCACAAGGAGACAAAGCCATCCAGAGCATAGAAACCCAAGTCAAACCCCAGCAGGAAACACTGAACGACATCAAACTCAGAGTCAATGCCCTAGAGGAAAAAACAGGTGACTTGGAAGGCCACTCATGAAGGTGCAACATTAGGGAGATAAACCTACCAGAAGGAGTGGAGATCCCTAACCCGACTGAATACGTAGAATCTTGGCTCAAATCGTTCACTCCAGAATCAGAGCAATCTCCCGCCTTTTCGGTGGAAAGGGTGCACTGAGTTCCAGCACGGAAGCTACCTCCAGGACTTCTACCCAGACCTCTGCTACTAAAACTCTTACATTATAGAGATAGAGATTCAGTCATTAGAGCCTCCAGACAACAAGGAAATGAAAAAAAGAATTGTAGAGCGCAGAGCATTCACCCAAAGGTATCATGGCGCTAGTTCAGCACGAGACAGATAGGAATGATAGAGACAGCTCAAAGATTGAACAGCCATGTCTTTAAAGCCTTCCTGAATGGTAACAGTTGCTTTTCTTTCTTAATCTGCATCAGCAGTGTATTCCAAAGCCAGCTCGTACTGACCAAAAAGCTCTTTCAACCCCAATCACACTTTTTAAACCTGGGAACTACCAGGTTATGAGAGTGTGCTGAGCGGAGCTGGCGGGCAGGAACATAAGGCTGCAAGTCCTTTTAAAAAATGCTAACCCCGCATCGTGAGTTGCCTTAAATGCAATGCAGAGCACCTTAAATTCTATCCGCCTTTTCACTGGCAGCCAGTGCAGCTTTTTGAGTGCTGTGGGGACCGATTAATATTTAGGTATGTTTAGCACTAGACGCGCTGCGGCGTTTTGCACCATCTGCAACTTGTTGAGGCATTTTTTGCGGAGGTTCATAAAGAGCCCATTACAATAGTCAGCTCTGGACAGAACAAGGTCAGACACCACCAATTTTATCAAGTCAACTGGAATGAATGGGAGAATCCTTCTCAGTATTTTCAAAGTAAAGAAGGAGAGGGAAGTGACCTGATTGACATGACCTTCAAAAGAGAGCATAGAGTCAAATGTCACCCCCAAGTTGTTCACCTTATATTTTGGGTAGGGAAGCAGGCCAAACTCTGGAGGCCAAAGCGTGGGGTTCCAGAAGTTGGTGTTTTTGCCAAAAAGCAGTACTTCAGTCTTGCTAGCTTTAAGCTTCAGACAGTTAGCGGACAACCAGTCCCCTACCTGGCAAAGACATGTGTGGAACTGGGCTGCTGTTTCGTCTGGAGAGCCTGTCACTGAAACCACAATCTGGGGATTTTCTGCATATGAAATAGCAGTGAAACCCAAAGATCTAATTAGCTTTGCCAGTGGGACAACATAGACAATAAAAAGTGTAGCGCTCAACGACGAGCCCTGTGGCACCCCACATGGCAGTGAGAAATTCAGCGACTTGTGTTCAGCAAGAGCCACAAAGTGTTCCGGCCCTGACAGAAATGTTTTTAGAAGATAAAGTGCTTTTCCTCTACTACCAATACCTTCCAGCATTTGCAATATTTTCTGATGGTTATCCGTATCAAATGCTGCAGAGAGGTCAAGCAGCACAAGTGCTGCATTGCCTCCTGCATCAAAGGTCTTCCTAATCGTCTCAGAGGCAGAGATCATGCCAGTTCCGTACTGTGTTGCTTTCTGAAACCAAACTGAGAATTATCTAGGCAACCATGCTTTTCCAGATAGTCCGAGATAACTGAATTCATAGCCTTTTCCACCATCTTTGCAGGCAGTGGGAGTCTGGAGATTGACCGATAATTGTCAGGGTCTGCTCCATCCAGATCAGCTTTCTTGAAGAGGGGGAGAACAGATGCCAGTTTCCAAAAATACCAGTGACAAACATTTGGTTAAAAATGAGAGCTAAATGTGGGGCAAGAACTTCTGGCAAAAGATGAACATTTTTGGGTGGACAGGGATCAAGGGGGGACCTGGATTTGGTGGACATCATGAGTTTAATTACTTCCTCCTTTGATAGGGAAAAGGAGAGAGTTGTTTCCATTTCCCCCATAGCCAAGCCAGGAGTCCCTGGAGGTAACAGCATCCCTAGGGCAGCACTCTGTGAAAACCCACAATAGACCGCTTTCACCTTATCTTGAAAGAAAGTGGCTAGGGAGTTACAGAATGTTTCATTTGATGGTAGAATAGGCTCCTCGGGCATTTGGCTAACTTTTTTACTGTCGCAAAGAGTTCCTTTAAAGAATTCTTTGCGTTTAGAATTGCTTTTATGAAGTAAGACGCTTTCTCCTTATATACTACCTTTTTGTAGTCAAGTAAGGCTTGTTTATAGGCCAACTTGTTGTTAAGGGTCCTTGGACAGTCTCCACTTCCTCTCCAAATGGCGACACTTTTGTCTTTCCAATCTAAGTTGTTCTGAAAACCATGGTTCAGATTGCCTTGATCTATGGCAAATGGATGATTTTACCGGAAGCATCTGATCTAAGGAACTCTTTAGCCAAACCTCAAAAGTGGCAACTGCCTCACACGGATTCTAAGAGAAAACCAGTGGACTCTGTGACAGGGAGCTCTTGAGATCCTTAGTAGCAAGCCTGTTCCAGGGTCGAAACCTTTTCAGCTGTTTGTGATTACCAGTCCCTGATTGAGGGGTTGGACCAAGAAGTGAGAACATTACTTCTTTATGATCCGACCATACAAGCGGTTGTGACAGGAGACAATGAAGGGACTTATTGTTTGTGAACAGTCCATCTAACAAATGACCTCCTTAGTGGGTGCTACCTTTGACCTGCTGACTGAGGCATAAACTGTTCGTAAAGTCAAGAAAATGAGCAGCATCTCGGTAGGAAGAATCTTCAAGATGGAGGTTAAAATCACCCAAGAGCATAAAGTCAGACGACTGAGATATAATGTCCGGGAATTTCCAATGGTGTCCACAAACTCAGCCGGGGGACCGGGTGGCCGATAAAGTAAAATGCCCTTAAAAGAGTAGTGGTTGTTAATTATGATATTGAATATCAATGATCTCAGCGTGGGCCCATTATTTTGCACATAGAAGGACCTTTTCCAAATATTTCTATAAATGACTGCTACCCTGTCTTTTTTTAACATGGAGAAGCCCACAGGGGCGGCCATAGCTAAAACGGTCTGAGGATGCTTCTCCCCAGGTTTCCGTAATAAATGCTGAGTCTACACCGTGTGTCTCTACAAACAGCGCAAACTCTGTAGCATGTTTTCAGAGGGAGTGGGCATTTATTAGGGTACCTAATACTGCTCTCGACCCTTCCCGCTCAGCCTTAATGTGATTTCAAACCACTGCTTTTAGTTTAGGTGTGGAAAGGCAGATAGCAAAACTACACTCGGTACAACGATAGGGTGCCATAGAGGGATGGAATCTGGAACTGAGCTTGCGGCAGCACATACCGATTTTATTCAGGTTGAGTAGATGGCCCCTGGTATAGGGCCCATACAAATAGAGGACAATTCAGTTATGTTATTTCAAAATTACTCCCAGGCGGTGCAATGAAATGAAGCGCATGCTGCAGCAAAAAGCAGTTCAATACTCCTTGCTATTCCAGCACTCCTTAAAATAATATATGAAGGCCACATTAACTTTTTCACAACCCAAAAGACGCACACGATTGGGCAGAAAAACACCTACAAAATGTGAGATCTCAGAACACTATGCGCAAGAAACGAGACTCCAGAGACAAGCACCAACAGCCTAAAAAGTCCTACACAAACGCAGGCTGAGCCCCCAACAAGAGGTCCTCCAGACCTCGAACAAATCATCGCGGAGCGCCGGAAAGCCTTGCAGGCGCCAGCAGAATTAGATCCAACCATGGGGTGTTCAGATGGAGAGGCCCTCACATCTTTTCCTCAGAAGAAGAAGTGGATGACACTAATACCTCCCGAGAAGGTTCAATTACTCCGCCGGAGGTGACCCCACAAACTGTGGACACTTTCATCTAAAAGAACTGTTTTGATGCAATAAGGTCTGTAATGCACCACATGAACTTCGCCCTCGCCTAGCGAGACTTTAAAGTAATACACTTCAACTCACCCACAGCCAAGCGTAAAATACAGTTTGAAAATATTTATACAAATGTGGTCCATGAGAAATTGACAATGGGAACCACCGGTGCCACTATTATTTCACTGGCTGTCTTGGGCTACATAGAACATACATCACAAGAGCAAGACACCATGACCTCCCCTTTTTATAACAAACTAACGTAATTACAGTATGACTAGTTTGGACGTACCACCAAGTGCAATAGGTCCTCAAAGTTGGGACTATGTCCCCATGTTATGTTTAACCCCGTCATGACGAGTCAGAGCTCACAGAAACCGTAAAATGGCTAACAGGACTATGACCACTGATATCAGTCTCTTAAAGCTAAATGTCAGAGGCTTGCACACACCGAGTAAAAGATACGCCATATACTCCTATACCAAACGACAATGCGCACAGAGAACTCTACTACAAGAGACACACTTAACTGCAGAAGAGCTGGACAAGTTGCATAACAGATGGCGAGGAACCATATGTGCCACATCATACTCTGCCTAAATGCGAGGCACATTGATCTGGGTTAGGCAAGGGACCCCTTTCTAAGAACTCAGGAGGATGGTGGATAAAGAGGGAAGGTGTGCACTACTGGAGGGACTCTTGGAGGGACAACTGATACTCTTGTGCAGAATATATGCCCCAAACACCGAGCCGGAAAAGGTCTGGGATCACCTCACAGGAGTCCTTGCTCAATACACATCCATACCATGGATATTAGGGGGAGATCATAAATGCATACTGAACCTCACCCTGGATAGATCCCACCTCCCACCTGCACACTCTCCCACTCGCAATCAGTCATAGCGATATCAAACATGGGTCACACACTGTGCGCTCACGGATGCATGGAGAGAACGACATCCACAAACCAGACTGTACTCGTTCCACTCCATCCCACATAACCTACAGGTAGGATTTGACATATTTCTCTGTTCAGCAACAATAGTCCCCAAAATTCAACATTCTGATTATCTAGATTGGTTCCTCTCAGACCATAATGCCCACATACTAACTCTCAAATGGAAACCCCCCACACCCTCTAGTACCTACCTGGAGACTACCACAGGAGTGTCTGACCGACCAGGTGTTTAAACACAAACAGGGACAAAGCATACAGGAATATTGTTCTAAAAACACGGGTACAGCGACGTCCAAATGATCAGAATGGGACGCAATCAAAGAGGTAGCCTGGGGAAATGCATAAAGCAAATAGTGGGTGTCAAGAGGACACTTGAACATGCACTAACACAGGCCAAAACCAAGCTAGTGTCCCTGACAAAAGAAGCGGATGCGAACAGGGCAACCGTAACCCAAGTAGCAGAAGCTAAAACAGCATATGCAGCTACCGTATTAGATGTGTACAGATATAATTTTAAGGCACACTCAGCTAGAGCACACAGAGAATGGGACAGAACTGGGACACTTTTAGCCTGGCTAGTGAGACAGGACACAGAGGTCAAACCAATTACTGAAATACTGACCCAGCCGGAAACCCAGTCCGATCACAAACAGGAATATTGCAGCTGTTCCTAAATTATATTATACCAGAGTATGTGGGAACCCAACACAGAACATGCAAATAGAGCTGGAATAATTCCTAAATCCACTGGTTACACCACAGATCTCTGCAGCAGATAAAACCTCATTAGACACAGAGATACAATCGGCAGACATTACCCATGCAATCCATGCTCTAGTACGCAAAAAAGCTCTGGGAATGGACGGTTTCACCCTAGAATACTACACCACCTTCTCCTCACTACTAGTTCCCCACATCGCAGAAATGTTTGCTGAAGCCGTAGAGAATGGGGAGCTCCCAGGATGCCTAAGGAAATCAGTTTTGGTAGCATTCCCAAAATCAAACCGCAACCCAAAGCAGCTAGTCTCCTACAGGCCCATTACATTGCTGTTGGCTGACTGCAAGATATTGAGGAAGATATTAGCTGACCAATATACACAAATCCTACCAACCGCTGATCCACCAGGACCATTGTGGGTTTGTCCCGGGGAGGAACACATCCTAAAATGTGTGCAGGTTATTACATAAACAAGACTAAACCAGTGCCACATTCCCAAGAGCTACCTATCTCATCCTAGACCTAGAGAAGGCATTCGATACTCTCACATGGCCATCCCTATTCACTGTCCTACAACGGGTAGGGAAAGGTCCCACTCTGTTAGCATACACGAGGCTCTAATACACTACACTCTCTTCTCGAATACGTTTGGGGAGATACATATCATCTTCATTCAAGGTAGAAAGAGGCACGAGACAGATGTGTTCACTCTCACCCCTACTATTCGCCCTAGCGGTAGAACCTCTGGCAATACGTCTATGCCTGGAGAGAGAAAACTGGGGTATCCCCATAGCGGGCACCATGCATAGCGTATCAATGTATGCAGATGATCTGTTAATATATGTGGGGGACATTACAGCAGACTTAACATCTATATGGGCAACACTCAAAGAGTTTGCGGAGGCATCAGGACTCAGGGAGAACTGAGACAAATCCACAATATATCCCCTGGGACCAGGCCTTGCTCCCAGAATGTTAATATAGGGGAACAAGTCATAGCCTGGAGCGAAAGCGCCCCCGATATCTAGGGGTCTGACTATATCACTCCCCATCGGACATATTTGAGGGCATTCACCGTAAAGCACTGGAAGGGATAAGAGCAGCGGTGGGCTTCTGGAAGAACCTTCCCTTACACCGACAGGGCGGGAGGCCTTAGCCAAAATGATAATAGTACCACAACTATTATACCATTTTGTCAACCTCCTTGTCATCCCACCCCAAGCATTTTTCCGGGACTTGGACTCTCTATTGAGCTCACTGATCTCGGGTACAGGTACCGAGAGTATGCAACACATAGGGTTGCATTAGCCAAGTTACAGCTACCATCGACCAGGGAAAGTTAGGGGTGCCATCTTTTGAATCGTAATTCTTAGCAGCACAACTCCAGTGGCTTTCCTACTGGGCAGCAGATTGGCACATAGGAGAGACCCATACGGAGACTGGCCCTATTCCAATACCGGAGATCCACTGATTGCTCCTAGCCGGCATAAAACCGAGGCTAACATACCCATTACAAATGTCAGTAGCCCACATATGTATGCAGAGGATACATTGCATGTACACAGGGACACCCTTCTACTCTCCTCTGTTACCTATGATAGGATTGCCCAGACAAGAGACATATTATACAACCTGCATGCTACAAGTATGGACAGAGCTCTCACTGACAGAGATGTAATCCCTATTCGAAGACGGACAATTACGCCTGTTCAATTAGATAATGGAAGAGTTTGACCTTCCCCCTGGGCAATTCTTGCTCCATAGGCAGATCATAGGAATTTACCACCTATATCATGACCTAATAGAAGGGGAAACCACAACACATCCGGTCATACACATAATCCTTCAAATGGGAGCAGGCCGACACTTAGTTACCTGGCTATACAAAGCCATAGAAGAACTTATAAACAAGCCAATAAGCACACTATGAGAAACATGGGAGGAAGAAATTGGGCGCCCTTTACATGATAAAGAGTGAGAGAAAGCACTTGAATACCCAAAGAAGATGTCCCGCAATGCACGATTTAAAAACATACAATTTTACATATTGCATGGGGCATATCAAACCAGGGCCGGACTGGCCGTAGCGGGCACCGGGCAATCCCTGGTGCGCTGCACGGGTGGGGTCCGGTTTTGGGCCCCTGGGGCCGTTTTTGTTACAAGGCCGTTTTTGCAGCAATATCGGCCATGTAACATAATCGGCTGAAAACCGACCCTGGCAAAGAGTTCCGCGGCACCCCCAAACCCCCGGGCGGGCGGCTGAGCACTTTGCCAGGGCCGATTTGGTTCCCAGTCCGGCCCTGTATCAAACGCCGGAGCGTCTTCAACAATTTTATCCAAACACACAGTTCCTAGGTACCTGATGCCAATCGTCAGATGCAGACTTCCAACCTATGGAACACTATACATGAAACACTGAGGGAACTCACAGGCCTATCAGAAATGAAAACCTGGGAGGCCTGTGCACTCTGAGTATTCTGGCAATGGAAGCAGCACAAAGTGCAGGTACGCTTTGCGAAACTAGAAATACTAATCGCCAAAAGAGGAATAGCTATGTACTGGCGGGCCCCAACAGGACCCCCAATAGCAGCATGGGTGGGAGTGATGAACAAATGGGGAGCAGCCAAAGAGGAAGCAATAAGAAATGAGGAAGTGAAAGGAATACGCAAACATCACATATCTATGAAATGGACTTTACTCTTACATTATTTCAAACAGCAGACAACACGAGACGAATCGAGCACACCGTCTCAAACCCCCCCAGTTCCACAGGCTCAGACCCCGATCACAGACACAAACACTAATCTCCAAGAAGCCACAAACACATAGGGGTCGATTCCGATTCGGGAAAAACCGCCCTGAATAGCCGTTCGGAGCGTTTTTCCCGTACGAATCGTACCCTGCAATGTCCCCTATACGTACGACGAAGTACGGTTCGTACCAGGAGCCGTACTCCATACGAGTCGTATAAGACACCGTACGACTCTAATGTCCGTACGATTCTCCCTTGGAACCCGCTGTACGCGACATCTGTACGGTTCGCGGCTGGTCTTTACGACCCAGCAAGTACGATACGTGTCGAGTACGCACCATACAACCCTTTTTCTACAGGAGCTGAAAACAGCCGTAAAAGCAGAGTTCGCGCCGAAACCGGTACGGAACGCCCCCCCCCGGGTACGGTGCATACCTCCCATGATCGCAGGGGTACGCACCATACCCCTGCGATCATGGGGTGTACGTGCCATACCCCCATTGTACGATCGGTGTACGAGCCGTACCTCCATTGTACGATCGGTGTACAAGCCGTACCCCCATTGTACGATGGGTGTACGAGCCGTACCGAATGTACGATGGGTGTACGAGCCGTACCCCCATTGTACGATGGGGGTATGGCTCATACACCGATCGTACAATGGGGGTACGGCTCGTACACCCATCGTACATGGGGTATGGCTCGTACACCGATTGTACAATGGGGGTACGGCTCGTACACCCATCGTACATGGGGTACGGCTCGTACACCGATCGTACAATGGGGGTACGGCTCGTACACCCATCGTACAATGGGGGTACGGCTCGTAGACCGATCGTACAATGGGGGTACGGCTCGTACACCCCATGATCGCAGGGGTACGGTGCGTACCCCTGCGATCATGGGGGGTACTGACCGTACGGTGTGTATGTGTTTGTGTGCTTTTCCGTACGACGCGCCCTTACCTGACGTGGACCGTACGAATTGCGTCCTCATACCCCGGTCCGGATCGTACTCGTCGGGTCGTATGGCATGTGTACGAGTCATACGGTATGTGTACGAGTCGTACGGTTCACGGTTTCCGCCTTGCAATACGTACAGATCGCGACGATTCGGACGGATTCACGGAATACGGATCGTACTTCGCAACTCGGACGGACGGGTACGATTCGTACGGAGAGGGCTCCGGATACAAATCGAACGGACGTTTTATTTCCGGAATCGGAATCGACCCCATAATGTCTTGCAACAATTCAGCCGTACACTAAGCATGTGAGTTAGACGCACAGAGACTGACATAACTGCCTTGAACATATGAAGCCAAATACAACTAATGGCATGATGACACGTACTTATAGTGCCCCGCCTGAACAAAACTCTCAGCTCTAACAAAAACCATCCCAGTTAAACTCCGCCGTTAACAGTTGAGAACCTACACAGGTAGTTATCAGGCTGGTAATCAACAGGAAGGAGATACATTTCCGTATGCAAATGAGCTCATAACAATGTGACTATACACATACACACAATCTTATCACGTAGAACATAGGTACCATCCCAAGCGAATGATTGTAATTGCAAACGATTTATATGAAGAATGCAAGAAATGTATTAAACTAGTCCAATTTGTATGTGCAAATGTGTGATATGTCAAAAATGTGAAAATGCTAATAAAAATATTTGACAAAAAAAAGTATGTTGGAAAGCTATGCAGCCTCCACACTTGTGGTTGCCCTCAGCAGGTGGTAGTGAACACACTTCATTAAAGCTAGTTTTTGGTTTCAGAATACTTGTATCTGAGTGCACCAAATGGTCTTTAATGTTCTTGCCTTTGCTGTAGGAGAAAATCGGTATATCCTGACAGGTGCTGAGTGTGTTCACTGTAGGCCAGTGTCTCTTAATGGTCTTGACTACTTGTGTACTCAGAGGGCAAAAGGTGGTGACACATACATTTCTGTGGTTCTGGGTCTGCTCAACAATATTTCTTCACGTGGGCTAAACCAGGCCCTCTTTATAGATATTTTTATTAGTAGCTTCAGGTATCCTCGCTCTCGTAGTTTGTTGCTTAGGATGTTTGCCTCTTTAAATACATTTTCTTTTTCTATGCAGTTCCTTCTAAGTCGTAGGAAACGCCCATATGGTAATCCATCCTTCAGGGCTTTGGGGTGGAAGCTTTTGTACTGCAGCAAAGTATTCCGTTCAGTCGGTTTCAGGTAGAGACTCACAATCAGTTTGTTCTTTTAGATAGCGTTTTTACAAATCAAGGAATGACAATCATTGAGGTAGGAGATGAACATTTTCAATCTGGATTCAGTACCAACCCATTTTAGAAAAATATTGTCTATGTAACGCTTCCAACATTTGACGTTATTGTAGAAAGGGTTGATCGCAGTGGTGATAATTTTGTTCTCTAGATCACCCACAAACAGATTAGGCAGATTTGGGGCAACAATTGCCCCCATGGATGTGCCTGAGCACTGCTGGTAGTATGTGGTGTTGACCTTGAAGTAGTTCATAGATAAAGCAATCTCTAATAGGTCTATGATAAATTCAGATGGGACAGGCACCGGTGCGGGGCATGAGTTTAAAACCTTCTTTATTACAACAATGCATTTTATTTACAGGCCCTGTGCACACACCTTTCCCTATACTAGGGTCTTAATAGTAAATCAAATATGCCAATCATAAAATCACCAATCCAGAAACGCAATTCAGAGGGAGGGCATATGCACTTTAGCACTGAACAGCAGTGGTAAAGTACCCACAAACCAACAAAAACAGGTCAGAAACAGAAGCCCAAAAAGCAAAACGTCTGGGGGATAAACCCACTGTACAATCCAGGTCTGACAGTGGAGATTGGGACACATTGAAGTGGGGTGGAGTAGGGTAGATTGGAGTCAGGTGGAGTACAATGCAATGAAGAAGGGGAGCAGTAGCACATGGCGGAAAGGGAAGAAGCAGTGCCCTGAAGATTAAGGAGCAGTAGTGCGATGAAGAGGGAGGGGGAGTGGTGCCATGAGGATATGGGAGCATTATTATGATGAAGTGAATGTTCCTCTCTATTATCAATAATTGTGTAGGCAATTTGTATTGATGAGTGAAAATGACTTATGACCAAGGACACATTTATCCCATTGCAGGTATACGAAGAAAAACCCAAATATCCAGTTTTGAATGCCAGGGAGCCTTTATAAATGTAGGTATTGTGTTCATAAAATGTATTGATTTGATGTCATTGTTTGTCTCATAAAATGTGTGTGGCTCAAGGAGAGCAGCTACAATATTGACAAATTCTGTTTCACTACATATCTTGCTAGTCCGTAAATGCAATGTTGGAAAAGCCGTTCCAGGTTCATTTGCATGCCCATAATGCCATGGGCTCTAAAAGCTTTTTAGCCACACTAGCAATATGTCTGAAAGTTGCCAAAAGACAGCGCAAAGTGCACGGGCAGTGGGCCCTCATTTTCAAAACCACTATCACTTAAAAATCTTTTCAAATTAGGGCTTTATAGACTGTTCTGAATGACTTTGCAGCTTCTCCTGCTTCCAAGTGTGAAGGGGAAGCAACAAAGCTATTGAGAACGAGGGTGTGGGGGTTGGGGGAAGCAACATGGAAGACCAAGTAAAAGGGATTTGCTTGTTCGTTATTGTTAAAGAAATAGGAATGCACCCTCAGTAGCAAACACTCTAATTAAACACAATTAAAGGTTGGCTAGGGTGCAGGATATAAAGTAAAAACAGAGGGGGCAGAGGGAAGCAAGATGAATGAGGAAAGGAGCGAGTGAAAACACAAGCAATGGTATACCTTGTGCCAACACATTTAAATCAGTAGCACCAAAAAAATGTGAGCAGTGGACGCCCCCAAATACTTGGTCCGTGATCTAGGGGAGGGCTAAACAGAAGAAGAAGCATGGTGCTTGCTTGCATGCCATGGCAAACTGCAACAAAGCATGCGAGAGCGATGTTGCAGATAACAAATGGTAAGCCTGTGGGGAGGCTGTAGCCCACTAACTGTAAACAACATGTCTCAAAGAGACACCACGTGTGCTGTCTAGCTGATACCTTAAAATGGGCCTACATTTAGCCATAAGTTCCAAATACGTAGTATGAGGAAACCTCGTCACCATAGTAGGGATGTGCAATAATATTCAGATTACCACATGTTTAACAGTACTGTAGATGAGTGTAGATATTTTCTATGCCTTGATGATACTCAGTAAATGTCATGGCAAGGTCAACTGGATGTTGAAATTGTTGCTTTTGCAAGAATTCCAGCATATAGCTCATAGAAATACTTGTTGCAGGACAGAAGCCCCTTGTATGGCTGGAGGCTAGCATGTTTTCACTTTTCAGACCTATCCTGTGATGTATCCCTTCATGAATACACAAGTTTCAGTCCTTTGAGGGTACAGCATTTATGTATGTATATAGTAATTCTAAAGCGCAAACCTAGTCAAATGCAGCAGAGCTCTGTACTTGGTCAAAGGCAAGCTTAAAGTCAGTGACTAATGGAAGAAAAAGCTGAGTTGTGGATGGTTAAAGCATTGTGATGTAGTGCTCTTTAACCCCTTGGCCGCGGCGGTAATTCCGCCGTGGCACTAGGGGGGAGGGGGGCCGCGCGGCGCCGCCATGCTCATGACGGAACTACTCCGTCACGAGCCGCGGTGGCGCGGTGCTTGTGACAGAATGGTTCCCTCACGGCCCGACCGCTTACTAGAATGTGCCGTGCAGGCGTGAAGTCAGCGCCGCGCAGGCGCGGTGGCCCGGGCCATGACGGAACCATTCCGTCACCAGCACAGCCCCACCGTGGCTCGTGACAGAATGGTTCCGTCACGAGCACACAAGGGGTTAAAGAGGTGAGTCTTCTACTGTTTCCTATAGGGGAGCAGCATTGTGATGTCCTGATGGATATGGGGATGTTATTCCAGATCCTGGGTTCATAGATTGAAAAACCATGTTGTCTTGTTTTTTCATTCTTACACTTCTTAGTCGGTTGTCTGATGGTGTCTGGGCTATCGGTGTGCAGACAACCACCAAAGATGATGCCATATTTTTATTTTCTTTCCCCTGTAGGGTTCAGGTTTTCAGTGAACAGTTGGGATGTCCACAATTTACACCAGCTATATTTGAGAGTGACTACAGTCTCCGCACCAGGCTATGAGGAGAATACTGCTGTCAGCAGCTGACTTTCTAGCTTGATGGAAGAGGAATTTGTCAACCTAGAAGCCTGCTTAGGAACGGCAGCCACTTGGATGGACCAGTCACCCCTCAACCCGAACGGGGATAAGACTGAACTAATTATTCTCGGTAATCACACAAGCAGCACCCCCGCTGTGAAATGGTCCAACTGCTTGGGCCCACCCCCAAAACCCAAAGAAAGGATCAAAAGCTTAGGAATCTGGATAGACAGGTCACTAAAACAGGACCACCAAGCAGTACAAGTAGCAGCTACATGTTATGGCATTTAAAGGCAATTGCAGAAAATGTTGCCATTGCTCCCGGTAAATGCACTATGGTTCAAACATTGGCTCTATACTTGGGCACCCCGAAAGCTACCTCAAGGAAACTACGGGTGGTGCAGAATTGCACAGCGAGACTGCTACACAACATCCCCAGAAAACAATCAGCTAATCCGGCACTGAAGGCACTACACTGGCTACACATCACAGAAGGTGTTATGTTCAAATCACTATGTATAGCGCACAAAACCCTTTAGGGTATAGGTCAAAAAATTAACTGTGCTATGATGTCTTACCATCGGCCCTCTCGTAGCCTTAGATCAGTCAATCTATTCCCAAAACTCATGAGACTACGATCTGGTGGTCCTATGTTCTCAAACAATGTGTCTACTCTATGGAACACGCTCCCGATCCAGCTTCGGTCAATGACTCACCACTTTGCATTCAGGAAGCAATTAAAACAGGGGTCTTCCAGAACCTGCAGTGAGACTGTGGTTTTCTAGTGGTTGCTACCAGCGCTGGGATGCCTAAGGGTAGCCATGCACTATATCAAGAATTAATTATTATTATTAATAATAATAATAGTAATAATAATAATAAAAATAATAATAATAATAATAAATAATAATAATAATAATAATAATTTGTATCTGTACTTCTGGGAGGGGGTCTACCAAGCCCCTTGTGGAATATTCTTTACTTCTCTAACTGCATGATATTGTTGGTCGTGTGCAGCGTGTGTGAAACCTACATAGTTAGAGTTCATGTGCTGCCTGGATGGTTTCCTCTGCTACAACATAGTGATTACAATAAAAGAGTGCGGTTTCATGTCAAGACCAGAGGTTAGCATTATGCATAACCTTTCATTGCCACTCCAAAGTGCAGCACCTTAAAGCATTTTATAAGCACACAGAAAACTCCAGAATTAAACTCCACCACAGTTTATATAAAGCAAAACACAGCAGGCATCTTCCTCTTTTATTGGCTGCTCCTGTCAGTTAAGTATCTGCTAGCACTTGCATAATTCCAATATATTGTAAAATAGTATGCTGTAAATGCGTACTTTAAATATAATATATTTATCTATGATTTTGGTATAAGAATGAATTACTTACAAGAAAGCCTGTAGTGCATGTGAAAGTTGGAAGAAACCACACATGCCTCCTACCAGGCCTTTATAAAGCAACAAGAAAACTTGTTTGGATGCATGAGCAGCACTGACATGAGCTCTGCATCGCAAAAATTAATCTCTGCTTAGGATCTCTGCCCTGTATCTGTTCCACTGTCCACCCCTGCACCGGTCAGTGTCATTGACATTGTGTTGTGCTGAGAATTGACTTGCAATAGGGCTGATCTCTCTCAGGATACTGCCCTGTGCCCCCAATTATGAATTCCACTATGCCCACCTACCCCTCGTAGTGCCCATTAGTTAGCTGATTTTTAACATGACTTACCACTTGATTAGCTCTGATAAAGTGTGCCATTAATACTAACACTATACTGCCCTCCCAAAAAATGTTGTATTCATCTGGACCTCTGAGGAAACTGTATAGCGCTAGGTAGAAAAACTTTATGACCAGGGCAAGGACTTCCTAGGTCCTAAGCCTAGTATCAGTCATATGATGTAGAAAAAGCACTCTTGCTCTACACTGCCTGAAAAATATGTTTGCTGGACAAGGAGAACTAAAGCCTAGATTGAGGAGGATTAAGAAAGCGTTAATACCCAAGAATTACAAAGTTATACAGCCAGGACATCCATACCATAATTTATACAAGTGCGGGCATGGCAGAAGAACTATCTGCTCCTGCTCTAGTGTGCATGGTGTATAAACAAGCAATATGCAATTGAAAAGAGATACAATTGAGAGAGAAGAGGAACGAATGAGAACCTTAGAGAAAGTCATAACTCACACCCAGGTATTTTCACCTACTTAGGCCTCGATGCAGTGGTACACATGTTGGGATCAGTTGATAGGTCCTCTTTTGTTGAGGATACAAGCTGCAATGCCAAGGGATCAATCTTCTTTCATGTATCCGAGTAACACCTACTCATAAATTGAAGTTAAGTAACTTCAATTGTAATTCTGGAGGGTACCCAAATAAATGAATCACAGTACTGTTCACTGGTTGATGGTTATCATGATAGAGATCCTTTCAGCAAAACCAATAAAATTGACCCATCTTAGGTATCCAGCAAAGTCATCTATTAATACACGTTTAACAACACTAAACATTCTGACTTCAAGTGACACTGCAGCTTATCATAGTGCTCAAATATGAATGCACAAGATTTCAGCTAGATGAGATAGAAACTGCTAGCTGTAGATGGTAATGAGATCATTCTCACCCCACGAGAAAGCAAAGATGTCAGCTTGTTGTAGTTAGGATGTGCACATAATTGAATTGTTTCAAAAGTCCATAGAAGGACCACAGACTAAAGGGCTGGACCCAACCCACTCTAGTACAGCCTAAATAAGCCATTATGCAATAATTCACAATTCTAAATAGGACAGCCATCCAACCTCATTTTGAGCATCAAGCTCCAAACCCCTAAACCTCACTCAATGGAGTAAGGGTTACATAATGTGCAACAAGACTAGGGTACTCAGGCTAAGAAGAGATAACTATGTGATTCAAGTCCTGCTTCCTACTCCTGGGCACAGACATGAATGTATTGTAAAGTCCAAGAGGAATACACCTCCATTCCAAGGCTACAATATATCAGCTGTTGCAAGACAAATAAAACATAACAATAATAAATGTGCCCAAGCCCCAGGCAAGGGCACCATGTAGACCCTGTGTAATAGGGTCCTGACCGTGCTGAAAGATAAATCTAACCAGGGCGTTAATTGGTGACATGATCTGAAGACATTCCAAGCCCTTAACATTATGGAAAGAAAAGCAGTAAATGACTCTGTAATCATTAGTGTTAGAAATAAGGTCTCGAGTGACACATCCTAAATTAACCTGTGCTCAACCTCTGGTACCTTCGTACAGAGCAAGCAGGCTTAATGTAAGAGGCAATGCATCAAGTATTTCGGCTATACTTAATACAGTAAACCAATTAAATCACCACACAAAAATATTCCACAAATATACTCCAGTCCAGGTTAAAAACACAGAGCTTTATTTAATAAACAAAACAAGACCAAAAACACAAAAATCCAATAAGTATTTTAGTGGTCGCAAACAGGAAATTGGCCCATTTGTGAGTGCTAAAAAGGGTTGTGGTATGTACAAACCCTAGTTTGTGTGTTGGTAACCTGTTATCAACTCGTAAAATAGGGTTTGCGAGTAGCTATTGGGAAGAGGCTTGACAAGGGTGTTTCTTGCTAATAGCGAGTTGCACTGGTATGTACAATTGTTTTGTGACCGCTAATGTGGCCGCAAAACAATCACAGTTACTACCTACTTCAAGTAGGTAGTAAGCCAGTTGCAAATGGGAAGGGGTCCCAGGAAACTCTTCCCCTTTGTAAATGTATGCAGAAATACATTTTAAGAGCAGGCAGTGGTCCTATGGACCACTGCACTGTCTGCCCTTAAAAATCAAAAGACAACTTTTCTTTGTTTTCTTTTAAATGCAAGGGTTGCATTTTGAATAAAAGGTTACTTTATTTAAAAAAGCACACAAAGACATGGTGGTCTGCTGTCCCCAGCAGGCCACCATCCCTGTGAGAGGGGAGATTCCTAATGGGTCTCAAATTGCGACCTACTTCATTATTATTAATGAGATGAGTCTCTAGCAACTCCATTAGGATTCCCAAATTGCATACATTCCTTATTGTGAGTCGCAAATTGAGAGTTGCAAAACGTCGCAATTTATGACTGATCAGACATCTGGCCCAAAGTGCTTAGAAACATAAAGCGCCAACTGGGACTATCAGTTCACACTTGCCTCGGTCAAATCTGAAAGTTTAGGCCGACTGCGATGGAGCGTGAGTTGGATACAGGGACCAACCTTGTCTCACTGCACAAGTACCTTGGATAGGGGAAATACGTCAACTTCGAAGACCCGATGCGAGGAGCAGAAGAGGCGATGCTTCAGCTTTGAGACCTTTGGATGCAGGTGATGCGCCGATTCCAATCCCCTCAGTTGGAGATGCGTCATCATCAAACTCCTCTCAATGAAGGCGATGCTTTGTTGATGAGCCACGCAGCCGGCGATGTGATGTTCTTGTCTTCGGTGGCAGTGGTGATGCGTTGCCGTCAAGCTGAGATGCATCGGTTCCAACCGGCAGAATGACTGCGTTCTGGGAATTTCAGTGGAAGACGGACAGAAAACGCTCTTCCAAGGGCCCAGGACTGGTAGGGCAGGGCTTACAGTTGGCACAGTCCGGAGGCTGTAGCAGGGTTCAATTGCAGCATTTGATGTCCTTGAGACTTCAAAACAGGAAGCAAGCCAGGATGCCCATATAGTCACATTGGTTCTGAGAATGTAGCGATGCAAGTCCAGTTCTTCTCACTCCCAGCCAAGTAGGGTAGCAGGCAGCTGGAGGCCCAGCAAAGCAGAAGTCCAGCAAAGTCCAGCAGAGTAACAGTCCTTTCATCAGCACAGCAGTCCTTCCTGGCAGAATGTTCTCAGATCAAGACGTGTTTTCTGAGTTGATGGTGTCTGGGGGCCAGTACTTTTAACCGGTTGTGCCTTTGAAGTGAGAGAGATGTCAAAGAGAGGCATTTGAAGTACACAAGGTACATGTTGTTTCTGCCCTGGCTCCATACTCACTACAGAGGGGTATGCAGCTCTTTGTGTGGGGACAGAAACAGTCCTATCCAGGTGTAAGTGTCAGCTCCTCCCTCCCATGGAATATGCCTCCTTTCAATGCATGCTTTTTCCTCCCAGAAAATTACAACGCAGTCATTACAATGACCGCGTTATTACAACGCGTACCATTACCCCGCAAGTCGGTACAACGACTTGCTCTAGGGGAGCGCTGGATGTTGGAATAGTATAATTTACTATTCCAACTCCAGTATATGCAACAGTAGGGAAGGTGTTGAATTTTAAATCCTAAACCCTTCTTACCACTCCTCAATTCATTGTTCTGACTTGTGGAGTAATAGTATGCGTTGTTACAACGCGGTCATTATAGCAACCGCGTTGTGATTTCCTGCGGGGAAAATGTTTTGTGGTAAACAATGTTTATCCTGTCCAGAAGGGCCCATCACCCTGGTGATGGCCCATCAGGATGTGACTGGCCCATCAGGTGCACCGAGGTTCCCTTTGTGGGTGACTGCCTAGAGGTAGTGCACAAAGTCCAGCTGCCACCCTCCCCAAATGTGTATACAGAGACAGTTGGAGGCACAGAATAGTTAAAGTACAAAAATGTAAACTTTCTAAAAGTGTCGATTTCAGACTTAGAACTTAAAATCTGACTTTACCATAAGTTGTGATTTTAAATTGTGAGTCCAGAGACACCAAACACAAAATATCCATCTTTTCCCAATTGGAAATTATACGTGTAAAATGTAATAAGGTAATCCCAATGGTAACCTATTGGAGAAATAGGCCTTGCAGTAGTGAAAGACAAATGTAATAGTTTTTCACTAACAGGACATGTAAAATGTAAAAGTACTTGTCCAGCTTTTTAAATATACTGCTCCCTGCCCCTGGGGCTGTTCAGTGCCCACCTTAGGGGTGACATGTGTACTAAAGAGGAAGGTTTGGGTCTGGCAAGAGGTTTAACTTGTCAGGTCGACCTGGCAGTTTGAAACTGCACACAGAGGCTCTGCAATGGCAGGCCTGAGGCATATTTAAAGGGCTACTGGAGTGATTAGCACAATCCGAGCTGCAAGCCTACTAGTAGCAAATAATTTACATGCCATGGGCACCTGTAGTGCACTTTACTGGGGACTTACAAGTAAATTAAACATGCCAATTGTGGATAAGGCAATTTTACCATGTGTTAAGTACAGAGGATATGCACGTTGGCACTAGTCAGCAGTGGTAAAGTGCCCAGAATACAAAGGCCAGCAAAAATGAAGTCAGCAAAACAGGAGGTCAGAAGGTAAAAAACAAGTTAGGTGACACCATGACAAGGAAACCAGGTTTAACAACTGGTTATGGAGACAGAAACCTACCATATTATGGAAGAATATTGAACTGAAATAAAAGTTCTCTTGAACATTACAATTGACTCTTTTATCTTAGCTCTTTCACACTATAATGCTGCATTTAAGCATTATACATCTTGCATTTGTGCTCCCACCACACTTTGTCACATTTATAGTCCTTTCAATTGTTGGCGTGCTGCTAAACTCATCTCTGTTATTCTATTATGGAACAGACCCCTCAGGCGGTTTTTTTGTTTGCCTCTTTTTGGTTGTATGCTGATGATTGAGGCCTATATTTTTTGTCTGTCTATGTTCCAGGTGTATTTATAGAAAACCCACCTACAGTAGAGCAGTGGTGACAATTCTGAAAGGTAAATATACATGAGCACATAGAGGTAACACTTCACCTGAGTGTACATCTCCGCCTAAAGTCAATACATTGACTCAGAACAGATATTTATCACTACTACGAGGTATAAGAGCTTCCCCCCCTAGACGAGAGGGTTAGGACAAGTACAACTTGCAATAAGACTGTAAAGTTAGTGATAGTAATTAACAACTCTATTTTAACATAGGGAAGGCAATTCTCTGCTTACCGTAAACCGAGCATCACCTAAGGAAAATCTTACACACCTGGCTGCCACCATAAACGTAATCACACAAATACAGCCCCACACCTTAAATTATGAATTCTTTCCCTGTGGTGCTACATGTAATGGAGCCAGACATCAGCCCACATGTGTGTCTGTGCATGTGTGTCTGTCCCTCCTTAATTTTCCCATTCTTCCTCCCGCTGTTTAGTAGTGTCCATCTCATTTGCTAGCCACTTTCCCTTGCCATTGACAAATTTAAAGTTTAAATTTAGACCTGTGTCTGCATAGTTCTTTGAAATCTTAGCAGAGAAGATCACACATAAGAAATACGACTGGTGTAGGTCGTTGCCCTTAACTTTAGGAATTGTGCTTGTGAGTAGGTGAATCAATATTACAGGAGTATTACTACACATACTCATAAATGCCTTTCTGAATTTGCAGCTCATGTGTAAACAGAGCTAACATGCTGATATTTGAATTATATTTTTAAGCACATAAGATAATGTTTAGCAGACAGGACTAACATAAACCACCGAGTTCTGACAGCCTCAGAACAACTTTTAAATAAACACTGGAAAGTGAAGTAACATTTCTACAGTGCTATAATGACTCACAACATTCATTTAGCACAAACCCTGCTAGTCAAGCAAAAACTTTGCCTTTCAGGAACTAAGCAAACATTGTAGCATTGAGAGAGAGGTATTTCAGAATTTAACAATTTGTTTTTGCAGTATGTAGAGTTCTCTGTATGAAACCTCTTACATTTTTCAGGCATTGTCGAACTATTTTCCAGTGTGTGGAAAACTAATTTAAATGCAGAACCTATCACTGAAAGCACTAGCGCTATTGAGCTTCATCATATGGGAACACTGGATGCTGATTGGGATTGGAAGATTAAAGAATGATTGGGGTTTGCCAAAATCACCCTCCACTACCTGGGCTAAGAAATAACACATTTATTTATTTATTTTTAAAGTTTTGTATAGCGCTAGCTAGACCCGTAGGTATCAGAGCGCTTCACATACATATTGTGCAAAGCCGAAGGGCCTTACATTACCTAGAAGGCTGACAGTAAGTAAGCAAACCACAATGGCGATGTGGAGGAATAGATACCTACATAGTAACTATAGGATACATCGAATTACCCTATTTAATGGTACATAGTCCCATCCCAATTATTTATACAATAAAAACCACATACCACTATTTATTCCTAATCAGAACAATTATTAACTTCGTTTTAATTGTCCTCAAAAGTTTTTTAGAAATGTTTTTCAAAACTCGACATAAACAAACATACATATCTTCAATTCGTCATATATTGTTTTCTACCCCTGCCCCCCCTTTTTTCAGTATCAGTGTTTGCACCCTCTTTAATGACAGTCCACTGCGAGGTAATCCTATATACACATGAGGTACCAGCTACACCTCCTGAAACATTTTACAATGTGTATATCTAATTAAATGCAATTTTGTCTTGATTTAATGGATTCCTCAAAGCACCATTTCGACACGTTTCAGCCTCTATTCCTTCTGGGCCTCATCAGGACAAGGGGAAAGGGAAAAACAAATCCTCCTGCGGGCAATGTATCTCTCTAGGGCGTGGTTCACCGTGCTCAATGCAGTCTTCAAATATGGTATACGGTTCACACAGGCAGATCGCTGGTACACTGTACCAATAAGAAACACCAGGGCCTCCTCAGTGCTCTTCCCGCCACGTAATACACGTTCAGTTTGTGTTTTCTTACAGCAATGTTCAAAGTACGTAGCAGGATATGCTGCTGTCAGTTAGAGCCGGCACGCCTCACCTTCATTTCCAGGATTGGGAGAACAGTAGCCTGAGACCAAAATAATAGGATTGTCTCCTCCACTGCACATAGTTGACTGCCAGTTACCCAATGCATTTTGTTGAATGGCTCTCGTCGATACAAGAACAGGAATAAGTAATAATACTCAACAATCATGATTTTTTGACCTGGCTCATTTTCTAAACCCAATAACTGACTAGGTCTATATTGTTTTGTTATTGCTCAATAAAGGCTTTATTGTCCCTAAACGTAATTTGCTACCTTTCTTGTTATTTGCTACTCTGCCTTGATGCCCCACTCTTTTGTTGCAATTAGTATTATTGTATAGGGTTTCTGTTTTGTGTTGGTATTTTTTTTGTTGAGTTAAATCATTTTTATTGAGTAAACAAATAGGTACCAGGAATATAATTAGGCACAAGAAAAAAGAGTAACATATTAGAATACACAGTAAGAGGAAGCAACACATTTGAATTATGCATTAGAGAAACTATTAATTACAGCTGTATGCAGTAAGTGAAAATAAGAAAAGAGAAAGATTAGGGTACCATTTGGATTACAATTAATTGTACCGATTTAAAAATACAAAGAAATAAGAAAGATGGAGGAAAGGAAAAAGAAAGGAGAAATAAAAAAAGAATAATTGTCAAATGAGTATTAGTGTAAAGAGGGGTATGAAGATAGAAAAGTAATGCAAGGTAACCAAAGTAAATCAGACTTAATTTTTTGGGGTAAAGATAAAGATGAAGCATTAGAAATTCTATGTTTGTCACAAATAAGATTCCACCAATGTAACATACACATTTTGGAATTATCCTTCAAACAGGTAAGAATAACTTTACATGCAAGAGCAACAAAACAATTAAGCAACTTTAATTTCAACACTAAATCATGAAAATAAACTGATAAGGAGTCCAGGAACTCATGTTGAATTAATAAGGGGGTAGAAAACTGAAAAATGCTGGACCATTTCGCCCAGATAGATTTCCAAAATGTTTGAACATTGGGACAATAGTATATCAAATGGGATAGAGTACCATCAGAGGAAAGACAGGACCAACAAAGAGGAGAGGATAAAGGGTTCAATTTATGTATAAACACTGGTGTCATAACAGCTCTATTGTGTAGAAAGAATAGAGATTAGATTATGTTAGCAGCTCTAGAGGTGGAAAATCTTTTTAGCAACAACTTAGCCCATTTGTAGGTGAGAGAGTGATGGAGAGGTCCAGTTCCCAAGCGAGTTCAATTGGGAATTTTGGTTTTTCAGAAATAGGAGTGGAAAGTTTTTGGTTGCGATAAATGATTGAAGTGCCTGTGATAATTGAACATATTGAGAGAAGCAAGAAGAGGGTAGATCATAACATTCTTGTAATGTACTACAAAGAATGCCAGAGTTATTAGAAACAAGTTGGTGAACATATAGAATATTCTTTTCTTTCTAATGTTTAAAATAGAAGGATTTGTGGCGGAACTTAATGAATTTATTGTACCAAACAGAAAATGCAAGGGAGGCTTGATGAAAGTTAGAGCCATCTACATACAGTGAATGTAATAAGTGCTGGGAATATTTTAGAATAGGATGCTTAGATATAAAGGTGCAATTAGACATGAAACAAATATCATAAAAAGAGAAGTCATGTAAAAGAGCGTTCGTAGTAGGTCTAACTAGGAATCGAAACACCATTGTATTGTCTATTTAGTGCACATGCTTGTCTAATTAAAAAGGCAGTGTGATATAGTTTAAAGTTAGGAAATTGACACCTCCTTCTTTTTTTGGTTTGACTAATTTAGTCAAAGCAATACCGGCCAGTTTGTTATTCCAAAGGAATTCAGTGCAAATTGAATTGATTTGATTAAAATAGTAGTTAGGGATTTTGAAGGGTAACTTAAAGAGTAGGAATAGAATAAGTGGAACAATCATCATTTTAATGGTATCCAACCTGCCCCACCAGGATAAATATAGTGGGGACTATGAGTAAAGTAAATTTTGAATTTTAAGTTTTAAAGCATTAAAGTTATGGGACAGAGTTTGAGGGATGGACACGCCAAGATACTTAATTTTAGATGGGCACCATTTAAAGTTGGTATCAGCAAACATGAATTGAGGGGATATTTCAGTTTTAGAAAGATTTAATTTATAGCCAGATAGTTTAGAATATAATTCAATTTCCTGCAGAAATGGAGGTAAGGAGGTTAGGGGTTTGGAGAGATAGACAAGAATATCATCTGTATAAGCAGATCGTTTAAATTTTGCAAGAATTGAGTGAGAAGCCAGTAATCAAAGGATTATGACAAATACGCTCAAAAAAGGGTTCGAGACACAAAATAAATAAAAGAGGAGAAAGGGGACATCCTTGTCGTATACCTCTATATAGAGTAAAATAAGGGGATAAGAGGACATCCTTGTCGTATACCTCTATATAGAGTAAAATAAGGGGATTAGCAGAAACACATACGCGAGGATCAGAGTACAATATTTGGGGCCAAACCCAAACCACTGAAGAGTTTTGAACATGAATTACCAATTTATGCGATCAAAGCTTTCTCAGCATCGAGGGATAGAGCGGCTAAAGAATCAGTATAACTTTTCCCCAAGGCGAGAACATTAGGCGTTATCTGAGGAAAGCCTACCCTTAATGAAGTCAGATTGATCAGGTTTAATAAGGGGATAACACCTTCCAATCTAGAAGGAAGAATTGTTGCAAACATTTTACAATAATTATTAATTAGTGAGATTGGGCGGTAGTTTTGGCAAAGGGAGACGTCTTTGTCAGGTTTAGGGAGAATAACGATAAAAGCATCAAGAAAAGAACCTTCAGGTTTAGAGTGGAGTAAAAAGGAGGTAAAAAGCAAGTGTGCAGCAAAAATAGTTGCAAATGAGGATGGAAGTTCAATAGAAAAACCATCAGAACCAGGAGCCTTAGCTTTTTTTTAAAAAAGTTTTAATTGCATCAGAAATCTCCTTAAGAGTAATATCCTTTTCCAGGAGGGCCATAGCATCCGGAATAGGGCAAGGAGAAGGTAAATAATTGAGTATCGGTTGCAGTAGGATGGGTGTCTTCCTTATATAGTGTATGATAAAAAGTCTGAAATGCTCTAACTATGTCAGGATGGGAATGTAGTAGGGTGTTATTAAGGGTGTTGCGAATAGGACCAATAGTTTTCATTTCTGATTTGACTTTTAATAATTGGCCAACTTTCTTCTAGCGTTGTTTTGTCCCCCATGATATTTAGATTTGAGATTTGATTTTAAGTAGAATGTTACAGGCATCAATTGTAGCTAATTTGTTTAGATCAGGTTTAGGCTTGTTTAGGTCACGTAGATGAGCAGGGTATTTGGAAGTATAATAAGAATGTTCAAGGGTTTTAATATGACTAAGTGAGGAGAGGTACTGTGAGTGTAGTGACTTTTTCTTTTTAGCCGTATATGCAATGGTAAAAGCTCTGAATGAGGCCTTGAAGGCATCCCAGTTGTTGTGTACAGAAGTGTTACCTGATTTGTTGAAGTGAAACATCTTGTATAAAGGAAGTAGCCTTTAAAATAAAAGTTTGATCGGATAATAGGGTGTTATTAAATCTCCATCTAGCATGTTTAGAAGTGGTAAGGGACAAATCAATAGAAATTGAAACAGGGGAGTCGGCAGAAATAAAAATGGAGCCAAACTCAGAGGATTGGAGAAGGGAAGTAAAGGTTTTGAAATCATAACATAGTCAATATGGGACATAGTGTGATGAACATTAGAATAGAACGTGAATTCACAATCATCAGGATTACTAGTCTTCCAAGCATTATAGAGTGGGCAAGAGGTAATAGCAGATTGAAACCCTTTATGAGATTTATCTGTTTTAAATTTGTAATCAGATTTCCTGTCAGAGAAAGGGTCGAGCCAATTTTGAAATCTCCAACAACAATAATAGTAGGGTTAGTAATTGCAGATAATTTTAATGTAATACTGTTTCAAAAAACAGGATCGGATTTAATCGGCCCATAAATGTTAAGAAAAGTAACAAGTTTATTATAAACGGTGGCGTAAAGTATTACCCATCCTCCACTCGTATTATTTTCAGTAGATACAATTTCTACGTTTCAAGATTTATGACAAAGGATGGCAAAACCACCCTTATGGTTAACAGCAGGGGAAAAAACAACCTGGCTCTCCCATTGATGCTTGAGTTTGAGAGATTCAATATCATTACAATGATTTTCCTGTAAAAAAAAAAACAGAGTATTACGTTTTGATAAGTGAGAAAGTACCTTTTGATGCTTAACAGGATGACCCAAACCACGAATGTTCCACAATACAACGTTAAACATGTTAATGTTTAAGAAACAGGGGGATAATCCCAATGGTGATGAACTGCAAGAAAAAACAATGAAAACAAAAAACATTGATCATAAACATCAGACAACAGGATAAAATTAAGATCATACAAAAGTACATAAAAATAAATACTATTAAAAATATAAGAAGAAGAAGAAAGGGAAGATCAGCGAAGAGATTGAAAGTTAAAGAAAAGAAGCAAAATAGGGAGAAGTGAAAAAAGAGTAGAGAAAGAAAAACTAAAAAGATTCAGATCAAGGACAGAAAGCCAGATCTGTAATATGCAGAGAACAAGACAAGAACAAGTCATGTCCGCACTCATGGACAAGATCGACAACGGAGAAAGGTGGAGATAAGCGGATAAGAAAAGTATAGAATATAAGACAATATGAGATATAGAAAATTAAAATAGTACAAGAGAAACTATTTAGACTGCATAAACCACCTTAAATAGATGAAGAACATTAAAGACCAAAACAAGAAGTAATAATGAAATGTAAAACCTTTTACAGTCTAATCATATAAAAGCATAGAAGCATAGGACATTTACTGTGGGGCCTGCTACTCTTTTACTCAGATACATGGACACAGGTAAAATTAGGCGATGGTTCCCGATTATCAAGGAAAGTGCTTACAAAATCTGGCTTAAAACAAGGCTGTGTTCTGGCTCCACAACTATTCAATCTATTTCTCTCGGATTTGTCTGGCAAATTAAATACCTGTAACGCTCATTCACCAAAATTAGGCAATTTGCAGCTCAGTCACCTTGCATATGCTGATGACATTGTCCTCATGAGCTTAACAAAAGTTGGTATGTCTAGGTTGTTAACCGTACTCTCTGCTTTTCTGTCCGGAAATAAATTGTCTCTGAATTTATCCAAGACTAAAACAATGCTAATCACTAATCGACGCTTAATCAATTGTAACATCTGTTTTGAAGGAAAAAGGCTGGAAAGAGTATCAAATTATAAATATCTGGGATACTTCATTGATGAAAAACTAGCGTTAAAAGACCAGAAAAACTATTTGACAGAGCTGGAGACTTAATCTTTGCACTCAGCACCCTGTCAAAAAAATTGGAGGGTCCATCTTTTAAACCATTAATATCTGTAATGGCCAGCAAAGCACTTCCCACCTTAGCTTATGCTAGTGTTGCAATGCATGGTAAGGATTCAGCTCTCTTAAATAATTTAATCACCAAAATCTATAAGAGGGTCTTCCAACTTGCCAATTCTGCGTCACCAGCGCAAGTGCGCTTAGAATTCGGTCTTATGAATGAGACAGTGGGCAGACTGTATACATGTATCAAGGTATGGTACCGGATTAAGATGAATGCCAACGACAATAATCTAAACAAATTTCTATGGCAGGAATTTGAAATACAAAAAAAATCGGAAGCAAATTCGTGTCCAGCGCATTGAAATTAACATGCACTGAAGAGCTTTGGGACAAAAACTTGCCATTTACCTCATTCAAACAGGCAATAAAGAAAGCTGCCAAGTTCCATTCATTGATAATTGATAAGGAAATGTTTTCCCATCGCTCCCACGCTTGGACCGTGATTAACAGTTATAAATCACTTACTCTGTCGTCTTATTTGGCTTCTACTTATTCAGTCTTTATCAAAAAAGGTTAATGGCCCTAAGATTTGGCAAACATCCAACGTTGGCAGACGAGTCTGCCTGGAAACTATTATCATCCGTTGCCTGTCGGCTCTGCGGTCATTTCAAGGAAGACCTCATTCATATTACATGTCATTGTAAGAAGTTGAATCATGAGCGAAGGCACTTTTTAAAGAACTGCTTTTTGGTTAAGAGACTGCGTACATGCAGATCAGCAGTCATTTGCTGTCTGGACTCAATGGACCCACAAATAAATTGCAAAATGATAAAGTTCTTGCTTGCTTTTGAAAAACGTCTGAAAGTAATTTAATATTTTAAAATGTGTTATGTCTTAGGTTTTTGAATTCTTAGATCTAAAGTTTTATATTTTTCTGTTTGGATTTTATTTTTGCAGTAACTTAATTTTGAATATTTCACTTTTATGCAATCTTATTTTTAAACAGTGGTTTGTGAAATGAATAGGAAACTTGTTATGGTTTTAATTAACTAAACAATAAAGATTAAATTCAAATTCAAAGGACATTTGTGTACATAGGCATTCTAATGATAGATTGCAAAAACTGTTTTAACTTGAAAGGATCTTCAAAAGAGCGGGATACACCTTCATGGGTGATTTTGCAAAGACAAGGATGTAAGATGTCATAACGGATACTCATAGATCTCGTTTACGGTCGGAGGGCTAGGAATTCTTTATGCCTAGCATTGGTAGCATTAGAAAGATCCTGTGAGATGAAGATGTTATGCCCCGATCAAACAAGACAACGTTTTTCTCTGGCAATTTTTAGAACATGCATCAGGTGAGTGAATTCAAGAAAAAGCATAATTATGCCACGTGGTTTGTTAGAATGAGGTTGCGGTCGACCACGATAATGAGCTCTTTGGATGTTGAGGGGAGTCAAAGATTGAAGATTGAGGAGGTCAGCCAAGAATTTCTTCAAAAAAGAAAGGAGATCTGAACCTTCAACATTTTCGGGCAGACCATACAGCCGAAGATTGTTCCTTCTGTTACGGTTTTCTAAGTCCTCAGTGTGGAGTTTAAGGTTATGGATTTCTTGTTCCAGCAAAGGTACTTTAGTAGTCACATCTTGAAGATTACACATATGTTGTTCCATTTCGGACATTTTACCTTCTATATTGATCCATTGGTCTTCAATAAGTTGACCGTTTAAAGCTCGTAGTTCATCCATGATAGAATCTAAGACCGGATTGGAAGAAGACTGAACTGGAGATGGGGGATTATTTTTGGCTCTTTTCGATTTGGCGCCAGTCGAAGATGACTTTGTGAGAGAAATGGAGTCATTGGCCATCTTGACAAGATAAACTTGACGACGAGATCCTTCCCATAAGTAAGATTCTCAATATTTTAGGATACAACAAGGGTATGAGGCTGCTTCACACATAGTATTTATGTAGATGACAGGCAAAAACAGATGTTGGAGGCTGTTGAGTGCAGCAAGCTCACAATCAGTGACTAAGCATCAACGACCTCCTAGAGATAGATCACTTGTGAGAAAATTTAAGGTCAGTCAGCTCCAGCAGAAACCAGACGGTTGAAGTGAAGGCAAGATATGGATAAGATTAACCACACAAACCCTAAGGAATTGCCACAGCACCAAATACCTGTTACGTAAAGGAGAGATGGGTTGCAGGTATCCTTTGTTCCCTGACAGCTGGAACACTGACCTATACCAGAAAATTCTCACACTCAAAGTTGATCACAGAGTCACATAAGCAGGAGAAGGAAAAGCAGGTTCAGTTGGCACTAAAGGTAAGAGGCTCCGAAGCAAAAAAGATGCTGATGAACATTCCCCTGAGCAAACAATGTATGTGACAATGCTGAAGTAAAGGCATTAAGAGTGCAAGGTCTGGATTTGCTTAGAGATGCCTTTCCTATTTAAAGTTATTCCCCATTCTACAAATACTGTGCAGTAGCAGAGAGGAGTATAGCAATTGTAGCATAATTACCAAGTCGTCATTACTACAGCAGCAATTAGTTCCAGCATGGTGGTTTCTCCTCAGGAGACACGGGCACCGCGCATACAAAATGGCAGCCACCCACGTCAGGA
The DNA here is from genome assembly GCF_964261635.1 of Lissotriton helveticus. NCBI lineage: Eukaryota > Metazoa > Chordata > Amphibia > Caudata > Salamandridae > Lissotriton > Lissotriton helveticus. Next base: position 493,342,174 of record NC_136063.1, read on the forward strand.
AAGCCAAGTCATTACAAACGCGGGTGAAAACAAAAGATGCGTTTTTACAAGTTACAGCAAACGTGGGTCTGTAAGCGCAACACCGCAACACCGCATTATACAGGCCCACTGATTCTATAATTTTCTTAGATGACTTTAAGCAGTAGCAAAAAGGATGCCATGGGCCTTGGTGCAAGCAAGGAAAGTGGCCTCTTTGAACGCAGTTGTGGCAGTAATTAGAGCAATTTTCAGGTAAGTTCTAGGCCCCGGTGCCACTGCACCTGCTGCACCAGTGGTAGCTACTCCCCCGACTTTTAGTAGACAAGAGAAGACTGATTTGGTGGTACGCCTGGCAGATAGGTTTGATGCTTTAAGCCCTGAAAGAAAAACCAACCATAGACGACCTCAAAGAACAGAACATATTACACTGCAGGAAACTGCACTTGTTTTAATGATTAGTGTGTGTGAAGAATAACCTTTGCCCATCAAGTTAAATGATGTTTGAAAATGTTGCTCTTCCAGAAAGTTGCTAAGCTTTCTAACTTCAAGAAATCATTTGATGTGCAAGACAACACATGCAAAATAAATGTGGGAGGGGTGAGTTTGTATGATTTTCTCGCTTAAACCTACATAGGAACTCATTTCACTGAAATTCCTGATGGAGCCTATAACAGAGTGTCATGCTTGCCCCGGAGATTTAGTTGAAAAGAACAGGGGAAATTTAGGCAGCTAATAAGGAATGAGTGGTGAATTCGGACCTGGACTTGCCCATTTCCCAGGCAATGCCTCATTACTCAGGGGATTATCAGGGTTCATCTATGTGTGATGTAAAAGATTAATACCAGCAATATTATCATTTACGTATGAAATGTACTGCTCCGATTTTAGACTCCCTGGTGAAATTGTATTTTAACTGCGATAATTGATCTTGCTGAGTCCAGCTATTGGCACACAGGTTCTAACAGATACCAAGATCACCGCAGGCCATTTTTTGTGTTCCGGGTCACAAGCATTTGTAATAGTGGGTAAATCACGGCAAGGGGAGATGTGTGGCTCGTCTACTCTCCGTGCTCCAAGTCCACAGCATGTGTGGCAAAGTCTTTTATTCAACAGCACACGTCAGTGATGGACAATGAACGGAAAGGAAATACATAGGTGTAGGTACTCAGTGACCAAGAGTGCCTTTGTATTATTGAGAAGTGCTGGCACTCTCCCATCAAAAGTATTGCATGTCCCTCACTCAGAGAAATCTCTCTTGGAAGCGGACGCATGTTTTCTACACATAGAGGGCAGCATGCTGCACAGTGGGGAATGAGTGGTAGGCAGGGTGTATTGTTGGGGTCTTGTGTGGGGGAGTGTTTTTTGTCGTTTGTGACAGATCAGAGGGGCCTGAGGATGTGTCGCAGGATGTTGAGTGTGATACAGGAGGTGGTTGCAGATAGAGTGCTGTGGGGTATGGGTGCATTTTTGGCGGGTACATACGGTTAGCAGCCCCTTAGTATGATGGTTTTATTTAAGTTTTCTGGAGAGGTGCATGAGCAAGTGCACAGGGAGAAGACGGAGACAAACAGATTATTATAAGGTCCTAAGTAGAACAAGGGAAGGAGCGATGGATACGAGATAAAGTTAAAGGCAAAAGTAAAACAGATAGGAGAGGAAAAGACACAGCGACTGATGCAGAAGCGGCAAAGAGAGCAAAGGATCTAGGAGTGGTGGATAAAGGCAAAGGGGGTTGGGAGGGATGGGCACAGGGAAAAGAAAATGTACAGAGGAGTGATCTGTAAGGGCACGGGGAGAGGCAAAGACACAGAGGTGTGATGTATAAGGGCAAAGGTTGAGCAAAGACACCGAAGAGTGATATGTAAGAGCACAGTGAGAGCAAAGACACCAAGTAGTGATATTTAAGGGTTATGGGAGAGCAGAGGCAGACAGGAGCGATATGCAAGGACACAAGAAGAGGAAAACAAACAGAGGAGTGATTTGTAATGACACGGGTAGAGCAAAACACACAATAGTGATATGTAAGGGCACATGGAGAGGCAAAGGTACAGATGAGAGATATGTAAGGACACGGGCAAAGGAAAGACACACAGGAGTGATATGTAAGGGCACAGGGGGAGCAAAGATACAGATGAGTGAGATGTAAGGGCAATGGGAGAGCAAAGACACAGAGGAATGATATGTAAGGGCACAGGGAGAGCAAGGACACATATACTGAATAAGCAGCTACCTATGTTATATGGCATCTCTTTATTAATGTAATAACTGCACTTTCACAATTGCTTTATTAACCTACCTGCTTTCTCAAATTTGCTTGACAATGCACCATTTGTCCACTCTTTTTTCAAAATTTTCTCGGGGGGGGGGGGGAACCCCCCAGAACCCTACGTAGGTTGCTGCGCTTGCTCGCTGCGGTGCATTGGGACAATAATTTTACACCTCACCACTTTCAAATGTCAGTAAACATCTCTGAACTCAAGGTATTGGCTCCTTGTTATAGCATTGTGACTCCTGGGGAGTGATTGCATTGTAATGCATAACAGACTATTTTAGATTTCAAAACGACATCGAATAATGACATTATTCACCCAGTGAATACATGATTTATCTTTACACATTGACACTAAATAAATGCCTTGTGTGTTTTCATTTTCAAGGGTAGTTGCATGTGTATTCAATGAACTTATTTTATTATTATGGCTTCACAGCTCTTTAATTAAGATATTTTTTTATTTTATAAGCACGGCTACACACTTCATAATAATCTATTTTTTTTAAATATTGTGAACAACAGGTGTCATTTCTATTTGCACATTGTGACCAGAGCAGATTCCCTAATGCTGCTACATCACACAAGAATTGTCTACACATATGCTCACTTTCTCAACCCACTTCTGGTACATATTTGCTCAAATCAAACTCTTCACTCAGTGGGACTGTGTCTGCGCGGACAGTGAATGCGGTCAATCAGTGCTGCAATTCAATGTGGTCAATCTGTGCTACAATTGTTTTTACAATCTACTTCCGGTGTATTTCAGCGTGTGACAAGTTAACCCCTTCCATGCTGCCACGATTCTCCTCCTGTGCTGGACATTCCAAGCGCGGGTGTGGTCATGACGGCCCCGGGCCCTAGCCGTCCTCAGCACATGAGCACTGTAGTGCATGACGGCTGGGGGGCGTCATCAGCATGGAAGGGGTTAAAGAAACACCTTGATATTCAGCACAGTAAAAGTGCGTTTTATTTTTTTAATAGCGTTATTGTTTCTATCAACGCCAAATATTTTGCTTCATTTACAATTTTAACCTGATAAACGATGATTTTTTTGCCTCGAATGTGTGGAATATGTCGCTTGTTCCTGCACTGTATAGGATTTTTAGAATAGTAGGTCTAGAGTAGTAAGGTCTATGGCACTTTGTATGTAACACAAAGCGACATTTCTGATTTGACATGTTCCACAAGTAAATGTATTACTACTACGTTTAAACATGTCACTAAATGCAGTTGAACAACTCTTGACAAAGATTTACACCTAGCAGTAAAAGTGCATGTCCACACCCCCTTACATAAAACTCAAAATAGTGCTGTAAATGTACGTGGGTGTTCTGTTGAAAACTTTAAAAAAAATGTAGCTCCACATAGAAGATGCAGCGATCTATACCGAGGCAAAGTAGAAGTACTATTAGGCCTGACAGCCTTGAGATGGTCTTCCCCATACCTTTCGCCTTACTCCTGCTGCTGTTGCTGAATTTGTTTTGTTGGCTTTGGTACTCTGCATACTTTATAGCTGCTAATCAGTGCTAAAGTCCTTGAGCTCTCGCCTTTAAACACAGTAAAATTGGCTCACACCCAACTGGCACAATTAATTTACTTGTGAGTCCCTAGAAAAAGGGTATTACATGTACTGAGGGCCTGTAAAAAAATGCTATTAGTGGCCCTGCAGCACTCATTGCGTCTCCCACTTAAGTAATCCTGGTAAACATGTCTCAGGCCTGCCATTGCAGTCTGTGTGTGCATTAATAAACTGCCATTTTGAGCCTCCCTTTTTAATTCATACAAGTCATCCCTAATGTAAGCCCTAAACAGCCGACCAGGATCTTCAGGCTCTCGCAGTTCCTTAGAACTGTCGCTGCATGATGCATCCTCAGTGCAGGACCTTGCATTGCAACCCAGCAGCTCCTCAGAACCGCCACCACATGCCTCATCCTCAACGTAGGACCTCACATCGCAGCCTGACAGCTCCACCGAACCTTCACTGAATGACACATTCTCAACACAGGACCTCATATTGCTATCCAGCAGCCCCTCCGAACTGCATCTGCAGAACCCATCCTCAAGGTGGGACCACTTATCAAAGCCCCAAATCACCACTCGTTGATGCATCTCCAATGTTGGTACTCGCAACGCACTGCAGCTAGGATTTAAGGTCCTTGTTTCAGCTGGTCTAACTTGGTCCCTGCAGCCCGTCGGTCTGAAATTATGGACCGTGTCCAGGTCCAGCGCAGCTAGATAATAACAGTGGGCCCTTTGTGCTATGTTATTTGGATTTGTAGAGCATGTCTTACCAGCCTATATGGTATCTAGGAGCTGGAGCTGGTGTGTAGTGGGTAGGTGGGTCCATGGAGGGGAGTGAAGTAGAGGTCAATGGGAAGTTAGTTGAAGAACCAGTTCTTCAGCTTATTGTGAAATTCAAGAAGCAAGGAGGAGGCCTAAATGTGTGGAGGGAGGGAATTTCATGTTTTGGGTGTGATGTGGGAGAAGGCTAGGCCTCCAGTTATGCTTTTGCAGGTACCAGGGGTGCATGCGAGGGAGAGTTATGCTGAGCACAGGTGTTTTTTGGGTGGTGGAAGTGCAGGCAGCTGTAGAGATGTGCAGTGCCTTTTATGCTTGTGTGAGGAGTTTGAACTGGCAGCATTGGTGTATTGATAGCCAGGAAAGCTTTTTGAGGTGAAGGGTGAAGCGGGTGCTATGAGGAAGGTCGAGAATGAGTCTAGAAGGGGCGTTCTGTTTGTCGCAAGACGGTGGTGGAAGTGTTTGGAGATTCTAGCATGAGGTGTGCTGCCGTAGTCTAGTCTACTTGTGATGAGAGCTTGAAAGATGGTGCATCTGGTGCGTCTGGGAATCATTTGGAAAATTATTTTTCTGAGGATGTAGAGTATGTGCAAGCAGTAGGAGCTGATTTCATTTACTTGGGCTGCCGTATTGAGTTTGTCATCTAGGATAATTCCTCTTTTTTTGCCAGCTTGGTAAGAGTTGGTGTGAGGCCAAACTCTGACTGCCACCAGGTGGAGTAAAAGGGGAGCTTCTGTTGCCGAAGAGTAGCACTTCCATTCTTGTTGCAGTTTAGTTGGTTTTCATCCACACTGCGACACTGACCATGCATGAGTTGAAGTTGGTGCTGGTTGTGGTTGATTTGCCGTACATTGATACAATGAGTTGGGTGTCATCGGTGCAGGAGATGATGGAGGTGCCCTGTGCTGTGAAGATGTTGGTGAGTGGTGTAATTTAAATGTTGAACAGATTTTTGCCTGTGTGAGGAGCACTACAGAACTCAGCAAATCAGGTTCTTGGGACCTGATGTATATGATGGGAGTCTCACTCTCTGTGTTCTTCCTGTTGGTAAGGAACAAATTAATTTGAGGGCTGGTCTTTAAAGGTCTTTTTTTGTGTGGTCTTTTCATGACGCTGGAGTGTGACATCGGGTCAAACACAGATGAGTCGTCAAGGAGAATGAGGGCAGCAACTCCAATCTTTCTCCACTGTGGCAGCAATAAGTGCTGTCTCCATGCTCTGGGTGCTTCAAAATCTGGGTAAGGTGTGGTTAAATAGGTTATGGAGTTCCAGGTGTTTGGTGAGTTGATTTGTTGATTGTCTTCTCTATCACTTTGGCTCGGTACAGTAGTATGGAGATGGGATGGAAGTTGCTCAGTTGCTAGGGTAAGCCAAACTTTTCTTGAGGAGGACCATGGCTGCTTCATGTTTCCTGTCTTCTGGGAAGTTGGTGGTTTCGATTGAGATCGTTGTTAATGGTGTGGGTGAGGATATTGCTGATCAGAGATCCTCCAGCTTGTAGATATAGTACAAAATGGGGTTTCAGGTTGGCTAGGGTATGCATCCAAGCTAGGCAGAACTCATCACTCTACTCATGGTAAGGGATTTACACACCCAAGATAACCACTGCTTACCCCTTGGTAGCTTAGCCAGAGCAGTCAGGCTTATCCCAGAAGCAACATGTAAAGCGCTTGCGCAACACACTCACACCAGTGGCACAAAAAATGCACCATAATAGAGACTCTATACAATAATATATAAAAATAAGTTTCTCTATTGCATATAAACCATAGACCAAAAGCACATAAATCACTGATCAATTTGCCAACAAGGCAATTGTCAAAACATCTCAGTTAGTGCAATAGGAAAAGGACTCATAGGTTGAAAATGTCCTGAAAAACACCATTACTGTACATGTAACTGCAACTTCTGAAATATTACTTGTTATCCTGACAGTACAAGGAAAGTGACATATATTAAAACATCAGGGCATAAAATGCAGCATGTTATGGCTAGAGCAAACATATGAATCACCAAACACAGGTGCCACTAAATAACGACATAAACACCAAGAAAGCAGCACCCTGTGCTCTTATGAGTGAAACAACCGTAGTGGTCGTACAAGTGTGGGTCCCAGAGCACCTGCTCTCCTATTAAGGACAATACAGTAATTCAGGCCAGTGGCAATGCCGAACGAGACCCACGTTGAGCACTCCTATGCGTCCAGCTTGTTGAGGCCAAAAATGATGCCCCAGGTATGGGTAACATTAGGGGGCACGCACACCTCCCATGTCAGTGGGAAATCCTCGCTAGGTCCTCCGCCTGTGGAATAATCCTAAAGCATCTGTTAACACACCAGGGCAGCTGCCTCTGCAAACCAAGAGCCTACCGTGAAGGAAGCACGGATTGACTGTCAGTCTCCTCCGGGAGACAGCACCCCTAATAATGGCAGACAAGTGGGGCTAGGGCCTGGTTTGGGGAGGGCTAGTTTTTAGGGGTGGGAATCGGTTTTAAGGCTCAGGGCAGGGGGGATCGGGGTAGTTTTTGGAAGGGTGCAGGATTTTAGGACTCAGGGTGGGGTGCGAGGGTCAGGGTATTTTGAAGGACTGGTTTCAGGTGTGGGGTAGTTTTTAGGAGCGGGTCTGTTTTAGGGTTCAGGGCAAGGGGGGTCAAGGCAGTCTTTTTAAAAGAGGGCAGGATTTTGGGACTCAGGAAGGCGAGGAGGTCGGGGTAGTTTTAATGGCTAGGTTGGGGCAGTTTTTAGGAGTGGGGGTTGGTTTTAGGGCTCTGGGTGTGGAAGTCAGGGTCGTTTTTTTAAAGGGGAACAGGATTTTAGGGTTCAGGGTGGAGAAAGGGATAGGGTTAGTTTTAAGGGAAGTGCCGGGGTACGTTTTAAGGTTCAGGGGGCTGAGGTCTGAGTAGTTTTTTGGTAGGGGGCAGGGTTTTGGGCATCAGGGAGGGGGAGGGCAAAGGGTAGTTTTAAGGGCAGGGCGGGGTAGGTTGTAGGTCTCAGGTCGGAGGGCGAGGTAGGCGGAAAGGATTTTAGGGCAGGGGTAAGGGAGGCAGGGTAGTGGTGATTTTTACCACACACATTCCTTTATCAAGCGTTTAGAATGAAATTGTGTGGTAAAGATATGTGTGGTAAAGGAATGCTTGGTTAAGATGCATTTATGGTTAGGACCACATTGGAGAAACATGCATTGTTCAGCCATGTGTTTCTCTGTCATACAATCATATGTGATGAGCTGGGAGAGTCCCATTTTGTTCAAGGTGTCGAAGAGGTATTTAGAATAGCAAATGTCTGGTTCTACACTCCGTATTTTGTCGTTTTGGTGTCAAATTAATTTAATAAATGTTACTCTATTTTTCTAGTTTGTGTGGGATTTGCCTTGCATTGTATTTTCACTTTATTCTGTTTATACGCTGTATATAACTTTAATTAAACACAGGTTAGTTTGGTGCTTGCTTGTGTTTCAGCCTGATAACAATTGTGGTTGCTGCTTGAGTAGGGTTTCACCCACCTCACCTAGCAACCCAACTGAAACGAATAAGGAAAATGGCATCATCTTATGAAAATAACACAAACAACAAAAATTACTAGTAGGAGCATAGAAACAGAGCCCACGCCCTGCCCTCTTTTCCTCATGCTAGGATACAGTGGGATGTTTCTGCTCCTCTATGTAGCATGACCAACATCTGGGAAAATTATTATTTGGCATTCTCACTCATCCACCTCAGGACATGCTATGTAGCAAGCTAATCATTGTGCTGGGTCATGATATTGGTCCTACTTTGCTCCAAATGCACCTGCAATTCCAGTATAATAGGGATACAAAATATTCAGTTGAATACCTTGTTATGCCCTACTATATTGTTCTTTGGATATGTTTCAAGGTAACCATTCAGATTCAACCCTTCTACTTTTAAAAGGATCCCCCATGGAATTGCATCAGAGCTGAATTCAAGTGGCTGTCTAGCCATACAGCTGGACAGTGCTTTATTATGAGTTACAACCCGGAAATGCAGATGCTTAATATCCTGCACTTCCCACTTTAATTTCAATTGTCAGATGTGCTGCTACCATGAGTTGCATTCTCACTTGTTTATGATTATCTCCAGCTTGCCAGTGTGTTGATTTTACCTATTCAGTTTTGCATCCTTTCTTGAATGTACCCCTATCCGGTGGTGCATCTGAGCATCGCTTCTCGTAACAATACTCTAGAGGGATCCCTAACTTGAAAAGTATTCCCATTTTAGCTCAGCTTCTTGAAAACACTATTTCTTTCTGTCTTCGGTTATGTTCCTGAGACCTGCCAAAATCAGAAACACAGGTGTACAAAAATAAAAATACACAACAAAAAGACAGTTTCTCAGCTGGGATTCAGTGAAGGTACTCACTAAACATTTGTTGATCAAAGGGGAAGAGCAGTCTCAAACCATGCTCCCCAATGTCCCAAAGTCTTTAATAATAAACAATCTTTATACTGTCTGTGCCACAAGATGTCCTATATAACCACATCTCTATAACGTGTATCTTCACCCTCTTCCTAACATGAAATTCAAGAAGTGCAGTTTAATAACCTCTTTTTGAGCATTGACAGGTTTCCATTGCATATCTGTAGGGGAGACAAAAAGAAGCTATTGAGGAGAACAGAGACCAGCTGCATTATACAATGTGGCACATAACACCCTGGGTGTTTGAATAAGGAAGAAGAGTCATCTGTACACATTGGCTAAACTATCCATGCATGCTTTGTTTCCCTCTACTCTTATGGAATGCCTGTAGAGATGTATACCTTATCATGCACCAAGTCATCTTTTACACTTGGTTGATCTTCTATTGCCTAGCCTTTTACCAATGTATGTATTGCACTAGTGTCCAATGTGCTCCTATATTAGTGATCATTATTATTACATTTGATTGGTGTTTTAACCACCGGGGCTTTGTTGATGTAAATGCATGACCTCTGGACTCATCTGAAGCCTAAACTTATCAACTGATGTACTTGAAATCGTGAATAATTTTGAACTATAATGATTAGTTTAAACCCTTGTTTGATCTTGATCCACACATTATTAGGCTGAGCCATTTCAGGATGAATACAATATATAAAATGTTTCTTTACAATGTCGTTTGATATAAGGAGTTGTAATTAGGTGCACCTATATCCGGGTTTGCCTCCTTTTGTACTGATTATATTTTGACTGTTTTTACTGTTGTTTTTAAAAAGTGACTTTACAGAGTTTGTCACACAGAGTTATGATGGTACAATGAATAATGCATAATGTTTTTCCTTGATTGATTTACTTGTTTGAATTGCTGAGCTTACTGAAGACTGTCATTTCGTGGGTCATGGAACATGTCAGGAATCAGTATCAGATGCAGGGTTCACCTGGGGTCCAGCCTACAGGAAAACATTAGCAGTTAGTTGGGATATCTTTTTCCAAGGGTCCTAACATGTTACAGCAGTGGCACAGACATACAGGCACCTGGAAGCTCTAGAGAAAATGCACAACTACATATAGAAAATTATACAAAAGACTTTAAAGAAATTCTTAATTTTTATATTCTGTCCCATGATATTTTGACATCATGATTTATTTGAATGCATATTCGTGGGTAACAATATTTTTCAAACAATAGCTTGGCGGAATATTTCTGTGTGAAAAACGTAAAAGACATTCACTGAAAAAGCACGTTTAAACTGAAGTTATTGTTAGGATTGGTTACAAGACCTTAAAATATGTTAAAAAAAATCCCTGACATTCACTTTAAAACACATAGTGTATTTGTTGTATTTGTTGTATTTACGAATTAAAACTGAGAACCACAGCAATTACCACTGAAATTGGAGAATTATTTTTAGCTTCGCAAATCATATTTTGTGTGACAGCCATGCAAACTATTACTCACACCAAATGCAATGCTGCTTATTTGTCTTCGCATTAACAGAAAACACTATTGTTTTTCCAATGTCTCACGCCTCATTGCCATTTATTAAAATACATTTGTTGGATGATGGCTTAACACCAGTGCTTAATTTGAGCAGGTGTCCACTGGCACTCATTTGTGTGGACCAGCACTTATTTTTCATTATCTGATATTGACTGAGAGCAAGAGAAGGAAAGAAACACAAAAGGAAAAGTAGGAGCGAGAGAAATAGTGGATTAAAGTGGCCTAACGTGGATTCAAGGCTACATCACTGATCAGCCTTGGTTTTCGGTATGTAATATTCACTAGCACCACCACAGGCTTCTGAGAAGGGCTTTGGAAACCGGCACTTGTTCTTTTACAAATTAAGCACTGCACTCTGCACAAGACTATCAAAACACATTTCCTTTGAAGCTTTGCTTTCCATTCAGCCAGCGAAGCTTTGAATTTTAGAAAATGCTGGAACAAAAGTCACCACAAGCAAAACAAATTATAACCTATTTGCCAAAAGAAAACACAACGTGTTTGCCATGCGCCGGAAGCATTGTGCGGACTGCCACTGAGTCAACAAGTTAAGCTTCGGATCATATGCAGGGCACACAAAGCTGTCTACTCAGAAAGCATTTCAGAATTGACTTATTATTAATCCAGCCACAGCCAACTAGGTCATCAGCATAATGCTTAAAAACCCTTTCTGTAATGAGTATGATAAATCACGTGCTATGTTCTTCCTGCAGGATTGATTATATTCAACATTCACTGGGTATTTATTAAATCGTCAAATGTTGATATTGAATGACTTTTTGCAAAAACAAAATAACATCAGTGAAGCAGTCTGTACTGTAGACTCCGAATTTCCAAGATATATAGAAAAATCTATTACTTTTGAGAATCCCTGCTCAGTCCCGATCCCCTGCATCTTTGCCCGTGTTATGGTCCAAAGTGTATAGTTAAACATTCAGAAGTGTTTCTATGAGTGCAATTTCTCTTTTTCCCTCGTTGGCCAAATATCTCACTTGCACCAGTGAAATCACTGAACCCCTCCTTCCCCCATCTCTACCCGGTTAGGTTGTGTTCCCTTTCCATTCCTAACATGGGTGCTTATTTGCTTCTGCGTTTGACAGGAGTAAATCTCTAACCAATTCCAAGGTGGCAACAGTCTTTAGAAAAAAGTTTGTGGAATCACACAAATAAGTTTTTTTCTGGGTGTTTCCAAACAATCGGGGATTCCCCCCCTGGAGCGCCCACTCTCCCCGCCCCCCCCCCCCTTTGGAGGTTTATTCAGAACAATATATTGATTAAATCATTTTACAAGCGTAAACCACATTTAATTTGTAACACATTTGGCTTTGCTCATTGCTCTTGAAAAAGAAAGCTATCTGCGCATGGACGTTGATCGTACATAGTAGTGGCTCCCACTAATGTCTAAAGTGTTGCACCAGGCCTGGAATAGTGAGGCGCCCAGCGCACAAGTATTCAAAAGTTTTTCAAAACGATTGCTACGTGTGGCTGATTTGATCGATGTTACCTATTACATGCTACTCCTCACAACAACTTCCTAATAATTTACAACTACTTTTTTTTTTTTAAGTTCAAAAAGATTTTATTAGGCAGAGAAGTAGGCATAAAAAGAAATAAAAAGAGAGGAGAAGAGGGGAAAAAAAGGGTTGACAATAAGGGGGAAAAAAAAAGGATATAAATACATTCGCAATACAGTAAATATAATGATATAAAATAGTCATGAATAAGAAAAAAGCGCAAGTAAATCTAGGCATAAAAGTGATTATCGGATTGACAAAATGCAAAAAGGAGAGAATGAGTACATATGGAAATATAACAATAAGGGAATGATAAGGCAATCAAGGGGGTTTGAGAACTTCTTGTTGGGCAGGTAAAGGACAATGGGAGGTAGCAGAACATCTGTCCAGGTAGAGAACAACAGGAAGCCATAGAGCCGTTCTCTTCGTAGCTAGCTGGGGGGGGGAAACAAAGGTAGTGTCTAGTCTGTGATTATGACAAACATTATTCCACCATGCTTGGAAGGAAAGGTTAGATGAGGATTTCCAATGAGTGGTAATCTGTTGAAACGCAACAGCCAGCAATAGATCCACAATACGTATATCAAACTGAAATATGTCCCAGCAAGGTGAAAGGCTGCCTAGAAAAATATGAGCACGGGAGAAAGGAATGTGTGTTTGAAATATTGCATTGATTTGAGCACACACCTTAAGCCAAAAAGCGTGAACAGAGGGACATAGGAAGAGCATGTGGAACAGGGTAGCGGATGGAACGGAGCATGACCAACATATATCTTGGGTGGAAGGGAACCTCTTATGAAGGGCAGAGGGGGTAAGGAGTAATCTATTGTAAATAAAGAACATGGATTGCGTGAGAGACGCCGCTCTGGATGATTTGCGTATCTTGAGCCACAACTTGTCCCAGGTGAGCAAAGGCCAAACCATGTCAAAGTCGTGTTCCCACTGTAATTCCACCGTGGATTTGGGTTTAGGGGTGTTTGTCACGTGTAGGTGTTTATAAATGGCCGAAGCTTTAGGAGTTGTGCGAAGTAAAGAGTGTAGGCGCGAAGCAGGAGTAGGGGGAATGGAGGATGTCTGCGTCTGTGTAAGTGATGTGTACACAGTCATTACCGCCGTTTTGAGCCGAGAGTAATTAGGAGCGAAAGAAGCAGGTAAGGCGTAAATTGCTCTAAGGTCTGGGAAAGTGAGAAATGTAGAATGGGAGAACAATTGCAAAACCCATATAAGACCCTTCTGCCTCCAGGATTTCCAGTAGAAGGGTTTAGAGCGAATGAGGAGGTGAGTGTTGTGCCATAAAGGGGAGGAGAGAAAATCCGCAATAGAGCTAGGAGGGGTGGGGGAGGAAGCCAAAAGGAGTTTGGTTGTAAATCTGTGAATGGGTGTGGAAACAGAGGAGGGTTTACGAGAAAAAGCGAGATATTCTGCAAAGGAGAAAGGGGAAAGGAAGAGGCGTTCCAACTTGACCCACAAGGGGCATGGGTCGTCAGGATCCTGTAGCCAGAACGATGCTTGCCGGATTAGGAAGGCTTTTTGATATGAGGGGAAATCTGGAAAGTTGACCCCGCCCTCAGAAGTAGGGCGAATCAGTCGTGCGATGGACATTCGTGGTTTTTTATTGTGCCAAAGGAAGGCTGACAGAACGGAGTTAATCTTTTTAAATAACTTTGCAGCGATAGGTACAGGAATATTGGATATGGTGTAAAGGATAATTGGGGTGAGCATCATTTTAATCGTGTCGAGGCGACCCCACCAGGAGAGGTAGAGAGGATGCCATCGAGCAGTGAGATCGGAGATTTTCTGAATGCATTTATTTAAGCATAAGGAAATCGTATCGGGTATGGAGGGGGTGATGTGTAAGCCGAGATATTTGATGTGAGAGGAATTCCAGACAAAATTTGAGGTAGCGTAGTCTGCTTTGAAAGTAAATTTGGTCAATGGCAATATCTCACACTTATCATGGTTAAGCTTGTATCCTGAGATTAGGGAATAATCCTGCACTTCTTCTAAGAAAGCAGGAATAGAGGAATCAGGATCAGAAATGAACAGTAAAATGTCATCTGCGTATGCAGCAAGTTTGACGTGGGAATCAGTGGAATGAAAGCCATGTATATTGGGATTTTGGCATAACTTGGAGAGAAACGGTTCCAGGGCCAAATTGAAAAGGAAGGGAGAAAGGGGGCAACCCTGACGTATTCCTCTACCTAAGTCAAAGAAGGGAGAGACCTTGCCATTAGCACAAACTGCAGCATGCGGGCGAGAGTATAAAAGGGAAACTAAGGAAATGAAATTAGGGCCAAATCCAAACCATGTGAGAGCATGAAAGAGGTAAGACCATTCCACCCTATCGAACGCTTTTTCTGCGTCCAAGGCAATCGCAGCGAGTGAGGATTGCATACTTGAAGATTTTGTGAGAATGTTAAAAAGTAACCTGGTGTTATCTGTGATAGAGCGGCCCTTAACAAAGCCGGACTGTTCCTCACCCAAAAGATCAGGGAGGAGGGAGTCTAACCGAGCAGCTAAAGACTTGGCAAAGATCTTGTAATCTATATTCACCAGCGAGATTGGCCGGTAGTTCTTGCAGTGTTGGGTATCTTTACCCTCCTTGGGAATCAGGCAAATGTGTGCTTCTGAGAAGGTGCCAGAGGATCCTCCGTAGGCAGAAAAGGAGTTAATAAGTAGATAGAGCTTGGGGAGGAGAAGTTTGGAAAAATGGAGATAGAACTCGACGGTGAAGCCATCAGGTCCGGGAGCCTTATTTAATTTGAGGTGTTTGAGCGCAGCACGCAGCTCTTCGAGAGTGATGTCAGACTCTAGAGCGGAGAGATCAAGGGGGAAGTGAGAGGGTTTGTGAATGGTAGAGAAGTAGTAAGTGAGTGATTGGGGAGTGGGTTGGGATTCCGAGGAGTATAGGGTCTTATAGAAGAGGGAAAATTCTGAAAGAATGGCGGTGTCAGTATGTTGTAGAGTGGAGTTAGTGTCATAGATAGCAGCAATATTCAATTTATTGTGTTTGACTTTTAAATAATTAGCAAGGATTTTACCCGCCTTGTTCTTACCCCCATAAAATTTAGCACTGGACTTCAATAAGTACAATGAGTGGGGTCTAGAAGGAGAGCATTATTGAAACGCCATCTCTTAGGACCATCAGATGGGGGAAGTACGTCAATAGTGATGAAGACAGGGGCATGATCTGAAAATAAAATTGGGCCAATTTCAGCAACAGCGAGAGTTTGGGTGAGATTATGGGAGAGGAAAATGTCATCAATCCGGGATTGAGAATGATGGGAGGGGGAATAAAAGGTGAATTCTCGCACAGTGGGATTACAAATCCGCCAAGCATCAACAAGTTTGTGCTGAGAAATTGCTTGGCAAAAAAGCTTGTGAGGTTTATTGGGGATGTAGTGAGTCGTGGAGTTCCTATCTACAAAAGGGTCTAGGGGATGGTTGCAGTCCCCTGCAAGGATGAAATTGTCATCAATAAATCGTGTGATGTGACGAGAGAACTCAGACCAAAAAAGAGGTTCGCCAACAGTTGGGGCATAGACATTGAGAAAAGAGACTGGAGCACCTCTAAGTAGCAATTTAACATATGCCCATCTACCGTTGGTATCTGACTCTTGGGAGGTGGCAGAAAGGGGAAGGGATTTTCTGCAGAGAATAGCAACACCATTTCGTTTCCCATCTCCAGGCGAGAAGAAAACCTCACCCACCCAACCTTTTTTAAGTTTAAGGGATTCGGAGTCAGATAGGTGAGTTTCCTGCAGGAAGGCTACATCAACATTCAACTTGGCAAGATGCGATAAGATTCTCTGACGTTTGATGGGGGAATTAATGCAACTATTTTTCAATACATGAAAAAACAAATAATCATTGTGAAGTCCAGCAGTTTGTAAATGGTCCAAACCTTTACTTTTTCTTCAGTGCATGAATAAATATTCAAAGTTCATCTTGAAACTCACTACATTTACTTCAGCCTAGAATCCTGAGTAGGACTTTTTCTTCAGATCTCATATGAAGAGCCTCATAGTCGCTATTGCCTTATGGAAGACAGCTTTGTTTTCACCACCTTCGAAAAGTGATCATGCCTTTTGGTGCAATGGCGTGTAGAAATCACAGCCCTAGCATGAGTGTTTATGCACGTGTATACACAAGTGAGAGAGTAAACAATCATTTGCAATGCAATAGGTCTCGCATTTGCGAGACTTTGAGCCATTGGCATTGTTAAATGACAATGCCTTTTATGTATGTGTTGGTTTTTAAAACATAAATAAGATGCACAGGGCCGGACTGGCTACCGGGCAGTTGTGTGTGCTGCCGTGCTGGAGGCTAATTTCATTGATGGGGACCTGCGTGTGAAAAACGAAATTCGTTTTGCTTTTTTTATTTAAAATCGCACGCAGGTCTCCATCAACGAAATAATCCCCCACCACAGAGAAATTAGCCCCTAGCTGGGCAGCACACACAACTGCCTGGTAGCCAGTCCGGCCCTAAAGATGCATTGTCATTTACAATGCAAATAGCTTAAACTCTCACAAATGTGAGACCTATTAAATTTCAAATGCTTTTTTTTGCCATCTGGGCCTGCATCGTGGGTGGACTCTGGTGCACTAAGACAATGAAAGGTGCATCCGTTTATGCATCGACTGGAAATATGTGTCCAGAGTGCAGAGCAAGGGGTAGTCGGATTAAAATGCTTGCACCTCCGCTTTGAATGAGGCAGTTAACTTTGTTAATATTGTTAATACTCGTTTTAAGACTAAAGTAAACAATTTTAGAAAACATTACGTTATTACTTTGAAAGCATAGTCTATATATCAAGAGTATTTATCTTTGAGCACACTTCACACTGAACCACATTCTGTGTGTGATGCCCAGATTTGTAATAACAAAAAAGTGTTCCTTTCTGTGTTATTCCATAATAATGTTATTGATCACAATAATATGAAATGAACCAAAGGAAATCTAATTATAAAAATATGTAGCAACACGGAGAATCATTACCTTAATTTATTATTTTATATAAAGTCACAAGATTGAATATTGGTATGATTCTAGACACTTCATTTAGTGCAATTAAAAACATATGCATGTACATAATAATACAGAGATAAAAAATTCAACATGAAAATATCTCATTTCAGTGAAGTAATTTTTTCAAAATTGCATTCATTACAATACCCTTCATAGACTAGTGCATTACATATAAAAAAAATATTACATTACAATTCATATAAATCAATACAGAGACAAAAATAAAAGAAACTTGATTCTTGTGTCGACGCGTTTCGGTGTGTCTTTTTCCTTTGGAAAACACCTTCCTCAGGACTGAACATTTAAAAACATTGTATCTTCATAAAAATAAATCCTCTTCAATTAAATTGCTAGGGGTTCAGGTGGTTAATCTTGTAATGGTATTTCAAGCTTCCATCCCAAAATTGACAGGTCTATTCAGTTATAGAGGGTCTTTATCTTAATGCCCGCTTTAGATTGCTGCAGTCTTCATATTTAGCCTTTATCCCTTCAATTTGACAGATGTTGATGTTATTTATTCCCTTTAATGGGGGTACTGTCCTTCACAAAAATCCCTTTATTGGAAAATTTCAACTGTGGTCTTGGGTTCTAGTAATTTACCCTTACCGATCCTACAGCCGCCACTCTGTACACTTTAGGGCGAGACTCAGACCTCTGTCGACGTGCAGCATCTGCCGGTTCGGGGTTTCTGGGCACAGATTTGTAACCTCGTACCCAGCAGGGGGATTCATTTTGTACCTTTTAGTTTTCCTAGTGAGCTGCTACTCTGGACCTGGAGAACTGCTCAGTAATGCGCTCCAATACCTTCCGCTCGAGTTTGCGCTTGTGGTTGCAGGAGAGTGTGTCCAAAGAGACATTTGCAGCCAAATAGATTCTTCCTTTTTTGGATCCATTTCACAGAGGAACAAATTGAGAAAAGAAGGTAGGAGCTCTTTGTTGAAGTCATACTTCTTAGCAAGTGAGCGGTGGAGCAAACCTAAAGCATATTCATTAACATAGATGTTCGTTCAGAAAATAAACATGCCAGAATTTACATCACGCACCTTTGATCTCCCGAAAGGCATCGTTGAGTTGCCCCCTTCTGTCTCCCATGACCCTGAAGAGCTCTGTTACTGCTAAACCCATTAAAAAAATAGTGCTTAAAGACTTAAGAAGACGTACTGTGTAACAACCAAAGTTTAAGGGCCAGTCCCCATGGGAGGTTACAAATGAAGGCAAGGAGGTACTAAGGAGGGACTAACAAACCGAATAACGAATCAGAAACCAGAATTTACGAATGACAATGACACAAGCCAATTACAAATAGGGGTAGAGAGTGGGCAGGGCTTCAAGTACATACTCCAATACCATATGGCTCACAGAGCTCAGGCACTGCCCAGGCTCGACCTAAAAATGAATGTTTATGTGACAAACAGGAGGTATCAAAGAGAGGTATGCAAAAGAGACAGTAGGGTGTAAGAAAGGGTATGGTGTGTGAAGGAGGATCCATGAGAGATCGTGCGAAGGCCATTTAAGGAGGAGCGTCTGAGAGAAAGGAAACACTGTGAGGGTTGTGTGTGTGTGTGTGTGAATGAGAGAGAGAGGGAGAAAGGGCACTTTTTCCATGACAGATAACTGTCAGAATGTGTGAGCTTCTCCACAAAAGAGAATTGACTTATGAGTTAATGAGACTAGTGTGTGGGATCTCGTCCTTCCGGATACGGAAGCACGAGAGACGGATCGATACACATGCCTCCAGCTTCGCTCAGGACCCGTGAACACGGACTCACTCGCCCGTTGTTTTTCATCTTACCGATGGGGTCCAGGTTTCATTTGCCATATTGCACTTTACTAGCCTGAAGTACTTTTACCCATTTCCTGACCATGTTGGAAGTATCACCGGTTTAGCGATCACACACTGGCGTCATACTCAAGAGTCAGCCCTGAAGAGTCACGGGTGACGGCCCAGGTGACAAAACACGTGTCGGCTGGTAATCATATCTTGACACACTACAAGACTTGTATATAAACTATCCACCAAAGCTACCACTGGTGTCGACCTCTGTGCCATTTATTTTCATTGATTATTACTGTGTGTACACCGACATTTTGAGCGATCATAATACGTGTGCCCAGGACCTTTGCCCAAAGGTTGGATAATGGTTGGATACCCAAGTATTCCAGTGCAGGTGTAAATTCTTATAAGCATGAATTTCCTGAATTCAGCATCGAAAATGGGGTGATCAGGAGAAAGGATTTGTTGGTGGTGCCAGTAAGGATGCAAAGTAAGATTTTGGCTTCAACACACAAAGGACATGTTGAGATGAGGGCTATGAAGAGGAGGTTCAGATAACTGTTCTGGTGGCCAGGTATGGATCAGAGAGTAAAGCATTTTGTCAGAGATTGTGTATCATATGCAGCCAGTAATGAGACTCAAGTGACGTATCCCAGCCTGGTTGAAGTACTTCCTGTCACGGATAAACCATGGTTCAAGTTAGGATTGGATATCATTGGAGTCAAGTATGTTTTGAATGAATGTAGAAGGTACACGTTGGTACTGTTAGATTATGGCACAAGGTGGCCAGACATCCAGTTTGTGAAATCAGCCAACATAGACTTTTTGCAATCCTTGTTCTTTAGGGAAGGCGCACCAGCTGAACGTTTCATGGACAATGGGGTGCAATTTGTATCCAAGGAATTTCAAAAGTTTATGTCTCATTGGGGAACAAAGCATATTACCACTTCTCTTTATCATCCCCACAGTAACGGTTTAGTAGAATGCTACAATAGAATTATCAAGGATAACATTCAACTTTCAGTAGCAAATGGGTTAAATTGAGAGAAGGAGCTTTTGGATTTGTTGTGGGCATTGCGCACCACAATGTCAAAATAAAGGAGCCCCTGCTACTAATAGAAATTCCCAGGGCAGGGACAATTCAACAATGAAAAAGAACATCCCTAGGCAGCAAATGGTCTAACCAATAATAAAACCTATTCTAACACATGTATGATATCAAAGACTCAGTGAACACAAAAATACCATTAACATTTTATTTTATTAAGATAAATAATTCTATCAGATAATAGAAAATGTATAAATAATTCCACAGATGTAGAGTACTGAACAATATCATACCAACGTATTTCACAAAATAAACACAACAGAAAAATACATAGTACAAACGTGCATTTTGACTAAACTTGACAGAAGACAGATATTTCTATAATACAAATTTAAGTCAAAATATGATAAGTTAAATCTTTCAAATGAACAATAATGTAATCAAGTGGCAGGTTGATGGATCTTCTCCTTATCTACGCGCGTTTAGGCGTACAGCACGCCTCCCTCAGGAAAGCCACAATAATTCCATAAAAAAATGAAATATGAACCATGTATAAGATAAATAACATATATGAACGGGGTATGATGATATATATGGACTCTCTAATAATTTTGTGAGGTGCTTGAGCCCAAGCTGCCTAAAATTGAATCAAAGCTAGGAATGGAGGATATATTCAGTAAAAATGTATTTCAATGGAGTCAAAGTATCGACGGTAGAAGTAGAGTCCTTCTCAAAGGGGAAATGCATTATCACTGTGAGGGTGCTACCTCATGTAAGCATAAAGTTAGAATGTGATTCAAGTGTGATCCTTGACTGAACGTCTCACTGAGTGAGTCTCAGCAAGAGGAGCGTTCTGATCAGTCGGGCAGAAGTGGCCTTTTTCATTACCTCCACCTCCCCCCGCCCTCCCAGCCTCACCACCCACGTCCTATAGCAGCTCATATTTTGAAAGAGACTAGATAGATTTGTACATTGTAAAATGTAGCTGCTATGGCATGTGTGACAAAGTCACACAATTCTAGCTCTTTAGCCAGTATATCGGTGCATGCTGGGGTTTCTAAGCATACTATGATAGTGTTAAAAAAAAGACTACAAGCACCAGAATGCAATATGTTATTCTCTGAAAAGCCGCAAATAACTTATAATATTACCTGCAATATAACCACCTGGCAGCTTTTTCAAACATTCTGTATGTGAATTTCTGCCTTTTATCTTTGTGCTATCAAGGGTTAAACAGACCAGAGAGAGAGAAGCTAAAGATAGCCTTGAAGGCGCACATTGGAGATTGCTGTTCATAATAGGCAAACCTTAACTCCCACTTGAAACAAAGGACTGTGTTAAGAATATCTTGGTGCTCAGAATACATGCAGCCTCATTCACAAAGGTAACTTACATGTGGTAAAGGTATGAGTGTGGAGTCTCCGCACTCAGGCCGCAATCTCTACACTGCAGTGACTAGAGTCCCACCAAGAGAGACATTTGCTGTAACTTGTAATTTGGAGTGGTGCTCCACATCATTTATTCCAACATTGGCAGAAACTGTGTCTTTATAGATGATGGTGATTCCTCCTCCTGGCCTGTTTTGGTGGTCTTGCCTGGAGATCTTGTATCAGGTGGGGGTGGTGATGTGTGGCGTTGAAGCTGTGGTCAGCTATGTTTCCATGAGGAAGAGGAGGTCCGACAGCCGCTTAAAGCAGGTCCAGATCTAGATGACATGCTTTCTGAGTGAGCAGGTGTTGAGGAGCGTGCATGATATTGGTGTGTGGCAGTGAAGGTTTGTTTCTTTGTAGGTGTTTGAGTGTGTGTGGGTGTATTGGATATGTTCTTGGTTGATGTGGTGTGCACAGTGGTGGGGATAAAGTGGCTGAGAGAGCAGGTGAAGAGTCCTTTGGTGGCGTGTGGTGTGTCAGGCCTGCAGGGGATGGTGAGGTATCCGGTGTTCAAGGTGTGAATGAGAATAGCAAGCTAGTGGTGGGTCAAGGGGCTGGCAATGGGTGCAGCCCAAATGTGGACAGGTGCAAACAAGCTTGCCTTTGTTGCGCTCTTGGCTTGCGAGTGTTGCACATGCTGCATGCGTCTACTCCGTGGAAGCCCTGTGGGTGTCATTAAGTAAGATCTGTGAGGGGAGGAGAGAGGAGCATAGGGGTTGAAGGGTGGTGATGAAGAGGAGCATGACATCAGTGAAGGAGAGAGGTTCAAAGGAGCAGGTAAGGAGCGGCCCAGGAGGGTGCAGAGAAGCCGGCAAGATGGCAATGGTCGGACAAGGAGAGGAAAAGTCACAAAGAGAAAAAAGGCACAAAAAGTGCGAGAGAAGGCAGAAAGAGCGAGTAAAAAAGGCACAATAGTCACTTTAAGAATGAAAGAAAAGGCAGAAAGAGTGTGAGAAGTGGAACAAATGTCACAGAAAGAGGGAGACCGAGGTGAGAGAGAGAGCACTGGAGCCAGTTCCGCAGGGGGCTTGACCGGTCAGAAGAGTAGCTGTGCATTAGATTGGGGCAATTTAGGCCTAGGCACCCGCTTGACTTAGCATAAGTTTATGTGAAAAAAGGGCAGAGATGGTTACTTTTGCACATGTAATGGGTATTTATTAGAAAAATGGAACTTCAAAAGAGAAAATATTGTCAGGCTAGAGGGGCATAGATAACTTTAATCATTATAGACATGACCCTTGGGAAAAAAGAATATATTATTTAGGTTAGGGCCACTAGGGGAAATGTCTCCAGTGACTCCCTGTGGCCTTTGGGAAGTAAGACAGCTCTTCAAGGGATATGACCCGTGAATATCAGTTCAGAAGTGATCAATGCCTGATGGACTAGGGGGTGATTAGTACTGGCTCATTAAGGGTATACATCCAGACAAGACATGGGATGAATGATATGATACACTTGATGTATACTGCTGTGGTTTCCAAAATTCAGAATGTGACATATGAGTTACAAAATGGTAAATAAAGTGTTAAAAAAAATTGTTACAAACATTATAGGTGTTAGTACATGGCTTGGAAACATGGGAAACAACCACTACTATGCAGTCATTACAACACACTGCATTTACAACGCAGTCATCACAACGCAACTGTTTTTATATCGCATGTCATTACAACGCAGCCATTACAACGCTTGTCACTACAACGCATGCCATTACAACGCATGTCACTACAACGCATTATAAGGTAAGTAATGTGGAATAGTAATTTGTATCCCTACACTATGTAGTATACTTGTAAATGTAGTATACTTGTAAAGCGCACAGCTGCCCCAGCAACGGGGCGTCCCGGCGCTGTATAACTCTGGGGAACCCGTCCTGGCTTTCCCTGTGGGATGGTCCCTTGCTGGGAGTCCCCAAGGTGGAGCCAGGCATCCCCGGAATTGGTGGGGCCATTGTGGAGATTAGGCAAGCTAATGCCCAGAGTTGCCGAGTGGAACCCCTGATTAGAGTAAGCACCGAAGCGAGAATTATCGAGTCCGCTGACCAAGGTCCACGACCCTGCCGCGTCGGGAATTGAACCCTGGTCCCAGGCTGACTTCTGCTCTCGGGCCTGCCGCCTCTAACCAGTGAGCCACACTACTCCACTATCCAACACTTACCCTACTGTTGCACTCACTGGAGTCAGAATAGTAATTTTTACCCCTACACTATCCAACACTTACCTTACTGTTGCACTCACTGGAGTGGGTATAGTAATTTTTACCCCTACACTATTAAACACTTACCCTACTGTTACCCTAAACGTATTATGTGTCGTAATGGTAAGCGTTGTAATGGTATGCGTTGTAATGGAATACGTTGTAAATGTAGTTTCTAAAAATGCATTGTAAAATCATGCTGTGTAATGGATGTTGGGTTGTAAAAACCATGTTGTAAAGGCATGTGTTGTAAATGTTTGTGTTGTAATGTGTCCTATTCGGAAACCTATTACTTTTTTTTAGAATAGCTTGCTTAGCACATTAGTGTATTCATAATGTATTCCATGTATATCTGCCCCATCTGTACTAATTCAATTATTCACCATGCCTACAAATTTAGTAGAGAGTGAGGACAAGGAAGTAAGGGTGGACAGAGAGTCAGGGACTTGCAGTTCTGGATAATGAGCTGATGAACATCCGTCCATGGTCATGATGTACCTAGCCTGCTTCAGAGGACTGAAAGTCATCTTTTCTCTGTTATCCGACTCTAATTTTCCCTACAACTATTGCCAGAGATCAACAGTCCCAGCTTGAGTGGATTGTATGTGCAGGGCACTATATTGTGCAAAAACAAATAACAACTATGTGGAGGTTTTATCTAGCTTAACGATAGAAAAACATTCAATGAGTTTCTCATCAATGCACATATTTCAAGCTGAAAGCATAGGCCAGTTACTAAAAGAAATTGGAGGGAGGTAAAATGCCCCAGAAGGCGACAGGGAGTAAAGCATCTCAGATTGGGGGTCACTGGAATCCTAAGTGGCCTAAAGAGTGTATTTATTTACTAATGGTATTTCTTGGCCATGGACCTAGCCACAGGGCAAGCAGTGCACTATTAATATTATAACAGAGGCACAAGGTAATTAATGTGAGAAGGATAAGTAAAAGCATAAAATGGAGGTTAAATGCTTTTTAATCTAGTAGTACAAATGCATTTTGACGTTTTTTCTAAAGGAGAGCAATGTTGATTCGGGTTCAGTCTGATGTTTTTGGAGATTTGGTGGCATAGACTGTGAACTGAACTGGAGAAAGCTTTTTTTGCTGTTTTGCTGTTTACTTTGGGATCTCCAGAATAATGTGGGGTTGGCTACTTCTCAATCTTTCTCTTCGCCTACTTTGTGGCTTGTCCTTGAGGTAAATTGGGAGATCCAAATCCAAATTTGTGTGTTATGCAGGCCAAACTGAAGATAATACTTCCTTTAACCAGTAGAGATCTTATAGCACTGGAGTGATGTAGTTGGATATAAGCAGTGCCTAATTTGTTGGTGCCAGAAGCTCTGCTCAGAAGCCCGCAACCAGTGCAATTAAACATTGGCATACCATATACCACATACTAAAATACTTCCCACTTTGAATCAAAGCTGTGATGGTGCCTAGCAAGCGGAATAAGTGAGCCTGCTCATCCACAGAAGAGCTCCCTTGTTTCTTTCATCCAATCATCTATCCATTCATCATTGCACTCTTCCACCCACTGATATCCACCATTTTACCTTTACACTCTGTTATTCATTAATTTTTGAGCCATCATTTAGTCATTCCAACCATCCATCCACCCATTCATCCATCCTTTCAATCATCCATTCTTTCCCCCATTCACCCACTCGTGCATTATTTTTCCTATTCACCCACCCACACTTTTTTCACCCAAGCATCTTTTCTCCCAGGTATTCTTCTACCCATCCACCCTCTCATCTGTCCTTTTGCCCACCACACATTCTTTCGCTCATTCTCCCTTTCACCCATCTTTCATCCACCCACCCATCCAACCTTTTACCATTGCTTGTTGCCACCACCTCTTCCTTTAACTCATTCATCCTTCCTTCCTCCCACCAAGGAATCCTTTCACTCATTTATGGGCCCTTCACCCATTGACCTCTTTAGTCACCCACGCCTTTAAAACTCCAGATAGGAAATTAAAAGGCTGTTCAACAGGGCACCTGCTGAAGGTAATCGCAGCAAAATTCATACCAACAATATCGTGTGGGTTGGAAATAATGTACACAAAAGACGCAGCCACCTTAAACCAAGCCCAGTCGAGTTTTCTCAGGAGTTTGTTTTCAATCCCCCGGCACATCTCTCAGGCCCAAATTCGACTGAAATACGGGCTTAAAAACCGATACCAGCCAGACAAGGCGTGGTTGTCAAATACTATAGGTGGATGTGGCAAGCAGAAGATAACACACTAGCCCACTCTTGCTGGGAAGAAATCAAAAAGCAAGCGAGGCTAAATAATGCCATCGCCATGGTTCTAAAAGAATCACTTGAGGACCTACACCTCGAAGAGGCATGGTACACAAATAACTCCTATTCTGGTTTTAAAACGCTGTAAACAGTGCAACTAAACAAATCTTGCTGTTTATGGACAAAGCTGCATTTTCTAAGAAAAATCATGCTTGGGCAGGGTAAACAACGTTTATAGCAAAACTTTATGTCAGCATTCAATCACAACGCGGTCGTTACAACGGCCGCGTTGTGATTCCGCATACCATTACTCCACAAGTCGGAACAACGACTTGCAGAGGGGGGGAAAGGGTTGTATTTAAAATCCAACACCTTCCCTACTGTCCGCAGAGACTGGAGTTGGAATAGTAAGTTATACTATTCCAACATCCAGCGCCCCCCTCCGCAAGTCGTTGTTCCAACTTGCGGAGTAATGGTATGTGGAATCACAACGCGCTTGTTGTAACGACCTCGTTGTGATTCAATGCGGACAAAAAAAACTGCGGGATAAGGAGGCATATTCCTTGGGCAGTGATTCAATATTATTAGACGCTTAAACCACAACCATATTTGTCAGAACACTGTTCACATCATAAAAAGCATTATCTGACAATGTTACGGTTGCGGTCATTCCCCATGAAGGACTTAACCCCAAAATTGAAACACTTATGGCTGACAAAAGAATGCTGGTTGTGCGGACAAGGAGAAGAGAGTCTTTTACACCTCCTATGTATCTGCCCCTCGCTTTTAGAAATTTGAAAAACTGTCCTTCGCGAGCTTTTGAGAAAAAAACCAGCTAAGGACATGCAGAGCCACAGTCATACAATGCCTTGGAGGCCTATCAATTGAACTATCTTGTAAAGCCATCACGTTCTGGAAAATGGCAGCCAAACAATTAGACAACATAAATGAATGAACCTGAGTGGTTTTGACAAGACTGCTTGGACCATTCTCATTTGCACTGATAATATTTCCCGATTTTTTTGCTCACTGAACTGCCTTGCATCGCTTAAAATTGCACTGATTGCAAATGTATACTTTGTGTATTTACTATCGATGATGATTGAGTACATGACTGCATAACGTTTTAAGCTTTTGTACTCTTTTAACCTTCATTTTTTAACTATTTTGTACTAAGTGTCTTATCCACTCTTTTATGATTTTTAACAAAATCAAATAAAAGTATTATTGAGTGTGTAGTCACCCACACATCCTTTAGCCATCCACCCTTGCACCCATCATTTCAGCCACTGTTCCATAATTTCACACATACTTGCATGTACCACACATTCTTTCACAAATCCCCCTTTTACCCATATTTACTCATCCCTTTCAGCCATCTTTCACCCACCCACACATCCTTTCATCCATCCACCCTTTCACATATTTTCAACCATCCACACATTCTTTTACTCAGCCACCCACTCTTTCTCCCACTCACTCGTCCTTTCACCCATCCACCCTTTCACCTGCCCACCCATCCTTTCAACCATCCTTTCACTAGCCCATGCATCCTTTCACCCATCTTTTTATCCAACATGCATGCTTTCACCTATCCTTCCTTTTAAACTTTAATCCTTCTTTCCCTTTTTCTATCAACCCATCTTTCTTTAGCATAATTCTGAACTTTTCTGGCCAGTTACAGACAGAAGAGGCCCATAAATAACTCTGCCCTTTCTGTAGCTGTTAAAGCAGGGGGTTCACGGTGCCCCTGCTCCTGGCCCCTATATCTCCCCCTTACAGGTTCCAGCTTTAATTCTTTGTGACGGTTTTGTCATCTTTCCTATCTGTCTGTTTTCCCACTCCTGTGCTCGGTGTATATCTGATGCGCAAAAATAAGTGCCAATGGCCTCCACCAGAAACCACCGGCTCAAATTCAACACTGTATATAAAACAATCTAACAATAGAAGAAATAATTTGTGGCGACGAGAGAGCCAAACTGGATCCATGTTACATTTCAGAGTCCGTGTTACGATTCTGCAATTTCATGTTTCTTTGCGGGAAAATTCAGATGTCAAATAATCTCATATTTACAGATACGTAGAGATGAGCAACTGATGGAAGCAACGAGAGCTCAAATTTTTCGTAGCGCCAGCTACTGGTAAAAGTTTGCAGCTGGAGAATTAGTATTAAATGTAATCAATATTAGGTTCTGTGGACATCCATCTATGTGTTCCAATGCTTTGCAATGCCATTTTGATGAGCTTAATATTTAAATTTAAATATTAGCATGCTATTTTTATAATCTGAATATATTTTGAAACAAATAAATAGAAGTTCCCAATTACTCATAAGGTGAGACGTGTCATCTACAAACAACCCTCACTTCCCTGTCAATAGGAAAAAGTGCTTCCTGGTGCCTGAGATTATCACACTCCATAGTTTCATGACTCTCAGATATTTCGCAATTCGCATCCTAAAGGAGAACAGGGGAAATGTTTGGTTCAGTCTGATGTTTTCAGCAATCCGTTTCCTCAATCTGTGAACTGAATCTGAGAAAGCCTATATAGCTTTTTTGATGTTTGTTTTGTGATCTCATGATAAGGTGGGAATTGCCTCTCATCAGTCTTTCTTTTCATTCAGTCTGTAGTTTGTCCTTGAGGTGACTTGGAGATGCAAATGCAGAGCATTGTGTGTTATGCAGGCACATTTGAAGCTAACACTTGCTTCTGAAGGGTAACCAGCTGAGATCCTTTAGAGCTGAGGAAATGTAGTTCGAAATGAGACAGCTTGAAACAGAAGAAATAATTTGTTTTGATGAAAATCAAGCTAGAACCATGTTACATTTCAGTGTCATGGCACAATTATGCAAGTTCATGTTTCATTGCAGGAACATTCGGGTTTCAAATAATCTCATACTTAAAGATGCATTGAGAAGAGCCACTGAAGGAAAAAAAAGTAGAGGTATTATTTAGGTGCTGGCCATCTCCTGTGATACAGTCTGGTGCTCGGGGGTAATTGACCTTAAATGTAAACTAGTCAATATTCATATTGTACCGTGTACACACATCTATGTTTTTCAATGAGGTGCAAAGGCATTTTGTAAAGCTTAATATTTTTAATTTAAATATTAGCATTCTATGTTCATAATAGGAATATATTTTGAAACAACTACATGGAAGCTCATAATGTAAAAAGTGTCATCTACATATAAATTTCCCTTCCCTGTCACCAGGGAAAAGGTGCTTCTTAGTGCCGGAGATGATCACACTCCATTGTTTCAGGAATCTCAGAGATTTCGTAATTCGCATGCTTCATGACAAAAGTGCTCACAACTTCTGGGTTACACAACGCTCTGTGCCAAAAACTATTTCCTGTTCCTCAAGTATTACATGTTTTTAATGTGCAATCTTTGCCTACCTCTCAAAAGGAAAGGCAAGAATTTCCATTATTACTGGATCCAACGGGTTTGCTTGGTGTTGCATTTACCATAACTCTCAGGATTTTCCTCTTTCATGAGTTGCATTATTCTGTGGAAATCACTGTCAGAGGTTTTGGGGTGGAGTACGCTGAGGCATGACTGTAACCCTATATGATTGTCCTCAGTATTTGGTCTCCCTGCTCTGTCTCAATTCAACAACGTGCTAGAGAGCTTTTGCATTGATTGGAAAGGCTGAAATAATCCAGTGAGGTGGTGGTGAATTCCAGCTTCAACAGCTGCTAGTTATGTTCTTAGAAGCCCTATGTGTAGAACTCTGCCTTGAAGCTATGACCAGGGTGTTAGACTTGGCCCTTTCTGCAAGGTCATCCCCAAACATTTTGCATTCACTCCTTTTTTCCAAAGTGCTTGATAGCTTCTGCTTGGTTAGAAAAGTCTGACAACTTGTTAACCCGGCCTTGAAGCGATAACCTATTACAAACAAATAAGGGAACCCAAGGTTGCATAGGGACCATGGGTATAAGTACTTTAAAGGAACACTGGTCCCAACAAAAAGCATACACCATGTGGAATAAACCCAATTGTTATTATAACGAATGTCAAAATCTCAGTTTCATTTTTCGAAAAATATCTTTATTGCATAATCAACAAAATAGTGAGATGACGAAGAGAATCTTTTCCTTTTCTTGAGAACCTCTAGCAGTTACTAGCAGCAGAAAACCACAGTTATCCATACATGTCACAATACATACATGTATGCATAAGGAGATAGGGCGGTTTTGTATTTTGTGTATTGTGTGTGTTCCTAGAGTATGTCAAAGCATTTTCCTTTGTGCTCCAACCCATATGCTAAAATCCATTCAAATGTTGAATGCTAACTGCTTCATGCTGAATGCTGATTTGCCATTCCTTTTCCAACCTGATTGCTGATTGCAGCTGCTACTGCTACTGCATGATTATTTTTGCTTTATTGCTGAGACTCTAAAGAGTTTCAAACAATAAATCAATCAGGGGGTTTAGAGAGCACTACTCACCCATGAGTGTCTCAAAGTTGCGGGGACGGGTGCAGCTCCGGTTCAGCCGAAGAGCCAGGTCTTGAGGCTGCTCCTAGAGTGGGGGGGGGGCATCTGATGTTGACTGGGAGTTCGTTCCAGGCTTTTGCTGCGATGTAGGAGAAGGCTCTTCCACACGCTCTGGTGCTGCGAATCCGCAAGGTTGCTGCATAGGGCTAGGTCGGCAAGGCGATGGTTCCTTTTGGGTGCATGGAAGGATCTCTTTCGTTGAGCTATTTGGGTCCCCTGTTGTTGAGGGGTTTGTAGGCATGGGTGAGTAGCTTACAGGTTACTCTCTTCTTGACGGGCAGCCTGTGGAGGTCTCACAGGTGTTGGGTGATGTGCTCATGCCGCGGAATGCAGAGGACGAGTCTGGCCACGATGTTCTGGATGGTCTGGAGTTTGCGTAGCAGGGATTTGTTGATTCCGACATAGAGTGCATTTCCGTAGTCCAGTCTGCTTGTTATGAGTGCATGGGTGACGGTCTTTCTGGCCTCTGGGGGATCCACTTGAAGGTCTTGCGAGGATGCGGAGGGTGTAGAAGCAGGTGGAGTCAATGGCGTTGATCTGTCCGGTCATGGTAAGGGAGGAGTCAAGTATGAGGCTGAGGTTTTGAGTATGGTCCGTGGGGTTGGGGGGTGCAGAGGACCTCCAGGAGTTGTCCCATGTAGAGGGGGAGGGTCTAAGGACTAAGATTTCTGTCTTCTCCGAGTTGAGTTTCAGACAGCTGCTGCTCTTTCCAAGCTGCAATTTCTTTCATGGTTTCATGGAAGCTGAGTCTGGTGGTTTTGGGGTCCTTCATGAGGAAGAGGATGAGCTGGGTGTCATCTGCGTAGGATACAATGCTGAGTCCATGCTGTCTGACAATGGTGGCAAGGGGGGCCATGTAGATGTTCAAGAGCATGGGACTGAGAGAAGATTCTTGTGGTATTCTGCAGTTGATCTCTGTGGGTTCGGAGAGGAAAGACGGGAGTCTGATCTTTGGGTTCTGCTGGCAAACCTCTCTTCATGAGAAGTGTGGCTGTTATTGACTGATTGAGTGTTGAGCTTTATGTTCTATCTTATTTCTGCTTCTCGAACTTTATGACTTCCTGCTAGCACTATTTTTGCCCCATTCTTTAGAATAGGGAACTCTTTCCTTTATGGAACACGCTCAATGCTTTATTCGTTATGATTTGTGCTAACCATTCTTTTATTGTCAATTCTGTAATGTGACTGACACTTTAACTAATTGAATAACAAGAAAAAGAAAAACGTACTTATTTTCCATGAAGATACAACCATTAAAGCTAACCAAACTTTCATTATTGACTGAACTAAGAAATAGTATTGTGATATAATCCTTGTGATGCTTAGCTCCTGATCGTCACATAAACAATGGCAAAGATCTGTCGCAGAGAAGTGACTAACAACACCGAGAGTGGAAATAAAGCCTGTTGATGTGAGATAGAGATGTTAGACTATTTTATTTAAATAGATTCCGCTCCAGCAGAATCTAGTAGAAGAGTTATGGTTTTGATGAATGTATATGTTTTTAGTTTATTGTGAAGAGATTGAAGAGTTATCAGGCTTGGCTTAGCCTAAGATCCTGGGATCTTGTGATAAGTGTGGAAGACACTTGATAGAAATTTAAAAGCGTAGGATACACTTTATGGACTTCTTGTCTGCTAAAGGTTTGTGGTGTAGACCATGAGGTACCGTTGACTATACAAATTGGGATAGGGAAATTAATAAACTATTGTGATTGGAATAATATTGATTGTTGTTGGCAGAACCTGATAGCACAAAGGGTGAATATACATTGATTAGGGTGATTTACTTCTGGTTCAGAATTCACGTTTGTATGTGAAAATCATTTTGTGTGACAAATCTGAAGGTGTAAAAGCCTTAATATTACGATTACTGAATAGCCTTTAGTTTCTTTAGTGGAGTAGACAAAGATTGTTTATTTTAGTTTTGTCTGAAGTTGTAGAATTGTATGTACAAGAGTAATTCTAAAGAAGGGGGACTGCTGCTAGGAGTGAAATCACAGGTCATAGTGCACCAGGCTTAGATTGGTTGGTTGGTGTACTTTCACCCTGTTATTGGTGATGACGACACAGAGTGCCACAGTGTGATAGGTCATTTGTTGTGAGTATATGGGATCGAGACAGGTTAAAAGGTCTTCAAGGATATAAACTGTGACAGGATTGGAGAAAGTGATTTGACGTTCACAGAACAGAAACAAGATATTCAATTTGAATTGCATTTATTTGATCTAATTATTGTTAAACCTTTAAAAACTCAGGAAATAATTTAAAGTATTTAAGAGTTTCGTGAACGGTGATACAGGAAGGTGAAGAGGCGCCTCTCGAGGGTACATCTGCAAATTTTATATCAACGGAATTGGGATTACATACATGTTTATGGCTTCATCAATGGTGCAGGATTACTGGAAAATAGGGTTGGAATGAAAAAGGTACCCCCTGAAGTGAATTTGTAGGTCTGGGAGTAATGGGGGATAAATCACTAAATAAAGAAAAAACCTCCCACATGACCTATATGCTTTCTCTGTAGGCTTACAGCGGCACTAGGGGCTACCCTCTGTTGAACAGACGGATCAAACAGCTGCTTGTAAGAGTCTATCATTTTATTATATTATTCTTTTTATATATAAAAACGTTTTTTGAAAGTTCTGTGATTATACAAAAGTTAAAAGCATATTAATGAAACCACAAAACATTCATAAGCGCAAATACACAATTGTTCAGTTTGGCCAAACATGTCACATTTGTTTGAATATATCATGATTTGTAAAAAATACATGTATATTGGAACATATAGTATGTCCCCATAATCGAACACACAATCCTTGTGACCTCTCAAACAGCACCGCACTAGCAGACACACATCACTTACATACACTCCCCAGCTAGAATTGGCATACAGCATTGGAGATCACGGAGAGAATGCTTCATAGGATATCTGTGATAGTGTTACCACCTGGGGTTGCACAGCAACCAGGTCAACACACGTTTCAGTTGATATTATAAATTGTATCCATGTTCATCAGTACCACCCTTTTTAGAATCTATAAAGGTGAGTGGTAGGGCATCGGTAAAGAGAAAGTATAACGTCACTCTTGGGGTGCCACGTCAATACAAACCTTTTGTCATTATTATTATGTATACATCTCCACCATTTATCCAAAAGATAGAAACCACCACCAAAATAATCCATGCCAAAAAGAGATTTGAAAAAAGATAAGAAAATAGAACAAATCAATTGTGTGACCTCTATATTTCAGAGGTGTGTCAGGGAATGTTGGCCTGACTTACATCCCACCTTATATCCCTTGCATTTGGTAAATGAGATAGAGCACTCTCCTATGTGCAACCACGGAGTCCCTAAGTGGAAAAGTGAAAAAAACAATATATGGTCACAAATACATACCACCAACTAACCATAACAATCACTGATTCTTCCATAGGAACCCAATAGTCGCTTCCCAAAGTGAGAAGGTAAACAATGCATCTCACTTATAAGACTTAATTGTTGTATGGTGGTATTATCGCCAATGGCGGCTAAATCCACAAAATGGCAGGACTTTGAGGTGACTGTAATCATAGAAATAAAGAATGATCAAGGCTGCTATGGTATAGGTGAAAAAGAAAGATTCCTTTGGTAATAAAATTCTAATATAGTGCTCACTCCAATGATGCAACCACTCCTACACACACAATTATACAAGAAGGAGTATAGTTGTAAACCCACAGCTCAAAACACAATGGGATGATAAATATATATCTTAGAAGCGTGGCCACGGAGGTGACCAAGATGGCCACCACGCTGCTTTGACAGCCTGCGCTCTCCCCTGTGCTCTATCCTGGATCTGCGACCAGGCCTGTGCTACCACACCCCCACCCCTTTTTTTGGGAGCCCGTCTGTCCTCCATCAGCTGACCGGCGTTGCGACAGCTACCACATTGCACTGTCCGCCGTTTGTTGACCCCGTTGTTTGTTACTTTGGCGGGTGCGCCCCCGTTCACTCATCCTGCACCTCTCTGGCCTTCTGGTTTTGCTGCAACTGCGGATATGCTAGACCAACGTATGGTCCATTTCATATCCCTGAAGAATGGGGAAGAAAGACCCTAAACAACGCATGCTGCAATTTGATAAAGCCCCTGGCCACACCTTGGATGTCCCTCCTGACCTAGCTGATGGGGCTATGGGCTCCAGCGACACTGAAAACTCTGCCTCTCTTGCGGTGGCCATGCTAAAAGAAATGAGGGCCCGTTTTACGGCACTGGACAGTCGATTTGATGACCTTGACAAGAAATTGGCGGACATGGGTTCTAAGGTTCAGGCACACGATCGGAGGCTGGATGTTGTGGAGGCGAGGGTCTCGGACATCGAAGATGGGGCATCATCCTCGTTGAAGCGGCTAGACAGGATGGAGAAGATCCTTAAGGACGTAGCTATTAAGAATGAGGATTTGGAGGCACGCAGCTGCCGAAACAACATCCGAATCATTGGAGTTCCGGAGACTGCCGCCACTGGACGCATGGACACTTTCGTAGAACAATTGCTTACAGAGCTGTTTGGTAGAGAAACATTCACACAAGGATTCGTGGTGGAGCGTGCTCATAGGTCGCTGGGCCCCCGTCCTCGGCCGGGCCTTTCCCCACGACCCATCATTGCTAGACTCATGAACTTCAGGGACAGAGAAGTGTCCCTCCGCTCGGCTCACGATAATGGGGACGTCCAGTGGCAGGGGAGCAAGTTGGCTTTTTTCGCTGACTTTACCATCATGGTTCAGGAGGCAAGGTGCAAGTTCCATGGAGTCAAAGCCACCCTGAAAAACTTGGGTTTTAAGTATGGCATGCTATATCCGGCAAGGTTAAAGGTGGATGTGGATGGCAGATCTCGTATAGTGATACTCCGATGGAGGCACAGGAATTTTGCCAGGAATAAAAGAAGAAGCATTCTGGGGCGAATGACATGCCGCCTTCCGCCTCCCCGTCAAAGGGGGGTTCACAGGACAGCGTTGAACTCTTCTCTAATCCGGGGCTGGTTGAATGATTATTGCATTTACCACTGTGTTCTGCTGTGTTTAGTTTGTAAATGCATCTTTATCCTATGTGACGATATCATGGCTCTTGTTGCCCGACCGGCGTGGCATTGCCACGCCTAATGGTAAATACCAAGGTTCCTTTGTTTTTTATGCTATGTTTGCGAATGTTTGGGTATGCCTCTTTGGGGTTGGTAGGAGGCTGGGTGGTTTATTTGCTCAGTTTCAATGTTGCTTTCAGAATCATTGCTCAGGTTGCTAGTGTACGGCAGGAGATTGGCATGCATTGCGGTGCGATTGAGGTGACGGTTTTCCAATGGTGCAGCTAGGGCATCAGCCCGGTCCTTCCGGGCTTTCTTTGATGTCATGGAATGTTAGAGGGCTAAACAATACTAGAAAGCAAAGGCAAGTCCTCAACTATATTGTCAGACATAACATTGATATTGTGTTCATGCAGGAGACACATCTGTCCAACTCCGATCACACTCCTGTCGCTGTGAGTTGGGGTTCTTATAGATTTTTTTCCAATTATAGTCGGTATGCAAGGGGGGTTGCCATATTCATACACAAACAAGTCCCCTTTTCATTACACAAGACCTTGATTGACGTTAAGGGCCGAACTCTGATTGTTACTGGTTCACTGATGGGACACAGGATTTCACTGGTTGATGTTTATGGTCCTAATGTTGACTCCCCAGCCTTTTTCCATGAGCTGCAGGTTCGGCTCCTGTCACTTGATCCCGGCCTATTGATAATAGGGGGTGATTTCAATTTGTTGTTGGATCCATCCGGGGACAGCACTTCCACTTCCCCTGACACAAAACCCTGTTCACGACAAGCGTTCAACGACATATGTTCCCATTTTTCTTTGATAGATATAAAAAACAAATTGCACTCACATCTTCCGGAATTCACGCACTATTCGGGGTTTGATAATACGTGGACCAGGATAGATTACTGGTTGGTTTCCCCGGAAGTTGCTGGCTGGCTGGGAGGGTTACTTACTTTACCCCGTACACTTTCGGATCCTTCTCCGGTTGTGCTCAATTTGAACATTCTCAGACCGGGTGGCTACGAAAGACAACGACGCTTTCCTGGAAGCACGCTTCTGGATCAGGCTTTTCAGGAGGAAGTCAGACAGGCTATAGAAGAATATTTTGAAACAAACACTGGGTCAGTGGACACCTGGGCGGTACTCCGGGAGGGGTTCATGGCCTACATCAGAGGCGTCTGTATTGCAAAACATGCTGGAGTCTTGCGGGATCTCCGCTCCACTTTGGATCGCATTGAAACAGACATCGCTGCCTTGGACCGAGAGTTAATGATCACGGTATCCAGTACCGGGGTGGCAAGACGCTTGGCCCTGCTGCTTGAATTTAGGGAAGCAGCGAAACGAGAGCTATTGTTTCTTAATAAGCAGCATGTCGTGCGGCGATACGGTGAGGGCGAAAGACCTGGTAGAATATTAGCGCACACCCTACGCCCCCGCGAGACTCAGCTTACGTCACGGAAATAACCGGTCCAAATGACACCCTACTGCACTCTACCCCAGATATATGCGACTCTTTTCTTTCATATTATAAAGCATTATACACTTCGAGACTCACTGGGGATCTGCGGGAACAGGGGGAATGTTTGGGGGAGAATGCAATGGTCTATTTAGAACGATACATGCAGGACTTTTTGTCCATTCCTATCTCCCAAGAAAGTTTATTGGAGGCCATCGAAGCATTATGGGGCTCCTCGGCTCCTGGTCTTGACGGTTTTTCCGCTGATTTTTATAAAGTATGTAAAGATATCTTAGTTCCACGGTTGGGGGAGGTGTATGCCGAGGCACTAGAAATGGGTATCCTTCCTCCAATATTCAGAGAAGCGGTCATTATTCTCCTTCCCAAGCCAGGCAGAGACCCTAAACTATGCAGCTCCTATAGGCTGTTGTCCTTATTAAACCTTGATTACAAAATATTGGCTAGGTAATCGCAATACGATTGTACTTATTAATGGAATCCATCATCTCGCCGGCTCAATCGGGCTTCGTGACTCCATAGATCCACATCACTTAATCTGCGGACTTTGTTCACGGTGTTGCATAGGATCGATCCTGCCATGCCTGCTGCCGCCATCCTCCTTGATGCGGAGAATGCATCTGACTCCCTTGAGTGGCCTTTTTTCCTGTCCATCATGCGACATATGGGTATGCCCGAATGTTTTGTCTCTATGGTGGCTTTTCTTTACACCGAACCAACAGCTAAACTGCACCTGAACGGCACTCTTTCCGGCCCTTTCACTCTGTCTCGTGGCACGAGGCAGGGATGCCCCCTATCCCCATTGCTTTTTATTCTGACCATGGACCCTCTAGTTTGCCACATTCAGAAAAAACACCTACACCGCGGCCTACAATTTCGTACGGGGACCCTTTTAGTTTTGCTTTATGCGGATGATACTATTTTATACGTTAGGATGCCCCATCTCAATCTTGAACCCTTGATTTCGGAAATTATTCGATTCAGTAAGTTTTCTGGGCACAGCATTAACTGGCACAAGTCGGTTATTTTCCCGGTAACAGCCGGCACGACTTCTTGGGCATGTAAATTCCCGCTCGAATGGTGCCAAGACACTGTCAAATATCTTGGAGCTTATATCTACTTAGATACTGCTACTATGATCAGGCTAAATTATGGGAGGGCGGTTAGCTCCCTGGAATCGCAGATCGTGAAATGGCTGCGACTGCCTTTATCAATGGCCGGGAGAGTTGCTATAATTAAAATGGTGGTCCTCCCCCGGTTCTTATATCTTTTTAATAACATCCCCATCCCTCTTACCAAGACTTTTTTTTTTACAATTGCGTACACTATTATTGCACCTCGTTTGGGGGGGCAAGACGCCTCGGGTGAACTGGCAAACCTTGAACCTGCCATATGAGCGGGGGGGCTTTGGGGTCCCAGACCTTCATCTGTACTACCTAATAGCACAATGTTGTTACGCACCTGTCTGGTTCCACCCGGACGTACGCGTCCCATATCTGAAGCCGGAGGCGGACCTGGTGCTCCCTCATCCCCTTTCCACTATACTACCCATGGGCTTTCCTCGGGACCCTCATGACATTCAAACTGTATCAACCACATGCTGGGCATGGGACAGGCTGCGTACTGCTGGGACTCGAACTGTTGCATTCTCCAGAACTACCCCTACCTAACCCTTCATTGCTTCCCATAACGGGTGAGGTCTTGCTCCAACGCACACTGGTGAAATTTCACATTCACACGATAGGTGACCTGTTCCCTGAGGGTCATGTCTTTTTGGTTGTGGAAGAGGCCCGATTCAGTGAACGCTCCTTTCTGGACACCTTTGTTTTGACACGTATGCACTCCATGCTCTGGGTCACGTTCCCCTCATTTCCATCGGCCCCGAACCAACCCCACCACTGACGCTGCTTATCAAGAATCCATCTGGCGCACATTTGATCTCAAAACAATACAAACAATGTGGGGCATCCAGACCTTTTTCTGACACCAAGGTACGTGCGGCTTGGGAGGTGGATTTGGTCAGGCCCATTACTGACGACCAATGGGAACAATGCTGTAGGGTAACTAAAGAGGTCTTGTTGAACAGCAGGCATAAACTACTTTATTTTAAGTTCCTCCGCAGAATGTATCACACACCTGCACGTTCACATAGAATAGACCACAACAGGCCTCACCACTGCCAGAAGTATTTGGCACCATTTTCTGATTTTGCTCACCTCGCCTGGACATGTCCTAAAATACACCAATACTGGTCCCTAGTCCACATCACATTTGGTGACAACCTTTCCATGCAGCTATTACCCACCCCTGAGATCGCACTGTTGGGTTTTGTGGCTAACTTCCCTCGGAAGGTCAGGAAACTGGCAGCACTGGGTTTTCTGTTAGCTAAGCGGGAGATTGCTCTACTGTTTGGTAGCAAGAGGACCCCATCACTACAGGCATGGCTCCGAAGTTTAGCATTCTGCAATGTTAATTGCGAGGAATATTCCACTCTGATCCCTAGCTCATCACGGCCAGTGGACATTTTGGGCACATATAGGGATTACATCGCCAAGAAACAATCTGACCAAAATTCACAGATAGCAAGCGGAATCGTTCCTGAAGGGGTTGGCTAGACGCAAGTTATGGTACAAATGTCTATGTGATTGTACACTCTCTGCTAACTGCCGCTATCAATGTGATGTTATTTATGATGTTCTTGTACTAGCAGCGATTAATGCCTTCATGTACTGCGACACACTTTATTGACCACCTTTGTTGTATGTCTTTGATTCCTGCCAACACTGCATCGCTCATTTACATCAGTAACTGTAAACATTTAACATTTGATTGATTATTCATGTTTTTTGTTGATGCCGATGCATCATTCTGCAATGTACTGATTATTATATTCATGTATGCAGAAAACTGGAAAAATAAAATTAAAAAAAATAAAAATAAATATATATCTTATTTATTATTGTATAATTAAAAACATTTAATCATAAACATTGATTAAAACACAATATCATCAGACAATACATTATATGTATAGCATTCTTCATAAAAACTAAAAAGTAACCTATTTAAAAAACAATAAATAAAAGAACATTCACATAATGTACAACATTAGGGTGGAGAGTACAAAACAAGACAGTACACTTTGTCATAGACAACACACTTCCATGTTTAAGGAATAATTGAGCTGGAGCTCGATAGGATGGACCAAATACTCTATCTCTGGTTCAAGTGACAAGTCCAATTATACCATCTTTCTCAAGACCACAAAATATGACTCTCACGGCACTCTTTAGTGCCAGTATATGATCATAAACCTGTATCATAAAACACAAATGACACAGCTGTGTCATCTGTGCAGCCACTGAGCTTACCATCTTGAAACTGCCTGAGGAAGGCGGAAGCTGAAAGGTTGTAGTGGAAATGTATATATATATACTAGCAGCCCGTCCCAAAGTTGTCCGGGTACGAAAAAGAATGTCTTAAATGGTTAGACTAGGCAAGGCAAAGTTTTTTTAAAAGTTCATGGCATAGTAAATTTATTATTTCATGCGACTTGCCTGTGCAGCTGCTCAGAACCCCTCTTTCTGTTGCGCGGAAGGTGAGCGTGTGCTCTGCGGTTTGTTGTCCTTTCCGCAGAATGCGAACGTGTGTGTCCGCTCCTGCCGACGCCCCTGATCAGTCCTGGCATGCACACTGAGGGCGTGTGCCTTAGTAGGTTCACGCACTCCCCAAAGACTTGCTTAGACTTGCTTAGACTCCCCACATAGCGTCACTGCCAAACGCCACAACTCCAAGGACGCTATTCCCCCTCTCCGCAATGCTTTGGGTGTCTCTGAAGGCACACGCCCACAACAATGCTCAACGACACGCCCACTTCAAGACGTGTCCAAACGCTTTTCTCACACAGAACGCTTTTCGCAAGCATTGCTTTACAGCAGAACGCCCACGCCCACAACGGACTACTTTGTCCCAAAACGGTCTTTTTCACTTGTAATGTATATATTGGGCTGGTGTATAGCCTATGTTCATCTGCTTATACTCACCTTTCCAATGCTCTATTGTGTGTTCTGATTGGCGCTGTCGTTCCGGAGCTTACCCACCTCAAAGGTTTGGGCTCTCTCTTTATTATATTAGTATGGATATATCCTGAACAATTTGTTGTGAACAGCCGCTCAATCTCCTCCCGACGCCAGTGCCTGCAGCAGTCACAACGCTAAATGTATTTCCCACGAGGAAGTTTCCTCCAAGAATTCTCAAATAACTTCCAGCGGCACACCACAGGATGAGCACAATATAAATGTATTGTGTCACAAACCAAACCGAACGACGCATTTCAGCGAAGCCTTTGTCAAGTTAATGACCTTTGTCCAACTGCCCATAAAAATAGGGGTCAGTGTTCATAGACAGTGAAGAAACATTTAGCAACAATTGCAATGAATATCGCAGTGAATATCACAATACGATCACACAATATTACAAATTGCACTATATAAATACATTTGAATCAGAGTTGATATAAAAATTAAATTCAAAATAAAGGCAAAACAAACAGGAATGCTTCTTTGACCTAAATATTAGCAGAAGACGCACGTAATTAATGAGCATTCTATGCCAGCGGTAATGTACCAAAATATGTGTTATATGCATATTCTACCAGGCATGCAAATAGAAATCACATTTTTACGAATCTCATATCTTAACCAATTCATAAATCGGCTAATGCATCTTTTGTCATTAATACCTGTTTTACAATCTAATTTCTGAAATAAATTGGAAAATAATAACCGTAGAGGATATAATTCATATCCAATCCTTTTGTACCGACCGAGGCTTGGTCATAAATACCAATAAAACAAAGTACCTCGTCCTTAATCCCCCTAAACAGAAAGTGCGCCCCCCTACTTTAAACACCGAATCCCTGGAAAGGGTGAAAGAATTTGATTATTTAGGGATACGCATTTCTGACAAAATGGATTGGACTCCCCATCTAGATAAGATGCTGCTGAATCATAAAAGGATCACAGGTGCCCTATTAAGGGAGCAACGTTCCAGTTCGTTCAAACCAATAGGAACAGTCCTAGAGATCTATGCCGCCAAAGGTGTCAGCTCTGCGCTTTATGGAGCTGAACTTTGGGGCTTCGCATCTTCTCAAACACTGCAAAAATCTGAGAATAAATTCTGTAGGCAAATAATGTCCCTCCCTCAAAGTACCCCCCTTTTGCCCTTATTTATGGACCTCGGCTGTACTCAGATCGGCGAAATTGCGAAATTTCGCCCTCTCCTATTATGGGCCCGCATCTGGCGGGTAGAGGAACTTAGTGCCTATGCGAGAGGTTTGGAAGAAATAATGGAGTCACCACACTGGGCCAGAGTCAAATGGTTAACTGATATGAAAAATCTATTGTCAAATTTGGGCCTATCAGACTCTTGGTCCAGCAGAACCTCTCCTCCAAAACAAGTTCTTAAAAACCTCTTTCGGGATTGGGTTTGCTCCCAAAGGTATTCCAGCCCATCCATTGGCAGACTCACAGAGGATTTTTTGATGTTTAAAGACTGTCCCAGGCGAGAACCCTATCTAGACACAATCGGGAAACCCTTTGCCCGGTCTTTGTATTTTAAATTCAGAACGGGTACTCTTCCACTGAATACTTTTACCAAAACATGGAAATCCTGTACAGACCAAACTGACCTGTGTCCATCTTGTTCAGCCCACCCAGAGACATTAGCTCATTTTTTATTTGTCTGCAAGGAATATGCCAATCCAAGAAGGGTGTGGCTGAAGAACTTGTGTCGGCAACTTGGAACTAGGAGCCATGCTGAGGCAACCAGGATACTTGTTTCGGATAGTTATGTACCCTATGCTTGTGCCCTAGCAAAATTTTTATTTTGGGCTTGGGCTATTCGAGCCAGAAAGCTTAAATACTCTGTTTAATTTTTTCTTAAACAATATTTATTCTAGTAAATGCTGTACTTCTTGTTATCAACTGGATATGTATCATTAATTTTATCATTACTTTTAAACTGCTTTTATGATAATGACATTTTATCGAAATAAAGCTTTTTGACTTGACTTGACTTGATAATTCATATCTGCTCAATCAGTGCCAATCGCTTCCTATGCGCTTTACATAAAAAGGGGTAATGTATCCCTATACATCAATTTCAGGTCACAAATGTTGTCATCATAATTGCTAATGCATGTTCAATTAAATTCCTGGCTAGTTTCATGAACAGGTAATACATATTAGCGTGGCTCTGTTTTTTTGTTTCTATATACGATGATCATGATTGTATGTTCGACTGTGTGAATCAATTGAATTCCATTCCTTAACGTTTTTTTATATTCTACTACCGACTATATCACAGGGGGGATTTTAGTGATGGGTTGATTTAATATTATTTTTTCATAATAGTAAGACTCACTTCGCTAAGCCTAGTAATGTGTGGAGGACCAAAAGCAGCCTGCAAATTCCAGATATATATTATTATTTTAAAGCTTTCGCTTCCTCCAACCCACCTTAGTCGACAGTATCACAGACATCCCCCCGTGTTAAAAAAGTGATGAAATGAAAACAGCGATGCTGATCAACATTACAGGAGACAAGGAAGGACAATGGTTCCCATCAATATCATTTGTAGCCTATGTGTGTGGCCAATTCCTACCCATAGTTCATACCATTATGCATTTTTGTTTTCAGCTCTATGATGTATTTAGATTCAGTGACTCGTAGCAGTTTTTCTCGATCACCACCTCTAGGGTGTGGCAGAATTCTGTCAATGTCAAAAAATGTGCTTAAATTGACTTTGCTATGATGTTTTTCTTGGAAATGTCTTGCGACAGGATAATCACAATCCACATTGGTTACTGCCCTCTTATGTTGCAATATGCGAGTTCTAAGCTGTAATTTCATACTGCCGACGTAGTTTAACCCACATGTGCTCTCTAGGACATACACTGTATAATCACTTGACAAAAGCTTCGCCAAAACGTGCCATTCTGTTTGGTTTGTGACAGTACTGTGGGGGGCGGCTGGGAGTCATTTGAGAATTCTTGGAGGAAACTTCCTAGCTGGAAATACATATATATATATTTATATATATATTCAGGAACCCAAGAACTCTCCAAACGTCTTCACGACAAGAAGAGAGTAACGGACACCAACAGGTA
Organism: Lissotriton helveticus; assembly: GCF_964261635.1. NCBI lineage: Eukaryota > Metazoa > Chordata > Amphibia > Caudata > Salamandridae > Lissotriton > Lissotriton helveticus. The sequence continues at coordinate 493,386,106 of NC_136063.1, forward strand.
GAATTTCAGATTTTATTCTTCACACTTCTACGTTTTCTGATACATTTCGAGCAACAAGTGCCCTTGATCACATTACCTACTGGCGGTCGCCAGTAGGTATATATAGTTAGGATTTTTTCTCTATGGGATTTTTGAAAATTCTATGTCTAATAACTTTGGCGTTTGTGGACGGAATTGGCTGACATTTTCAGGAAAATGGAACATTTTGTTTCTGAGCAGCCCCTGAAAATTTGGGGGGGGTTCGTCCAGGGGGGGCCGAGAAAAAAGGGGGGTCCCAAAACGTGTTTTTAACATTGAGTTTTCCATAGGGCGGTTGGCCTCACTTTTAGCCCGAACGGCTGAATGGATTTGCACGAAACTTGGCAAAATTGTAGGGACTGGTAGCCCGATGTGCCTTTGCTAGGTCTCAATATATGTGCTCCAGTGGATTTTGAGAAATTAACGTTCAAAAAAAGATATATATCTGTAACAGCGGACCAGGCAGCGCTCCGGTTCGCGGACTTTACGCGTTACGGAGCTTTGTGAAGCGAAGCTGATTGGTTCTCCGGCGTCTGTAAACATTCCAAACAGTCCGTAGCGGCCGCCATCTTGTCTCTCGGTAGGATCGAGAGACAAGAGGAGGCCAAAGCGAAGGGGCAAATGACCATAAGGGGGCATAGTAGATCCTCCCTGACCCTCTAGGTTTGATGTGGAGGTTTTAAAAGGGCCCCGCGGGGCAAAAAAAATAATAATAATAATAATCGAACGGCTGAATGGATTTGCACGAAACTTGGCAAAATTGTAGGTACTGGTAGCCCGATGTGCCTTTGCTAGGTCTCAATATATGTGCTCCAGTGGATTTTGAGAAATTAACGTTCAAAAAAAGATATATATCTGTAACAGCGCTCCGCTTCGCGTACTTTTCGCGTAACGGAGCTTTGCGAAGCTGATTGGTTCTCCGGCGTCTGTAAACATTCCAAACAGTCCGTAGCGGCCGCCATCTTGTCTCTCGGTAGGATCGAGAGACAAGAGGAGGCCAAAGCGAAGGGGCAAATGACCATAAGGGGGCATAGTAGATCCTCCCTGACCCCCTAGGTTTGATGTGGAGGTTTTAAAAGGGCCCCGCGGGGCAAAAAAAAAATAATAATAATAATCGAACGGCTGAATGGATTTGCACAAAACTTGGCAAAATTGTAGGGACTGGTAGCTCGATGTGCCTTTGCTAGGTCTCAATATATGTGCTTCAGTGGATTTTGAGAAATTAACGTTCAAAAAAAGATATATATCTGTAACAGCGCTCCGCTTCGCGGAGATAAAATTATCTCTGTATTACCTAGCTGTTGCTAACACCAGTTAGCGACCGCTAGTAGGAGATAGCGACCATCTTGGGCCCCACTTTGCATGTCAGTGATATTTATCACTAATGACATGCAAAGTGGGCATGCCAAGATGTTAGCGACTTGAAACAGTCGCTAACATCGCTATCTCCTATTACCAACTTTTGGAGATATTCGCGCTAAGCGCGAATATCTCCAAAAGCTACCACCTGCCCTGAGCAGTTCTTAACCATGTTATCCAATGGGAGGTGGATAACATGGCTAAGAGCATTAGCTCGGTAATGCATGAATATCGCTGAGTTTTCAGCGATATTAATGCATTGCGGTCGTTTTTTATGGCATTTGCGATAAACCTTGATAATAGCAAGGTTTATCTGCGATAATTTCTGACGATGCTTAGCGGTAAAAAATTCGTTGCTAAGCATCGTTAGGGATAAATATCGCTTAACTTTGGTAATATGCCCCAACGTCTGTTAACGTTCGATTCGAAGGAAATCAGGAAGTGTTGAAAAACATTGTCTGCGCCATCTTGCCTTTTTTCAAATGCCACACTTTTGTCGTGCACGGCAGTCATTTTAGATGCCTTGACCAGACCCACTCGCTGCACGCTGTCGATCCTTAGCATGGCTCCCCACCCTCGCAAGCATCTCCCCCAGGCACTGGTCACCCCCGCTCTCTGTCTTATGCATGGGTAATAAACCTCCCCCCATCTGCGCTGCTCTTCCCTGAGAATCACACCCTGTGCCCGCCCGACACCTCCCTTTCGCCCTATTCACTACCGCACCCTCTGACACTCCTTTTCCTCTGTGTCCGATTGTCCAGGCCGGTCCTAGGCTATCAGCTAGCCCTGCAGATGTAGTTTATGGCCCCAGCTGTAAAGAATCACCCCTCTTCAAATGAGTTATAGTAGATCAAGGCCCACACTCGATGAGATCCGTCACAGCACACGCGTTCCTACTATCTGAAAAACATCCTGTATTGTGATTGGGGAGGGGACCGAGCCTGAAGCGGAAGATTCCAGGGATGACTCTTTGTACATCAAAGTTTTTACAATTATGTGTCACATTAAAAATATATAGCACTCCAACAAAGTAGTAAGATTATAAAACTTTAATAACTTATAAATATATACAACAAAACAAAAACAGTAAAAACATATAAACATTTTTAGGGAAAAACAACGAAGTAGCGGTCGGCTGTGCGAATAGTCCCAACGCAGCACAACGTCCAGATTTCTGGACGGCACCCAGGTGATGTTGCCTGGGTGCCGCACTGATTTCGGCATCCGGCGTGGGGCGTCGCGGGGGGTGGGTCATCAGTAGCAAACTGTTGTGCGAATAGTTCCAAGGCAGCAGAACGATGGCACCAAGGTGATGTCCAGTAAGTTGCCGCACTGGTTTTGGTATCCTACAATGCTGCTCCGAATAACGGCGTGGGGCGCCCCGGGGGGGGGGGGGGGGGAGGCGGCGTGAACGGGCCTCTCCAGGTGGAGTCTCGTCTGTTGTAGTGGGGCGCCCCTTTACCGTTTCAGTTGCCATTCCGTCCGCTTTTGGTCCACTGTGTCAAAAGCCGCAATTCAGCTGAGTTGCGCCCACTCTTGCGGTGCAGCGATAGGCGGCTGCCACAGGACTCTCAAAATGGCGGCAGGCTCTTTTCTTTTTGGGCCTGGTCCACTGAAATGGCCCTGTGACACCTTGGAAATCGGACGACTGTCTGCTAGGTCTTGGACCCCATTCTCGAAAGCGTCCCCTCCGCCTTGAGGATTCAACAAAAGTTTTGGGGGCCCCCGACTCCTGCAGGCTTCTGGTGGGGAGCGGCTGCCATGATTGCTCGCGGAATGACCACGACGGAGCCACGAGATGGTGGTGCTTTCATGCTGACGCCAGCTTCAGTCTGAAACATCCAGAAACAAGGTGGGGCTTTCATCGTTTGGGAAAAAAAAAAGTTTTCATCCAATGAAAAGTGTTATTTTTAGGTCATATGATCAAGCCTTCCATCATTAGGAAACCAAAAGTAAAATGAACCAATGAAAAGTTTTATAAACAAGTCACATGACCTGTTATGCGGCATAGGGTATAAAATGCGGAGAAAATACGTTGGCACGTGAGGCGGCGTCAGTAGCGGACCGATGTGCGAATAGGCCGAAGGCAACACAACGCGCCAAGATCCGGATGGCACCGAGGTGGTGTCCAGCAAGTTGCAGCACTGGTGTGGCCATCCTACAATGCTGAAAGTCGACGTGGGGCGCCCCGTTGGCCTGTGAGTTCGCGTCAGTAGCGGACCGATGTGCGAATAGGCCGAAGGCAGCACAACGCGCCAAGATCCGGATGGCACCGAGGTGGTGTCTAGTAAGTTGCCGCACTGGTGTGGCCATCCTACAATGTTGAAAGTCGGCGTGGGGCGCCCCGTTGGCCTGTGAGATGGCGTCAGTAGCGGACCGATGTGCGATTGGGGCCAAAGGCAGCGCAACAATATTTTCGGAATAGAAGACACCACAAGGCGCTGAGATGCCAACATCCGGATGGCACCGAGGTGGTGTCTAGCAAGTTGTGGCACTGGTGTGGCCATCCTACAATGGTAAAAGTCGGCGTGGGGCGCCCTGTTGGCCTGTGAGATGGTGTCAGTAGCGGACCGATGTGCGAATGGGGCCAAAGGCAGCGCAACAATATTTTCTGACTAGAAGACACCACAAGGCGCTGAGATGCCAAGATCCGGATGGCACCGAGGTGATGTCTAGCAAGTTGCTGTACTGGTGTGGCCATCCTACAATGCTGAAACTCGGCGTGGGGCGCCCCATTAGCCTGTGAGATGGCGTCAGTAGCGGACCGATGTGCGAATGGGGCCAAAGGCAGCGCAACAATATTTTCTGAATAGAAGACACCACAAGGCGCTGAGATGCCAAGATCCGGATGGCACCGAGGTGGTGTCTAGTAAGGTGCACTGGTGTGGCCATCCTACAATGCTGAAAGTCGGCGTGGGGCGCCCCGTTGGCCTGTGAGATGGCGGCAGTAGCGGACCGATGTGCGAATGGGGGCAAAGGCAGCGCAACAATATTTTTGGAATAGAAGACACCACAAGGCGCTGAGATTCGGTTAGCACCGAGGTGGTGTCTAGCAAGCTATGCAGCTGAGTTGCGTGCGCACTTGCGGCGAATAGGTCGAAGGCAGCACAACAATGTTTTCTGAATAGAAGACACCACAAGGCGCTGAGATTCGGTTACCACCGAGGTGGTGTCTAGCAAGTTGCTGCACTGGTGTGGCCATCCTACAATACTGCTCCGAATAACGGCGTGGGGTGCCCAAAGGGGGGGGGGAGGCGGCGTGAACGGGCCTTCCTAGGTGGAGGCTCGTCTGCTGTAGTGGGGCGCCCCTTTACCGTTTCAGTTGCCATTCAGCTGAGTTTTGGCCGCTCTTGATGCAACAGCGACAGGCGGCTGCAACAGGACTCTCAAAATGGCGGCCTGTTCTTTGGATTTGGGCCTGGTCCACTAAAATGGCCCTGGGACACCTTAGAACTCGGACGCTCGATTTTTTTTTCCTTTCCTCTACATGCAAAAAAAGGTAAATGCCTGGTACGTTATACGCTTCATCTGCCACGATGTACTCTCCAGAGGAACCGAAAAAATATATAGTTATGGTAACTAAACCATGCATCGTCATATGGAGAGGTGGCACCAATTAATTATAGTGCTGCATAAAAGAGAGATTTGGAGGAGAACCCCCGACCTGCCAGTACATTCATCAAAGAAGTGGCACTGACAGCATCAGAGGCAAGGGAAACGGTCCCAAATATTTAGAGGAACTTTGCAAAGATTAAAATGACATGTTTAGATTGTGGCAAATTAATTTCATGTGGACAGATGAGTGTTACTCTATAAATACAGCATATGAACATCATCATAGTCGATGGTTGGTAGAGACATTTTGACTATATCCTGGACCTGCCCGTCCTCGCCCAAAATGGCGCCGGAATAAATGGGACTCGTAACTCCTTGTTGTGTACTGGTTGCAGAACCTTGAAATCACGAGATACGTATGCAGTTTTGAAGCACATGGCGGGCGGGGACGAGAATTGATTGAGTATTTCGACATCCCTATTGATATTAAGTTCTGATGTGTTATTGATTACTGTACTATTGAAAGTTCGAATTAACGTCACGCATGGTACTTGCCCGTAAATGTATATCTAGATAATTTTATTGTAACTGGCCCTGTCGTATTTTAATTATAAAATGTACGTCCACCGATTCCGCAACTGTTAGACACCTTAGTTCTTGCAACCTAATGGCCCGCCCGTTACGTTCCTCTACAGTGTAAATGTCTACTCATCATATACGATTACAGTTTGCTCCGTGGCCGGCCCACGTGGTTATAGGCTCGTATTTGTATAATGAAATTTTCACAATAAAGGTTTTTAAAAGAAAACATGGTAGTAGTATATACATTGGTAAAGTTTTTATTTATTTATTTATTTATTTAGAGTTTTGTATAGCGCGAACAAGACCCGTGGGTATCAGAGCGCTTAACATCGAGGCAGGTTATACATTTCCAATTCGGTATCGATATACAACAGATAAATAAGAGATAACAGAGACTATGGCTATATAGAGTGTCTAACTATATATCTTCCAAACACATGTGCAAATGGTAAAAAGAAGTGATAGAGACAATGATCAGTCGATAAGTTGAGGTAGAGGTTATATAGATTATATAGTTTGGCGGATACCGCCGAGGCTTGTGTGTGGCGTCAGTCTCATGTCAGCGATAGTGTTCATGTGGAGGCCACCCTTCCGTTAATGAAATAGTTCATACCAGCGATCAATCGGCTTCCCTATGCAAGGTATTTACTCATCATTAGGCTTTTCATTTCACGTTTAAATTGTACAATATTTTGAATCTTCCTAATGCTAGGGGGGAGTGAGTTCCAGACTCTGGGGGCAGCTCCAGAGAATGCTCGGTCATAAGTCTTTTTCTTTCGGAAGAAGGCTGGTCTCAGCAGCAGCTCCTTGGCGCTTCTCCCTGGTCTGTTTCCTCCCGATAGCTTAATTTTCTTGGCTAGGTATCCTGGGGTGTTATGGTGCACCGCTTTGTGAGTAATACAAGCTATCTTCATTTGAACTCTAGCCTCAAAAGGTAGCCAGTTTAGTGCTTTCAGGTGAGGCGATATATGATCAAATTTCCTAGATCCAGTGATGAGTCTTGCCGCAGCGTTGAGACAGGCTTTTAGAGGTGCTGTGGAAGTTTTGGGTAGGCCAGTTAAGGTAGAGCATCCATATTCTATCCTGGATATTACTAGGGATTGTACAGCTAGTTTTAGATCTGCTTCTGAGATGAAAGGTTTTAGTTTTCTTAGGTAGTTCAAATGGAAGCGGGCACTTTTTGCCATTGAATTAATGTGGGCTTTCATGTCGAGTTTCTCATCTAATGTGATTCCTAGTGATTTGGCAGAGTTGACTATGGTAGGTGTGCAGTTTAGCGCAGTCACCAATTTGGTCCATTCCTTTATTTCTGGGTGGATCCTTGGAGGTGAGATTAGCAAGAATTCGGTTTTCTGGGCATTTAATTTCAGATGATTGGAAGTTAACCATTGTACCGTCATCCTTAGTGTTTCATTGAGTAGATCTATGTCTTCAAGGGAGGCGATCTTTAGGTATATTTGCGTGTCATCTGCATACATGTGGTAGGATATCTTTGAATTCCGAAGAATGTCTGTGAGGGGTTCGACATATAGGTTGAATAGATCTGGGGATAGTGTTGAGCCTTGCGGGACCCCAATTGCGTTGGGACATGGGGCAGAGATTGCTTGGTTAACCATGAATCGTTGAGATCTGTTACTTAGGAAGGAGTTGAACCAGCTCAGGACGTTTCCGGATAATCCCATCCTGTCCTGTAGCCTGATCAGAAGTGCCTCATGATTTACCGTGTCGAACGCAGAAGACAGGTCAAGGAGAATCAATAGGCAAGCTTGATTTTTGTCTAGGGCTTGTAGTGCGTCATCAGCAATGTGCAGGATCGCTGTTTCTGTGCTGTGTCCTGTTCTGAATCCTGATTGGCATTCGTCTAGTAGGGAGAACTTAGTGATGTGTTGCTTCAATTGGTTCTGCACGCATTTCTCAATTAGTTTGGCCAGTAGAGGGATGTTAGTTACTGGTCTATAGTTATTGGGATCTGATGCATTCGCTGTCGGTTTTTTGATTATTGGAACTACTTGTCCTGTTTTTAGGCAATCAGGGAGGATCCCTTGTGTAAGTGAAGCGTTTATTATTTTGGTCCAGATTGGAACCACAATTTGACTTATTTCTCTTACACATTTTGCAGGCAAAGGGTCATGATAGTGGTTATTCGGTCTGATTTCGGACAGCGTTTTGGCGATCTTGTCGTGTTCATATAGTTCAAATGTGTCCCAGTTTGCTCTATTTTTTGACTCACTTTTTGCCTTATTCTCTGTTATCATGCCGGTCTCGCTCGTCAGTCGAGGTTGGGTCGGGAGGATACTTGCGGCCATTGCGAGCTCTACCTCTAGCGCTTTGGACTTCTCTAAGAAAAATGTAGAGAATTCCTCGCAGCTTAGTGGAGATTTTGCGTTTTCTTGAGTCGATTTGGCTTGTTTATCGGATTGCTGCTTTAGGATCTCGAAGAGTTTTCTTGGCCTGTTTTTGGCATTGTCAAGTTCTGCTCTTATAAATTCTTTTTTGGAATTGATTACCTTTTTATTATAATCCTTTCTGATTTTTCTGAGGGCTTTCAGCTCTGGTGATGAAGGGTGTTGTCTCCATTTTCTTTCGGCAGTTCTCAACTTGCGCCTGTCTTCATTCAGAGACCCACTGAACCACGGATTCTTTGGCTTATCTGTAGTCCTTTTCAATTTTAGTGGCATAGTTTCATTGACTATATTTCCAATTGAGGTTAAGTAGTGATCAGTCAGTTCATTTACATTTTGCAAGTCACTGGGTGGCTTGAGGCCTCTCTCGCATCTTTCAGCCAATAGCTCAATGTTCGCTTCTCTTGTATCTCGGATCAATTTTTTGGTCCTGTGGGGTTGCACAGACCTACCCTTTTTCACTGAGGGAATCACGAAAGTTATGGCGTGGTGGTCCGACCAATCACAAGGGTCTATAGCACGGATTGATGACTCTTTGTTTCTTGAAATAATCCAATCTAAGGTCGCTCCTTGCACGTGGGTAGGTTGGGTGCATGCTTGTGTGAGGTTTAGTTCGGAGAGGAACTCTTTAACCAAATTGACCAGTTTGTCCTTGCCGTCATCCCAGTGTAAATTAAAATCTCCTAGGAATATGTTGTTGACTTCTGGATTGGAATTGGCCGTTATGATCTCTATTAGTTCCTCTGTGAACTTGGCGTTCTCTCCTGGTGGGTGGTAAAATGCATGCAAGTTGCATTTTTGATTGTTTGAAGATTTTATATTCAGACCCAGATATTCACATGATTCTAAGGGGTCGGCTTGTATCAAGTTGACGTCTATCTCTGATCGGTGAATGCATGCTATACCTCCTCCTATTTTTCTTAGCCTATCTAATCTCACAATGTTATAATGAGGTGGTACTAGGAGATCAATAGCAGGAGCGGATGATTCCTTTAGCCATGTTTCCGTAAGTATTGCCAGGTCGATTTCCTTACTGATGATGAGGGCTGCTATATCTGATGCATGTTTAGTTGCTGAACGACAGTTGAGTAGAAGGCATTTCAGTGGTTTATCCGAGTTAAGGGGTTTCCCAGCTTCGGGTTCAGTTGCTGTTAACTGGATATGTTGTAGATTGAGGTGGATTGCTTTCCTGTCATTCTTTCTGGAAGTTCTATTGGAATCAATTGGTACGGTTTTAATTTTCTCCTCCCTTTCCCTGGCTGGTCGATCATAGGTTCGGAGTAAGGCCAATGTTTCTTCATTTGATGAGGGGTTTATCCTGTCTGGTCTGTTGAGCCTATTTTTATGTGACAAAGCCATCTCGTCATTCTTTTTTTGTGCGGAGAGTACTAGATCCTGGATATGCGAAACCTTAGAGTGCGTGCTTACCGTCAGCTCCCACATCATTTCGATTGCATGCGAGATTTTCCTCGAGCCTTGTGCCAAGTTGCCTACTATTTTCTGAAGCTCCTTAATTTCTTTCTGATTTCGGGATGATTTCTTGGTGTGGATAGATCTGCCAGTTCGGGTAGTGTATTTTGTTCTTCTCCGAGACTGATCAGTTCTCATTCTCACAGTTCCATCATTAGTATCTTCGGTATGGTTGTTGTTCTCGCTTCTATTTGAGGTGTCCTGCGAGTTATCTATGTTGAGTGGTCTAAGTAATAACTTTGTGGGTGGGGATAAATTCGGCTCTGATATCGGATTTGAGCGGGGTAACGAGTCCTGTAGTGACTCGCTCGGAGCTGAGGTGTCTTCATCAGGCAGATTTACACCACCTGGTGGCGTCATCATCTCTTCTCTTTGGACCTGGCCCTGCTCTTCGTTTGTCCGCTTGGAAGGCCTCTGTGTTCTTTCTGTATTATTCTCGTGAGTTGCATTTACACTTTCAGTTATATCTCTAAAGCTGGAAGTTTGAGTATTGTGGTCCCCGGGTCGGTTGACGTCTCTAGTTGAATTATCACTATTGTCACATGTGACTTCACGTGGGGTCAAAGGTAGTTGGTATCTTGGTTTCTCCAGCGTTACTTTTATTGTTAGGAAAATCTTTTCGAATTCCTCAAGGTCCCTATTGGCAGCTTGTATCAGCACTATTCCCGTTTTGTATAAAGTGATGCATAGATCAGCATTGCAGCTTCTTGATTGAGTGGTCATTATTTTTGTGCCATGTGGGATGTTTTTCATACTTCTTATGATCAGCATTTCTGTAATGGCATTACGCCATTTCGCTGTTTTATTTGTGTGGAAAATCAAGTCATTCGTTATGGTGCCTTTGACTATATCGAAGTATGGGTCGGCGAACAGTGTGTCCGGGTTTTTTCTCAATGTGTTGTGTTTAAACTTTTTGGCAGCATTAATAATAGTCACTGTTTTAGAATCATTAAAAGGCAAGTGAAATAAAGCAGACCAATCACATGAAGGGTAAAAGGTATAATACGCAGGAACGCAGTAAAGATAAATGGTCAAGGGCTGTTGTGTTTTCTACTCCTGCAACATAAAGTGATCGATAAGAATCTCATATTCAGGCGTATCGGCGACTAAGACAGCAGGTCGACCCTCTTTTGCTCAACGGCTCCGTCATGGGACGAAGAAACGCCCTTTTTCTCGAAAAAAGAATATATTTTACTTGCAGGACAGTTGTAAATTTTCCGGGAAAGTGAATTAGCCTGGAACATTATAACATATATTTAAGAAAAAATAATGTTCGGAAGTAATAAAGCGTAATTTTTAGGTCATATGACCAAGCCTTTCATCATTAGAATAAGAAAAGTAAAATGAACCAATGAAAAGTTTTATTAACAAGTCACATGACCTGTTATGCTTACGTTACGCGCTGCGCGTCGCGCCCCGGATGACTTCCGGATGCGCTAACGCGGCGCGTCATATGACGCATTACGCGACAACGCAGGTCCAGAATATAGTTAAAATGTCTCCACCAACCAGCGGTCGGAACACAACCCCTTTCAGCAGGCTAAATAGTTCTGTTAAATGACAACAGAAGGGACAGGCAACAAGAACCATCAGTCAAAGAGGGGAGGGCTAGTTCTTCTCTACCGGGTTACATTGGGGCGCTACCGGAACTGATCGAATTGGTAGTCTACAGTGTTTCTGGATGTTTCAGACTGAAGCTGGCGTTAGCATGAGAGCACCACCATTTCGTAGCTCCGTCGTGGCCATTCCGCGAGCAATCATGGCAACCGCTCTTTATCGTTATTTTGGGCGGGGTGGGTGGCGGAGCCGAGCTGTATTGCAGCCATCATGGTGTGGAGTTCAGTTCATCTCACTAGTTTCGTATTTGTCATGAGGGGTTGTTCTTAATGTTTCTATTTTAGCGAGGTCAAAAAGAGATCCCATTAGTGGCCTACTGATTTTGCTCGATTCCTTTTGTTTTTTTACACGATTTTTCGTTATCTGCAAAGACTAAACAGAGTATTGCGACTCTGTGTTTGTTTGTAAATAGAGAATGAACCAAAGAGAACCAATTCTAAAACAGTAAATGCTTGGATAACAATCAATCAAATGGAGAGAGAAGCAGGCACGACGTATTACAACGGGGGCAAAGGCCTGCGTTAACTACCTTTCACTATCTGCAAAGAGAGAGTACTCCTAATAGAAATGAGGGGGGGGGGCAGCATTCAAAGCAGATCAGTGTGCATTAACACGAAAATGTTTTTACTTACCACAAACTTGACAGCTTATGCTATTTGCTATTAAAAAACCATTGAAATTCACTGAAAAAACCATAGGTTATAGACCATATATAGTTAGGAATTAGCATTTACAAAACCTTGAAAATTCACTGAAAAAACCATAGGTTATAGACCATATATAGTTAGGAATTAGCATTTACAAAACCTTGAAAATTCACTGAAAAAACCATAGGTTATAGACCATATATCGTTAGGAATTAGCATTTAAAAAACCTTATTTTACCCACACAAAACCATTGAAATTCCATATATAGTTAGTTGCACTAACTATATATCGCGCACCCGCAATCCACTGCTGATGATGTCACATATTACATCATTCATGACATGGTCAGTGACATCACTGATGACATCACTGATGACATCTCAAATGACATCACTGATGACATCACTGATGACATCTCATTTGACATCAATGACCACATCACTGATGATATCATTCATGTGACAATACAATGCATCTCCTCACATTTTAATATAACCTCTGTTTCACCCAGTGTTAAATACAGAGTATAATTTTTGAAACCATTGACACACCAATACTAGTTACTACATACGCACTCACTGATTCCTACGTCTACACACACCTTCACTCATTCACCCATACAATCATTCATACTTACAATCACTCATCTTTACAACACTATCATATGCACTCATACACCTATACAGACACTCACAGTCTGCCACTCATCCATGGAGTTACTCACACACCTAGTCAGTCCTGTAAAGAATCAATGACACTTCCATTTTCTTGTCTATACAGTTAAACATAGAGCACCTTACATTTTCAAACATATACTAACACATACTTACCTTCTTATACAATCATTGATACAAGTACACATTGATCTGCACAGAGTCACACACCTCCCAGCCAGCCACACACACACTCAGTCTCCCATACAAATACTTGGGCAATCAATCAATAACCCATATAGTTACTCATATAGCTACTGATCAACACATGCAGCAGTTTACAGAACAACAGACATAATGATGCACAAATTAAGACAGTTTAGTCACTAACCCATGCACTCAGTGAGACACATTTAATCACTCACTCATACAGTCAGTCATGCACCTACTAAATCCTTCGTCCAGACACTTACACATCCACTCATTCTTCAATATGTAAGACATATTTAAACTGTACAGAAACAAAAAATCACTGGATGTTGTTATCAGTCATGTCATCAGTGATGTCATTTGAGATGTCATCAGTGATGTCACTGACCATGTCATGAATGATGTAATATGTGACATCATCAGCAGTGGATTGCGGGTGCGCGATATATAGTTAGTGCAACTAACTATATATGGAATTTCAATGGTTTTGTGTGGGTAAAATAAGGTTTTTTAAATGCTAATTCCTAACGATATATGGTCTATAACCTATGTTTTTTTCAGTGAATTTTCAAGGTTTTGTAAATGCTAATTCCTAACTATATATGGTCTATAACCTATGGTTTTTTCAGTGAATATATATATATATTATGTGGGCCTGATATGGAACATACAAACTAAGACTTTCTCCAACATGCATACGTTCATCCAAACCCTCTATAACCTTACTATACCTATTCATCACACCATATTATTAAATGGACACTAATATCCTATTCTTTTATAGTTACTTTCCCAGGTGGGCCTATACGCCGCTAAGGCCAATAGCTGCTGGGAGATAAGTCTTCACCCAGCATTCGACTTGTATTTAAATTGATAAAGTACTATAAAAAATAAGGAGAAAAGCACTGTAGTCTTAGTAATCTCTCCAACCCACTATACTCAGTTTGTTTTTATAATGACCCCTTGTGACTCTAGGGATTCATCCTTTAAGATAAAATAAGGTCTATACACTACTCTCCAAAGTTAATATGTGAGAAAAAGGGCCCAATATGATGGTCTGTAGAAATAGTTTGTATATTTCCTCACCTTTATATAGTTTGCTGCCAGAAAATAATGCTGTGCATGCGAGGGTACTTTTCCTTAATCCAAATTATCCAGGTGCTACGGAGTATGCCATTCTCCTAAACTCGATTCAGAAAAGGGGGTGGTGATGAACAGAGTGCCTGAATTAAGCAGACCACTCTTACCCAGTCCAAAGATCAGGGCTTGATCCATCACCGTTTTTTAGCTCACTGCACCATCCCAGCTCAGAACTTGGCTATATGCAAATTAGTCTGTTCCTGTCCCAGTGCATGATGGGAACAGGGCAAACCAAACTACCAAGCCAATTCTTGTACTGGGAAGGAAACAAGCTTCCGGGGACCGGTTTCTGCCATTTCAGGCGTCGTCGGCCCGGCTTGCTTGAATCCTGATGGTGCAATGAGCAAGGGACTCACATCTGAGTATACCCTTCCACGCTTATGGTGGACAAAATGATTCAGAAAAGGGGGTGGTGATGAACAGAGTGCCTGAATTAAGCAGACCACTCTTACCCAGTCCAAAGATCAGGGCTTGATCCATCACCGTTTTTTAGCTCACTGCACCATCCCAGCTCAGAACTTGGCTATATGCAAATTAGTCTGTTCCTGTCCCAGTGCATGATGGGAACAGGGCAAACCAAACTACCAAGCCAATTCTTGTACTGGGAAGGAAACAAGCTTCCGGGGACCGGTTTCTGCCATTTCAGGCGTCGTCGGCCCGGCTTGCTTGAATCCTGATGGTGCAATGAGCAAGGGACTCACATCTGAGTATACCCTTCCACGCTTATGGTGGACAAAATGATTCAGAAAAGGGGGTGGTGATGAACAGAGTGCCTGAATTAAGCAGACCACTCTTACCCAGTCCAAAGATCAGGGCTTGATCCATCACCGTTTTTTAGCTCACTGCACCATCCCAGCTCAGAACTTGGCTATATGCAAATTAGTCTGTTCCTGTCCCAGTGCATGATGGGAACAGGGCAAACCAAACTACCAAGCCAATTCTTGTACTGGGAAGGAAACAAGCTTCCGGGGACCGGTTTCTGCCATTTCAGGCGTCGTCGGCCCGGCTTGCTTGAATCCTGATGGTGCAATGAGCAAGGGACTCACATCTGAGTATACCCTTCCACGCTTATGGTGGACAAAATGATTCAGAAAAGGGGGTGGTGATGAACAGAGTGCCTGAATTAAGCAGACCACTCTTACCCAGTCCAAAGATCAGGGCTTGATCCATCACCGTTTTTTAGCTCACTGCACCATCCCAGCTCAGAACTTGGCTATATGCAAATTAGTCTGTTCCTGTCCCAGTGCATGATGGGAACAGGGCAAACCAAACTACCAAGCCAATTCTTGTACTGGGGAGGAAACAAGCTTCCGGGGACCGGTTTCTGCCATTTCAGGCGTCGTCGGCCCGGCTTGCTTGAATCCTGATGGTGCAATGAGCAAGGGACTCACATCTGAGTATACCCTTCCACGCTTATGGTGGACAAAATGATTCAGAAAAGGGGGTGGTGATGAACAGAGTGCCTGAATTAAGCAGACCACTCTTACCCAGTCCAAAGATCAGGGCTTGATCCATCACCGTTTTTTAGCTCACTGCACCATCCCAGCTCAGAACTTGGCTATATGCAAATTAGTCTGTTCCTGTCCCAGTGCATGATGGGAACAGGGCAAACCAAACTACCAAGCCAATTCTTGTACTGGGAAGGAAACAAGCTTCCGGGGACCGGTTTCTGCCATTTCAGGCGTCGTCGGCCCGGCTTGCTTGAATCCTGATGGTGCAATGAGCAAGGGACTCACATCTGAGTATACCCTTCCACGCTTATGGTGGACAAAAAGATTCAGAAAAGGGGGTGGTGATGAACAGAGTGCCTGAATTAAGCAGACCACTCTTACCCAGTCCAAAGATCAGGGCTTGATCCATCACCGTTTTTTAGCTCACTGCACCATCCCAGCTCAGAACTTGGCTATATGCAAATTAGTCTGTTCCTGTCCCAGTGCATGATGGGAACAGGGCAAACCAAACTACCAAGCCAATTCTTGTACTGGGAAGGAAACAAGCTTCCGGGGACCGGTTTCTGCCATTTCAGGCGTCGTCGGCCCGGCTTGCTTGAATCCTGATGGTGCAATGAGCAAGGGACTCACATCTGAGTATACCCTTCCACGCTTATGGTGGACAAAATGATTCAGAAAAGGGGGTGGTGATGAACAGAGTGCCTGAATTAAGCAGACCACTCTTACCCAGTCCAAAGATCAGGGCTTGATCCATCACCGTTTTTTAGCTCACTGCACCATCCCAGCTCAGAACTTGGCTATATGCAAATTAGTCTGTTCCTGTCCCAGTGCATGATGGGAACAGGGCAAACCAAACTACCAAGCCAATTCTTGTACTGGGAAGGAAACAAGCTTCCGGGGACCGGTTTCTGCCATTTCAGGCGTCGTCGGCCCGGCTTGCTTGAATCCTGATGGTGCAATGAGCAAGGGACTCACATCTGAGTATACCCTTCCACGCTTATGGTGGACAAAATGATTCAGAAAAGGGGGTGGTGATGAACAGAGTGCCTGAATTAAGCAGACCACTCTTACCCAGTCCAAAGATCAGGGCTTGATCCATCACCGTTTTTTAGCTCACTGCACCATCCCAGCTCAGAACTTGGCTATATGCAAATTAGTCTGTTCCTGTCCCAGTGCATGATGGGAACAGGGCAAACCAAACTACCAAGCCAATTCTTGTACTGGGAAGAAAACAAGCTTCCGGGGACCGGTTTCTGCCATTTCAGGCGTCGTCGGCCCGGCTTGCTTGAATCCTGATGGTGCAATGAGCAAGGGACTCACATCTGAGTATACCCTTCCACGCTTATGGTGGACAAAATGATTCAGAAAAGGGGGTGGTGATGAACAGAGTGCCTGAATTAAGCAGACCATTCTTACCCAGTCCAAAGATCAGGGCTTGATCCATCACCGTTTTTTAGCTCACTGCACCATCCCAGCTCAGAACTTGGCTATATGCAAATTAGTCTGTTCCTGTCCCAGTGCATGATGGGAACAGGGCAAACCAAACTACCAAGCCAATTCTTGTACTGGGAAGGAAACAAGCTTCCGGGGACCGGTTTCTGCCATTTCAGGCGTCGTCGGCCCGGCTTGCTTGAATCCTGATGGTGCAATGAGCAAGGGACTCCCATCTGAGTATACCCTTCCACGCTTATGGTGGACAAAATGATTCAGAAAAGGGGGTGGTGATGAACAGAGTGCCTGAATTAAGCAGACCACTCTTACCCAGTCCAAAGATCAGGGCTTGATCCATCACCGTTTTTTAGCTCACTGCACCATCCCAGCTCAGAACTTGGCTATATGCAAATTAGTCTGTTCCTGTCCCAGTGCATGATGGGAACAGGGCAAACCAAACTACCAAGCCAATTCTTGTACTGGGAAGGAAACAAGCTTCCGGGGACCGGTTTCTGCCATTTCAGGCGTCGTCGGCCCGGCTTGCTTGAATCCTGATGGTGCAATGAGCAAGGGACTCACATCTGAGTATACCCTTCCACGCTTATGGTGGACAAAATGATTCAGAAAAGGGGGTGGTGATGAACAGAGTGCCTGAATTAAGCAGACCACTCTTACCCAGTCCAAAGATCAGGGCTTGATCCATCACCGTTTTTTAGCTCACTGCACCATCCCAGCTCAGAACTTGGCTATATGCAAATTAGTCTGTTCCTGTCCCAGTGCATGATGGGAACAGGGCAAACCAAACTACCAAGCCAATTCTTGTACTGGGAAGGAAACAAGCTTCCGGGGACCGGTTTCTGCCATTTCAGGCGTCGTCGGCCCGGCTTGCTTGAATCCTGATGGTGCAATGAGCAAGGGACTCACATCTGAGTATACCCTTCCACGCTTATGGTGGACAAAATAAACTCAGCACGTTTGTGTGTTAATCTTCAAGGTATAGAGAAACCATATATCCCTTCAGTAAGGGCCATATGTAGGTAGCCCAATACCGGTCGGTAACGGACAAAATTACGGAATTTTGTCCGTTACCGACCGGTATTAGGCATTTGAGATGTAGGGGCCAAATTTAAGGATTCGGTAATTTACCGAATCGGTAATTTAAGGATTCGGTAAATTACCGAATCCGTAATGTAGGGAGCACTCAAGTGAGTGCATTTCTGAGTTAAGGATTCGGTATTTACCACCAACTAAAAGTTGGTGGTAAATATCGAAAACCACGATTCAGGGGTGCAACAGGCTGTCAATATGACACCCTGCCACCCTTGAATATGCACCCCCTATTACGGATTCGGTATTTACCAAATCGGTAATAGTGAATGGCTTCCCATTCATTCCTATGGGCATCCAGGCCCATAGGAATGAATGGGAATTACCGAATTGGTAAATACCGAATCGGTATTTACCGAATTTTACCGATTTAGTAAAATGTACCGAATCAATACCTACATACCATTTACCGATTCTGAAATACCGAATCGGTAAAATTTGGTATTTTAGAATCTGTAAATTTGGATTACCTACATATGGCCCTAAATGTTTTAGGTTAACATGTTCCCTCATGGAAAAATAAAGGAATCATACATACCCACCCAATTCTAAGGGTTCATCTTGTTGAAATGTAACTGTATCCAATAGATCGTCCCTTTACTTTTATGTTGAAATTTGTTTGATTCAAATGCTTGGACTCCCCCTTGAATCAATTGGGCCTGAAAAATATACGGGAGAGATAAAAGAGGGCGAAAACTAATGTAGGGAAACTCCTCCTTTCTAATAATGACAAGAACTTATGCTACTAGATTTAGGTAGCAATAGACTTCTGACAAGAAAAACATTATACCAGTGTATGCTGTTACCCCTAAACTCTATTATAAGCGGGGAGGAGCAGGTAGTCAAACTCAGGCAGCTCAACCAAATACACTGTCTTGGGACACTAGCACCTTACTAGAAAGCCTAGAGAAGCCAAAACCCGCGGCCAGTATCCACGGAGCATACCTTAAATTACGCCATCCAGCGCACCCTCATGTTACAGTACGTGCTTCCAGACGAGTTTTAAGGGATTATTCACAATAGCTACTTCTTTTACATTGCCACTTGCTACCAATTAACTCGTTTGAATTAGTCAAGCTACGTATACCATGCTCGTGCCGTCCGCTCCACCCTCCTTTGAGAACGAGGCCAAACTACATATCCCAACTTCTCCGGTAAAGCTAAGACCCGGAAATATTGGTATTGCTACTTAAAGAAGAGATGAGCCATATTTTAATGGCAGATACTATTCATATTGGCTCCTCATTGTTGGTATTGGAAAAACCCACTACTGTGCTCAAGCGATACTCTCTATATATATATATATATATCAAAGCTGCACTCGGAAAGGGTCACTAGCTGCTACCCCAGAAATTCACATTGGTAGAGGTAAAGAATAATAATCAGTTGGCTACAGAGCAATGTGACACACTAGACCAGTACCTTCATAAAGTAACATTTAGGGATAATCCCCTCATATAAGGCTGGGACCTACAAAGGATAACAAGGCTCCACAGCAGAAATGGGGACAATGCACACTATATTCTCAAATAGAATGAGAGGATTACATAATAAATGTCATCCAATCATCCTTTGAGTTCAGTCCCTTATTGATTGTGTCCAGTTTGCAAATGTACCATTGTTCATGCTTTTTTCTTTTATTGTCTAGATCTCCCCCTTGTCTATTAATTTTAATTATTTCTAAAATATACCTTCTGAACTCATTGCACTCATGGTTAAATTTAGAAAAATGCTCCATAAGAGGAGCATTTTCTTTTTTAGTCTTAAGTGATGACATATGTTCTAGTATTCTAAACCTCAATTCCCTGCTTGTTTCACCCATTTAGCCAAGGCCAGAGGGGCAGATCAGGAGATAAACTAAATTCTTACTGCAACAGTTGTTACGTGTGATCGCAGTCAGTGTGACATTATTGAATTTCAGTGATTTACTCACAATGCAGTTTTCACAAATAGAGCAGCCACCGCATTTGTGATTGTCTATTGCTTTCTTGCTATCCAATGTAGTCTGTGTATTCTCATCTTTGTTACTGTATGTATTGACCAGCACATTACAAATATTTTTGTTACGCCTAAAAGCAAACACAGGTTTTTCCAGCCGTTGTTCCAGTCCACCATTCAAAATTTTCCAATGCCTATTAATGACATTTTTGATCTGATTGCTTAAGTTAGAGAACTGGCTAAAACACTATTCTCTTGATCTTATTCTTGTTAGCTCTATTCCTATTCATATCAAGCATATGGTCTCAATCATAATATCTAGCACGCTTGAAAGAATGTTTGATTAGTTTCTTGGGATATCCCCTGTCTGCAAGTTTCTTCTTAAACACCTCTGCCTGGGCATAGAAATCCTTGACTGTAGAGCTATTTCTGCGTCACCCACAATGGTAAAGATGTAAGACTCTCCATGATCACAGGTAGATATCTAATACCTTTAGTGCTTCCGTTTCGTACACGGTGCCCCATACATTTGAGGTTTCCAATTTATAAGCATATATTTACAACAAGGGGTGGTGAGGGACAGAGTCTCTGAATTAAGCAGAATACTCTCACCCAGTCAAAAGATCAGGGCTAGATCCAACACCGTTTTTTAGCTCATTGCACCATCCCAGTTTCAGAACCTGGCTGTATGCAAATTAGTCTGTTCCTGTCCCAGTGCATGATGGGAACAGGGCAAACCAAACTACAAAAGCCAATTCTTACAATGGGAAGGAAACAAGCTTCCGGGGACCGGTTTCTGGCATTACAGCCGTCTTCGGCCCAGCTTGCTTGAATCCTGATGGTGCAATGAGCAAGGGACTCATGTCTGAGTATACCCTTCCACGCTTAGGGTGGACAAAAATATTTACAACAAGGGGTGGTGAGGGACAGAGTCTCTGAATTAAGCAGAATACTCTCACCCAGTCAAAAGATCAGGGCTAGATCCAACACCGTTTTTTAGCTCATTGCACCATCCCAGTTTCAGAACCTGGCTGTATGCAAATTAGTCTGTTCCTGGGCCAGGGACAGACTAATTTGCATACAGCCAGGTTCTGAAACTGGGATGGTGCAATGAGCTAAAAAACGGTGTTGGATCTAGCCCTGATCTCTTGACTGGGTGAGAGTACTCTGCTTAATTCAGAGACTCTGTCCATCACCACCCCTTGTTGTAAATATCCAATTTATAAGCGACATATGGGTCAAACAAATCTGACAAATGGCAACATCCTTGCAGGTAGTAGCATAGATATCACCTATATATGCCAGGACGTCCAAATATAACGTAGAGTGATACTTCCCTTTTCTGGACATCTTTGCTATTTCAAGATGGTAAGATATGACTCCTTCTTTTATGTCTATACTGATTGCTGCATTGATGTCCAACTCCTAAATGAATACGCCCCAAAGGTCTGTGATCTGAATCAGACACGTGCAGAATGAGTATAGGCATCAGCACATCATATCAAGTGATAAGCCATTACCTCATAACCCGTCATAATTGATGGTATCTACGGTATTCTATGGCAAATTATTAAAAATATATATATATATATATATAATAGTACTGTACCTATACCATAGCAGCCTTAATCAGTGCCTTTTTCTATGATTACAGTCACCTCAAAGTCCTG
Organism: Lissotriton helveticus; assembly: GCF_964261635.1. Lineage (NCBI taxonomy): Eukaryota > Metazoa > Chordata > Amphibia > Caudata > Salamandridae > Lissotriton > Lissotriton helveticus. The sequence continues at coordinate 493,407,357 of NC_136063.1, forward strand.
CCCTTTTGTGTATTTGACCGCCATTGGCGATATTACCACCATACCACAACTTAGCCTTATAAGTGAGATGCATTGTTTACCTCCTTCCTTCGGGAATCGACTATCAGCATCCCAAAGAAGAATCTGCGATTTTTATGGTTAGTTGGTGGTATATATTTGTGACCACATATTGGTTTTGTTACTTCACCACTTAGGGACTCCCTGGTTCCACATGCGAGGACTCTCTATCGATTTTCCCAAATGTGAGGTATATAAGGTGGGATGTAAGTCAGGCTAACATTCCCTGAAACACTTCTGAAATGAAGAGGTCACACAATTGATTTATTTTATTTTCTTATCTTTTCTGCACATCTATTTTTCGCATGGATTACCTTGGTGGTGGTTTCTATCGTTTAAATAAACGGTGGAGACGTATTCATTATAATAATAATGATGACAAAACGTTCGTATTGACGGGGCACACCTAGAGTGACGTTAAATTTTCTGTTTATAGATCCCCTACCACTCACCTTTATAGATTCTAAATAGTGTGGTCCTTATGAAGGTGGATGAAATTTATCATATCCATGTAAACGTGTGTTGACGTGGTTGCTGTGCAACCCAGTCCGGCAACACTATCACGGATAACCTATGAAGTGTTCTCTCTGTGATCCCCAACGGTGTATGCCAATTCTAGCTGTGTATGTGTGCAATGTGTGTTTGCTAGTACAGTGATGTGCGAGAGGTCAGGATGGTTGTGTGATCGATTTAGGGGATATACCATATGTTCCAATATACATGCATTTTTTACAAATCATGATGATGTAGTCAAACAAATGGGACAAGTATGTTCAAACTTAACAATTGTATATTTGCACTTATGAATGTTCTGAAGTTTCATTAATATACTTCTAACTTTTGTATAATCAGAGAATTTTAGAATAAAATTAATAATATTAGTCTTTTGCAGGTAATCAAGGTGAAATGTGTTAGTTTTCAAGCATGAGGGCAAGGTACTCAAGAGGATTTGGTGTTCCACAGGGTAGAGGTAGAGGTGTTCCGGCTGATCTGAATTTTGGTATGGATGTGGCGACTTTGAAGAAAATGACCACTGTCATTATTGGACCAAGATCAGGCATTGGAAGAGAGGGTGTAAGCTTAATCCTGATGTAGTAAATGGAAATGTACCAAAGCAGGGAGGAGACCAAATGGAAATGCAAAATGTGCCAGCTCTGCATATGCAAGTGCCAATGTAGAGGAGGCAGGTCCTCATGATGCAAGTTCCACAAGAACAGATGATCCCACAAAATATGGGAAAACCTATATTTGATTGGAACCAATTGCCCAAGGCAAAATTAAACGCCTTCCTGATTCAAAATTAGAACACCTTTCTACATTTGACAAATACAGTTTTGGCTCCTGAAATTCCTTGTGATGGTGCTTGAGGGGGGTGGTGGTCCACTCATAAAAGCTGGGGTGAATGGCCATCCTGAATCATTTCTGATTGGTACCAGAGCTACCAGAGCCACTGTTAGAACTGCTGACATATCGGATGTACAGCTCACAAGAAAGAAGATCCACATTGTAGGAGTTTTTATATCAGCAGATTACAAATCAAATTTTGGAGAAATTACTTGTAAAAACTGGTTCATTTAGTAGACTCAAAAGTATTGGACTTTACAGGGACAGATATCGGACTAATTGAAGGCGTTGAACCAGTCTGAGGGAGTATATCTGAGAACCAAACCATACAATTTGACACAAGAGACAGTTGCAAAGATAGCACCATTATTTGGGGACACACTGACCACCTGGATTTTGAGAGATTTTGTTGAGAGTTCAGGCAACTCTTCAATCGTGGGTTTATAGAAAACCAATGGCAAATATTGAGCAGGATCTCCCAAAAATAAATGACATTGTTGTTCCCTGTTGTCCTGTGGTACAGAAACCAGCCACTATACTTTTTCAGATCTTGACAAAATAATCTGAAGTCATTGCAGATGCCTTGCAAATCAATACCTGCACAGTACATTGATGACCTACTTGTGGCATCAGAGACACAAGAAGCTTGTAAACAGGATACAATTGTTCTCTTAAATCACCTGACTGAAAATGTACACAAGGCATCTCCAAGAAAGTTGTAATACTATCAACAAGAAGTTCAGTATCTGGGACACAACACTGAGAAAGGAGCAAGAAAGTTGTCACCAGAAAGAGTGGAAGCAATTCTTTAGACAAATCCACCTTGAATGCAGAGAGAAGTCAGACAGTTTTGGGGAATGGTTGGCTACTGTAGACAGTGGTTACTAAACATTTCCCTAGTGACTAAGCCTGTACGGAGGCTGCAACACAAAGATATGCCTGATCCGCTTCCTTAGGACAATGATTACTTGCAAGATTTCCTAGAGCTGAAAAAAGTCTCTGTAATTCCCGGCACTAGGTATGCCATATTACAGTAAGGTGTTTACTTTATTTTGCAGTGAGGGGAAGGGCTGCGCTCTCTCAATGCTTATTCGGATGCATGGAGATGCTCAAAATTCTGTGGCATATTTTTCGACAACCTTGGGCCTTGAACCTGTTACCGCAGAACTGCCCCTCTACCTTAAAGTGGTCAGTGCAGTGGTTGTTAGTTTTGAGAGGAGTGATAGCATAGTGATGGGACACCCTTTAATTGTAAGGGTCCCACACTCTGGGATAATTTTCTGACCCTAACAGAAACCGAATACATGACACACAATAGACGTACAAAGTACGAACAACAGACCCTAGATGCTGACAGCGTGACTTTAAAATGTTTCCAGCTTTTGAACCCTTCAAATTTGTTGTCCATAACTGACGATGTTTGTAATGAAGTTGAACATGACTGTCTAGATGTCGTGGATTGATGCATATAGCCAAGACCTGACACTTCATGCTTCATGGATTTATGCATATAGCCAAGACCTGAAGCTTCATGGCTTTGAAGTATTACCTCAGCCCAAGGTGCAGAATTAATTGCCCTTACAAGACCATGGCATGAATGTCCAAGTAAAGTGTCTATATTTACAAATAGTCAGTATGACTTTGCCATTGTCAATCGTTTTGGGCAGTTGTTGTCACAAAGAAGTTTCATGACCTCATTTGGCACTCCAAAAAGCAATGGCAAAAATGTGAGAAATCTTTTGGAAGCTATTCAATGGCCTGCTGATATTGCAGTGGTTACATGTGCAGCCGCAAAGTGGCAATGGTTACGTTGCAGTCAGAAACAGGTATGCTGATGAGGTTGCACATCATTGTGCACTAGTGGCCTGCACATTTAATAGAACTTTTGCTTGTGAATCTGAGAAAGACACAGTCTTTTCTATGTTAGGCACTGAAATAGCCTGATGCTTTGCCTTTGGTACTGATGAGTATTCTAAGTATTCCAGCTAGACGAACTGGTTTATTGCGACATGAGATTTCCATAGGACGTGCCATGAGACTGCCAGCTGTACCTGCAAATGAACTTGTGAGCATCACAGATGATACGATACTTGATTACTGCAAAAGATTAGCTGATGTGGTGCATACTGCTTCCCACCAGGTTACAACTGCTACTCAAGATCCACATCGAGAACAGTGTCACATCCTCAATCAAGGGAACTGGGTTGTGATCAAAACGCATGGCCGAAGACTTGGCTGGAACCAAGATGGAAAGACTCCTTCCAAATAATCTGCTGTCAAGTGTGCTGGAGTTTCAAACTGGCTGCCCCATCACACACTAGAAGAGTGAGAAATCCTCCTGAAGAAATTGCGTTCTTCGAGCCTGAACAAGCATTGGTGGCTGCACCACCAAAAGCTGAACCTGAACAAAAAGTAGCAATACCAAGAACACGACAACAGCAAGGTGAAGAAAGGGGTGAAAAACTGCAACCTATTACATTAAATCAAGTGCCTATCATTTCACAGAGTGGCATTAAGTTCTCTGATTAAGAAGAGACTACAACTCAACCCAAGAAGACTACTGAGACAACATAAGAATGAATAGAGGATCCATTGCTGGGGCAGCTGTGCACTCTAGAAATCTTATAACATAACATATAACATAACATAACAGGTGACGGAACAAAAACTGAAATGAGAAGAGTCACCTGGAAAGTTCAATGGCCACCGAATTGTAATAAAAAAAGATTGAGAACAGGTGTATCAGTTGATTGAATACCATCGGCTATCACTGAGGAGACAGAGTTGAACGATGGAAGTAACAGAATGGAAGATCAGCAAAAGAGTAAGGGTGGTTGTGGAAGGTATTCTGCACCTGAATGGACATACTCCATGAAAAAGGTACAGAATGTATAATTGGGTGTTCTGTGTGATATGAAAACTGAACTGCTTAAACCTCCATGACATCACTTCAATAACATTTAAATAAATCTGTCTGACAAAGACTTCTGGAGAATACTGAGAGATATTCTAAAGACTAAAAGTGCTTGAAAAGTGCTGAAAGACTGAAATGAAAAATATTTTTGTTTGTTTTAAGAATATTTACCTAGGCCCAAGGTTACAGCACAAGACTTGGGATAATATTTTAGAAGAACAGGAAGAAGGGCAAATGTTGTCCCCATGAAAAATCTGAATTTAAAAGAGACTGTTGTGGGGGCGTGGCCAAGATGGCGGCGGAGTAGGACGTGGATCTCCGTCTCTCCGGCGCCGCTACTAGATTAGCTTTGTTTTCGAGCCCTTGTACGTGCCCATCTTTGCATTCCGACGACGTCCCCGGGAGCCCTGGACTGCCCTGTCCCCAGCTGTGTCCCTTTTTCGTAGCGACCCATCGCCTTGCGGGTCGAAAGCCGCGGAACCCCCGAGCGGCCTGGACGCATGAGTGAGGAGGACGCAGGCTGCTGGTGGGGACGGTCGCGCGCTGTGCCTCCAGCACCGAGAGCCGTCAGGCAAAGCCCCAGTGTAACAGCGGAGTGCTGGGCAGAAACAAGAAACGCTCAGAGCTGGTCCCGGCTGTGGCAATGGATAGCGGGGAATGCGGGAGCAGAGGCGGGCCCGCCCGCCATTGCTGCGACCCGTGGGAGGCCCGGACATTCACCTTGTCTAGCAGCTCGGCCCACAGCACCATACCGGGACCTGCCACAGAGGGGGCTCACAGAAGAGAGTGGGGGCTCTCGCGCCTGGATCCAGCCTCGTGGTTTGCCTCTCCCCCACAGCGCGGAGCTGCGGACCGGTCGGGGCCTAACAGAGAGGAGGCCTGGAGAAGGCTGGCAGCGGTGCACTCCGATTATCGCCGAGGGGTGAGCTCCACAAGATAAGCGGCGGTGAGAGGCCCACTGGACTGGTCCCCCGGGGAGCCCGATTTCGGCCCGAGGATCGGCGGGCTGAAGGCGCGCTGTGAACGGAGCGACTTGGGGGCCTTCCCGCATCCAGCAGCCTTACCTGGAGGATGCCTTCCCAGACGGCCTGAGCAGTGGTAGGCCGTAGCACAGCTAAGGTGAGGAGAGCGGCGGCGACCTTGGGAGGAGCGGGACAGCTCGGTCCATGGCTCGGCGGACGGTGCAGGTCTGGACCGTTGGCGGGGTGGGGATCGCTAGGGTTCCCCCCCAGCATTAGTGAGACGTTTGCCGCCTTCCCTCGCAAGCCGGGGCCACATTGAGGGCGAGAAGGGCACTCCTGGGGGAGTCAGTGACATGGTTCCCCCCACTCCACATGGCGGCCCTGAGACTGCAGCGGAGGGGGCACTTGGGTTCTCACCCCCTCTTCCATACGTGCCTGACTTTGCGACGCCGGGGGGAACCGTAGCCGCTCCCATAGAGGTGCACTTTTGTCGACGCCCTTTGCGGTCGAGGCAAAATGGCGGCGGGCAGGAATAGGAAAGATAAGCCTCCGAAGGACGCGCCGGCGACCCCCGGGGGCCCCAACACATCGAAAGCCACAGAGAGATCACCGCGACCTGGGGATGATGACGCACTGGCCACCAAGGCCTTCATGATGGAATTGTTTACCGCCATTAAAGAAGATATCTCTGAGCTTCGCTCACAGCTGGCCTCAGACCTCAGGGAAGTATTGCGCAACGTCGATGGGCTCGGTGAAAGGGTGGCTACTCTTGATGAACATGATGTGGACACAGCGGGTGACATCCATCGTCTGCAGCAAGATGTGCTTCGGCTAACCGAACAGAACCTGGACCTCCAGGCTCATGCTGAAGACCTGGAGAACAGATCCCGCAGAAATAACATTCGAATCAGGGCAGTGCCTTGGAAAGGTGAGGGGTCCGATTTGCGGACGTATGTGGAGGCCCTTTTCAGACAAGTATTGGGCGAGGACGACCTCACAGACATCAAAATGGGCAGAGTACATCGAGTGAGACTCCCGAGAGGTCCGAAAGCCCCCCCTCCAGACATTCTGGTGTGCGTACATGACTTTCAACTGAAGGAGAGCATCTTGCGGAAGGCTCGCACTCTCAGTCCACTACAATTCTGGGAACACCATCCCCTGCTCTTCCAGGACTTGGCGACCTCCACATTGATTAAACGTAGGGAATTCAAGCCTGTGACTACCTACCTGAAGGAGCAGGGCATTCCCTACTCCTGGGGACATCCCTTCAGGCTGATTTTCAGGTTCAACGGGAAGCTGGTTCAGGCTCGCTTCCTCACATCGACCCTGGACCTTCTGGGCTTGGCGGACTCCACCATTCCTGCGGGTGAGACCGCTTCCCCTGATAGGGAGCGTAAGCAACCAGCGGGCTGGCAACGAATCGGAAATCCGGCGCGTGCGGCGAAACCTGACGTGTCTACGAGCCGCCTTGAGCGGGGAGCAGCGGTCGCATCGGTTGCGCTGGTGACAGAGACGTCTGGAGACTCCTGAGGGTTGTGACTCAGAACTGGCACTTCTAGATCTACAAGATGGCGCCGGAGAGAGCGATCCATGAGAGTTTGCTGCAACTCCCCAAATGTCCTCGGTGAATGTTGGTCTCTGTATTAGGGCCTGCCTGATGGACGGACTGGAACTACGTTCCCCGGACTCTAGGACAACTTTTACATATTGCAGTTTCTTTCCTCATGTTGGTTCTGTTGTCTTCCTGGTTGGGGGGTGGGTCGAGTGCCTGGGTGGCGGGTGGGGGATTGGTGGGACGTCATGGTGGCTGCCTTTTTACTTCCGGGCTTTTTCTTTCTGTTGGCACGGGGGCATACGCTGATAATAATGACCATGCAGGCGTGGTGTCCAGATTCAGACTCACAAGGTCTCCAGGTACCTCGCTGAGCACGTTGCTTCTTCCTTAATGTTATGGCTCCTATCTCGATAGCCACTTGGAATGTCAAAGGCCTCAACTCCCCACAGAAGCGCCTCAAGGTATGGAAGTACATTGTTGACCACCACCTGGATGTGATTGCCATACAAGAAACCCACCTCGCTAGGGCAGACGAATCGCGCCTTAAGCACAAACAATTTCCACTTATTTATCGGTCCTCCGCAGCCACTAAACTTCGGGGGGGGGTGGCCCTGCTCTTTCGTGCGGCGATTCACTTCCAGCCTTTGGGGGTTCAGGGAGACATGGAGAGCCGCTGGATTATTGTGAAGGGGGTCCTGAGAGGGAGGGTCTGCACTTTCGTTACGCTCTATGCTCCAAACACGGGTCAGGCGCCCTTTCTTTCCACCCTCATGGGGAAAATAGCGGACTTTTTCAGAAGGGCCTCTTCTTCTAATGGGCGACTTCAATCTCATTTTGGGACAAGGGGCTGGATAGCACGCACACAGAGAGGACATACTCCCGTCTAGACTACGTTTTCATTAGCCAGTCTCTGCAGGGTACTGTACAGGAGGCCAAGATTTTCCCACTTGCGGTCTCTGACCACAGCCTTTATTCGGTTTGCCTGCACTGGCGGGGCCCCGCGCCGACGGCCCCTAGGTGGTACTTTCCGCCCTCACTTGTACGCGACAGGGAGTACTGCAATAAGCTCCGTACCGCAATAGTGGGGTTCTTTGAGAATAATCCCCCAGAGGACACGAATTGGGACACTCTAAAGGTGGTGATTCAGGGCGACTGCATCGCCCTCAACTCTGCTCTCAATAAGCTGTGCCCCCAGGAACAGGAGGCTCGAGACTGAGCCCGCTGCCGTGGAACTCGCCCATTAAACGGACCCCACGAGACAAAAGCAGCTGCAGCTTACTGCACTCAGATGAAGCTCCGGGCCATTTACTCCAACAGGACGGAGCTCACCCTCCTGAAGTTGCGGCAACTCTCGTATTCCCAGGGCAACAAAATAGGCAGGCACTTGGCGCGCCAGCTCCGAGCCAAAAGGGAAAAAGACGATATAGGGGGCATCTTGGACCTGGCTGGTCAACTACAACATGGGGATGATGAGAAAGCGGCCCTGTTCGGTACTTTTTTATAAAAATCTATATGCGGGAGACTCCCTAGATGATGACGCCCAACAGGCATTCCTCGAATCTCTCTCACTCCCACAGGTCTCTCCAGCGTGGAATGATCTCCTTACGGCTCCCTTCACTCTGGCAGAGGTTACCACGGCGATCTCCTCGTTAAAACCTAACAAGGCCCCCGGTCCCGACGGCTATACAGCGCTCTTTTATAAGACGTTTGCCCCTGAGCTCTCTTCACATATGGTCTCCCTCTTCAACGCCATGGCCGAGGAAAGTAGGACAACAGGCACCATGGCGGAGGCGGTGATTTCGGTCATACCTAAACCTGGGAAGGACCATCAATGCTGCGGTTCATATAGGCCGATTGCATTGCTCAATTTGGATGCCAAGTTGTATTCTTCTATCCTTGCCAAACGCCTGAATGACCTCTTGCCGCTCCTCATCCATCCGGACCAGTCCCGTTTTATTAAGGGGAGGCAAACCCACGACAACACCCGCCGTATAGTCCACCTCATAGAAAAGGCCAACAGGCTTCACATACCGGCTGTTCTGGTAGGCCTGGACGTGGAAAAGGCCTTTGACCACGTTAACTGGTCTTTTCTTTTCTGGGCACTGTCCGTCTTCGGCTTCTCAGCAAAATTCAATGCCAAGGTACAAGCAAACTATCGCGTCTCAACCTTAAGAGTGATGGTCAATGGAGCGCGTTCGGACGCCTTCCTGCATTCTAGGAGGACGAGGCAGGGTTGCCCCCTCTCCCCCCTACTTTTTGCCCTTAGCATTGAATCCCTAGCGATAGCTATACGGCAAAACACGTCTATTCAGGGCATCCCGTTTACAGATGTCCCCCACAAGATTTCCCTCTTCGCTGACGACGTCCTCTTGTCCCTTACGGAACCTGAGAGCTCTCTCCCTAGCCTCCATGCAGAGCTCACATGATTCAAATCTATATCAGGCTTCAAAGTCAACTCTGGGAAATCTTTCATTCTTAACCTCTCCCTTCCCGCGGTGCGGGCTACCCAGCTCCGATCTTCCACGTCGCTCGCCTGGGCCTCTAAGTCCTTCCAATATCTAGGGGTGTCTCTGACTCCGTCACTCCAGGGACTCTTTCGGGCTAATTCCCCCCCCCCCTACTTGCACAAATTCAGGCCAACCTCGCGAAATGGAAGCCGCTCTTTCTTTCCTGGCTGGGCCGAATCGACGCAATCAAAATGACCCTCCTGCCTAAACTCCTATACCTCTTTCAGGCGCTCCCTATTGGCTTGGACTTCGATTTCTTCCAGAAGCTCAAGACCATGCTTCTACGATTTATCTGGCAAGGGGGAAGAGCGCGCTTTTCCTTCCTACTACTGAGGGAGGAGTGGTCCCAGAGGGACTCCGAGAAGCACTGGCTCCATATGAACCATATGAACCGCAGTGTGATGGGTCAGACCATATGGGACCTGGCCTGGCGCCCTCGCAGAGACAGACCTTTGAACTTGTATCTGAGCACGCCCACACACACTACACTGAAGGTATGGGACATAATCGCACGCGATGACAGGTGGACTACTTTTTCGTCCCCGTATACCCCAATACACCACACTTCCCTCTTTCCCCCGGCCCTATATGAAGGCCCCTTTGACTTGGCGGATGTCTGGCGTTGATTCACCTATTCAGGGACGGCAAACCTCTCTTTCAGGGAGTGCCGGGACGAATTCCAGTTACCGGAAACTGAGTCCTATCATTACACCCAACTTATGCATTGGGCTCTTAACCCCCAAGTTAGGGAAGCTGCTTCACGTCCTCGGACCAAATTTGAGGCCTTCCTCGCTAAGTCTTCATCAGTTATTTCCTTTATTTATGCACTGATGCTTCACACCTCCACCTCCCTGTGACCCCGGTACATGACAATGTGGGAGGACCTCCTTCAATGCCCCATTTCTGATGAGGAATGGGCCCACCTATGGGCAGATATCACCCGCTTTAATCGTTTCATAGCCCTCAGGGAAGCCCACCTCAAGACGATGATGGACTGGTACCTACATCCTTCAAAACTCCGTCAAATTTTCCCGGCCACTTCCGATAGAGGCTGGAGGGTTTGTGGGCAGCTGGGAGATTTCCGTCATATCTGGTGGGACTGTCCATCTATCAGACCCTACTGGGAAGAAATATTAGCACAGATGAAGGAGATACTGGGCTATCCTATCCCCACAGACATATCAGGGGTGCTTCTGGGGCTTCGCGACCCATCCTTACTCTATCAAACACGGGCGGACAAGCCGATTATGTGGCTGTGCATTGGGGCAGCCAAGATCGCCTTAGCCAAGATCGGCTTGGAAGAAGAGGGAGGCCCCGGCTATCTCCCTCTGGCATGCCCGCCTCTGGTAACTCTTAAGCCTTGAACGCATTGCAGACATCTTCAGGGATGATTTTAAGAACTTCACCTTCAAATGGGGTCTACTGGTCACTTTCCTCTCGCGAGGCCTCCCATCAGCGGTCTGCCCCCCCTTACTTTCTATGTTGTGTGACTAGTGGCTAGTTTTCACAACATGAATGATTGCTGTCTTTGAGCAGTGTCGATAAAGTTTTTATAGGGCAAAACTTGAAAGTATAAAAAGTTTTCGGAAGGCAGAGCTTGGCTCGATAACATACTGCGCTGATTGGCTGGCACCCATACCTTTTAGACCAATCAACAGCCTTCTCTTGTCTTCAGTTTGTTGCTAGCAAAACAACGCATCACGTGATCGGCCTTTGACCAATCACACGCGGCGTTATAACCTCGAGCTCTTCCGTGCCTCAGTACCTCCCAGATCAGCTCGGACGCCGATTCCAGAAGTACCGACGGACAGGTAGGCTAGGAGGGGGACAATATCGGGTACTATCTGCTGTCTAGTGGTATGCTTTGGCTCGAGCGGCACGCTTTCTCAGGTCATATGCACGGCGACTAGCTTCTAACTCAGGAAACCGTGACTGTTTCATGACTTATTGCCTGATAAAATCGCATGACTCCTGCCACTGATAGTCATGATATTTTTCACTCCCACGAGTGGGCAGTGAGGTAATGGCTGGTTAGACATTCGCTAGATGGATTATTTCAAACAAATAGTGATGGATTTGGGTTAACAGAGTCCCGTGCACTTATCTCCTTCTGTTTTAGAGCGGTGCTTTCCCTTTTCCCTGAGCCGTGGCCAGGTGGGGTGAGGTCTACACCTCTTACAAGTATGGTAAGATGGTTTTTGTTTGCTATGTTGGTATTCGCTAAATTAGATCAAATTTTGAGACATTTGCACTTATTCATATAGTGCCTTTGGTGTACATAATATTGATACCTAACACTAGAATGGATATATACTTCTATGTTCAAAATCATGAACTAAACCTTGTACGCTGTGTTTTCCTAAAGGGTACCTTCTTCTGACCTTCATGTTTTCATTCCTCTTTTTAGTATATTCACATTGACTTAGAAGAGTGAAGGAAACGATGCGAACACCTAGTGATTTCAGGTGATCTCTGTATCAGTTTTTTTGATTTTGAGCACAGTTTTGTTTTCATTATCACTATTATTGCAGTAGCTATCAGTAGATACGGTCCTGAAGAAAGCAATGACAAATGTGTCACCAATTGCTGAAACATGTCGACCTCATAAAACACCTGGGCAGTCCATACTATAGTGACTGTCACTGACTACTTTTTAATATTGGAAGAGTGGGTAGCATCCGAATAAAATTGTTAGGACCCCCCATTCAATTTTATGAACACCTCTTTTCTTATTTCTTTCACACTTTTTGTGCACTGCGTTGTCAGTCCCCCACTTGTTATGTGTGCCAAGATCCTCTTAATTGAGTAACAAGACCACAGTAAGACCTATCTGACCGGCGGAGGGTTCTTTTTCAAACATCTACACCCTTGACCGTGAAGTTAAGTGGCACTCCTGGTGGTGGTCTTGATGGAATCCCAAATGATGAAGGGCGGTTCCGTGTGGTGACTGATGGGCATCCTTGCCTGACCACTATGGGGATGACCCTAGATAGATACACACATGTTAGGGACATCTAGGTTTTCCTGTTGGGTCACATTGTGCGTACACTTTAGTTCTTCTACTAGACCCTCTGATATATTTGTTGTTAAAAGGCTTCATAGGTAGACATAGTTTTAATAATGTTTCATACTTCTTCGATACGTCTTTGTGTGGAATCATGAGAAAGGAAAAAAAGAGTCTGTTCTCAGATGAACACCAAAAGCTGACTGGATGAATGGAAAAGATACAAGTGCAACTGCAACATTTCGCTTCATCTGTTTATATTAGTGCGTGTTCCTAGAGTAGCTTAATACTTTTTCTTTTGTGCTCTAAACTATACTCAATACCCATTCAGAAGCTGAATGCTAACAGCTTTATGCTGAAGGCTGAATGCTGATTTCCCAACCCTTTTCTGACTTGATAGCTGGATTGCTGCTGCTACTGCATGATTATTTTTGCTTTATTGCTGAGACTCTACTAAGTTTAGTGAAACTCTCTTCATGGGAAGTTCGGCAGTTATTGACTGTTTGAATGTTGTCTTGCTCTTGCTTCTCGATCTTTATAATTTCCTGCTAACACCATGTTTGCCCTATTCTTTAGAAAAGGGAATTCTTTCCCTTATGGAAAGCGTTTGATGCATTATTTGTTATGATTTGTGCTAGCCATTCCTTTATTATCAATTCTGTAATATGACTGATACTTTAACTGAGCAAATACAAGGTAAAAGAAAAACTTACTAAACCTTTTAATGAAAATAAAACCATTTAAAGTAATTACAACCCTCATTATTGACTGAACTATAGTATTGTGATATTATTTTTGTAACGCTTAACTCTTGAAGTTCTGATAAACGATGGGAAAGGCCTGTCACTGAGAAGTGACTAATAACACAGAGAGTGGGGATCAACCCGGTTGTCGTGAGTCAGTATTTCTTAAAGACATGGTAGGAGTAGCTGCCTAAACTGCCTGACTTCAAACTACAGTTCATCTAATTCCTAGTGCATGAACTGCTAGGCCTTCCGTGTATATTGATTTTGAATAAAACACAAAACACAGCAATGTTCAAACTCGACATTGTGCAAAAAAATGGCTTTATAGTACCCGGCTGTTCCCTCAATTCATCCAAGCCCTGCTGCTTAAAGCATGTGCAAAAGAGTGAAATAAAATAAAAATTCTTCCACGTAGATTGGTCATGTAGCTAATTAAGTTCTTGTTGGACCTATGCGCGGTGCCTTCCATCAAACAGGCTCTTACAGCATAAATTACCCACATTTGGCCAAATCTGAGGGGGTGGTGCTAGTGAAAGTATAAACTTTTTGGTCCCCCAGTTATTGTTCCTGTGTAAACATTTGTTAGAAATGTCAGCCTTAGGGTGGTCTTCCTCAAAACATTTTGCCTGCTTACCTTTTGCTGTATCGTTTTTTTGGCCATGGGACTCTGAGCACTTTACCACTGCTGACCAGGGCTAAAGTGCCTGTGCTTCTCCGCTAAGCATTGTGAAATTGGTATATAAACAATTGGCATGTTTCATTTGCTTGTAAGTCCCTTCTAAAGTAGGGTACTGTATACCCAAGGCCTGTAAAATAAATGATACTAGTGGGCCTGCAGCACTGGTTTTGCCACCCACACAAGTAGCCTTTCAAACCTGTCTCAAGACCTCCATTGCAAGGCCTGTGTGAGCAGTTTACTACCACTTGGACTTGGCTTTTAAACCTTTGCCAAGCCGTAAACACCCTCATTTTACTACACATGTCACCCCTAACATAAGCCGTAGATAGCTCTTAAGGGGAGGGTGATGTTTAAGCAAAAGGTGGGACATGCACTTACTGCTAGTGACAAACTCATTTTTCACTACAGTGAGCCTACTCCTCTCATAGGTTTACATTGGGAATTCCTTCATACGCTTTAAATCTGTAGGTTCTGATTAGAAAGGAGTAGCTGTATCATGTTTCATATTTTTAGAATGCTGAATCCTATTTACTGGTAAAGTTAGATTTAACATGACTATTTTAGAAATGGCACTTTTAGAAAGTGGGCATCTTTCTGCTGTTACTGCTTTCTGTTCCTGCAGCCTGTTTCCGATACACGTCTGGAGTGGGAAATAGGTTCACTTTATGTATTCCCTTTAGACATCCACAAACACAGGAAAGTTAGGATTGTCTGAGCACTCATCTGCATTCTGGTTCCTGGTCAGCAATGGAGTGAGTAACTGACACTTGGAACTGAATAGGTAGAGTCCTATCCCCATATAAAGGACTGATCGAGGGCTGGGAAGAACGAACCTGTGTGTACTTCCAAGACCCTTCTTTGAAGTCACCCTACCTCAAAGGCACAACTGGGTATAATTATTGGGGGTTAGGATTTTGAGGATTAGACTCACCGTGTGAACAGGTCCCAGTTTGTATAGGAGACTTTTTCAGCAGGACCTGTGTGAGTTCTGTAACTGGTCTGCCCTCCAAAGTGGTCAGCCTGAATTTTGGATTCATTCTGGCCTAGCCGGTCTAGAGCAACCAGATGTTCCTGGCTGGAGCTTTATGACTCTAAGCACTATATTTTGATGTAATCTTTAAACATGCATAAGTCCAGTTCTACTTATTGGATTCTTGTTGTTTTGGTCTTAATTAATTTATAGACTCACGATCTATTTTTCTAAACATTTGTGGAGTCTTTTTGTGATGTTTTCATTGTATTAGTGTGTGTGTGTGGATGTTGCACAAATACTTTACACATTGCCTCTTTAGATATGCCTGATTGCTCTGTGCCAAGCTATCATAGGGTGAGCACAGGGTATATTTTACTGAGTATCTGATTTACCCTGACTAGAGTAATGGTCACTACTTGGGCAGGGTGCATGCCTCTGCCAACTAGAGACCCAATTTCTAACATTGGCGATTAGCGGTGTGAATAGGACATGTGTTTCAGCAATACCACATAGTAACTTCTTGTTCGCTACAACTCCATACTGATGCACAGTCATCCTCGTGTCATGGGCACCCCTATTTTTTTTTTTACTGACTGCCACTGGTGGTAACTGACTCTGACTGTCCCTGGACTTTGCCTAACCAGGTCCAGGTCAGTGCTCTCCTGCAGACACACTTAGAATACAGTGAAAACACCTCCATACACTAGGGTACTCTATGGGTTAGGGTATCCCTATGACTGACATGACTTCTCCCAAAAGACCCTAGTACAAATAGGGTAGGGGGATTGAAACTACAGTTAAGTCCCTAGTATATAATAGGGAATGGCAGTTTAGAGGCCAGCAGCCCTTTCTGCACTTGCCCGTGTGCATTACTGAAGCCTTAGGTCAGTTTAAAAGCTGCCCTGTGTTGTAGGACTGCTTTTCAAATACAAATTATGCCCAAACTCGACTGTGGTGTTTGGGGCACTTAAAATCAATAAACTAAAATGTTTTGGCATATTAGGTACCCCCTTGGCCTATGCTGGGTGTCCTTGAGATGGGGGGGGGTCAGGTATTTAAAAGGATGGTTCTTATAAAATGTTTTTTATATACCCTGGGGTTAGTGAAGTTGCACATTTCACTCCCACATTGCAGTGAAGATCTTTCCAAAATCGATGTTTGTACTAGGAGCATGTGGAGTGAGGATCTCCAATATTTTTACATATTCAGAATCTCTAATGTCTCCCCTAGGTATCCTAGGGATGTGGGGTCCTGTGAATTATAGGCAGGGTTCTTCCAAAATATGTTTTATCAAACCCTGATGTTAGAGAAATTGCTCAATTTGGTTTCCACATTACAGATCCCCATCACTTAGGTTAACATGGCAAGACGTTATTAAATAATTACGAATGTCAAGGATGTCATATCATTCAAAGACTTCCTAGAATTGTATTGATAACTCTAACAGTATGCTATTGTTTAATTTATCCTACAATGTACAGACAAGACATTGTAAGACTGTCTCATCTGTAAGGCAAGATTCAGCCGTCCGGTGGTCTGTCCTGATCGGTCAGAGTTAAGTGGATTAGCCAGGCTGCTTTAATGAGGTGATAAGTAACCCCTGGGGTTAGAGAGCCATTCTGGGAAGGCAGCGTTCTACTACATAGATATGCCAGAGCTGGGGGGTGGGATGGTCATAAACAATAATCTTCAATGGAAGCAGGAGACAGGCAGGAGAAGCCAGTTTTATTTACACCCCTACTTTTTGAACCCAGCCAGATGGCAGGATTAAGCAAGGAATAAGCTGATGCCAGGGGGAGGGCACAATGGAGATGACCATCCTGAATGTTTGCTTAGCCAACTCTTGTCTCTCTGCTGAAAAATCAGCTGTGTTGAATTTAGGAGAAATGGTGCAATCTGGAAGACTATAGTTCCCCATTTTGAAGGATATGGTCATACTCTGTGGTGTACCTCATTGGGCAGGAGTGTCCTACTGCTTGAACTAGAGAACTCGAAATAAGTACCTGAGAGGGGCAGAGCCTCTCGGAACTGCTGCTTGAAACAAGAAGACGGGTCCATGCTGAGAAGTTTGATTTGCACCAACCAGGGCATGCACTCTGACTGGCTGTGCCTGCTACACAAACTATAACTATAGCCTTGTGGACCTACCTTCCTTCACAAGACCTAAAGAGTGGACACTCAGCAAACTACAGGTTAACAGAGCTCACCTGGCCCATCACCACCAAGAATCCCCAGCCTGGAGAACTACTGGTGGATTTGTAAGGGTTTTGTTCAAGTGGATTGTGGGAACTGAAATCGCAACTTTTCAAGGACCATCTTGGAGTGCATGTGCTTATCTTCTAAACATGTTAAAATTGATGTCTACTTATATAAGCATTTATTTGGACTATAGATGTGTACCTACATATGTGTATTGCTTGGTATAAACATGTATAATAATTATGTTATAAAGGTATAAATATTTGTTAGCTCTGCTTAACAAATGTACATATTACTTATAGTTACATTATTATACCTTTAATATGTATATGTGTCTGCATAAATAAGTAAATCTTTAATCATAACTATCTCCATATATTATCTTCCTTATACATATGTACCTTTCCATGTACATATGTATCTTTATATGTATTACTTTGCTTCCAATTCAGCATATCCAATGCACTAACCTAAATCACACCCTATATCTATCGCAATGTATCCTGTACATCTACTCTAACTCATCTCAAATCTCATTCTACTACTCCCTGGAATGCACTACCCTATACTTCTCTCAATATATCCTCAACTTCGACTCTCTAAAACATCTCACACCTCATTGTACTACCCTTTCCAATGCACTACCCTATTTTTCACCCGATACGTTTCTCAATATATCCTACACCTCCACTCTCTCATCCCAAACCCCATACCACCACTATGATCCTCAAAATAATCCTTTATATTCTCTTCCCTCCTCTACCCCTCCTTGCATCATCTCACACCTCTTTTACTATGCATATCTCCCAAACAAGCCTTTCTAAAGCCTTCCCTCTGACTCTTTCCCTCCACCTCCCCTTCACTCATTCCAAACCCCCTTGTACTGCTATTAACTCCATAAAACAAAAACTGTCTCGACTGTTTCCCTCTTCGATCCATCCACTATTCCTTTTCAATCCAAATACTAGACTAACATGTTCACCACTCAGATTAATTTCGTATATCCCTTTACTAACTCACCACTAATCCTGTCTGGAGTCAGGAGCAGTGTGGTACATGCCAAAACCGGCTTCAACTTGTCATCAGGAGTAGCAAGCGCGATGTAAATGCAAAGCCTTCACTTTTCTATCCTTCCGCTATCTTTTTTCAATGCAAAAAACAGACTCACATGTCCACCGCTAAAATTAATTTCACATTTCCCTATACTAATTCCCCACTAATCCTGTTTGGGTTCCGGAGTAGCGTGCTACCCACAGAATAGTTCTTCAACAGCTCATCAGGGGTGGCAAAGGCCATATAAATACAAACCCTTCCCTCTTCTATCCCTCAACTATCCTTGTTCATCATCATCATCAAAAATGTTATTAAAAATGGGGTCTACGGTTTTAGTTAAAAGGTTCAGATACAAACCAAGACTTTGGGACCTTAACAGTGAATTTAATTGAACAATAAAGAGCCAATTAGTCCCCACACTCCTTTGCCAAACATTCCTAGCAAGTAAATCATTAATACTGTTTAAATGGCCATGCACTACAAACTGACCTGGGCCATCACCAAGGAGAGCGGAAATTTGGATTTGGCGTGGGTAATATAATCATAGAAATACCTTGCATACACACAACATAGAGAAACAATATTGAGACAGCAAAAATAATCTGTTGTTGGTTGTCATACATCAGAAGCCTAAATGCTTCTAGACAATGGCGGGTCCCTAGGTTTCTGCACAGTTGTATCATCCATCTTGATCTGGATGTTTTATTAGATGGACAAAAGGAAAATACATGGAGCTCAGATTCATTTACTTCCCCACAGGCTAGACACCCTAAAGGAACAGTGCGTGAATTGGACAAGGAGTTTCCTAGCTAGGGCTGGCTGGATTGCATCTAGGAAAGGCTCAAAACAATAGGTATATTTTGTTCTAATAAAAGTTGCTGTCAGTGAACCTAATGTTGAACTCCCGGGAAGGAGAGCAAGTTTATGCCCCCGATAGCTCCTGACAAGTTCAGTCCTAGATGTTGCAAGGCAGGACACTATTGGATTGCTCCTCATGGTCATTTTACTATGAAGTGTGTCCCTGATGTATCTGAACCAGGGTGGTTTCCCAGCCAGAGGACGTCCCAGTACCTCCTCCAGCCTATATGGTGTCAGTTCAGGGTGGTCCTTATTCTATTGAAATTGGTCTAACACCTAGATCAAGTCGGAGTGGGACAAATGGAGTACGAGGGGGAGAAACTAGCTAACTGCCTAATGAAAATATTTTCAGTTCTGCCATAAGCTTGTCATATAGCAGCTGGCTCATAGTTCCATCCCATACATGGTGGCACCCCTAGCTTGCACCCTGTCGATCTCAACAGTAGGATTAGTGGGTTTACAATAAGATTTTCTGTGCACTTTAGCCAGCCCCCCTGATATTGTGTAAAAAAACTCCTCTGCACTACACGATGCACTACACGATGCTCTGTGAGCAGCGGAATGCATTACATAAATGCCAATTTGCTGTGATTTTCAGTGCCAGGTGCTTGTCCGCACTGTGCAATCATCGAGTACTGCACCATGCACAGTGCAAGCGGGGGCTGCTTCCTTTCTGGTGCTCAAGTAGATTTTTACTCGAGCGGCTGCTTTTCTCAACGCGAACAAACAGCTTCTCAACCCGAGCAGTTGCGAGCATACGCGACCAGTCGCAATGAGAAATCTGACCACCCGCATTGATAAATCTCACCGGGAGGTTGATTTTCCACGCTCGCGCTCGCCAACGTGATGTTGACGATTGCGAACAAGGAAAAATCTCGCCGGGTGGTGGATTTTCCTCACTTGTGCTCACCAACTTGACGTTGACGAACGCGAGCAAGGAAAAAAACTCTGCACCGCGAAGTGGAATTTTTCGTTACTCCACGAGCGTCGCGTAATGCGGAGTGCAGAAAAACGCCCAGACCTAATATCGTGATAGTTTGAGGCTCGTTTTCTGCGATATGTGTCGACCAGTCCATGTGTTCAGTTAGGGTGACCCCTAAATATTCAAATGTGGAAACCCTCTTGAAGGGATGCCATTCAAGCGAGGAATGAAGGGTTTGTAATTTGCTGGATTGAAAACCATGTGTTTGGTCTTATAGATGGTAATTACTAGCCCTCTAGTGCTACAGAAAAGATCAAAAGTATTGAGAATGTTTTGGATGCCCATTGGTGACTTGGAGAGAAGAAGGGTGAACTCAGCAAACATCAATGCTGGTACTTTACTCAGAGCAATCTTGGGGCATCATTGTACTTCACCCTATTCAGCATAGCTAGCAAGGCATTGATGTATAGACAAAATAAAGTGGGGGCCAGCACACATCCTTGCCCGATACCTCTGTTGACCACAAGTGGCATAGAGAGCTCCTCATGTTTCCCATATCTGATTTAGACAAAGTTTCTCTTGTGTAGGCTCCTGAGTGTATGAAAAAGATATGGGGGACCCCAATCTCATTTAGCGCTGACCACACCTTACCTTTGGGTCCTAAGTCAAATGCTGGTTTCAAATCAACAAATAATAAATAGATGCTGCCACCATCTACTGACTGTTTTCCAGTATAGAAACTAGAGCTTAAGGATTTGGTCTATGCTAGAGATGCTTTTTCTAATCCTGCTTGAATAGGACTCAGGATGTTGTGGTCCTCTATCCAGTCCTGTAGGCATACCAAAAGTACCTGAGCAAAGACGTCCTGCATCACATCAATTAGAGTGATAGGTCTATAATTGTCTGGTAGAAGCGGGGTGCCCTTCTTGTAGACTGGGACGATTTCTGTCCTGCACAAGTTTTGGGAATCGACATTCCTGCATCACAGCATTGAATATTGCCCTCAAGTATGGCCCCCAAATTGTTGGTTCTGAGAGAAAAAGATCCTCTGTTATTGTATCCATTCCAGGCGCATTGTGCAGAGCTATTTTATTGATGGCATTAAATAGCTCGGGCGGGGATATCTCTGGGAACTCCAAAGCGGCGCTCTCTGGGAGATCCCCAGTTGGATTGACTATATTTTCCTCTGCTACTGGTGTAGCATACAGAGCCTGGTAATGGTTGTTCCAGGTTTCAGGTGTCAGCTACAATGATGGGCTCAAATGCCACTTTGCCTTATCTGCATTGACTAGGTTCCAGAAGGCCTTCAGATCTTTAGATATCTGAGCCTTACGAAAGGAATGTCATTTTTCCTGTTCCCAGAACTTTTTAGCTGTGGTGATAGCCTCCCTATATATGGTCTGCTTAAATAGCTAACCTGTCTCTGGATTTAAAGCTTCCAACAAAGCCAATTTTTCTTCCCGACATTGCTGATTACACCAGAAGTGTGAAGGCTTCCTTTGGCCTCTGTTGTGTCTCTCTGGAAAGAATATCTCCTTTAGTTTGTTAGTGAGTTAAGTATGTATCGCTGTGACCCCTGCTAATGAAGCAATCGTACCTTCCTCCGTGATTACTTCCTTCAGGTCCATTAGGGAAAAACTCATTACCTCATATAGGGCTGCCTTCATCTCAGGGGTTTGCTGCATTACCTGCTAACGTATTCTTCTCCTGATAGTAGTAAGTGTTAGACTGTCATCTAATGGTGGCTTGCTGGAAATACAGCTCCCACTACCAGTTACGCAAGGTCCAGGGTCAGTGCATTATGATCACCGTCATGCTTGGGCAGGACAGCATAATCTATGACCATTGGCCATAGCCTAGTCTCTACTAGGATGTAGTCAATCAAAGAAAACTGTCCCTCCCCTTAAAACTGTGCGACCCGTGAATGTCCGATTTTGTACACCCATTATAAGTCATAACTGAATAATTCAAGGTGAAGTTTTTGATCTGGAGGGTCAGTGAGGACCAGGTTTTGAAAGGAGGTGTACTCAACTCTGGAATGGCCCAAAGCTAGTCTTCCTCACAGACAGCATCACCATTGGTGTCTTCCACGGGCTAAAATTGGCAATTAAAATCGCCTCCTATGCCTATACAAGCACTGTCTGTAACAACAGACAGAAAAGAGGCATATTGTTCCACAGTCCGGGATTCATGGCCCATTTTTGTGGGTCTTGCATAGACATTATCCAATGCTATTTTGAACTTGGGGGGCAAAAGTGAATAAAACACACAAGGTATTATTGGAGGGAAACTCAATCCTCTTGGCCATACATCCCAGGTGATGCCCACCCAAATGGTGAGTGCACTGTAGGTCTTCCCCTCCCCCTGGTAATAATGTAAATGGTGGTCCCCACGGGGAAAGTGAAGCCCTTGAATTCCACGGCAATAGTATCAAAACAGAGATTTAGTAATCCCCTTACAAGTTTCTATTTCTAGTAATGCAATTATTTTTATGTATCTTCTTAGTCATGGATATATATATATATATATAAATTCTTAGCGTTTATTATACATATCATACAAAAGATAAGATGCTTCTATAAGATGACGGCGCAGTGAAAGTGATCAATAGGGAAAAAAGTGCATTTGTGCTATGTACAAAAATATACACGTGGCTGATAGGGATAATAGAGTGTTTGAAGTCAATACTCGGCAAGCAAGTATTGATATCCACCATCAAATTCTTAAAAACACAGTTTCCATATGTTGACTTGTCGATGTTTCGACCCCTGGGAATAATATTTAAAGCAGGGTCGTCATCATCAGGACGTAAAAAATATACAGTTAGCACCTACGAACAGGAAGCTTCTGGCAATTTCAATACGTTATATAATCAGAAAAAATATATTGTATGATTAGGTCACACAACAAAAATAGTGCAGAATTTTGTGCAGTGGAAATGAAATTGAAATTCTAGTGGGTGAAATAACTTCCGGAAAGATATTTATCAGATTGTAAAGTAATAAGGTAGACATTATCTATTCTGAGTCATATTGGTATGTGTAGTCAGTCTAGCTTACATATTCAGTGATAGTAGCCAAAAGCACACATATTTTACAAGGTCTGACATTCTGTAACTCAAGCTGGCTGAAGGAGACAAGTAAGAGGTTTGTGACTCTAGTGGTTTTGGCCCTCTGCCAGACACTCGAAGTTATGACCTTGCTCTTTTTCTTCCTTTTTTCTTTCTTTAATGGAAGCTGCTCACTGAAGCACAATGTACTTTAAATTTTAAAAGATGAGAACAGAAATTCGGATGACTTAAGCATCCAACATTGCACCCACTATTGGACTGGGTTCATGTGAGTTTTTTTGTTTTTTATTTGGTATTTCGTCAGAGTAAAACATGTCATTTCGATATTGAAAAAGCAATGTGGCCTTTTCCATATTTACATGACCTTTCTGATCGACTCAGGAAGTCTTGGCTCTCTGCCAGACACTGGATGTAAGATTTCTGTTTCCTTTTTTTCCCTTAGTGGAAGCTGCTTCTTAAAGCACAATATACAAAATGCAGTTAACAAGGAACTTATTTTTGTATGATTTAGACATCCAGCATTGTGCCCGTTTTTCAACTAGATGTGTGAGTTTCATTTAGCATTTCCTTAAATTGGGAATGCAGCATGTCTTTTTGTTAGTTAACACAGCAATTTGGTTGTAGGTACATGGCCCCCTCTTTTTGAAACTCCTGTATAGGTTGCTTATTTGTTCACTGGTTTGCATCAAGAAGGACCATTAGTTGAAAAAGTTTGGCTTTCAAAGTTATTATTCATAATGTCACCTGCATTAACCCACAACTTTGGCTATGCTGCACTATGATGGTTCGACACTATTCAAGGAAGTAATTTTTAAGAGACATCAGACCTTGTAAAACCTGTGTGATATATGTATGGTTGATGGAAGGGATTTTTTAAGTGACACCAGACCTTGTAAAATCTGTGTGCTTTTGGCTACTATCACTGAATATGTAAGCTAGACTGACTACACATACCAATATAACTCAGAATAGGCAATGCCTACATTATTTCATTACAGTGTGATAAATATCCTTCCGAAAGTTATTTCATCCACTAGAATTTCCATTTCTATATGACTACGCAATCTTCTGCCACTGTTTTTGATATGTTACATAATCATACAATATAATTAACTTGAATATATAATGTATTGAAATTGACACAAGCTTTCTGTTTGTAGGTGCTTCCTGTATATTGTTACGTCCTGATGTTGAACCTGCTTTAAATAACTTATGCCCAAGGGTCGAAATGTCGATGAATTAACATATGGGGACTGTGTTTTTAAGAATTTGATGGTTGATATCAATACTCACTTGATGAGTATTGACTTCAAATACTCTATTATCCCTATCAGCCACATGTATATATTCTTGTACAGAGCACATATGCACTTTTTTCACTATTGATCACTCTCACTGCGCCATCACCTTATAGGAGCTCAGCTCAGCTTTTGTGTGATATAAGCAATGTATAATAAATGCTAAGAATTGATATATATAATTCATGACTGTGAAGATACATAAAAAAAATAGCACTAAATGCATTATTGAAAACCAACTCTTGTAATTCCATTCCTCCTTTCCACAGTCCACAGGCACACTGTACATTGCGCTGCCATTGGTCATCGCTTGCCCTCTCCATTGGTCCCTCTCAGAAAGGGTAAAGAGCAGGGGCCTGGGTGTTTAGTATGGATGTCTACTCTACAGTTGGGTTGGGTTCAGGGCGGTCAAAGCATTACTATTTTGTTCCTTAGTTGGTTTGACATGCGATGGTATATAGAAATAGCCAAGTGGGACATGCTTGATTGCTGTACCCAAATCCTGTTTGGGAGACTCCCGTGGCAAAAGGCTATAAACAGTCTTAGGATTTCTAAAATGAATCACAACATAATTCCCTTGCCTATCTTTAGGTCTATTTCCTACCCAATTGACCCTGTGAGTCATGAGAATCGCCTGTACTCTGTCATATAGGAACTGCCTATATCTAGCTAGCCAATACTGGCATTTGTTGGTTAGTTTATTCTGGGTCTCTCTCTGGCTTTTTTAATCTTGGGGACCCCTGTTACGACAACAATGTATGGGATGAGGGGGTAAGTTAATGGTTGGGAAAGTTGCCATTTCAACTCTCCCAGGCTCAATCCCATCCCCCTTCCCTGTAGCTCTTGCCAAGCTCCTAGGCATACAATTGCTCAAGTGGGCTCAATTAGAATAGTCTTCCCCTCCTAGCATACCCCCACAATCATTACTGCTAGTGCTGCCTTCTTGGGCATGCGAGTTGACAATCTTCAATGGTTATAGGAAACGGGGAGCGGTATAACAGATGACATCAATTCCCTTTACTGTGGCCACAGAAGAGCTGTTGTTAATTTTTTCATGGATTCTGTGTTGCCAGGGGCAAGAGTACTTCCCTCACAATGAGTTTGACCTGCCCCTCTATGTCTGTTACTAAGTTTATTGCCCTTTTGGTATTTATTACTATCTTGTAGTCTATTTATGGTACTGGAATCTGTGTCATCTGAACAAGGAGAGTTGTCAGGTGCTCCAAAGTTCGGCTTCCTGCGTTTGTCCGAACCTCTTGTAATTTTTATAGTCTTGCCAGTCATAGAGAGGCATGTGGTCTCACCCTTGACCTTTCGGACCGGCTCAGGTTTTATCGTTGCCACCTTGTTGGATGGAGGGGGAGTTGGACTGGTCACAGAAGCTAGCTGGAAGGGATGTCAGACCTAGTCGGGAGCGATGAGGATCTGGCGTTAGAGATAGCTGCCTTTCTGTTAGTTCTATTTCTGTGGCCACAACCCCTATAGCTCTCTGCAACATTCGGTCGATTGACATTGGTGGGAGGGATGAAGCTAAAGTCTGTAAATGTGACATTTCCTGGCAGGCCCGCTTAGCTATAATTTCCTGGTTGTTAGCAGACCACTCGGCAAAACCACTGTTTGTATATTTTGCAGGAGCAGCAGGAAAAGCAATACAAGCAAAGCAAAGAAAACAGAGCCACATCACTGCGCAAATTATTCTCTCACCATTGAGACAGCCGCATGGGAGGTGGTCTCTTCTTAACGAAATTTATGTGATGGAATTTGCTCTGGCTAAACAAAAAGGCACAAAATCGTTAATGAAATTTGAGAAAATTTGGGACTCCTTTCTGTAAGTGAAATCTTGTAAATGTCCTAATTGCTGTTGTCGCCCGCAACAACTAGTATGGTCATATGGCTTTTTTGTTTGGATTTACTCGTATGAAATTTGTATCAAATGTGATTTTCATTCTGTATTCCTCTTTTTGTGGTAATTTCCTTTTCGTCATAATGTGTATTTTCTGATTCTTGAGACGCAAAAAAAAAAAAAAAATTTAAAAAGAGACAGCCGCATGGGATCCCTGGAGGACCAGGATGAAGATGTCAGATGAAAGAGCTGAGGCCCAGCCCAGCCCTGTCCGGCAGTGGACGAGTGTGCTCTTGGCCCGCAGGAATGGAAGGCTCTGCAACTGATGAAAATGCCTCCAGGGGCTGGCAGAAGTGGGGCGGCTCTCCCGGCTGCTTGGGCTGCTGAGGCCTGTGGACCTGCCACTAACTGCTGTAAATATACCTAGTCTCTGAAAGATGCAGGGTCCTATGCGACTAGATCGCCAAGTCTGCTGCGCTTACTTTGGTTCACCAGGCCTGTAAGGTGTACAACAGAATCAGCAAGCATCCCCACCCCGTTTGATCAGCAGTTCTTCCTTAGGATCTGTCTCTCAATGTGAAGGAGCCCCCTTTGGAATTCATAGGGTGGGTAGAGGGCAGTTCTTAGTCCCCCATGCATTCAACTCTCCCATCTGAGCGGATCAAAAAGGGGCATAATTCCCCAGTAGTTCAAGTCTTAGTATGGAACTCTTTAGATTTCGCAAGGGTGGGTAAAGGCACTGTCTGAGTTGTGAGGAACTGTCAGTAATCTCCCCAATCAGGTTGCCCCTACAGTAATTAGCCAGGCATGTGTTCCCCCGGGTCATGCCTCCAGCCCCTTGTGTTTGGGGAAGTGCCATCCAACCTCCTGTGCACTATTCCCAGCACCCGTGGGAGAGGAGTTGTTCTGGTCTCTGCCAAGTCCGGTGCCCTCCCAGGATGTCGTTCTGACCCACAGTGACTGTGTGGAGAGGGGGTAGCAGTCTGGGCCCAAGTTGCAGAATCACTGACCTCTACTGCGGGGTGTCTTATTCAGTGTGGCATGTCATGGCAAATCTCCTTCAGGCAGTACAGGTCAGTCTGCCAGCTCCACGCCAGGTCATTGGCTACCACAGCCTCTGTCACCAGTTTGCTGCAGCCCGACAAGCTGTCAGGTAAACATGAATGCCCGCTGGTGAGGGGTCCCACAGCTCGTCCTGCGGGGGTTTCGATCGGGTACAGGAATCTCTGTACGCTCATCCAACAGGTAGAGCTGGACTTGCTGAACAGACTAACATGTCCATGGCTCAAATCAAATGAACTTCATATTTCCCTATACTAATTCACCACAAATTCTTTTTGGGTGTTGGGATCCAGAGTAGCATGCTACTCACCAAAAAGCACTTAAACACCTCATCATGGGTAGCAAACACTATATAAAAACAGACCCTTCCCTCTTCCATCCCTCCACTATCCTGATCAATCCAAATACCAGATTAACATGTCCACAGGTCAAATAAATTTTCATATTTCCCTAGACTAATTCACCACTACTCTCTTATTTCGGGTTCCGGAGTAGCATGCTACTCACCAAAAAATGATTCAACAACAGATCAGGAGTAGCACGTGCTATATAAATGCAAATCATTCCCTCTTCTATCCCTCCACTATTCTTGTCAATCCAAATAACAGACTAATATATCCACTGCTCAAATTAATTTCGTATTTCACTATAATAATTCACCACTATTGCACCGAAAAAGCATTTTGCCACCTCTTCAGGGGTAGTAAGCGCTACATAAATGCAATTACAATTACTTGTAAGTCCGTTGTAAAGTGGTATACCATATATTCAGGCCCTGTAAATTAAATGCTACTAGTGAGTCTGCAGATTTGTGTGCAGTTTACTGGCACTTCAACTTGGCATTTAAAAGCCTTTGCTAAGCCTTAAACTCTCCTTTTATTACATATGTCACCCCTAAAGTAGGCCCTAGATAGCCCATAGGGCAGGGTTTAGTGTAAGCAAAAGGTAGGAGATTCACTTTTAAATTGTGCATGTCCCAGTGATGACACACTGTTGTGAGACCTATTCCTCTCATAAGTTAACATTGGGAGCTCATCAATACATTAAGTATATAATTAAGCAAAAATTAATGATGAAAAAGGTGTAGCTGTGTGTCATGTTTCATATCTATGGAATGGCAGTGATAAATTCTCTTTACTGGTAAAGTTGGATTTAACATTACTATTTTAGAAAAGCCACTTTTAAGAAAGTGGGCATTTCCATGCTCTCACTGCTCTATGTGCCTGCAGCCTGTATCCCAATACACATCTGGGGTGGGTGGCAGCTTCCTCTGTGCATTCCCTATATGCAGCAACAAACACAGGAAGTTTGGTGTGTCTGAATCCTCATCTGCATTCTAATGGCTCTTCCTTGGCAGGAAGGAGTTGACACTTGCAACTAAATAGGTAGTGTCCTATCCCCACACAAAGGGTTGCTTACCCACTACTGATACTCTGGACCCAGGGCTGGGAAGAAAAGACCCTTTATTGAAGTCACCCCACCTCAAAGGGCCAATTAGTATAAGTACTGGGGCTCTGACCCTACCAAGACACTACACTACTGGACCTGTGAAGAACCTTGCCAGGAAGAAGGACTGCTTTTCTGCATTGCTGTGCTGTTTGTTACCTGCTGCTGCTGCCCTCTATCCTGCTGATGAAATGGTCTGGCCCTATCTCACTTGAACCCAGAAGGATTCCAAGGCCTTACTGGCTTTCTCCCTGTTCTGAAGTCTCAGGGCCATCAAATACTTTTTCCAACCCTGCACCAGCATCTGGACTCTGCCATATGTGAGTCATGCCTTGCCAAGTGGTGCCAATCCAGTCCTGGACCCTTTTTCTGTGCTGATCCTGCAGAAACCCACACATTGACGACTTTGCGCTAATCGGAACTGACGCACTTCCCTTCGACACTGACACAGCCGCTGCCTGACGACATCACCTCAATTGACTGCCTGGCTCTATGCTGATGAACTGCACAGCTCAACAACTACGCATCACCTTCATCATGGACTGCGTGGATCAGAATCAATTATTCGCCTCCATCCATGGGATTGACAATGATGCTGTGTCTCCTCAACTTCTCGCACTGAGTATTCAATGTCAACACTTCCTCCAGCCAAGGGACTTTTTCAGCGAGACCTGCATGAGTTTTGTAGCTGGCCTACCCTCCATCGCGGTCAGTCTGAACTTTGGATTTACTATGGTCTAGCATGACCAGATAACTCCGGTTGGCGCTTTCTGACTCTAAGCACTATCATTTGATTTCATCTTAAAAAAATTATAACTCTGATTGTACTTATTGCATTTTTGCCATGTTGGACTTTATTTATTAATAAAATCATAATCCATTTGTTCTTAACCTATGTGGAGTCTTTTTGTGGTGTTTTCATTATGTTACTGTGTGTGTGTGTGTGTCACACAAATATTTTTCACATTGCCTCCTTAGAAAAACTGGACTGCTCTGTGCCAAGCTACCAGAGGGTGAGCACAGGTTATCTATCTTTTAGTATGTATCTGACTTACCCTGACTATAGTGGAGTTTCTTACTTGGACAGGGTGCATGCCTCTGCCAACTAAAGACCCCATTTCGAATAATGTTCACATGCTGTGTCCTTGTTCTGGTATTGGGTCGTAGCATCACTATCTTAGTATAGGTATCCTTGTGTCATAGCGTCCATGGGTCAGTATCTGAGTAAAACTGCTCTGCGCCAGTGCTCAGTATTAGTCTTTGTTTCCCATGTCATTGTTCCTTTGTCCCTGTCCAATTTCAGCATTGGTGCTCCTGTCTTTATACCTTGTGCCAGTGCTGAATTTCCACAGTCAGTGTTCTTATTACAATGTGCATTTGTCAGCATCCCTGCATTAGTGTGTTCTCTTGTTAATGTCCTAGATCCAGTGTTCTTTGTCAATTACCCTTGTCAATATACTCATGCCAGTGTTGGTGCTTTTGTGGCATTGTGTCACTGACAGTATTGGTGTCCTTTATTAGTGCCTCTGTGCCATTGTTGGTGCACAGTTAGCTTCCTAGTATCAGAGTGTCTTTCCCTATATGCTAGCCCTTGTGCTCTGCACAATTACATTGTCTGCTTATAAACCAAATATACTATCATAAGTCCACTTCACATAGCCAAGAGGGTGGAAGACCCCTAAGCACTGAGGGTAAATAGGGACAAGAGATCTAGGATTCTGAAACTTGGATTATTAATGAGTGTTTTAGAAGTTTTAAAAATGTTTTTCATTCATAATGAGAGAAAGAGAGGAAAAAAGAGCAAGAGGCCCACTTCAAAAGGGGATTAAAGAAGATCTGCAGGAGTTGTCCCATTTTCCTTTTAAAATTAAACAAGTGACTTTAGGTTATTCTCATGCATTGAGGGCCTGTAGTTTGCATGCTGAACCCATTCAGAAGCAAAGGAAGTTTCAACATGAGGTTAATGCAATCTCTTGGCCTGCCATTTGAATTTAGGTGGCGACAAACATTAATAAACTAGTGCTATCTCCTCCCCCCCCGCCCTCGGCCATGGTCCCCCACAGTCCTATTTTCTATTGAGCAAAATGCTTGCACGCCTATCTACAGCAATATATGATCCAATGCATCATCTTTCCTTAGCCTTCTGTCTAAAACCAGGGCTAGTAGTTAAAGGGTTATCAACCAGTTATGAGTAATAGCCCAAGTGGGAAGTGATAACCATTCTGAAAGATAACAATGCTTGTTTTTTTCCAATATCTGTCTCCATCTGGCATTGCTAGCTCATTAGCTTAGTAGATATTTTGCCTACATATTTACATTCATTTCCAAGTTTTTGCTTGTACGCACTTAACGTCCAACCAAAAATGCAGGATGTGCAATCTAGAGGACACAACATATTTGTAAAAACATATTTGTAAAAAGGATGCTAAACTTTTCATTTTCAGAGTCTTCATTATGCTCCATGTGCATTATTTTATATCTCAAGTGAAAGACAATATTGTGCCGTGACTTCAAGATGTACATGTTGAAGATCATTCAGTAGTTTTAAATATGCAGACATTTTAAAACATAATTTGTCTTTTTAATGCGTTTCCAAAGTTTGTTTTTACTCGACCACAAAGAGTGGAGGAACAGTCCCTGTTTAGACCACAATGGGTCCAACTTAATTTTTCTTTAGGGTCCATCACCTTGTTTCCTTACAGTAATTACCCAACAGCACACTTTTCGTCTGCTCATATGTTAAAGAATAATACTGAATTTGTTTTGAGTAAAAGTCATCCCCCATAAATGAGTCTCAGGAAACACTGTAACCCACTCACAAATGAAAGGTGAACCGCGAGCATCTCCTATTATTTTGGCTTGCTGTGGCATATATCTTTAAGTATAATTTTGTACTGAAATGAATTTGAAATTTTGGTTGACAAAGGAAATCATGGAACTTCTGACAATCTCTTCAGGTTTTCAGTTGGCGGTGACACCTCAGCCGCACCTCTTCATGACAAATGAATACTCCACCTTTTTGTATAATCATATCACTATTGGATTAAGCAGCAATCAGCACTGGCTGGATTTACTTAGGAGGTTTGAGGGCAGAGTGAACGATAAGGGGTACAATACCAGCTGAGCAAATTGCAATGTGTGCTCTCGGTTCAGACCCAGCGCACACATTGCAAATTAACTTGCTATTCATATAGCACGCCCTGGATTCCAGGCATACACCTCAGGGCACGACCAGTCACCTTTATTCATCATGGCAAAAGTGTTTTTCCATTTCCATTACAGTTGCCACTTTTATCATAAAGAACGAAAGCAATAAGTGTCTACGTGTGCAAAGGCGGTGATACTCATTACTGTAAGTAGCGTTTTATTCAAGGTTTCATGTATGCTCAGTGTTTTCATTATTGTTAACCTGAAGGCAGACTGTGTTGCCTATGACCGTAAGCACTTTACCTGATCTTCAAGCTAGCTACAGTGTTTAAGAATACTTTGAACTGGAGACAGACTGTGTTGCACAATACTAGAAATAGTTTTTTTGAGGAGGCAAGATGGCGTCGGTGTGAGAGGTCGCTGCAGTGCTTGCTCCAGGGCCCGGGATGTCTCCGGCAATATCGTCGACCTACACCTCATCGTTCAAGCATGTTGGCAAACGTTGATTCCAGCGAATAATACGGGTTCCTACAGACGGCTATAGACTACTCCCTAAAGCCTGAATAGCCTGGACAGTCTGGACATCGGCATGAAAAACTGGTCTCACAACCACCGCAAACTACCATTGTTGGGGTAGAGGGATCACAAAAGGACCGTAAAAGATTGCGGCGCAGCATCGGGGGATACAGCTGATGTCGGATTCCCGGTAGCAGACTTCGAGAAAAAGCCTTCTCTACAGACACGGACACGGTGACGGAGATTCACGCTTCTGTCGAGCAATTGTAAGGGAGTGAGGGAGTGAGGGAGGAAACCTGAACTGTGTAGTACCTCTACTTCCCGGCCAAAAATTCGGACTTTGTATGTTGGATTTCCAGGTGTCACAGTCATTGCGGTCATTGCGGTTGTGGTGGAGTTTCGAGGGTACAGTCTACATGGTCAGCATTCGAAAGCTCCTAGCCTCACTAGCCTCACTACACTACGCTAGTCTACAACCGTGAGTAATCTGTGTACCCTGGGCTCTAAGGCCTTAATACTCTAGAGCTCTATTTAATAATGACTGTACTTCATCTCATTCCATTGACTATAATGCAGCACGAGTCTTCCTAGACGTGCTAAACACAAGAGCGCTGAGAGGGGAAGAGTTTGTTTTGTCTGCCGTTGGTCTGCTCGTGCCTCAACAGTGCACCCCCAGTCAAGTTATCGGTAAGGGGGTAGGTAAAGGCAGGCGGTAAAATAACAAGTGGTGTAAAAAGATACAAAGACACAAAAAACAACAAAGACACCCAAGATTGCCCACCTGCTTCTTCATCGGCGTCTGCATCTGCGCTAACTCGTTTGCTCCACTCTCCGTCCCCGTCTCCATCTCGCCATCTGCGAACTGTGCGGACGTGCTTAAGAAGGTAACAGAGCACGCGTCGTCAAGGGAACGGCGCCGACGGCACAGACGGCTTCGACGGCTCTGACGGCTCTGACGGCTTAGACGCGACGGAGCCAACTTAGGTTACAGAAACCAACGGACTAGATTAAAAAAAAAAAATGCTTAAAATGCTCAAAAACTGAACGCCTTCCACAGCGAGAGTCAAAGTAACCTGAAATACTAAATACTACAATTCTTAATACTGTATCAAAATCATTAAAATCATTAAAATTGTTAAAAAATCTGAGGTAATAAAACCAAAGCAATACAGGACAAAAAAAAAAAGGGCAATAAAAAGGCAATAAAAGCCTATATGGGCTATCTGGCAGCAACTCACAGAGTCTATCTAGACTGCCTAGATACACACTCGAGAAAAAAAAGCGCCAAGACTTCTGGGGAAAAAACAGGCACTGGGGCCTCGGGGTCACTCAGAGTTGCCAGAGGAGTCGGAGGAGCTGGAGCCAGAGCTGGGGCTGGAATCAGAGATATCGCTGCCAGTGCAGTACCGGTAGTAATAGCCACAGTGATCAAAATCAGAATAGAGACCTTGACCTCACAAAAAACATCAACCGTAGCTACTTTACCCTGTTCTCCACTTCATTCTCCTTCTATATGGGTAATAATTACAGCTAAAGCAAACGCAAGAGCTAAAGGCCACAAGGTTCAAATGATACAACCTAAGCAACCCCTACCATCAAAACAAACCCGATCTTCAAAACTATTGTTACTTCCAGAGATACCAGGGATAGCAGTCTCTGTATTGACATCAAATATGGCTGGAAATAAATCAAAGACAGGATCCGCAAGTCGCAGTGGTCCAATAGGTGCTGGAAATGGTGCAGTTGCAGTTGGGGGCCCCGATGGGCCAGGTGAACTGAATAATGTCACAGACAAAGATACTCTAGTTGCATCGGACTCTCCAGGATTGCAATACATAGCGCACCAAGCCCAAACCCAAACTCAGGCCCAGATAAAGATTCATACAAAGGCCCAGGCTCAGGGAGATCAAGAGAAACAAGAAAGCCAAGAGAGGACAGAGAGCTCAGATGGCAGAGGAAATATCAAAGAGACCCACAATTTTCAAGGACCTCAGAAAACAAAAGAAACACAAAGACGACCCGAAACCAGGGGTTACAAGGCAACGGAAAGCAACGATGAAAATAATGAAGGCAACATAAGAGCTAATAAACCAGATGGGAGAGATAGAGCCACTGAGAATGAACAGAAACTCCACAAGAGAATCGAAAAATTGAAAAGAAAAACAAAGGAAAAAGAGAAAGCGAAAGAGGCGGAAAAGGAACCGTTAAGCAGTGAGAATCCTGATCTCCTGGAAAAAAAAGCCAAAAGACTACAAACAATTAAGAACCTAAAAGCTGCAGCCAAAGCTACCGGTCACTCGATAGATTCCCAACCAAGGATCTCAAACATATTTAGCCCAGCAATCAAAGATAGACCACAGATTTGTTCTACCAACGATATAGTATCAACCGCAATGGATCAACAAGGCGTGCAAAATGACGTCACCGCCGCTTCAGCTCAAGAAGCACCCCAAGCAGTGTATCTAGAGCGGGCCGATACGAGGGAAGAAAGCAGACCGAATCCAGCGAAGAGAGTGATCCGAGCGAGGATCTCAGACTGGAGGAACATCTCACGAAGGTAACCTCTTCGACAGATATTTGAATTAAAAATGCCCTCATACACGACAGCACACCAATGAAAAAACTGGGGGAAAAAAGAAACAGACATAAGAGGCACTCAAAAATAATCCACGATGAAACTACAGATCCTGGGAGCAACCCAGAACATATCGCAGGGAGAACTAAACTGCCACGCAAAAGCCCCCACCGAAAAGCAAATTTGGAATCTGAAAGAAATAAGAATACCTCTGATATCCCGGATGAAGATGAGAAGATGAAGCATAGAGAGCCCTCATTAAGTGAAGTTCTCAATTTAATAAAAACTTTCCATCAAGATGCTAAAAAAGATAGCCAAAGGAATCATGTCGCTATCCAAAAACTGGAAGGTGCTATCAATAAAGTGGGCAGTACATGTTTGGAGATCTCCAACAAAATGTGTTCTGTAGAAGCCCGGGCTGAAAACTTGGAATCAGATGTTGGTAAGCTACAAATACAGGCAAAGGAGCATGAAGGAATAATTAAGGATTTAATGACAAAGGTTGAAGACCAAGAAAATCGAGCAAGAAGAAATAATCTTCGATTTCTTGGGATCCCCGAGGGCTCAGAAGGAAGCGACCCAAGAGGCTTCATGTCCAACCTTCTAAAATTATCCTTCCCGGAACTCAACTCCTGGGAAATGGACAGAGAAGTCTGCCGAGCACACCGTTTCCCTCTGTCATTACCCAAACATTCAGATAAATCACCGCAATATCCTAGAGCATTTTTAGTCAATTTTGGAAACTTTCTAGTTCGTGATACTATATATGACCTGGCTAGACCCACGGCTAAAAGAGAATATAAGGGTTTCAAGTTTTTTGCAAGACCGGATTTCGCGCATGCAACGGTAGAACGACGATGGCTATTGCGACAACTTTTCGCCCCCTTTGAAAAGCTGGGAGCGACGGTCTTTCTGCAAAATCCGGCACGTTTAAAAGTAATCTACAAAGGCTCAACGAGGAGCTTCATAAGTGAAAGCCAGGCGGAGGCCTACCTTCAGGAGGTTGCAGAGAGAGCGAAACAAAGTAATGGCAAATAAATGGAAGAGGAAAACTAATATTGACTGGATATGATACGATTATTTGGTAATACCTGCAAACTTCCTAACAAAATGATATGAACACTATATTGATCGAATATGAGTTGAATATTTGGCAATGAATATTAAAGTATAAAAAAAATGATAGTGCTGACAAATTATTACTATCTGTTATATGGTTGACAAATCTCTAGGACGAAAAAATATCAGGCCAGGGGCAAGCTTAGGCGTACGGACCACACAGCCATCAACAACTGGGTGAGTCAAAACCCAGGTTGCCTCAAAGGGTGGTAGGAGGGGGGGGTAAGGGGGTGGGGTAGAGAGGGGGGGAGGGGGGAGACAGCTGAGAAATATGGTGATTGCAGTTGCAGATGCGGTTTTAGGAATATAAATTGGGATATTAATAACAAGGTTGCTAAGGTCTTGTTTGTTCTCTTTTACTTTAGCAGATTTGGTCCAAAATATATTTACACCATAATATGGCGAGGATAAAATTGTGTTCCTGGAATGTGGCAGGGCTCAATGATAGGAGAAAAAGGGATCAAATGTGGGGGCTAATAAGGATAAATGCATTCGATATAATATGTCTCCAGGAGACCCACATCCCATGGGCAGAACGGGAAGTACTGAAGGTCCCGGGGTTTAATCTACTGGTATGTACTAGTCAAACAACAAGGACAAGGAGGGTCGCCATATTAGCGAGATCTTTTTTGGGGGAGGCTACGCGTAAACTGGCTGATCCTCTAGGCAGGTGGGTGATCGCGGAGCTCAAGAGTGGAATCACAATATGCTCCATCTACGCTCCTAATCAAGATGATCCCTCAATCTTTAATGATCTGGAGATAGAACTTGCATCCTGGCCTCAGGTACTGATTTTTTGTGGGGACTTTAATATTTCTCTGCCCAGAGCTTGTGCAGTACAGAAACAGGTGCGTTTTAAATATGTTGGTCGCAAGCCTAAAGTATATAGTGCTGTCTCCCAATTAAAAGAAAGTTTAGGTCTGGTTGATCTATGGGACTTAAAGCAGGGTCAAGACCCAGGGTATACATATTTTTCGTACCCACATAATAAATATGTTCGCATCGACTATATTTTGATGTCAAGTAATCGGGTTAATCTGGCACAAATCAGTAAATTACCAAAAATTATTTCGGACCATAATCCCTTATCGCTTACTCTTTACATAAATAACATGCCCAGACCCCGCTCAAGTTGGTCCTTTGACAAAAAACTGCTTGTAAATAATGAATATGTAGAATATATGAAAAATTGGGCGCAGGGGTTTATCGATTACAATCGCTACAGCACATCTAGAAATATGGTCTGGGACTGCTTTAAGGCCGCAATTCGTGGGGAGACAATCAGCTATGTGGCCAGACAGAGGAAAGAGGAGGCAAGGCTTAATGAATTACAGCTACAAAAACTAGCTGAACTAGAAGAGAGACACACTAGGCTAATTGCACAAGAAAGGGATGGCGGCTCGGTTTTAAGAGATATGGCGATACTAAAAGCGGAGATAAATAGTAAACTTACCCAAAGGACGGCTGAGTTATACCAGTCCCATCGAAATAAGATCTATGAAATGGGAGATAGGGTGGGTAAGCAGTTGGCACTTCGAACTCGCCAAAGTCAATCTCTTAACTCAATTACGTGTATCGAGTCAGAAGGCCAAGAATATACAACACCTGAAACTATTCTAGTACAAAATTATTATGGGAAATTGTATAAGAATGAGGACTCTGTGAATCCCAACGTAATTAAAGAAACATTATCCAAATGGGCAATCAAGCTCGAAGACAGATCAGGAATGGATAATGTTACTAGGCTGGATCTAGAAAGAGACATAACTCAAATAGAAGTGGAAATTGCTCTTGCAGAGCTAGCTTCGGGAAAAGCTGCAGGGCCCGATAAAATACCACTTGAGTTTTATAAAATTTTGGGCAATATCGTATTGCCTTTACTTCTTGATTTATTTATTGGGATTCAAGTTAGTGGCATTCCTCCTAGGTCTTGGCTGGAAACCAATATTGTAATTTTCCCAAAGAAAGATAAGCCCCCCCAGCTGCCCTCCTCGTATCGACCTATCTCCCTTATAAATTCAGACTCGAAACTTTATTCCAAGATCTTGGCTAATCGGCTCAGGGGGATCGTCGAACATCTGGTCTCCCCGTGGCAACATGGCTTCATTCCGGGCAAGGGTACTACGGATCATACCCGACGCGCTATTGCACTGTTTGATGCCGCAAATGCTATGGGGGGCCAGATGTCGATGGTCCTCCTGGATGCCGAGAAGGCCTTCGACAGGGTTTCATGGGCATTCTTGTGGGCAATACTAGAACAAATTAACGTAGGACCGTGTTTTATTAAATCTATCAAGGCAATGTATTTCTCACCGAAGGCTAGGGTATTGGTAATGGGCCAGGAATCTGGGTTCTTTAACATACTTCGGGGGACTAGGCAGGGATGCCCATGCTCTCCGATCCTTTTTGCCCTTTATATAAATCCTCTCATTTTAAAATTGCTAAAGGCTGAGGCAATTAGACCAGTTACATTGGGCCCCTTCCATACAAAAATATTAGCATATGCCGATGATGTGGCTGTAATAACATCACATCCCACTGAGGCTATAACAGAAATAGAACAGATTACTCAAGCCTTCGGGCAGCTATCGGGATACTCCCTAAATAGGGATAAAACGATGGTCATCTGTACCAATAATGTCTACTTTATTGATCCTAGAAGGGTAGAATCCGCTGTATATCTGGGAGTTCGAATATCTGCCAAAATAGACGAGATTGTTAAAATTAATTATGAACCGTTGCTTCAAAAAGTAAAGAAAGATCTTAAAAAGATTGACGGATTACATCTCTCAATCATCAGAAGAGGCAACTTCCTCAAAATTAATATTCTACCCCGGGTCCTATACCTGTTTCGTGCGATTCCTCTACTAGTGGACGATAAATTCTTAAAGAGCTTAGAATCCCATATGAGTAAATTTGTGTGGGAATACGGGAAGATAAGGAGATCTAGCCGGAAGCTCTCTCTACCCATTACCAGAGGCGGACTGGCAATTCCTGATTTGGGATTTTACTTATGGGCTGCTCTTCTCCAACAGATGATGTCACTATTTCATGTTAAACCGCTGGAAAACGAGGTAGGGGCTAATTACATACCTTCAATATTTGAGTTGTCCATTGGAGACAGGGCTAATGGTTTGCTATTAAAGCAGGTCGAACCTTCATACTTTAAGAAAGTAAAGTTTAAAGTTATAAGAAGTGCCTGGGTAATGTGGAGGAAAATTACGAGGTATATGAAAATTCCTAAATACAATAGATATACTTCCCTAAGGCATTCGTCAATATTGCCACCACACATATATGACGTTATTTCTAGATGCTGGGAAACATTAGGAGTATTAACAATAGGAGATTTTTTACTTCCCAACTATGGCCATAGATTCCAACAACTTCAATCCAATTTTGCCATCCCAAATAATAGTGTATTTAAATTTATACAAATTAATACAATTTTAAATCTAAAAGTTGCTGATATCACTCTGGATAATATCCCTTTAATTGATTGTATGTCTAGACCCACAACTAGGATTGGTACTATTTACGACATTTTAATTGAAAACCAACAAGATGATTTAGAACCTACTGAAGTGGGTTGGTCGAGGAAATTAAATAACCCTAATGTGGATATTGACATGTCTTTGATCCTATCGATACAGTTGTTTATGTCTTCTAATTTGAAAGCTCAACTCTACAAAACTATCTATGATTTATATTTTACTCCTGCCAAATTTTACTCTTGGGGGAAAAGGTCTACTTCAGAGTGTCCAAGGTGTGGTAAAATTACGGCAAATTTATTACATATGCTCTATGAATGTGACAAACTACTAGTACTGAGAACAATGATTGCTGGGTTCTGGCAGGAAGTGTTCGGGCATCCAGTAGCCGAATCTCCCACCCTTTATATTCTCGGTTACGATAACACTCTGAGTCATACCAAAGCGGAAGAAATATCTCTCTTCCTGGGCACAGCAGTGTATAGAATAATATTAACAGCCCGTTGGAAGGATGCCGATCCCCCTAATTTTCAGATTTGGCTCTCCCGGCTGTTAGGTACGTACAACCAAGAGAAGGCGATTTTTGCCTGTAAAGGAACAAGGTCAAGAGCACGTGGTATTGAGATCTGGAAACCAATTGATAATTGGAAAAATGACATTAGAGATTGTGTATAAATGAGTGCAATCAGGTTTTTTTTTTTTTTTTTGTTTTTTTTTTGTTATTGCACCTGTCGATTTTCCTCATTCTGCCATGTCCTCAGCATTCCTGCTTTATTTAAGCTAATTTATCTGCTTATTTTGACTGTTTGTTATATTTACTGAA
Source organism: Lissotriton helveticus (assembly GCF_964261635.1). Taxonomy (NCBI): domain Eukaryota; kingdom Metazoa; phylum Chordata; class Amphibia; order Caudata; family Salamandridae; genus Lissotriton; species Lissotriton helveticus. The sequence continues at coordinate 493,447,520 of NC_136063.1, forward strand.
TTCCTTTTTGTCATTGTTTTATCTTTGTCTGTATCTGCAAGTGTGAATTACCAAATAAAATTTTTTTTTTAAAAAAAAGAAATAGTATTTCATCATTGTGTGAGAAAGTGCATTATTAAATTGGGGTAGATGGTAGTCCTAGGAAAACAATGAGAGAGCAAGGGAAATGCGGGGTGCATCTGTATCCCAAGTATAATGCTAGACTAAACAAATGTGGACGGACCCACTATGTCGGTATAGTACAATCACTATTATGGTTAGTACATTGACCCATTAGGTGTGTTTAAAAGACCCCTAACACACCAACCTGGCTGGTGTCATGCTTCATTATTGGGTTCCCAACCGGGTGGCCGAATGCCCCCCGGTTGTGCTACAACGCCTGATTACAGCAGAGCTGATGTGGTGTTAATGTGTGATGTGACGTGAATTACTCTTAAAATTATCTCTGAGAATCCTTCCCTGTAAACTTTCTTGTGTGAGACTTTATGAGAGATGGCATTGAATGTGGTTACACATTTGAGTGGTGCGGGTGTGGGTTCCCGTGCAAGTGTCTCAATCAATCCCTCACGATTCTGGTTTCTAGCCCGTTTTTTGGCTTTGTCTGTGATCACTGTGGTATTCATCCAGACAATGACTATAGCACCTAAGTAAGATTGCATTTTATGTTGCTTAAAGTAATTTGTATATATATATGTCTTGTCTTTTCTTCCCCCACAGTTTTTTTGCAAGTGTCCGTAAGTACGTTGACACTTAGACCACACACCTTAGCACGATTGTAGTCATTTCACTTTTTGTCACCTGGCACTTTCCACTTTTGCCACTCACTAGCCTCACTATCCGGTCCTGAAGAAAGCCCCTACCATATACCTTTTCGTGGGCTGAAACATATAGACCACTCACATAATCAACTAAGGACAATAATTTCCTACTAGTTGCACCACACCATTTTTAACCATATCCTAAGCAGCAACTAATACAGGTTACAGGCAAGGATTCTCAGAGATATTTCTAAGAGTAATTCACGTCACATCACACATTCACACCACACCAGCTCCGTTGTAATCAGGCGTTGTAGCACAACCGGGGGGCATTTGGCCACCCGGTTGGGACCCCAATGATGAAGCATGACACCAACCAGGTTGGTGTGTGAGGGGTCTTTTAAACACACCTAATGGGTCAATGTACTAATCATAATAGTGATTGTACCATACCGACATAGTGGGTCCGTCCACATTCGTAGATGGTAGACCACCACAAGTAGTAATGTCACTGTTCTTGGTAGGTTCAGTGAAGTTTTCAGTAATTTCCACTTTAGCTCAACCCTTGGACGCTATGACACCCATGTAGCTAGCTGTGGCAGAGAGCAGACAGACTTAACTTAAGAAAATGTGTAAAGTATTCAGAAGTACCAAAATAGTTAAAAGGTCCAAAGTACAACACAATATAAATTCCACTCCAGTTTATAAAAGGAAAGGATATTTTAATGAACACAGTGACACCTAAATGACATAAATCCATTATGAGGAACCAGAGATCTGAACTTTTTACGTTTTAAATAAAAATAACACCCCAATGAGGCGTGTCAGATATGAGGACCAAGTTAGAAATTTTAAAGAAGGTAACATTTTCAGCAGACTACGCATTGTCGACTACCAGATCTCCCCAGATGTCTCAACAGCAGGTGCAGTCCTTATGTTTTCCACAGCTCCAGTAGTGTGCTAAAGGAGGTATCTAGGTGTGCCACATTTATGTCCAGTGCCAGCCTGTGGTTGGAGGGCAATCCTTTGTACACCCTTTAAACTAGTTCTGAGCACCTCTCTGCCTCCCACTGAGTTTGGAGCCATTCTTACTAGAAGGGCAAAAGAGAACCAGGCTCAGTGTGAGTTACATCTGCCAGTGACAGGGTAGGTATCCAATGAAGCTCAGGAAAGGAACAGCCCCAAGACCACACTGCTCAATGAAGAACAATACTTCCCCTACACCCAAAGTCATTTGTCCACTCTTTGAGAGCAATCCACATCTGACTCTAGGGGAGCCATCAGGGGTCAGGTGACAACTGGACACTGGCAGAAAAAAATATGGGGTTTGTCCAGCGAACAGATACATTTATAAAGTGGCTATTCCTTTATAGTAATATGAAAGCCAAATGCACCATTACATTGGATTTTAAATTACTAGTAAAATGAACCTTGAACCATTTTTCTAACTATTCCAAAACTTTATGTAATAGTGTAAACCAGTGTTGGCCTATGGTAGAGCCAGCCTTGCCACAATGAAAAAAAGACTTTGGAGGTTTTTGACTTCCGGGGCTTGTAAAACATTAAACATATTTTCCCTACTTTTATATACCATGCATCCTGCTCTATGGGCATTTAAGGCTACCTTAGGTATGACTTATGAGTATTAAAAAGGAAGATTTTAGGCCTGTGAAAAGGGCTTATTTGGACAAGTCCAATTTGCAGTTCAAACATTCATAGCGAGGTTACTGGTGGGTGGAAGGTCGGCAGGAATGTTTTGCATTGTCACTTTAGCAAAATATGTGCTGCAGTCCACTTGTAACATTTAACTTACAGGCCCTGGGTACATTTTGCACCATATACTAGGGACTTATAGGTACATCAAATGTGCCACTTTGGAGTAAAACCAATTGCACCATGTATTAGCATCCGAGCACATGCACTGGAGCCTGGTTAGCATGGTACGAGTTCACAGAGTCAAAAAACAGCAGCATCAGTCCATAAATAATGGGGGACATAATGCTAAAAAAATCATTTTCTTACACCTTACTTTTACAGTAGCTGGGAATATTGTGCAGCTTATGATTTGGGTGTAGTAGTTGTATGCATTGAATTTGTATCTTTGCATCTATTATAGCTCCTGGTTAGTTTTTATTGCGAATCTATGGCTGTCACAGAGTTTAATACCAAGAAGACAGAGCAAAATTTGAGCAGTATCCATTATATTCAGCCAAGTGTAACAATTGAATATATTATTGAGATGGTCTATGTTACAGCCCAAAATAAAGCACATTTTATTACAGACCACCATGAGTAATAGGAGTTTTAATGGTTTACTTTCAAATTATACAAAATTTTAAGAGGGAGACTAGACATTTTAAAGTCAAGAAACATATCTGGGAGGCAAGGGGAGGCTCATTACACGAAAACAAATAATTACCACTCTATAGTCCTTTGCTATGTGTGTCGATAAATATACATGTGATGGCTTCTGGCCAGTATAGACCTTGCTGTCTAGCTACACTAGGGGGTCGATTCCGATCCGGTAAAAAGCGCCGTTCAGAGCGTTTTTCCCGTATGAATCGTGCCCTGCAACGTCCCCCGTACGTACGACGAAGTACGATCCGTACTGGGAGCTGGACTCCGTACGAATCGTACAGGGACCGTATGAATGAAATCCCCATACGAATCTCCCTCGGAACCCGCTGTACGCGACATCTGTATGGTTTGCGGCTGCTTTTTCCGAACCGGCAAGTACGATTCGTGTCGGGTACGCACCGTACAACCCTTTTTCTACGGGAGCTGAAAACAGCCGTAAAAGCAGAGTTCGCCCCGAAACAGGTACGGAACGCCCCCCCCGGGTACGGTGCGTACCCCCCGTGATCGCAGGGGTACGCCCCGTACCCCTGCGATCACTGGGTGTACGCACCGTACCCTGCGAACTTGGGGTGTACGCACCGTACCCCATGTACGCTGGGTGTACGGTGCGTACCCCATGTCCGCTGGGTGTACGGTGCGTACCCCCCATGATCGCAGAGGTACGGGGCGTACCCCTGCGATCATGGAGGGGTACGCACCATTCGGTGTGTATGTGAATGTGCGCTTTTCCGTACGAATCGCCCTTAACTGACGTTGACCGTACGAATTGCGTCCTGATACCCCGGTCCAGATCGTACTCGGCGAGCTGTACGGTGTGGTTGTAAGAGTCATATGGAAACGGCTCTGGATGCGAATCGTATGGACGGGAATTTTACCGGATCGGAATCGACCCCTAGATGATTTATCAGCTGGATACATATTACAGATAGGGTGTACAAACCTGGTTTTCACCTTTAATTGGGCATGTGAGGCACAGATTGGATGACTGCATCCAATAAATATGAACTTTTTAGAAATCTAACCTGTACACCGGGTTATGTGTATATTATCTAAATATCATCACACATTGTTAATAATTAGATTGACTAGCACCATGATATATGAATTTGTAAAACTTATTTTTAATTGTCTTTTTTTTCCATAAATATTGTATAGTTATTTTCTTTTTGTACAGTTTATATACTTTTTTTTAACAATAATTCTTAAAATTCTACTTTTTTTAACAATAATTCATAGAATTCTGCACATATATATACAAACAATCACAGTAACTTCTGATATATATTCCAGTACATGTATCAACAATTGACTTTCATCGCCAAATACAAAACCAATGCCCCAACGCGTTTCGGCGAGTTGCCTTCATCAGGAGTTCTGTATTTTCAATTGAGGATTAATGACTACAATGGTAAAAAAATTCTCAATTAGTTTTTTGAAAATAGCACAATCCATATTGAACAACATGTGACGCTCATTACTATATTTTTTGCTAACATATTCATCTATGTCGATTGTATAACAACACTCTCGCCCAGTGCCGGCAGCTCCCTACCCCAAAAACCATCAAAAACTCCATCTATGTATATTTATACCTATCACTATTTACATATTTACATTCAACATTTACATGTATTTACAATTTCGTTTAATCTAATTTTACATTCACTCTATATACATTTCTTTCATTTTTAATGCAGTTGTTCCTGTATCAATCTCTATTTAAGACATTTTTGAAAGTCTACAGATTGAGGCCACACCTAACGCCTATGTATTAAATTGAGGCCACCGATCTAAATGAAGGAAGATTTTATGAGACATACCTCAAATGTATTTGAAATAATGTTGCGCCGTATCTAATGGTTGGCAGAGGATAAATCCTGAATCGGATTAAAATCTGTATTATGAGAAATATAAGACTAACGTTAATATCCATACATGCCTTTCTATTTTCTTACTTAGGTTATAATCCCTGCATTAACCAACAGTACCTGTAGCTAGTTATGCTAAACCATTGATTGTGTCACTGAAATTTCGCGTCTCAATCGGTCTGATAAAATGCTGAGTGCTAAGACTTGACACTGGGATCTGTCTTGTGGTTTTGGGTACTGCTGGGAAACAGAGAATGATACAAGAGCCCTTATTACTAGAGGTTATTTTAAGTAATAGTGGTTCCTTATATAGATTAATGAAGTAGCACATAATAAATCGTCCTGTTTGCATCTGCGAGGACAAAGAGGGACAGCTTGTTTAGAAATCAGAAGCCCACGAGGAAATGCTGCAATAGGAAAAAATACAACTCGTTGCAAAAATAGATAAGTTATTTAAAGAACCAGCTCTCTAATATACATATAACAAGGTACTGTGTGTACCTGAAAAACGATATGGAGCTCATGATATTCCCTTCATAAACATTTGAGGGAGATTTATAATGTTTCTTGTTGGCCTGCCATCAGACGATCGTGGTGATGAAATCCTATTTTTAACAAAAAGGGGAAACAAGAAAACGATGTGTTTTAGTATAAAGGGTATGTGGACATGAACTAACATCAATGTCTGTATGCTCTCGACTCTCAGGGCTCACTTAATGTATTAAAATGTATACGTTTGCAGACCTTAGCCTGCTTGCTTCCGGCTAACCAGGAGAAATAGTAAAATATCCGGCTTCAGTGCAAGAAGCAGATAATGCGCCGGAGTCCAAATATTCGATATTAAACCTAAATCTACTCAATGCCGGCTAACAGAGACGAAATGGAGTCTCTGTGGTTGAGACAAAAATTCGATAAATAACTAACTCTGCGTATATAACAAATTTAGCTAACGTTTTCCTTACTTGCTCAGATGAGAGACACTGCGTGGTCCCGTCTTGCCTGTGCCGTTGTAACTCAACGAGTTAATCCGGCGGATATTTAAACTTTACTTTGGCGCGCTATGGCTATTGATTGACACGTCTCGCGATATCTAGTGCGATGAGATGTTGGATCAGATGTAGTGATCCTTGAAACAAATGTGTCCCCATCTTGGAAAGATGTAGTAACTGTGAATTTATTATAAAAACGCGCATTTAACGCTATAAATTGTCGACGAAAAGCATGTTGAATATTTAATTGCTACTATATGTATATATTACTTGTACATGAACCATTATCTTATCGTTTTTACACAACTTGACAGATATGTGTTATACGATATATTTGTACCTGATATGACTTCAATCTGCAGATATTTCATAGAAAACTCATAACAATACAACCTGACTCATTAATTGTAGGAATTAACGTGGTTATTCTGAAAGTATAATTCAGATTAAAATTTGTAGGCATATCATAGAGATATATATTTTTTAATACACAGAGGTTTTATAAATAAACATATATACCTCCTCACACATTAAACATGATATGCTATTTTTGAAACAGATTATACAGTGTGCATATATGTGTACCTTACAATAGTGCTTGTTCCGAAGGAATTTCGGCATTTAACCCATTAGTTGCTGTGCCAAGTAAAAAAATCCAGTATACTTCTCGCATCTTACGAACTTTATCCAAATCAAGACCAATTTTCACTTGGACCCTTTCTAGAAGGTACCATGACATATCATTTGGGGTATGGTTACATTCTATATAGTGACTGACCATAGGTGCAGTAAGTTTCCTCGTTCGTATTGCGGATCTGTGTTCAGTCAGTCTGACATTGAGGGCTCTCCCTGTTTGGCCCACATAGCCCATTTTACAGGGACAAATTATAAGATAAATCACATTTGTAGTCCTACAATTGTTAAGGTCCTTAGGTTGCACTAATTGTTTGTTGAATGTTATACTAGATCCTTGCACTACAGTATCACAGGACCTACAGTTGGAACAACTGTAAGTTCCTGTCACTGGTTGCATATTCAAGGATGTTTGCTGGATGTTAGAAATAGGTGTTGACATTCTCGATCTTACCATGTGGTCTTTCAAGAACTTATTTCTCTTATATGCGAAGATTGGTCTGGGCAGTTGTTCTGTTTTAGGGAGATTCACATTTAGTATATGCCAATTAGCATATATTACCTGTCTTATTCTGTCATTTAAGACTGAATGTTTAGTTATAAAGATCAGGTTTGGAACTGGTTTAGTTGTTTTGGGTTCAAGAAAACATTGTCGGTCATAAAAGCGAGCCCGCTTATACGAATCCCTTATGATTTTCTTTGGATACCCACGTGTCAGAAATTTGGCCTTCATCATTGTGGCTTTTTCGTCATAATCCAATATACTTGTACAGTTGCGTCTGAGACGTAAAAATTCCCCGAAAGGTACACTATTTTTTTGCACGATGGGATGGTAACTGTCATAATGAAGAAGAGTGTTCCTAGCCGTTGGTTTGACATACAGGTCAATGGCAAGGACCCCTTCCTGATGTTTAATGACCACATCCAAATACTCCACTTGTGCCCTATCTATATGTTTGGTGAATTTGATGTTCTTATCACATTCATTAATCCATAGAAAAAATTCCTCTAGATTGTCTTCGTTCTCAATCCAGATAAAAAAGACATCATCTATATATCTGGACCACAATGTTACAGACTCATAAAATGGCGCTATTTCGTTGAATATATATCTGTCCTCAAACCGGGACATATATATATTGGCTATAGTCGGGGCGCAAGATGCGCCCATGCTGACTCCTTGCTGTTGCTTATAGATATTGCCATTAAATTCAAAGATGTTGTCTGTGAGCACGATCTTAAGGCATTCTAGGATGAATATGGATGGGCAAGGGATTTGGTACTTCTGCATAAACCAATGTGTGGCTTCTAGTGCACCCTGAATGGGGATATTAGAGTACAACGCCTCTATATCCATGGTGACTAGAATTTGCGAAGTATTACAGAATTTAGCATTTTCTACCAGGTTTATTATTTGTCTAGTGTCTTGTACATATCCTGGGATTCGGGCAATATGAGGGCATAAGATGGCATCGATATACTTGGCTAACGGTTCAGTTATTGAACCAATAGTGGTAACTATTGGTCTCAAAGGTGGATCATTTACATTTTTGTGCACCTTTGGTATGCCATAAATACTTGCCAGTTTAGGATTGTCTATATTTAAATATTGCCACTCCTCATTGCAGATCTCACCCTCTCTTAGTGCTTTATCTGTAAGTTTTCTTATTTTTGTTCTGGTTTGTGCAGTGGAGTCTCTGGTTATGCGAATGTAAAAACGGGAGTCATTCAGCATCTCTTCCATTTTTTTCACGTATCTTGGTGTATGATACACCACAATACCACCCCCTTTATCACATGTTTTTATAGTGAAGTTTTTATTTGTTTTGATGGTCTCAAGTGCCTTATATTGATTTGATGTCAAATTAAAAGGGGTTCTAGGTACAAATGACGTAAGATTGGCAAACTTGTCATTTATGACCTGTTCAAAAACTGCCACCTGTGGTGGGACTTGGTCTAGCGTAGGGGTAAAGACTGATTTGGGTTTCAGTCCTGAACAATTAAACTCTTCAGTATAATTTTCTTGACCCAAGAAAAAGAATTTAAGTCTTATCTTTCTCAAGAAAATCTGTAGGTCCCTAAATAGATCGAATTTATTAAGACCTGAATGAGGGGCAAAAGTGAGGCCCTTAGAGAGGACTGAGATGGTATAATTCGTCAAATTCTGGTCAGATAAATTAAAAATAGGTAACTGTTCTAGTTCCTCCAGTAACGGTTGTTTCTGGTCTCTAAATATTGGTCGTGCATCATTGATTGATGTTCTTGATATTGATAATTCTGTGGTGGAGCATTCTGGAAGCGCGGTTGATAGCGCGGTCTCCAGTTCCCTCTCCCTGATGGACGTTGCCCTAAAAAAGGTCTCCTATTTTGGTATCTGGTGTTACGTCTTCCTCCTTGGTAACCTCCATCATAATATGTGCTATCATCATCAGATCCAGAGGATTGAGAGAAAGTTTTCACTGTTCTGTTATTTCTATTTGATTTGTTGCCCCAAGAATCGAAGGATTCTTCATTCTCCTTATAGTAATGTTCAGATAAATAGGGATATGTCATATCTTTAGTAAAGAATTTAATGTCTTTTTGAAGTTTATCAGTCTTTCTTTTTATAAGATAATCTGAGTAGGAATTAAGATCTTTTTCTATGCCGTCCAGGGTTTTCTTGATATCTTCTACTATTCCTGCATTTTTTATCTTTTCCTCTGGTTCAGTTATTTTTTTTGCCAAGTCTTGTAATATATTTTTTGAGGTTTCCACGATTAACATCATGTAATCCAATAAATATGAATACATTCTCCCCAGGAGCACTACAATATCAATGAAAGTATGGCGTGAGGTGACGTTAAATAGTGATCTCAAAGTCAGTCCCTTGGCTTCAGAGAACATTGCAATCACAGTGCTTTCGTCAACTACTGGGCCAAAATATGATAAAAGAAGCAAGCATTTGAAAAACATCTGTGGCAATGATGTTTTGCCCTTAAAATGTTCAGCAGCTTCCCCCCTTCAGTGGCCTGTAGGCTTTTGGCCACACTTGGTTGTTTCTGATCTGAATGCTACTCCCTCTTTCCAAGGGGTAGGATTCTTACACCTGCATGGCTCGTGCTGGGAGCAGTGGGCAAAAGAGGAAGGAGTTGCACACTCTGACCACAGTCGAGGTGGGTGTGTTTTCTATTTGCAAGTTCATGACATGCCAGACCTTTTCCCTTACATTTAAAGCACCAGATGGAGGGGTTTCATAAGGACACCAGCCTGCAACTTTATTAAAGTTTTGTAACACTTAAAAAAAGCCAGTGCTTTATATACATATTTATTGGTTTTTTTAAATGGAGCATGTATTAGCTTCATTTCTTTGCCATTTTTAACTGATGCTTCTTCCTAGTGTCTAGATACCTCTTTGCAGGTTACAGTTGGGCTCTATTAAAAACATAAACATTACCTCATTACATTTAATAAATGTTAACTTCAGACTGGGAGAAGATAGAGAAATGCTGTTGGCTACTCTCAATTGAATTGTAATTAAAAACCATCTTTACTGCTGAAGGCAGATTTTAGTTTGTAATTTTGAAAATGCTACCTTTAAAACATTGCCATTTCCTTGGCCAAACCAACTGTGACTATCTACCAGTTTCCTGGGTCACATAACTATGAATGTTTCTGCTGTTATGGGTTGTGTATTGCTTCTAGACAGGGAGAAAAGGGAAGTTAGTGAGGAGAGGGGGTCTTCCTGACAGGAGATTTACTTGCCATGATTGCATTTCAAAGGGCCCTCACTGCAACACACACTAAGGAACCTGACACCAGGCCTGCCCTGCCTTTTGTCACCCTAGAGGCAGTTTGGTGCCAAACTATTGGGAAGTGGAAGAACTGACCAGAACCAGTTTTAGTTGCAGGACATGGAATCTCCCCACGCAAAGGCTTGCAACAGGTATAAAAGTGGGACATTCATAGCATCGCATCAGAACACTCCTGGACTTGTGGAAGATTCAGAAGAAGGACTGCCCTATTGCTAGTTAGACTACCTTGCCGCTGGAAGGACTGTCATGATGTCAGAAGAAGGAAGATTGGACCTGCTTGCTTTGAACCCAGGATATCCAGAGTGACTCCAAGGATAAATTTGCTGGCCTGCTATGTGAGCTACAGGGACACAACAAGCTTCCAGAGTCTTCCCTGCAACTGCCCAGCTGACCAGAACCAACTGAACCTGCCTGAGCTCTCCCGCTGGCATCTGCTGGAGTGAGTCCTCATCCTCAAGAGGTGCTTCCCAGCTTCTGCACCTTTGATGGGCATCAATGAGAACTTCTCCACAAGAAAATGTTAAAATTCTTAACCTTTGGGATCCTTGTGACCACAAAGCGACCTTTTTATGTCAAAAGGAAATGTCCACAACAACCAGCAACTTGAAAACCTTCACTTTGCACTGACAGCGACTGTCTGCAATGATCAACCTAGGTGAAGCTCCAGAAATGACTAACTCTTCGAGTCATGACTGTCTCCAGCAATGACTGTCCACGACTCTCGATCCTACTCCTTGCTTCGAAAGCTTCCTCTTCGTGGCACCCTCCAATGCAAACAGAACTCTTAGCACCAGACTTAAGAAGATAACTGTTTAATGTACCTATCCAACCTGCACTCTATTGCGGTTGGCATCAACCTGTAACTTTGCTCCAGTCTAGTGTGAACAGATAACCTTAATTGACACTTTGTGCTTCTTTGCGCTCTTATTGAATAAAACTTAAAAAATTGGTATCTTCAGTTCTAATATGACTATTGTTGTTCTGGTTACATTGCATTTATTAATAGCTGCTCTATTTTTCTAAGTTGGTTTGACATTTTTCTTGCATTACGTTTTCACTTTATTACTCTTTGTGTGCTATATAAATATTTTACTCATCACCTCTAAGTTAAGCCTGACTGCTTTTGTGCCAAGCTACCAGGGAGTTAAGCACAGGTTAATTTAGAGACTTTTGTGGTTCACACTGAGAAGGCAACTGCAGTCCACAAATAAGTTGCTGGTTTGTACAGATAAGATCCTCAGACAGAGAGCTGGCGGCAGACCACTGACCCGTTAAGGTGCGGTGGCCTGATATTAGCTCCCGATTGACTTACGAGCCGTAAAGTAAGTGATCCAGGTCAATTCAGAAGGAGGCAGAAAACATGGCTCTTTGAATAAACTGTGCTTCTTCCTGCCTAACCTTTCAGTAGGGAATACGCCAGGACAATTCTTGGAGTAGCTGTGCACACTATAAGTGCTGGTAACAATAATAATAATAAGAAACAATAAGAGCCGCAGTTGCTTCTTTTGAGTTTGGCTTCTACCCCTCTAAACCAATAACTCAATTTCTTACATAAGCCCTCTGAGGCTTCAGGGAATCCTTTCTTATTGAAGGAGGACCCTTCTCCCATCTTCCGACCACAACTCGAGCGGTGCTTTTTGTAAGAAAAATACTACTACACCCAAGTGGTTTTCGTAACCTGAAGAATTGTGCATGTTATGGTCCTAACGCATCCACCTTAGCACCCACATTTATGTTATGTGGACGTAAATGGGAGGGCTTCATGCACCATGCCTCTGGGCTTTGCTTGAGGGAGTAGTGGCAGTAGTAGCAGAAAGGGGTGATGGAGCGGGCTGAGAGCTGCATACCGCTGGGTTCTGCTTGAGAGAAGGGCAGTTGCTACAGCAGTAATGGGAGATGGTGGGAGATGTGGGTTCTGTTTGAGAGAGAAGCTTCACCTGGCACCAGCAAGGGTAGGCAGCTGTACTTTCACCTTCATGCTCCTGGAGTCTACCATCCCCCCCCAATTATTCAGCTCTCTGCCGTTGCAAAAGGAGAGGGAGATGGAAAGAAAATCTGACATCATGGAAGGGGGAGGAGCGGATTATATGCAAAGAGTTGACGAAGGAGATGTTGGGAGGAAAGATGACAGGGTTGTTTGTAACCTCACCAATTGAATCCTTGATCATATCACTGATTGGCATTGTGCCACAGAAGACTGAGGATGAGTTCTGAATAATATATCACCTTTCACGGCCAGAAAGGTCCTCAGTGAATGACTAATTATACCAAGATGAGTTCTCTATTTCATATAGCAGCAGTGAGGTTTGTAAGCCAGTGTGTAGAGGAGCGGAAATGGGGAAGGCAGATATAAAGTCTTCTTTCAGCATCCTGCTGGTACATCCACATGGTTTTCAATTATTGGATATACCTTTCAAAGGGCAAAATTACACTGACAGGGCCAATCCTATGGGCTGAGCGGTTGTGTGTGTGGCTATTGAGGAATTTAGACATTTGAGGAATGAAGGGTAATGGAAGCGAGGTGCTCGCATGTGCTTCAATACCATGACAATTTTTTGCTGGTGAGGAGGAGTGAATGTGCAAGACTGATGATAGTTTTCGAGAAAGTGACACATCCTTTTGAAATTCATCAGGTAGCAAAAAAGACCACAGGGTCCAGTACAAGCCTGACATTTCTCGGTCTAGTGTTAGACTCCGTGGTGATGGTGTCAAGCTTGCCAGCTTATATATTGACAAGACTGTGGGAGCTACTGGCGTTGAATGTAAACTTAGGTTTTGTTCAGCAATTTGTAGGACATCTGGACTTTGCATGCAGAGCTGTCTCTGTAGGGTCCCCCCAAACTTTCTGCCTTTACTCTCCTGTTTTCTGAACTAATTTTTGTTGTTTTGTAGGACTCTGTGCACTTTACTACTGTTAACCAGTGGCAAAGTGCTTGTGCTCTCTACTTTAAACATGGTTACATTGTTTTACTCCAAATTGGCATAGTTAATTTATTTGTAAGTCTCTATTTAAGTTTTACTACATGTACCCATGGCCTGTAAATTAAATGCTACTAGTGGGCCTGCAGCACTTATTGTGCTAACCACTTAAGTAGCCATTTAAAACACATCCCAGGCCTGCAATTGAAGCCTGTGTGGGCAGTTTTAAACTGCCGTTTCGACCTAGCAAAATAAACATTTTTGCTAGGCCTGAACCTTCCTTTTCAACAAACAAGTCACTCCTAGAGTAGGCCCTAAACAGCTCAAAGGGCTTGGAGCAGTGTATTTAAAAAAGTTGGACATATACTTTTAACTTTTGCATGTCCTGGTAGTGTAAAAAAAGTAATTTGTTTTTCACTACTGCAAGCCTGCCTCTCCAATAGGATAACATTGTTTTACCTTATTACATTTATTAAGTGATAAATGCTAATTTTCAATTGGGAGCAGGAAGGACCGTCAACGTTGGTGTCTAAATAATTATATGATTATAATCTGGAACCTTCTTTAAAGGTAAAGTCAGATTTTATGTCACAGTTCTGATAATGCCATGTTTAGAAAGTTTTAAAGAATAAGGGACAACCAGTAACCCTGGGACCTCGGTAGGACAATTATTAAAAACACAAGTGGCCTCTATAGGGAATGTTTAGCCCTTGGCTTCTACAGCTGTAGGTTCCAAAATCTTTCAATAGGTTTAGACTGACATTTTTAAATGTATTTATTAATTCACAACTAAATTATCTTATTTTAAACACAAACTTAATTCTAGATCAGAAGAATGCTCAAAAACAAGGTACTCCTAAGAGTGTGATGGCACAGTGCAAGTGACAAAGTGAATATAAGGTTCTCTAGTGCTATAAAAAATGCAGATATATACATTTGACTGACATAGATAAATATCGAGTGGTGAAATACTTTATTGTTTGATTAATAAAAAATCATTACAATGGGGAACATGCATCCATAATAAACAAGTTATATCAAGGATGGTTATTAAGATATTTACATTTGTACCATCACAACGAGTAAAAAGATAAAGTTCATCAGACATAATTTAAAATCCTGAAAACCTATTTTTTGTAATAATAAAAAGTATTAACTCGTCTAGACAGAACAACCCTCCCTTTTTTTTTTTTTACAAAATAATTAAAAGGCAGGTAAAAACCATAATTATCCATTCTGATTTTATAATGTGCTAGGGCCACAGGCAGACAATAGATATTAAAAGGCTATAATTAATAACGCTGGTAATGTAATTCCATATTTGTGGTGAAGATCCTGATGAGGCAAGAGCATTTATATATTAAAATCCCTGCATACAATACTTTGCAAGTTCCAGGGGTACACAGGAAAGCAAGATATTCCGTACACAAGGGGCCGTACTCTGCTACTCTTGAGTAGTGCGGAGAAGTGTGCAAATCAGTAGTACAACGTAGAGCTTAATCTGTCCTTTAATAATTAACTGTTGATGACTTGCTGGCTCTCACTGTTTATAAATCTTCTTGCTGTTCTTGTGACAAACTTGGTAAACCGGATATTAAGCTGTGGATTGTCCGGGTTCATTGATGCAAGAATAGCTTGCCGGCACGTGCGAATGCCAAGTTTGTTCCATTCGCTCTAACAAGATCTTTCGATCATCATGGACTCCAGGGCAAAGACATACCACATGCTCAATTGTTTCTGTGCTACTCCTGCAGCCCCTGCACACTGCGTTGAAATTTGCACGGCGCCATCTTAGCAGATGATACTGGAATGGCCATTCACCCATTCTGAAGGCCAAACTCTTTTTTTCCACAGCACTGAGTAGGTACATGACAGATGGGGTGCCATAATCCCTGGCTTAAATCCTAATACAATTGTCCAGGCGTGCTTACATTGCACCAGTTGGGCTCTATCCAAATGAAAGGACCAGAGGTGGACGTGTCTTTTGATATGAATTTTAAGTGCCTGCCGAGATGGATTGGAGTCCAGATTTCTTCTATATCGAGGAGTGTTAAAGAATCTTGCAGATAGCGCCGGTATGAACTACCAAATTGACCAGCTGAAATTTCCATCCACAAAAGGGCCTCCAGGCTTCCTTCTCTGGAGGTACGCAACTTATTGCACAGCCTGACGTACCTTCCACGCCCTGTCTTGAAGATCAAACCCGAGGCGTATTTGAGCGGGGGAAGAAGATTTTGGTAAACCCAGCACCTGTTTGAATGTTCTTGTTATTATTTTGTTCACGTGGCTATTGTCTTTCCCTTGCATAATCTCCTGGCTGTAGGTGAGGAAATTGATGATTTTTGCCTTCATGACAGTTATGAGTGGTGTTAGACTGGGGCCGGACAGTTGCCTTGCAAGAGTCTTAAAACCCACCTGGATTGTCAGGGCTTTGGCTTCTACCTCATCTCTATGTTTAGAGAATGTTCCCCTTCTGTCCAAGTGAACCCCCAGGTACTTGTAAGAAAGGGCTCTGTCAACGTTTTTACCATTGCATTGCCAACCGCCACCTTGATATTTCCTTTGCCCAAAGGTGATTGCCCTTGTCTTTGTTAAATTCAATTCCAGGTCGTTTCGGTGGTATATAGAGACAACCGATCAAGTAGTCTCTGCAAGCCAACCCTGGTGTGACTTAGCAAGACCAGATCATCCGCATATAGTAGATTACTAACTCTTGTCCCAGAGAGTTTTGGAGGATGAGAATTAACTTCGTCAAGCGACTCTGACAAATCGGAGATGAAAAGGTTGAAGAGAAGGGGCACCAGCATGCACCCTTGTTTCACTCCGCGGGTTGTTTATGTTTACCTTGAGATGTATGATCCATCCCCAAGTTTTATACGGATCCATGTGTTAGTGTGTAGCGCGATTATGGCTTGTAGTACCGCTGGTGGGATCCCCCATTTCCGCAATTTGAGCCATAATCGGCTTTAAAGTACGCGGTCGAAAGCAGCCTTAAAGTCAATGAAACAGCCATGCATTAGCGTTCCTGAGGCTGCCACTTTATCCAACAGTTCAATAAGCACGAAAATTGCTGACCCTACACTTACTTTTTGTCTCTAATACTGAGAGTGACAAACAAATCCTAGTCTCATGTTTGTTGGGTATATTTATTTTTACCCTTTTGAATTCATACTTTCATTTTTGATTTTTCAATTTTGATGAATGAGAAAAAACACTCAACATTTAGTACACATTTACACATATATACAAAACAATTTGACAAATTACATATATACACATTATGTACAATCCTCGCTTGTATTTCACTATTCTTTTACAACAAATAATAACTCTTTGTATGATGTTTCTCAAGTAGTGGTACTTAAGCATAAACAACAATAATGGACAAAGTCATGCTAAGAGAAAGTTCAAAATAAGACTTAAAACAATGTCTTAAGTCAGTTTCACAATCAATGTGATTATTTATTCTTTCTTTATGCCGACGCATTTCAAATCCGGAACAAACAATTGCTGGATTCTCATCAGGGCTCTGTCGTTTTTTTGGTTGTCTATAAAATATGGAAAGAGGGGGATATGTTTTAGTTATCTATTCTAAAGTGTACCCCTGACGCTATCTGTCACCTACTTCATCACATGTACCTGTTATCCAGCATAGCTGTTCTCACGGGTCCACTTCCTTATATGAGAACACAAAGTGTTCTAATTTACTTTTTGAAGTAATTAAATCTCCTAGAGAACAAGCAAGAAAAATCATTTTTCGCTCTCAGACGTAAGCCAGTTTGAAATGCCACGAAGCCAGAGCTCCCATTGAACCTATCTCGTTGTTTAAAAGGCGGGTGTGAAGGCTTTTAGTATTTCGATTCTTAACTCAGCGGGGTCTGGAAAGATTAATTAAAGACAGCACTTAGTTTTCTGTGTGAAATGTTACATGTTGATGTCCCTACCCTTAAACAAGGACGTACCTTCGTTATTTCAGTTTTCTCACATACGCCGAGCGCTTTCCTTCCGCTCTTGTTTACTGTCACCTTCTGGGTTCCACGTGTTATTTTAACCGGCGTGTCATTTTGACTCCGCTCCCCTGTAAGAGGTCGCAACCTCATTAGTTAAGATGATAAATAATACGCGCTGGGTACTTTGTTTAAAACTCCGCGCTATCTTACCTCTTAGTCACTGCTGCTCGGTGAGACTTCTACAAAACTGTGAATACAGCGGCCATATTGGGTCCCTCCCATATAGCCAATCATTGTGGTGTATTCTGGTCAATGAAGTTCTGTCTTTTTACCTCGCATTACGGGTGAAGATAGGGACCTGCCTTAGAGTCTCGATATCTCAGACAATGTATTCAGACCGGTTTGAGTACCGTTAAATTTTAGAATTAAATACGCTTCCTTTTTCAACAGAACTTTATCTATATCTGTCGGATATTTTGTTTGGTTCAAACTGAACAGAACAGTCCATTTAAAGTCGTTTTCCCCATGATTTTTTTCAATGAAATGTTGCACCAAAGGCGCAGTCATCACCTTATTTTTAAGGCGTGATCTGTGTTGGGTCATTCGTACATTTACTTGTTGGTTCGTTTTACCAAGATAGATTTTAGGGCACGGACACAGAATTGCGTACACTACATTTCGAGTTCTGCAGTTAGAGAAACCTTCATGTTTCCACTTCACATTTGCATGTTGGAAAACGTTTCCCTCAATCGTGTTTTCACAAGACACACAGTTGCCGCACCGATGATGACCTTCTATAGGTTTCATCCCCCATTGCGACAGAAGATCATTTTTGGGTTTGGGCAAGGCGATGTCGGCTCGAACAATTTGTTGACCGATATTTTGGGTCTTCCTATATGCGAATATAGGACGGGGAAAAGGACACTCTAGTTCTTCCAAAAGGTGCCAGTTCTTGAGAACCATTTGCCTTATTTTATGGGTGTCTGGTCCATATGTAGTGACGCACACCATTCTATCAAGTTCACGTTTTTCTTTCACATCAAGCAAACATTCTCGTGGAGTGTAACATGCCCTCTTGTAGGAATGTTTCAATAGCTTTCTTGGATATCCTCTTTGGGTCATTTCATCACAGAAGCGCTGTGCATGTTGGTCATAATCCCCAACTTCTGAACAATTTCTTCGTATACGAAGTAGTTGCCCGTAGGGTAAGTTAGCCCTTAAATTCCTGGGGTGCGAACTTCTGTAGTGGAGGATGGTATTTTTATCGGTTTGTTTCTTGAAAAGGGAAGATTTTAAATGGCCTTCTGTACATGCGATCCAAGGTGTGAGGAGGGCAATTTGGTGACGGTGTCTGCAAGACACCGTCAGCCAAATTAGGAATTGCACAAACACATGCTTTTCCGCGGCGGCTTTTCCGCCGTGGAAAAGCATGTGGACTTTGGCTTTTGGGGGCCCGTTGTGGGCCCCCAGGGTGTCGGGGGGTGGGGGGTGCACATGGGGGGTACCTATGGTACCCCCCAACATTTACATGCTCAAAGCGGCAGGCACCGCGCGGTGCCTGCCGCTTTGTGCATGTAAATGTAACACATGCAGTTTTAACATTGCGGCGGGTGCTGCTTCAAGCAGCACCCGCCGCAATGTTAAAACATATAGGATGTGACCGCCAGGGTGGCGGTCACATCCTAATTTGCACGGAGGGACCGCCACTGCCCCTGCGGACGGTCCCTCCACCTCAGGGGTGGCGGACGGACGCAAGTCCGTCCGCCATCCTAATCGGCCCTTTTATGTTGAGTGTTTTTTCTCATTCATCTAAATTGAAAAATCAAAAATAAAAGTATGAATTCAAAAGGGTAAAAATAAATATACCCAACAAACATGAGACTAGGATTTGTTTGTTACTCTCAGTATTAGAGACAAAAAGTAAGTGTGGGGTCAGCAATTTTTGTGCTTATTGAACTATATTTGGTCCAGCTGTCCCTACGTCCCAGGACCTCACTCCGTAGTGTTACAAACTTTATCCAACAGGACAGCAATTGCGAGCAAGTTTGTTATGGTGCCTGATTTTTGCACAAATCCTGTCTGGTTGAAGGGTATCAGATGGTTTTTTGAGGCCCAGGACACCAGATCTTGAAGGAGCAGCTTGACATAGTATTTCGATTCCACGTCCAGTAGGGTGATTATCCTGTCGTTTTTCGGGTCTGATCTCTTACCACCTTTACCTTGCCACGATTCCGGTAATACTGAGTTGATCCGTCCATAGGAGACAAGAGGTGCCAGTTGATTGGCCCACATTTCTGTATCCTGTTTAAACAGAGACTGGGATAGACCATTTGGCCCTGGATCTCCATCTGAGCGGCCCTCAGTTATAATTTGGGCCGTTTTTTCCGTGATGATTCCCAGAGTTGTTGATACACTTTGTGACAATTCTATGGGCTGAGGCAAAAGTTTTGTATCAGTTGTCGATAGAGTCCTTGTGTTTAATTCAGCATGGTTTCCTAGTGTCTTTGCATCCATTATGCCTAATAATTGGCATGAGTTTGATTGTAGAGACGTGGCTAGTGGTCTAGCCAATGGGACATCTTTTACTGGATCCTCAAAATGAGTTTTTAGATAGGATACCCATTCAGCTTCGGAGATGTTAGCGCTACTTTGTCCTCCTTGTTTGTGTGTTTTGGAATTACCAAGTGACCAGAAGGATTTTGGGTTATGATTTTTACTTGCGTGTATCAATTTTAGCCAGAAATGTTCAGACCGTTTCTTTTTCTCTATGAATATTGCATGTCGAAATGCTTTTTGGGCTTGCTTATATTTATTAAGATTATTGTCTTCCCCTGGAAACCTGCATGCTTGTCTTAGGGCACTATTACGTGCTGATTTGAGTTTCCTGATTTCAGCTGTTATTATTGCCTGGTTTCCTTTTTTGGATTTTCGTGTAGTGCGTGAGAATTTTTTTAGCAGTTCCCGGGTGAAGAGTTCCCATGATGTCGTGGGCAGGGATGTAGCAATACTCATTGAATCTCGCTGGGCTCTACATTGGCTCATTATTGCTGGTACAATCGGATCAGACCGTTTCAGCCTTTTGAGATTTTCAGTATGGGTACCTTCTGAAGTCAGGCTTGTCATGGCATGATGTGCCAGGTGAAATGACGAGGTGGTCATTTGGGGACGATTGTCACTGTCTCCTCGAACAGCTATGATGTAATTCTCGATAAAAGGAAGGATTTCCTTGTTACAAATGGTATAGTCTAGAAAAGAATGGGTGTGACCGTTTGATCTTGTCCAGTTTGGAGGATTATCCTTGGGGAAGTGACCATTTAAGATTGTGTAACCTAGAGCACTGAGTTGTAGCACCATATATTTGCCTAGTTTGCTGTATTTATTGCCAGTGGGTTTTGTTTGTTCCAATATGTCTGGCCACAGTGCGTCGTACTCTTCCGGAAGCTCTTGTAAAAGGTTTATGTTGTAGTTACCGGATACTAGGTAGGCTGGTCTTTTATAGTTACTTTGTATATTACACAAAACCTTGATTAGATAGTTAAACTTAGTTTTTTTCTCCCTGACACTTGGTGAGATGCAGATATTAATTAGGATCAATTGTTCAGTCCGTTTGGAATTGTTGATCATTACACCGGAATTCCAATCTTCTTCAAATGTCAGTTGCGTTATTTTAACATTTAACTTGGCTGAAATGTAAATTGAAAGACCGCCGCTGGGTCGGCCAGATTTATGCAGCCTCTGAGCAGATGTTCTGTACTCCAAGTATCCTTCTATTGGGAGGCTGACCAAGGACCATGTTTCCTGCAATAGTATAACCGCGTGGGGTTTTAACAACTTTATCACTTCTGGGCATTTAGGTTTTGGGGTAAGGCCGCTGATGTTCCAGGAGCACACTGAAAGACCGGGTTGAGTTCACTTGGATTTCCCCAGTCCAGGGCCGCTGACAACCAAGCCCAGTCGATCGCCGTGGTTTTGCCCTCCTCTATTTTTGGGTGGATTGCCCATACTGGAGATCGGCCTTTAGCTGATCTTAATATTGAGAAGGATAGTGGTCTCTGTTTATCTAGTATGACAGGAGGTTTCGCAAGGACCGAAGGATTCCGTGGTTTGATTTGGGGAACTATTTTGATACCCCATTTGCTGAATAAGTCGGACCTTGATAGTACCTGCTCCTTGATCGTTGCTGTTGAAAAAGTGATCAACGTTGATTCTGTGAATTTATTACGTCCGCTGGATTTAAACTCAATTGAGATTGTATCATTGAATTCAATATGGCACAGTTCAGGGGTACATTTAAAAAGTTTCAAAATGTTCCCTCTATTCAAGATGTCATGCGGTCCTTGAGTGTGATATTCAGGAATAAACAACAGTTTGATTTTTAAATTAATTGTTCGGGGGTCCTGGCCTGAGATCTTATGATTGTCTTCGTCAGTGATTTGAAATTAGTTGATTCTCCTTTGAATATGGGGCGATTGTTGCTTATGTCCCACATGTTCTCCTCGAGATTCATGGTCTACTTTTTCGGGTAAAAGTTTACCCATTTGGGATATGTCCAGGTTCTTGGATAGTGTTATCTGAAGGTTCTCCTTGCCTCTTGACCTACAGATAAATAGATGTGTCAGCCACCACTCTGTATAAGAGTGCTGAAACACTAAATAAAAAAAAACAGTCTACTGTAATAGTTGTTGATGTTTCGACCCAAACTACGGGTTATTTAGACAAACGTTTTCATCAGGACGTATGTATATAAAGGAGACATCTGAGAATGAAAGAATCATGCATTTGTCAAATGTGTAAACAATGAGTGGCATTATTTTAGTATGCATAGTCTCCTGAATTGGCAGAGAATTGTGGAGATACAGAGTCGGCTGTTAATGCTAATTCAAAAAAGTGTATTTCTTGAACAGGGATTTACTTTAGTATATTGGATTTTATCACATCATTCAGTTGCATTTATTACAACTTTCATGTCTCTTGCCACCCTGACGATGATATCATTAGTGAACCAAGGAGTAAGTCAGTTGTCATATGGGCAACATGCTTAGCTTTTAAATTTGATGAGGAAGGAAAATGAGGCACAGTGGAAAAAAAACTTTTTGGGGATTACACAGATTGGCCGAGTATATATATACTATACTTCCTGCAGCTGCACAAATGCACTTATTTGGTGCTTTAAAGCTGTAAATTTTAAATGTATGTATATAGGGCTTATCCCCCCTGAGGAGCCTATGAATCACTTTTCCGGCGAGTACCACACTACTCCCGAACCTAAGATTAGCAGTATACTCAGTCATGACAAACTATAATTCTCACAGCATGGGTGTGCCTCTGTGTATGTTCCAGAGATATAATAGAGAGAGCCATGGCAGAAAAGGAGTGAAGCAAAGGGTGTAGGAACACCATATGGTGTTTATCGGGCTGTATTTCAACCCTGTGAACACTCCGTAAGAAGTTTTGGCATTTGTGCAGGCCCAATCAGTCTCTGAACCTATAAAGATGTTGGCAGAAAATTTGATGAGGAAAGAAAATGAGGTACAGTGGAAAAAAACTTGTTGGGGATTACACAGATTGGCCGAGTAGAAAACCCGGCATTAATCCCAGGTTTCCTTAAGTCCCATTATGTAATCCAGCCTCTAAAGAGATATGTTCCTTCCCTGGCCTATTTTACATCAAAAGGTAATGCTTTGTGTTTAATTCTTTGAGAGCCTACATCACTACACATTGTTAAATAAATGCATTTCATACATGATAAATCATGTTCTGGCTTGCTGATTTTGATGTAGTTTGTACCTGTTTTATATCCCTTGTTAGAAATGGAGGTCTCTACTTGGCAGAAGTTTGTACTTTTGTCCAAGTAGAGACCCTTCTTCCTAGTCAAGGTAAAGGCGATACCCTTCTAAAACAACACCTGCACATACTCTTGGAAGCTTGGAACGAGCAGACCGGCTTATCTCAGAGGCAGTGTGTAAAGCATTTGTGAATGCATCCAGTAACACAGTGAAAAGACTACAAATGGACACATCACCAGTTTATAAAAATAAGCAAACTTTATCTAAACCAACTTGATCAAATATGACAAAAATCCAACATATAATACTGTTAAAATAGTTACTGTTCCCAATTGAAATTGCAGGAAAAATGTGAAAATACAGTTCCTCCATAACTCCATCAGGGGCTACCGCGACACTGAACACATCAGAGTCTAACAATTGCAGCCAACCAGGTTGATACGGGTTAGGTAAAGCATCGACAGACTCAGAGACAGTCCCATTCTTGCTGCGGCCAACACGGCGATGCGAGTCAGTCGGGGCAACCGTCACGTTGCTGGGTGAGATGTAAGCATTGCAGCGTGCGGTGTCCTCGCGGCTCAGTGCAGGTAGCGGCTCGTCCATGGAGTCGGTGTGACCAAGGCTTGTGTTGCAGAGTGAAGCAGCGCTCGATGCGGTGCTGGCAGGTCATGATGCGGCGAGAAAGCCGGTTGATTTTCGAGTTGGTCGGCAACGGAGTCGATGACTTCAGTGCAGCATGTAGTGAAGCTGTGCAGAGTGCGGTGCCCACAGGATACGGTGCAAGTAGTGGCTCATTGACGGAGTCGGTGAGACCAGGGTTGTGTTGTGAAATGATGCGGTGCTCTCTACGGTGCCTTCAGGACATGGAATCCTGTGTCGGACTCAGTGACAGAGTCGGTTACCCTTTTCTTCTGCGGCAAATAAAACCAGCCGTCCCAGACGGTGCCTAGAACTTTGGTGAGTTCTTTGCTGTTCCTGAGAACTCTTGAACAGGGTGCAAGCTCCCCTTCAAGTACCTGGAGATACTTTCTCAAGCAGGATGAACACACAGTTCCTCTCCTTGGCAGAAACAGCCACTGCAGGCCAACCCCAGACAAAACACAGCAAAGGGGCAGTACTCCTCCTCCAGTTTCTCTAGCTCTTCTCAATGGCAGAGGTTCCTCATGGAGTCCTAAAAATTATCTAAAAATCTGCGGTCTGGGCCACAATATTAATACAGCAAAATTCTTTGTTCTCTGGTGGCTGAGAAGCCCTGTGCTCAGTTAAAACCAGTTTTGTCCTCTCTGGTGCAGCTTCCTGGCAGGAGGTGGAGACAGCATTGTGGAAGACAGACCAGGCCCAATCAGGTGAAAGGGAATCTCCTCCCCGACTCTAAATTCAGCCCAGATCTATTCAGCCCAGCCACGACTCATCCAGACTCTCTGTAGCAACTGTACACCCCCAGCCCCTGTCCCTTTAAAGCCAAACAGTCAATTCACATTCTAGCAGAGGAACACTGGATGGCTAAGCAAGAAAATACCTACTTTGTAAAAGTGGTATTTTCAAACACAGAATGTAAAAATCACCCTCACTAAAAGATGCATTTTAATGTTCTGAGTTCAGGCATACTAAACTTTATTTTCCTATCTTGTTCCCATGGGTAGTTATGTTTATAAGATGTTATAAGCAAGCTCCCCATTCTATCCTATAGGAACAGGTAGCTTTGCAATAGTGAAAAATGAAATTGGCAGTATTTCACAATCAGGACATGCCACACACACTAGGGCATGTTCTTCCTTTCAATACACTGCACCCTGCCCACAGGGGGTACCTTGGGCCTACCTTAGAGGTGACTAACAGGTAAGAAAAGGGAGAGGTAGACCTGGCAAGTGGATGCACTTGCCCAATCGACATGGCAGTATTAGACTGCACTCAGATTCAGCAGGGGCAGATCTGAGTCACATTTACAGGCTGCTCGTGTGGGTGGCACAATAAGTGTACTGTACTAGGGACTGACTAGTGATAAGCGTGGCTCAAAACCACCTGAGCAAACTTACCTCACTCAGATATCATTCCTATAAAATAAGCCAGCCAGACAGTGGAGAAGAATTAGAAAATATTTATTAGGCCGTTAGTATCTCTATATAGAGAGGCCCCGTCTGACTTCACTCGAAGGAGTGCGCCGAGAGGACTGACAATTCTCAAAACGACAATACATTATAACACGTTACAGCAACAGTAGTCACGCCCCTGATGGAAAAGTACAGGACTGGAGAATTGGTGAACAATGGGCGCACACAAGAAGGCGCCGCACCCACGGGAGGGTGGCACTGTTATCACCTCAAGGCCACGGAGCCGAGGCTCTGCTCCTCCAGACATGGGAACATTACTGATAGCAAAGGAAACACATTTCATATTTAGGTTTGTCAGCGAATACTAACTCAATGCGAGGAACGCTGAGACAGGGATTTCTGCTCATAAGGGAGGGGGAATTGCAGTCCAGCCGCAGAGACAGGCTCTCAAGATGGCGGCACAGGAGCTAAGCTAAGAAATGGCTAACTAAAGCACGAAATAACCAATTAGCTCTAAATACATACGCAACACATCATTTGGTTAGACACACTATGCTAACTTATATGTCATCATGTTAAGTGAATTAAGGGTCGGGAAAGGCAAAACCTATCACTAGTAAATCAAATATGCCAATCATGGAATCACTAATCCATAACAATAATTTACAAAGGGAGCTCCTGCACTTTGTTACTGAACGGCATTGGCAGAGTGCCCAAAGCATCGAGAACGACAAAAACGAAGTCCAACACACAGCAAAAATGAATATATGTTGTTACAAGGAATGTGCTGCAACGTATTCCATTACAACAACCGCGTTGTTACAATGCGAACCATTACATCGCACGTCATTACACCGAATTGCTGTAAGGGGCGTGCTGGACTTAGGAATAGTATTATTTACTATTCCTACTCCAGTTTGTGCTACAGCAGGTAAGGTGTTGGATTGAAAATCCAACACCAGCGCACCTCCTTCAGCAAGTCGCTGGAATGACTTGCGATATAATGGTTCACATTGTAACAACATTGTTGTTGTAACAACCGCATTTTATTGGAATGAGTTGTAGCGCATTCAATGTAAACGACATCTCCCAGCAAAAACACAGGAGGCAAAGGCAATATTACTGGGGAAACCCACGCCAAAGGTGCCAGGTCTAACATCCCTTATTTTTTTATATTTCCCTCCCTCTCAGTTCCCTCTTTTCTGTACTTAGACCTTCCCAGCATTGTATTTTTATTGTGATGGCTGCGATCTGGATGGTGTGTTGGGGGTCTTATGGACCACTCAGACATACCATGGCAGAAAGATGCAGACACTCACTGAACCCACCTGCAGGGGAATCTCCCTTCCCCCTTAAAAGTGCAGGTGGATCGCGACCAGCAAAGTGAAACACAGAGCTGCTGCTTCAAAGCCGCTCCGTATTTCACTTTAATCTGCTGCCCCCATGGCAGCACAAGTTTGCGGCTGTCTTCCTAGCAAGAGCAGCCTATGCATGTAAGAGTGGTGACGTGGTGGGGTGGAGCAGGGTGGGGGTAATCGACAGACAACAACGAGGGAAAATAAAGTTAAAAAAATAAATCCACTTACCTTGCGCTCAACGCATCACCGTTGTGGCAATCGCAAGGTAAGTGGTTTCCTTTTTAAAATGGTCTTTTCCTTCATCATTGTCTGTCGACTCTTCCCCACCCCACTGCTATTTCCTGCTCCTAGCGGCCACCATTAACAAGGAAAATGGGTTGCATTCTGTAATACGGCCCCTGGTCGGCTCACAGCTCATACCAGTACACACCTTTTGATGCTTGGTTTCATTTGTATTATTGGTTAAGAAAAGATGCTGTTGGTTACTTCCCATTTCTCCTCCGTCTACCAGCTGGTTTAAATATACTAACCATTAAACTATCCATAAAGGTACCAACCCCTGAAACACTTATGACTCGAGGAAGAGTGGGCTCCAGTCCAGTATTCCCCTCTCACTTCCTGTCTCTGTTTCTCTCCAGATTCCTCTGTCTGGGGGCACTTTCCATTATGTCCATTGTCTCAGGTATTCCGTGGGTGTACAACTCCAATTGAGAGCTGGGCAGCACGAACATAATACTCGACATTTCGCTATACCATAATGAGCACTCACAAATCGAGAAATCCTCTTCTTCATACAATGTTTGGATCTTAGCCCCGCCCCTTGTCTTGCCATAAATGCCACCCTCATACCCACCTGAATCTCCAGACCTGGTCTAGGGCTCCATTTGGTGAGACCTTGACATTCATTTTTGCACTTGACGCACTGAATACACATGCAACTCAAATTTTTGTGCAGGATCCCGATTTTCACACAAATGTAGCAACGCAAATACAATTTTAAACCTTTGCAAAGATGCAAAAAGTCCATAAAAGTTTGCGAAGTTACGAGAAACAAAACAAATTCACACATCCCTAGTCACTGTTTTAAACCAGACTCTCACCACCACATATTTCATCAGTTTGAAGACGAAAGAAAACTTAAGTTCTAACAAATTAAGTCAGAGTAACACGTGCTGTCAATGGCTAAAACTTCAGTATTTAGCACTTTTAATACACATACTACTTTTCGTTTTTTATCTTCCAGCGATGACAAGCTCCCATCACCCTGATGCGGGAGAAAATTGGTTTCTTAAGAATCACACGCGAGATGTTTACTAATTCTTATTCTGAACAGGTTTTGGTACAATAGTTAATAATTCAGGGGCATATTACCAACAACTAGCGATAATTATCGCTATGTTGGCTTAGCGGCAATATTTTTATCGCCGAGCTGCGGCGATTTTTATCGCTTAGGAACCTTGCTATTATCAAGGTTTATCTCCTAAGCGATAAAAATCGGCCGAAATGCATGAATATCGCTGAAAAGTCAGCGATATTCATGCATTACCGAGCTAATGCTCTTAGCCATGTTATCCACCTACCATTGGATAACATGGCTAAGGACAGCTCAGGGGCAGGTGTTAGCTTTTGGAGATATGCGCGTAGCACGAATATCTCCAAAAGTTGGTAATAGGAGATAGCGATGTTAGCGACTGTTTCCAGTCGCTAACATCTTGGCACGCCCACTTTGCATGTCATTAGTGATAAATTTCACTGACATGCAAAGTGGGGCCCAAGATGGTCGCTATCTCCTACTAGCTGTCGCTAACTAGTGTTAGCGACAGCTAGGTAATAGGGAGATAATTTTATCTCCGCTTTCTTGGCTTTTAAAGCCAAAAAAGCAGAGATAAACCCCCTTGATAATATGCCCCTCAGTTCTTTGTGCACGGCCATTGCTGAAGCCTTGCTTACGAGGATGGCCGAGCTCTGCTCTGCAGCTGACCTCCTTCGTGATTCTCCAAGGCTATTTTTGGAGGATTTCTTTGGCTTGGATCTCTCCTCCTTGCCTGGCCAGCGTCCTTGCCTCTTGGCTCTAAGTGCCAGTCCTGCGGGCACCGACCGTCCATCAAAGCTTGTCATGCTGCTGGCACAGTGCAAACGGATCTCTCGCCGTCCGGGACTCACCCACGCTGCCAGCTTTCACAGGCTTCACGTTCATTACTGCTTGGGGCTATATTAGGTCACTCGCAATGGGATTTTAATGTGCACCTAAATGCGTCACTCATCCTGCTGTCACTGCTCCCTCTCTTCTTCTTTATAAAGTCCAAGTGAAACAAAAGTCTATTATTTTTAATAGATTTTACATTGAATATGGCTTTTATGTTTTAAGCGCTGCGTGTACATTTACCTCAGTGAAGTCTGCCGACATCTGTTAATCTATACTTCCTGCTGCTGCACAAATGCACTTGTTTGGTGCTTTAAAGCTGTAAATTGTAAATGTATGTATATACCGCTTATCATCCCTGAGGAGCCAATGAATCACTTTTCCGTCGAGTACCACACTACTCCCGAACCTAAGATTAGCAGTATAGTCAGTCATGACAAACTATAATTCTCACAGCATGGGTGTGCCTCTGTGTATGTTCCAGAGATATAATAGAGGGAGCCATGGCAGAAAAGGAGTGAAGCAAAGGGTGTAGGAACACCATATGGTGTTTATCTGGCTGTATTTCAACCCTGTGAACACTCCTTAAGAAGTTTTGGCATTTGTGCAGGCCCAATCAGTCTCTGAACCTATAAAGATGTTGGCAGAAAAGGTGGTTTATGATAATGTGAGGAGACAGAGGGGCATATTCACAAGCTCCTATTGTCACCACAACGTCACTTTTAGTGACGTTGTGACAGTGATAGGAGCATTACATTATTTACAAGGCAGCGTTAAGCCACTTGACCTGGCTTAATGCTGCCTTGTAAATAAGGCCCCCTTTCACGCTACACTTAGCGTGAAAGGGGCAGGCAATGGGTGTTGTAGTGGGCGTTTCACCCTAACACCCATTGATTTTGACACTTCCCCCTACTTTCAAGAGCAGTGTAAATAGGAGGCAGTACTAAAATTAGGACCAGGGAAAACCTGGTCTTAAACAGGCAAAACGAGTACAAATGCTTTATTTCTCCTCATTTTTGCTGTTCCATATGTGCTGCCTTGGGCAGCACATATGGAAACAGCAAAACGCCAATGAGTGTTCATATGCAGGAAGGTCCCCCTTTCTGCACATAAACAATCATTTAAAAAAAATGCAGTTTTGCAACTTCTATGTGTGCTGCATTATACAGCACTCATAGAAGTTACAAAACGGCATTTAAAGATTGTTTATGTGCAGGAAGGTGGACCTTCCTGCACATAAAGCACATAAACAATGTTCCTCTCAACACAGGCACCCTTGCACTATGGTGCAAGGGTGCCTGCATTGGTGTGAGGCAGCTTAATTTAGCCCCAGCCCAGGGGAAATGCAGGGTGCATCATGTTCTAGTAAATATGGCACAGCCCTGCGTTTCTAAAGTGACAAAGCGTGTCGTTAGCCTTCTTGACTTAACAGAACGCTTTGCCTCTTTCTTGTAAATATGCCCCAAAGTCTTTTATCCTCGTGAGGTAAAGTAAGCCATCCTTAACTAGAGATGAATGCCAATCTGACAAAATAGTGGTGTTTTAAAGAATCACAGCAATGGCTCAGAATTGAATTTACTTTAAATACACGAACAGGCAAGAGGCATTTGGCAAAACCGGAACAAGTTAGTTTAATTTAACACTGCGGCCAGGGGGGCTGGACAGAATGTGTCTGCTTAAAATCTCACAATGTAAACATTTTTGGCCGTCCATTTATGCAGTTCATGAGGTACAATAAAAAACTTTTCTACATTCCAACAAAAAAGCATCTTTATAAATCAACAAATGAGGCATCTAATAAGGACACAGATGGCTCTCAACCTCAGGGAGAGCTAGTGTGAGCCAATGGATATGTGTCCTGATATCCAGCATGATGAGCGAATGATCGCTGCGTGTTGTGTGCCTGTCGGGCATGCACATATCACGAAATGTATTGACATTGAATTCGCCGATTTTCACACATCCCTAAACAGTGTAGCTGGGTCTTTGTTTACATGGCATTTTCAGCCCAATCTATACTGAGAAGAAGGAGGAGCACATAACCATATTATGCTAAGTATGCACTTTCTTGGTAGGTCGCTACAGACTATGGGCTAGATGTATAAAGCATTCGCGATTGGCAAATTGGACACAAATGGTGTTGTGATTCAAAAAAGTGGCTATGTGCGACGTATGAAAGCCATTCGCAATTTTGTTTTGCGGTGCAGCCATTTTGTGAATCGCTAATTCTTGCCACCAAGGTTTTGCAAATCGCAATTATAGAACAATTACAGCTCGCAATAAGTATGTTCAAGGCTTTCACAATTATTAACTGGATGCAAAAAGGTCCATTTTCATTTGCAATTTACCACCAATGCAAATTAGGTGGTAACTGTCTGCAAACTATAAATGAAGCATCAGGTATTTCAACAATTGCTGCATTGTATGTGATTGCAAGGAGACTGCGATTACCGGCTACTCCGCAGAGTCGGAGGCAGAGACATGAGGCACACCATTTTCCAACACACTGAGGGAGAGATTTTTGACAATTACAGGCTAAGTAGAGCTCTAATATTGGAGAGTGTTGCACTTTTAAATCCACATCTAGAAAGCGGCAACTCTATCCCTACCCATGTTCAGGTGCTGTGTTCTACATCGTTTGCCCTCTGGCAGTTAACAGGGTGTAATTGCTGTTGCTGGTAGGGTGTCTTAAAGTGCTCTTACTCATTTTTCTGCAGATTGATGCCATTCTACTTTATATAAGCAACTACATATACCTACCTGGAAAAGCATAGGAAATTCAAAGCACATAATTCTAATTTTAGAGGATTGCTAAATTTCCCCATGTCATGGGATGTACAGATGGAACACATGTTCCTATTTGTCCTCCATCGCATTTGAAATATCTGTTTAGGAACAGGAAAAACACACATTATCTCAATATTCAATTGGTGTGTGATGCTAACAATTTAATAACTGATATTGCGTCACGATAACCAGGAAGCACCCATGACTGCTTCGTGTTTAGGTACAGTGGAATATACATACAGCTGGAAAAAGGGAGTTTGATGATGGCTATTTATTAGGTACTGATATTAAATATAATGACACATGAAAATGAAAGTTCACCGTTATTTGTTTGTTTCAGCTGAAAGTGCGTATGCCCTATGTCCTTGAATTTTGACACCATACCTATACCCCACAACCCAAAATGAAAGGCAATACAACACAGCACATCATCTCACCAGGGCTGTGACTGAAAGGACACTTGGGGTGCTGAAAACTCATTTCCGGTTGCCTACATAAAAGTGGTGGTGCCTTGCAATATGTTCTGGAAGCAACATGCAAGATAGTGACAATGTGTGATTGTCCACACATCATTGCGACCAGGAAAGACATGCAGACCTAGATCCTGAGCCAACTGTTCAGCAACCTACAGATGGTATAGCAGGGAGTGGAGATGGCGACGGGACCACATTGCCAACAATTCCTTTTCAAGGTAAGTCATATGCGAAAGTACAAGTAAAAAAATGTCAGTTTGTTTGATGCTTCAGAGTACAGTAGCCTTTATTTCCAGGTTTAGTTTACATTTTTAAACCAATTTTTAACTGCCACATGCAAATGTTACATAATGTCCACCCCAATGTCAGTTAAATCACTAAAAACATAATACACAGTACTAGTGGTACTTCCTGTACTGTGCCCGTCACTTCTTCTTGCAACTGCATCCCAAATGGATTGTCCCTTAACGGACTGCTGATCAAACTAATCAGATGACCCTTTGAAATCTACCACCTCCCGTGGGCCATTCACCCTGTGTGAATTGTAGTGTCTGTCTGCTTACAAAAAGAACTGAAGAAGTGGACCTGGGTCTTAGAACACCCTGGAAACTCAAAAACCTGATGATCTGCCACACCAAAAATGTGGTCTACATGATCAATTGCCCATGTAAGCTAATGTATGTTGAGATGACGACCACATCTGTGCACACTCGCATCACTGAACACCGGAGCACCATTAGCTGAAAACAAGACTCAACAAAACTGATGAACAACTACATTGATAGTGGGCATAGCGAAGACGAGATGGAATGATATTTTCTTGAAAAAACTGACACAGAAACACCAATATATGACTAAACCCCTTCTGACCTTTGAAGTAGGATGGACTCTCAGGCTCCAGACGGACTTCCATGGGCTGAATGATGAGATACCATGTGGGAGTATTAACTGATTACCATCAATTCATATATGTAGCCTGACAAATGAATCCATTGGGATATTTTTCTCTTTCCATTCTGACTTTTCCCATTCACTATTGTCTTACCTCTATACGTGTAAAACCTTTTATTGCTTTGGAATGTACTTAAACATTGACAATTGACAAATAAATTAGATTTTTACAATGGGCCCTATCCCAAAGATCATACGTAATTCCACAAACACCACACATTATGTGCACTTATGTACGGTGGTTTGACTACTTTTTGATTATTACTCCCGTTTTGCCTCTTTTTTGCTATCTATTAAAAAGCCCTGCATGACTCTGCCCAATGCGGGTGCTTGAAAATGACAAAAGTATGCCCCATCTAGTTATACCCCGTATTTGAACAGTACCATCAGTAGCCGCGTCATAGTACCTGGACTGGCCCCACCGTGATACTGTAGATGGAACAAAAATACCCCAGAAGCAAACCCTGCCGACGCTGGAACTACATATCGTAACAGCCGTAGGGCACCAGACGTAATGCCATTATAGTGACAAATACAGCGCGACGATGCTCTTTCATTTGTTGGGGTGCATTATAATCATGAGTAGTTCGCACCTAAATTTTTCAATTGTCGTGTTAACCTGTGAGTAGAATGTGCACTGTAATAATGAGGACCGTGCTGTGTTAGTTATATTTTCACATAAACTAGGAGAAATTATGTTGTAATACATGCGTGCTAGCTGAAAACATTCATGTGTTGACTTTTGCTCAATGCTTCCACATTTTCACGCATCTGATGTGCACTTGTAGCCTGTTGATTTAGAAATGTTCAGTAAAAGAGCTTAGTTATATGTAGATTTGTGAGGCTTATGCTCTGTATTATTCTTTTATATTGTTCCATTTCTGCAGGCCTGAAATGTATTCTCCCTGGTGCTCTTAGTCATGGAAATGATATTCGATTTTCATGTGCATGTTAGATTTGTTCTTTTCTTGCCTTTCTGTTGCAGGTGGAGAACCCCATCTTTGTTAGCTAGAATAGCGCTTTTGTTTTAGAAGCTAGGCTTAAGGGAGTAAAGAATACATTAACATCAGAAAGCGCTGATAACGTGGGATGGTATAGTTTCTCACTGGAGAAGGCCATGGAATCAAGGTCACCGAACCAGGAGTTGCGAGTATCGAAACTAAATGGAAAATCACCTATGAGGAGTGCCCAGCTGGATGAGGTGATCGTAAGGCAGACAGTGAGCAGGATCAGAGATTTTGGTGTTTGAATTAGGGACAGTGCCCCGGGGATTGAGTCAGGAGAGGAGAGGAGATCAATGAGGAGAGAAGGAGCATCTTAGACGAGCTAAGTAGCCTTTGGCTACTTGACCCACAAAACGTGAGTGTACTTCTTAGGAAGTCTTCACGTGCTGACACCTTTTCCTGACTTACCTGGGAAATGCTAAGTAGGGATGTCACGTTAGTGCTAGAGATGGGGTAGACTAGTGCTTTGCAATTATGAACCTCAAATCAAATCAAATCAAAATAAGCTTTATTCGATATTCGGAAAGAAATATCATATAAGCATAAGTGTACATAAATATAAAAAACACAGAATACAATACATATTTAAAAAATGCTGAATTTCATAAAGTTTCAGTATCAGTATCTATTAACAAGAACTGATGTAATGGTGGTAGGGAAATTGATCGTACCCCTACCTAGCAAATGTTTGTATATGGCTGTAAATCTTGGTGGAGGGGATATGTGGGGTACTCGGATAAAAGTCATAGAGATCCAAAACTGAGATGGGGCCGTCATTTTCATGGGGCTGGGAAGATCGTAGGTAGGGGACTGTGTGCCTGTCCCTAAATTTTACTAGGACTAAGTCCCCGGAAATTTCTTTAGGTGATGACCCTAGCCAACCCACCCTTCTAACGCACAAAATGCCACCGTCTTTGTTGGGTGGGAGGGGTCTATTCTTTGATAACCAAAACAGGACCTTGGACAATAGGTCCTCATGTCTTTCAAATTTCCCGTGGGTGGGTGCAGGTACTCCAGCAAGAACGAGCACAAAGGGGGCGGCTTCGGGAGGCAAATCTATGCAAGCTCTGTTAGGTTCTGCTCTAATCGCAGAGTATTTAGATTTACGGGCAGTTTTGGTGGTGGTGGTGGGTGGTTGTCTCTTGGGTGGTTGTCTAACGATAGGGACATTTTTAGTGGTGTTGATCACAGGTGAATGAGTGATTTTTGCCACAGTATTAGGTAGGCAATTGAGAGATTGATTTACAATTGGAGCAGTATTTGTAATGTGAGACACTTTGGGAACAGTAGGGAGAGTAGAGCAATTAGATCTAACAGACTTTGCCGAAGGGCGAGAATTGGCTTTCATAATGATCTCTAGTCTTGTCAATCTATCCCCTAGGATGTTGATGTGTTCGAGCAGGGGTGCTATTACAGATCTTAGCATTGATTCAAACTGGGGTAATAGTTGCAAATTGGTGGATGCTACTTCTTCATCCAGAGTTGTAGTGTGCATCTTAGGTGAAATTGGATTTGTGGCAAGCAATGAGGGATCAGTACAGAGTTTTTGTGTTTTAGTTTCTGTTTCGTGATTATTAGCCACGTCGTGCTTCCCTTTCGCACTTTGTCCTTGTGACAGACCACTAGCTTGGCTCTGTGACAGTCCAATAGCTTGGTTGCTATCCTCCTTAGGTGATCGGGATGGATCGCGAGGTCCAAGTGCGTGAGGGTCGATAGTAAAGCCCTTCACAGGGGAAGGAGCAATAATAGGAAGAAAATTAGTCCCGCACAGAGCATTTAGTTCCTCCCAATAGGACATTTTTTCCGAACTGGCGGGCATTAGTGGCAGGGTTTGAGTTAAATGTAGGGGTTGACAACAATCATCGGTATCTGTTTCACTGATGGTGATAAGGGTATTATGGTTCTGGGTGTAAGTATCCATGTTCGGGCCCGGGCAACGTTTTTGAGAGAAAATTGGAAAGGCCCCCTCATGACTTATGATTTATGTGAAATGGCTATGTTGGTGAAACGGAAAAACCATAAGTCGTCTAAAATGAGAATAGGCACTATACCTTCTCTTATGGGGGTGCCAAGGGGAATAGCCCGTCCCCGTCCATCTCGTGCCGCTGAGGGCCGTAGAGGGCCCGCCCTTTGCCCGGGCTTAGCCCCGGGCTGTGTCCCGCGCGCGTCCCGCGTCGCGTGATTAGGTTCTAAATTTATTCGCTTAAAGGTAGGGAGGCGGGAACGCCGAGGGAAGAGGCAGCAGCTGGAAAACACAGAGCCTGCTGGACCTCGCAGTCCCTCGGCGTGTGGAGCTGTGCGTGTCCTTTAACCCCTGGTCAGTTGGCAAAGTTCAGAAAGCGCCTCCAAAGCGCTAGAATCCCACGTCGTTCTCCCCTCTGCTTACACGCCGTGAGCGGCACCCGCGGAGCGGGGGCCGCGAAAGGTATTTGAGTTCACCAGGTGGGGAGGCGGGAACGCCGAGGGAAGAGGCAGCAGCTGGAAAACACAGAGCCTGCTGGACCTCGCAGTCCCTCGGCGTGTGGAGCTGTGCGTGTCCTTTAACCCCTGGTCAGTTGGCAAAGTTCAGAAAGCGCCTCCAAAGCGCTAGAATCCCACGTCGTTCTCCCCTCTGCTTACACGCCGTGAGCGGCACCCGCGGAGCGGGGGCCGCGAAAGGTATTTGAGTTCACCAGGTGGGGAGGCGGGAACGCCGAGGGAAGAGGCAGCAGCTGGAAAACACAGAGCCTGCTGGACCTCGCAGTCCCTCGGCGTGTGGAGCTGTGCGTGTCCTTTAACCCCTGGTCAGTTGGCAAAGTTCAGAAAGCGCCTCCAAAGCGCTAGAATCCCACGTCGTTCTCCCCTCTGCTTACACGCCGTGAGCGGCACCCGCGGAGCGGGGGCCGCGAAAGGTATTTGAGTTCACCAGGTGGGGAGGCGGGAACGCCGAGGGAAGAGGCAGCAGCTGGAAAACACAGAGCCTGCTTGAACCTCCAATGAAGACTGATCTAGATGTGGGGGAACTTATTGCCTGCGTTCTGGTCTTGGAATTCGGAATTCTTTTCATGTTCCAGAAGCTGAATTTCAGCCATAGGTTTGGCTTTGTATTAGTTCCAATGCATTTCTACAACCTTGTCTTGAGGTGTTTGTATGTCCAGTTATTATTGGCTTTGTAATAAATTCACTAAACTTGACAACCTGGAGTGTGTGATTCTTCGGAGTCCTGATTCTTTGAGCTGGTTAATCAGCTGAACGAGTACATTTTTCCCCTCTATACTTCTAAAGCAGACAAAAAGGTCCCTTTACCGAGGGTTCCGGAGTAAACGGGAAGAGAGAACCCGGCTCCTTCACACCCATCACATGTGTTAACTGATCCAAAAAGTCAACGACCTCGCTGGCTTCAAAAACAGAGCGGCTGCACTCAGAAGACGTACCAGTGGCTGGGAGTGTTCTCGCTCAGGTGAAATTGAACGATAGGCCTGTTGATGAAGTAAATGAGTTGTGATGCAGTTGCGCATCCGTCCCAGTTTTGGAGGCAAACTTTAACTATGGAATCGGACATGTGAGCGGTTCTTGATCATTTGATTGTGCCTGTATGTAACTCCTAATAGGATGGTACTTAGGAATAAACATGGAAATCACATTTGGAATGATGGGGTGTGCTTGTGTGTATACAGATTTGATAACACATATTTCTGGAAGTGGGTGATGTCCACATTAAGTATATCTAGTCTCTATGCCCACAGTAACCAATGCACGTATGCCAACACAGTTTCTAATTAACTTCCGCAGATGTCTTAGTTTTGCCAAATAACAATATAGTAATGACCAACTTTGTATTATGAAATGGATGACACAATGTCCATTCACTATCTTACTGATATAGTTTCTACTTGTACAATCACTCAAACCATGTCTTAGTGATGACTAAGTTAAATTTCAAATTACTACGAAGACCAGACAACAACAGCTAAGAGCTACACCCCTCTAGGTGTAGCTTTTGTCCACTACACATGACTTAATCTTTTTATGCTCCTTCACTTTGCATCAGAGTGTGACTATAAAGGACATCGCCACCCTCCTAGACCAGGAGACAGTATCCCCTAAAATCTAGGGTAAGGGATAGTTCCTTGTTTTTTTAGGAAGCATTTGCACCTTCTTTAGGAAATAACTGAAGTAGAATGTTTTTAATGCATGCGCGCCATATGTGCATGTGCTGTTTCACCTATCATGTGTGTTGTTTTGCAGTGACATGCTGTGAAGTGACTCATGCATGTCCACAACATGCTGTGAATAGAAAATAAATGTACATAGAGGGAAGTTCAAATACATTTTTAATTTGTTATATTTTTCACAATTTTGTTGTTAATTATCTTGATAGGTTAATAAACATAAATGCACACTCAGGTGTTTTTTTTTGGTCATTAAAATGTTACTCGGTAATTAGGCTGCATTAGTTACTTAGGGACCCACAGCCCTGAAGAATGTCCCAGACTTGTTAAGGCTCCACATGAGGGCAGAAACAGGTTGGCTTAGAGAGACTGGTCGAACCATTGTTCTCACAAATACCATCTTGACTTGGTTTTTAAATATACCTGAGGTCCCAACTATTTAAAGTAACATACCGGGGAACCACAAGGTATTTTTAAATGATCTGGATCTTGCCTTTGCCCAGTTGTTTTCATATAAGATCAGGAGGTAGAGTACGCCCTTGCGGCACTGTCCTACCAGAGCTGGGAGAGGTTGTCGATGATGAAGCATGACATAAATATGTGGATGGGGCTTTTTCTTCCACAGGAATGATCTTCCATATCGTTTTGACAGTAGTTCTCACTCTTAAAGTGGCCCATTTCCGCCTGGAGTCTTCCTGTTCATCTGGATAATGTTGAAGCGGCATGTGCCAGTCTCCATACTGAACAGGATAAACCAGTCCTTCCTGCTGCAGTGCTTCTCCTTCTATGCCTCTGATTGGCATGATCATCTGCCGTTTGTTGGCACAATTGTTCAAGGGCATTAGTAAAGCTGTACAATGTATTGTCCCTCATAGCTTCATCTTCTGACAATTGACTAGCCATACTATTGAAACTAAATGAAATTCATTTGCTGAATGCTCTGTAGCTTTTTGTTCATTTTCCACTGTGTATGTTGCAGACGCTGAAGTTGCAGCATTGAACACTCAAGGCCACCAAACAAATAGGCATTCTCTGCTGGAACTTCAGATAATGATGCTTGGTTGCCATGAGACATCTCACGGCTCAGTCTGCAAGCATGCACTGGGACAAGCTGCTGTTGTGGCCTCACACCTGGCGGCAGGATTGGACTGTCAGGCTGGTTAACATCATCATCATCCACTGACGGTGCCTGTGGGGAGTACAAAGCACTGCAAAAGCAGCCATGAGGTGTGGATAACTGACTATTTCTAGGGGATCTACCACCATGTGTGAGTCATCCTGTCCCTCCACATTAGTGCCATCATTGTCTTCCTCAGGTTGATCTGTTTAAACAAATGGCATGAAGAAAAATCACTTATATTTTGTCATCATTTATTTAATAAATTTCTAGCACTGACTAAAGTGAGTAAATGTTTTACTACATGTCCCATAAAGCACTCTGACAGTCTTCTTACAATTTCCTAATAAAAACTCTGTATTGTGTTACTTGATAAATGCACATAGAAGACAGTTTTAGGGTAACAGATGTTTAAATGCAAAACATTTTAGACTTACTTTAAGATGTTGCAGGTGTTGAGATATCAATGGTAGCAAATCCCACAATTCACTGTGGCTCCAAGGTAGCCTTCACCATCTATTCCAGTGTAGTAGGTGGGGGCCCAGGACTCACCCAGCCCTTTGTTGCAACCTTCTCCTTTATATGCGACCTGAGGTCATACCATCTCTTCCTAGCTACAGCTGCGTTACCCTTATACCATTTATTTTCTGCTGCATCTCCAGCCATACTTTGTTTATCTGAGACTCCGGGACAGTCATGGATGGCCTACAAAACCGGGGTCGTGGTTGTTGAAGCACAGTGTAGTCAGTATCCGAAGTTATTTTTCCGAAGATTTTCGTTTTCTTCACCCTCCCTCCTTCCCTAGGTTGAGGCTGGCCATTCCTGGGGTTTAAAGATGTGGCTTGCTGATCCAAGTCGCAATTGGCACATGCAGCTGTTCAGCACCTCCACTCTGGCTACTTTCCAAGCTTGAAATAAGAGGCACAATTTGCGACCTGGGTCACAATGTTGGTAATCACAAACTGCGATTACCACAATAAAGAAACAACTACTTTGTTAGTCAAAAATTCTCCAGGTAAACGTACGTAAATAGTGATTTGCTATTTCATAATTGTGATTCGCTATTTGGAAATTGCAAATCATTCTTTCGTACACCTAGTCCTATATGTCTAGTGGGACTCTTGAACCACCTGAACCTTTTTAACACTTGCAGTGACATTCCATGATTATTTTGACTATATTAAATTAAATTTAAATTATTTTTCCGAAGTTCAATTAAAAAAACAACTAGAGTAAAAATCATATATTTTTATTGTGTATCTAAAATTATTCAAAGTAATTTAGAAAATTAACTAACAGCAATTTATGTCTTAGTAAATAGTAATGTTACATTGATTTTTAAATTTACAAAACATTACAATATTTCAAATAAATTAATAATGATGTTTTATTTAAGAATTGTTTTAACATTAAATAAAATGTCATTATATATTTAAATAGTTTAAATAATATAAAATAATTTTAACATTGGTTCGTGTGGTGTTTTACTTTTCATGGGAGGGTGTTGCAGCGACTGTGAATGGCCATAGGTGGCACTGAACTTACTCCAGCTCTAAACTGGGGTACCTTTACAACTGTTTAGAGTCTTTTTTGGCTGTAGTAATTAGAAGTGCAGTTTGTGAATATTGTAAAAAGTGCTTACAGTTTTGATGATGGGTGAATGTCCCTCCATAAATGCTCCCCTATCCCTCCTTAGACTTTTTCTTACTCCTCCTTTACCCCCTTCTCTTTAGTAGCATATTCCCACTTTCCAACCACTCCCCTCTGTTCCTCCCATATTTACTACTTAACACTAGTAACATACACTACACTTACATATATGGAGACTCTGCAGTTGGGGAAGAGATCTCTGTACAGAAAAAAAACAGGAGAGATGAAGGCAGGACCTACGCACATAGGTTTGAGAATAGAATTTTGTAGTAAGTTTAGTAGTACAGTTGCAGTACTATTAAACTTACCCCAAAATGCAGTTTCCTCTGGCAGGAACCGTCTGAGAACAGATCTCCCTCCCGCTCACCTCCCCACCCCACCCCCACCTCCACCGGAACAACTGTTTATGAGACATGCGAAGAATCTCTGGAGAGCATGGTAATCTGAAAAAAGACTTTAGTCATGTGGAGTTCTCAGTACAACAAGGCTCGTAGACATCATGACCAGAGTTTTATTAGTGGTTAAGAATCCGTGGGAGAACCCCTACACCAATCACTGTTAGATCAAGCATCTACAGCAGTGTGGAAAACTTGGGACACGCTTTTAATGACTTTGACCTTGAATGCCCTTTCTAATTTATCTGTTATCAAGATTAATCTAATAAGATTGGGCTGCTATTACTTGGCAGGGTAAGGGTGATAGACTTCCACTATTGATGTGATCTGTAACTGTGCTCCCACACAACCTGAATGGAGCTCCCAGAAAAAAAAACACTCTTCCTTCTAGAGATATCTAGCTTACTTTGTTTTAGAAAGTCATCCTTTTTGCCCTGATCATCCCTATTTTGTGACTGATGCTGGTTATAACTGACTAACCAGGCTCAGGGCCAGTTCTCTTATTACAAATGTATATGGTAATTAGGTGTAATTTCAGTCCCTAGTATTTGGTAGGGCATGTAAGTGGAGAAGCACAGCAGCTTTGAGACACTTAAGCTGCTGTCAAGTTAAAAGTCAGCCTTGTTTTGCAAAGCTGGTTTTAAATTGAAATTACATGCAAATTCAACTTTGGATTTAAAGGTACTTCAAAAGTATTAAACTACCTTATTGTTACATATAAGTCACCCTTTAGGTCTATCCTAGGTGACCCCAGGGTAGGGAGCCAAGTAACAATAAGCAAGGACATTTAAAACTTGCTTTATTTCTCCTCTTTATGCCTCACCTAGGGAGGAAAAAGATTTAGCACTTACTCATGTTTTACAGTTTTTTGTAAATCTGGGGCAGTGTCAAATTCCATTGGTGTTTCGTGGGAAAACCCACCTCAACACCCATGAGCATCTCCAAGGTGCAGAGTAAGGCGTTGCAGCGATCTGCACTGCGTTGCCTTATTCATGATTTATAAGGCCACTCAAAGCCAAGCAGGGTGGCTTTGCCTGGCTTCATAAATCTTTATGAAAGCCCTGCGTCTTGCATTTACCACTTTACATGGTGCAAAAGTGGCACAGGGCTATCATCAACAAGCCTCTTGGTGTCTTGGCATTGCAGATTTATGATCCATAATGAAGCTTAGGTACACATTGATTGAGTTATTGTTTCAAGTACATGATCAATTGGACAAAGTATACATTCATGCCCTCATGGTGCAGTAGTAATAAGGAAGACTGCGGGGGCTTACATTGCAGGTGCATGTTTAGAGAAACAACTTCATTTTATATTTATCACAAGTACAATGTCATTCCACACTACTCTGGCAGCAAAAGGAATTAGGTATACTCAGACGGTCAAAACCTAATGTCATCAATATCAAAAAAACGTAACACAGTCAAGAGAAATTTGTACGAAGCCTACTGAATTTGGTTTTATTCAGATCTAATAGTATAGGTCATAGGTCATTAGATAGTTGTTTGGACAATTTGTTTCAATCACCTAAAAGTCAGCCGCTATCCTCCATTCACTCAAAATCCCCTCCTCTAAATGTGTTTTTGGGTACCATGATATCAGAGGCTACGAGGAGGGACCCTGCATTTCCTCTACAAGTCAGTGTTCAAGGGCCCATTATTTGGTTGATATTGAATCTGCATCCTTCATTGAATTTTCTCTTCTGACAGAATTTAATTCCAATGTACGCTGCTGGTTTCAGTGTGGAGGCTCCCCTGGTACTCTAGCGTCTCTGCTCCACGCTCCAAACTACACCTCAGTTGCAGACCATGGCTTCACTTTGATCAATTTAAAGGTACCAAAGTCAACTGCAATGTGTGATGAGAAAGATATAGGCACTTGTGCCTGGTCCTTCACCCTTTGGAAAAACCCCTTCATGCTGGGGTCCCAATGGATTGTCAGGATTGACAGGGGCAAAGGTCTGCAGGTGAACTGTCCAAGGTGTCTGAAGTCAGTCCTAATCTTAATACAATTTATTCCTAGGTGAAATTAGTTAAATTAACATATTGGACTCCATTAAAAATCAACACACTTAGATAGAAGCTTGTTCACGATCCTGTAGGTGAAAAAAGTTTGTTGGTCACCACCCTCACTTGAATATTCAATGCTCTCATGCTCGTCAGATAGGGGGTAGGTACAGCAATGAATGTTTATGTTTATTTGCCAAGATAAATCTAAGCCGAAGAATGATAATTTTGGATGAATATTCTTCTGTCAAATTTCTAAATTTCTTCAAACATTCTGGCTGTGGAGATGTATTGATGTTGAGAAAAAACTCAGTTACAACTCATTATGAATCTGGATTGCGACCATTTATTTGTCTGTTGAGAAATGGAATAAGAATATATCTACATTTCCTCTCTGGAAGCGTGTCATCATAACTTAACAAAATGTACAGTCCAATTGTGAAAATACAGGGTTTGAGGAAAAACCATTGCAATGCTCTGTTTACAAGTTTCCACACATCACAGAGGAGTTCAGCAAGAACCACTGGACCAACACGCCCAACATGGATTCCTTGCAGGCAGGCTCTAACAATGATTTACTAAGAACGCGTCACATGCTAATGTCTCATTTTGAGGATTGTGCGAAGAGGCAAAAGGCTTCACTCTTGGAAATCACTGGCTTTTCAAGATGTACAGAAAGAGCTTTACTGACAATACCACCAACCCTAAGTTAAGTATCACCACCTTTGCTCCACCTTCTTCCACCTCATGTCTACATCAATCCCACCCCCCCTCAGGACCTTCCTGCTATGTATTAATTGGCCGTTGCAGAGCATAGTGGCAGATAAACGGAGTGATGGGTGGCGATAGACTGTCGTTGCACCAGACATCTGTATCTAGCTGCAATCCCTTTTATTCCCTTCTACCAGCATGGCCAGGGAACCAACCGCAGCTCGTGCAGGTAAGAGCGGTGGGGGATGAGGCCAGGTGGGGGGGATTTCGATGGACGATGATGAGGGAAATGTTATTATTTATTTAATTTTCCCTCGTCATCATCCATCAAAATCCCCTCCCAAACAGCCCCACCATCCCACTGCTCTTACCTGCACGGGCCGCGGGTGCAGGAAACTTCAGAAATTATTCTGTCGGACTGCATATGCACAGGCAGTTGGGAGAAGAAGCCTTCCCACACAACCCCAAGGTTTTGTTCTATATATTTCGACACCACCATCAAGCCCTTGAAATAATGAACTTTTATACAACAGATTTCTACTTCCTTGCTGCCACTGAGGTGCCACTTTCTAAACAAGGTAATTGATTTATCTGCAGGCTTTTAGCTTCCTCTCTGCCAAAACTTTTAAATCGGGTCATTATCATTTCAGAGCCATTTGCTATGCTGTTAGCGACATATTTATGAAGGTTTTGCATCGCCCTTGCGCCACGCAAGGTGTGGCACAGGCGACTCAAAACCTAAGTAATTTTTATCAAGCCACACAAGGCCACCAGGCATGCCCTGCATTGTTTGATAAATCCAGAGTAACTCGACGCAGCACAAAGTCCTGCATTGCATTACTCTGCCCCAGGGAGGCATTCATTGATTGGGGCATGTCTGTTCCCACACATCCACCCATGGATTTTGGCATTTTACCAGTCTTATAAACAATGGTAAACCTGTGAACGCCTCCCAAGGGATTCTGCAGCACACATAGAATCTGGAAAATGCCCCAGGGTGT
Source organism: Lissotriton helveticus (assembly GCF_964261635.1). Lineage (NCBI taxonomy): Eukaryota > Metazoa > Chordata > Amphibia > Caudata > Salamandridae > Lissotriton > Lissotriton helveticus. The sequence goes on from NC_136063.1 coordinate 493,492,370, forward strand.
TGTTGTTGTGCAGGAAGGTGTCCCTGCACAGAAACAATCCTGCTTGCATGCAGGAACCCTTGCACCATCGTGCAAGCTTGCCTGTGTTGGCACTAGGCAGCCCATTGTGTGTCAGTGCTGGGAAATATGACAGGAATGTGTTGTATATTGTTAAGTACAGTGCATTACTGCCCTTTTCCTTCAGGCAGTGCAGCAAGGTGACTTACTGCGCTGCATGAGTATTTGTTAAATATGCAACTCAATGTCTTATATGGTAATGTCTGCAATTAATGGTTTGCCACATTTGTTTTTTAAGTTGGCACAGGAGACACTTCACAACCTGCATTCTAAACGTTTCTATTTCAGCTGCATCCACTCATGTTTTTTTTTATTAAAATAACTTTGTCAATTCTAATGCTATTTGGCCTTTATACTGACCTAATACATACCCTGCAATTAATAAATCTTTGATATTTAAATATTCTTTTCTTGTATCTCATTGCGTTATTCACTCAGATGTATGTTTTTTTTAATTGATCCCCATTGCCCTGGGGAAAATGTTATGGCCAGTCAATTACATCCAGGTGGAAGGTTGCCTAACTTTAATGAGCAATAGATTAGCTGTTCTCTGTTATAAAGGAGAATGTTTTGTGCCTGAGGTCTGCTGTAGAGTGATTTTCAGTCCATTTAACTTCTCTACTACTTGGCAGGAGAAGAAATGAGCAGAGTGATAAGTAGACATAATGCCAAAAACTGCTAGCATATGTTTTTTAATGAAATGGCAGGAGTGCAGAAAATCATTATGCCTCCAGGGCTGGACTGGAGAACAAAATGCAGCCCTGGAAAACAGCTCCAACCAGCCCCAACCATTTCATCTCTTTGCGCAATCGCTCTTTTTCCTTCCATCCATCCTGTGTCTCTCTTCTTTTTCTTCTAATCAATCAATCAATCACAACATTTGTAGAGCGCACTACATACCTGTGAGGGTCTCAAGGCGCTAAGGGGTGGGGAGGAGGCAGCTACTGGTCGAACATCCAGGTCTTGAGAAGTCTCCTGAAGGTAAGCAGGTCCTGGGTCTGACACAGGTAGACGGGGGGGTGTTCAATGTCTTAGCTGCGAGGTAGGAAAAAGATCTGCCGCCTGCAGTCATTCGGCAGACGCGTGGGACGGTGGCGAGGGCAAGGTCGGCGGAGCGAAGCTGGCGGTTCGGGGCATAGAAGGACAGTTGTTCATTGAGGTATGCTAGTCCGGCATTGTGGAGTGCTTTGTGAGTGTGGGTGAGGAGTTTGAAGGTGACCCTCTTGTTGACCGGGAGCCAGTGTAGATCTCTTAGGTGGGTGGTGATGTGGCTGTGGTTAGGGAGACTGAGGATGAGGCGTGTGGAGGCGTTTTGAATGCGGTGGAGTCTCTTCTGGAGTGTAGCCGTGGTTTCTGCGTAGAGGGCGTTGCCATAGTGCAGCCTGCTGCTGATGAGTGTTTGGGTGACCATTCTCCTGGTTTCGGTGGGGATCCATCTATAGATCTTGTGGAGCATGCAGAAGGTGTTGAAGCAGGAGGAGGAAACAGTGTTGACTTGCTGGGTCATGGAGAGTGTTGAGTCCAGGATGAATCCCAGATTGTGTGCGTGGTTGGTGGGTGCCGGGGCAGCTCCCAGCGTAGTCAGCCACCAGGAGTCGTCCCATGTGAAGGGGTGGAGCCGAGGATGAGGACCTCCGTCTTGTCTAAGTTCAGTTTCAGGCGGCTGGTTTTCATCCAGACTGCGACGGCCTTCATTCCTTCGTGGAGGTCGGATTTGGTGGTGTCCGGTTCCTTGGTGAGGGAGAGGATCAGCTGTCACTAATCTCTCTCATTGTTTTCTCTCTTCCTTCCTCCCTTTCTTTTTTTTTACTTCTCCAGGAAGTAGGGAAAGTGGGCAGCAGCGGCCACTCCCTTAGAGCGGAGGAGCACCAATCCCCGCCACCACCAGTAAATAAAGCCATAATAAACCGGCTTTTAAACCCATTTTATTATTGGTTTATTTTAATCCCACTGCTGGTTGGGGAGTGGTTGGCACTGCCTTCACTGCACATGGTCTCAAGCCAGCCAAACACCTCATGCGCAGTGAAGCTCTCTCCAGCTCCAGCTCCATTGGTAGGACTGGAGAGAGCAGGCACAGTTCTCAGTCTGCCTGGCAGCACAAGTTGCCAGCACTCAGGCCAATCCAGCTGCTGCTTTTATGCAGGGTCAGGATTGGCAGCAGTACATTCCGGGAGCCTGTGCCCAGAATCAGGAAAAGTGCTATGCAGCGGGAGATGGCAGCACCGTTAAGGTAATTCGTTTTAGATTTTTTCCGTTTTTGCCCCCGGATCCCTCACTACCTACTTGCCTCCTTCCTTCTCCCGCCTGGCCCACCCCACCACTATGGCAGGGGATGGGCAGTTACTCAAAGTGGGGCACCTTGAATGGACCTTGAATGGACCACTGTTGTAATTAATGTGTGATTTTAATGTTTACTTTTTATCTTTTCTTACTGTGAGCCTGTATTTTATTCGCCAGCTACAATCGGTGCACTTACCGATCTGTTCTAAGGCTCTGTGGGGGCAGTACTCCATCCCTGGTCTACCGCAGCTTGCCGTTTGTGCGGAGGGAAGTGAGTATTTGTTTTTTTCCTCCCTCCCTCCCACTTCCTGTTCACATTTGCGGGGTTGCGGTCTAGTTGGTCCCGGCCCAGCCTATTTCATGGCATGCTCAGCTGGAGGCACAGCGGTTACTGGGTCACTTCAGGCTGCGGTGCCACGCTGTTGCGCTGTTGCACTGCTTACTTGCCTTATTATGCCTGCATTTTTCTTTTTTATTGTGTTCTTAACTACTGTTTTAATTATTAGGTGAGTTTAATATTTACTTTTTTACTTTTCCTACTGTGACCCAATATTTTATTGGGCAGGGCCAATTGGTGCACTTACCGATTTGTTCTAAGGCTCTGTGTGGGCACTACCCCTTCTCCGGTCCGCCGCGGCTTGCCGTTTGTGCAGAGGGAAGTGAGTATTTGGTTTTTTCTCCCTCCCTCCCACTTCCTGTTTGCATTTGCGGGGTTGCTGTCTAGTTGTTCCCAGCCCAGCCTATTTCACGGCATGCTGGGCCGGAAGTGCAGCGGGCGCACCAAAGGCAAGCCTGTCTGCACCCGTCTGTTCACCGTCTGCGCCTAGAGCCATGAACCCTGCCAGATTGACCTCAGATCCCATTAAGCCATTTATTTATTAATGAGAACAGCTCTTTGACCTACAAATGCAGGGGGAGTTGCTTTGTAGGTCCATGAACCTGGAAACTTTTGCAGGTTGCCAAGTGTATGAGCGCTTTGCTTGTAATGCACTCATTCCGCTGGTCGCTGTTAGCAATCCCCTGGAGGAGAGTTATCAGCCCCACTCTTTTCCCCTGAATCACTCCTTTATGGGCTACCTTATCAACGTTAGATCTCTGATCAAGAATAAGGTAGAATTTAGGGATTTTGTGTCCCTTGGTAAGCCTGACTGGGCATTCATCACTGAAACCTAGGCCAGAGACTGCTCTGGGCCAGACCTGGTAGAAGCTCTCCCCTCCGGCTAGGCCATTTCTAGATTTGATAGGGGAGGGAAGACAGGTGGCGGCCTAGGCATATTGTATAAAAATATTTATTCTTGCTTCACTGAGCCACTCACTACCACCTTCGACCCTTATCAGGCCCTATATTTCTCTTTGAAGGTCCTCCCAACTGAAAGCTTTATTGGCGTGGTCACCTATTGGCCACCAGGACCTAGAGTGATGTTCAATCAGGACTTTAGCAATTTAATAGAGCTCTATTTGGCAAGATCTAACATAACTCTCCTGGGTGATTTTATTTTTCATCTGGAGAAGACTCTGTGCACAGAAACGCAAGTGTTATCAGAAACTATGGATCTTGTGGCCTCTCCCAGCTGGTTATGAGCCCCACTCATATAGCAGGACACACACTGGATGGCATTTTCTCCAACGACTCTCTGATTAGGGTGGAGGAACCTATTCAACTCTCTTGGTCTGACCACTATGCTAACCCATGCCAGCTGCAAATTGCAGCATCTCATATAGCTCCCAATTTTAAGAATAGGGTAGAGAAGAAGAGAAACCTCAGCCTTATTAATAAGGAGGCCCTTCTTAACATGCTTAGCAACTATGTATGGCCTTCTCATGTGGACATTAATGCAGCTTACTCTGATTTTCTAACTGACTTTTAGCAGCTTTGGATCTCCTTGCTCCTCTTAGGAGCACTATGCGGCCAGAAAATGGCCCTTAGCGCCTTGGTTCTTAGAGAGACTGGGAAACTTAGACACGTATGCCAATACCAAGAAAGGAAATGGCGCTGTGATCTCAAACCAGCCGAAAGAGATTTGCACAAACTTATATTAAGAGAATTAAAAAATGCTATCACAGAGGTAAAAGCATTTTTTGATTCTAGGGTGATTGAATCCTTAAGGTCTCCAAAGGAACTCTTTTATGTGATTAATTCTCTCCTGGCCCCATCAGCCACTGCTTACACTGACTTCTCACAGGGTCTTGGTGACAAAATGGCGTTTTTTTTCCAATCTCCAATCATGGAAATATATTCCTCCCTAGAGCTCCTCAATGCTGGAGGAGTTAATGTAGGTCTTCCATTGCACTCCTCGGTTGCGGATCATTTGGTAACTCCTATGTAGGAAGTTAATCCCTTTTCCTTCCCTCCTCTATTGCAAGAGGACACAGATCGGTTGCTAAATGGAATCAAGTTTGGTTCCCCGCTGGAGTTCCGCCCTCTTGAAAATTCTGAAACTAGGAAGGAGGTTATTGTTCCTCACCTGACTTCATTACTTAACACTATTATCACATCCGGGCAGTACCCCATCTCTTGGAAAACTGCAGTGATTAAACCCCTTCTAAAAAAGCCCTCTCTGGACCCAGCTGAGTTAAAAAACTACTGTCCTATTTCCCTATTACCTGTCCCAGCAAACATTTTGGAGAATCATCTGAATTTCCATCTTAGTTCCTATTTGGAGGAACTTTAGCTCCATGGATCGCAGCATGAGTTCAGAAGTGAGCACAGTACTGCGTTAACCTCTGTACTTACCAACATCGGAAGTCAGGTTGACGCCAGTCGTATGACACTACTGATCCTGATGGACCTTACGGCGGCCTTTAATAATATTCCTCCTCTAAGATTGGTGGGTAGGCTTAAGGAAATAGGGATCAGGGGCTCTGCCCACGACTTGCTCACCTCATTTCATATGGACCGGTCACAAAGAGTTAAGATGGGCCAATTATATTCAGCTTCTAATCAATTGTTCTCCGGAGTCCCTCAGGGATCCTCATTGAGTACCCTTTTTAATATTTATGTTGCCACTCTCACCAGGGTTGTAAGATCTTTTGGGCTGGAAGTGGTATCCTACGCTGATGACACTCAAATTATGGTTTCCATCACTGACAGCGTTGAAGCTTCGGTGCCGAATATAAAAAACTGCACTTTTTGGAAACCATCAGGATACCTGGTCAGAGGCTTGGTGGCCGGATACTCTTGGCCCCTGCCCTGGGTCTAGAGCTAAAAATGTAGGCATCATAATTGACAATTCCCTCTCGCTGTAGAACAGTTTCCACCTGCTTTGGGATTATAAGGACTCTTAGAAAGATCTCCCAATTTCTTTCCATTTCTTCCCAAGAACAGGCAGGTGTGGCCCTTTTGTTGTCCAGATTGGGCTACTGTAATGCCCTCTATCTGGGTATTAATAAGGGGCTTGTGCATCAACTTCAGCTAGTGCGGAACACTGCTGCCAGGCTGGTGATGGGTCTTCCCAAACATCACTCAGTCTCGGCCACTATTAGAAATATGTATTTGCTCCCGCTTGGTCGGAGAATTGTATTTAAAGCCCTTTGCCTCATTCACAAGGCTTCCCATAATATTGGGTCGGAAGGCTTTAAAAACCGTTTTCAAAGATATATCCCCACCAAGCAGAGTTAAGATCTGCTAGCACGAATTTGCTGATAGTTCCGAGCTACAGTAAAGCTAGATGGGGGGTAGAGCTTTCTCTCTTGCTGCGGCTAAACTCAGGAATTCCCTTCCTTCATCTCGACTGGAACTCATTCTCTCTTCCATAAAGCCTTGAAGACCTGGCTTTTCGCCCGTTCAACTCTGTAAGCCTTGTGCATAGTCGCAAAATCTTCTGCTGGACCCTTTCTGTAGTGCCTTGACACCCCTGGGCAGTGGCGTAACGAAAGTTGGAGGGGCCCCCCTGCAAGGTACACAGAGGGGCCCCCGCTCTGGATTTAATCCGGAGCTCTCAGGCCTGAGTACTGTGCTGAGGGGGCCCCCTGCAGATCGGGGCCCCCCGCACGGCGGGTTGAACGGGGGCCTGTGTTACGCCCCTGGGCAAAGTTCGTGCTCTACAAAGCTAATATTCGTTCATTTACCTGGGGATTTAAAAAACAGTATCCAAGGGCTCAGGCCCACAGAGTAAATGCCTAGTGGGATAAAAGTTCTGTCCGGCTCTCAGTGCCTCAGCACAGGCAGATGTGCAGGGAAAGGAATATGACAATCCCAAGATACAGAAGAAACATCAGGTTTTGCTCACTATCACTGTGTACCTAATGTTGAAGAGAAACTCTTTCAAATAGGAATTGTAAAGTGCAAAACTGGCCTTAGAACGAGGGCTCACTCACAAGAATTTGATGGGCATGGGCATCAAAGAACTTGAACAGTAATGAATTGTTTGTGCTAAAGAGATATCACGTACATCATGGCTTGCTTCGAATATTCAAACATGAGGAGACTGGCAATACGGGAATTCTGACCTACGATTACATTTCGAACCACCATATATAAAAATTAAGTGGGTAATTGTAAATCATAATAAATCTGAGGCCTTCTTATGTCAACTTTCAAATGCTTTATTATGAAAATACAGCACACTTACTTTATTTGCATCTCATCCATGTTAATTAAACACATAACTTTATTAATTCTAATTTTGTGCTATCAATGGCAACATGACATAAATTCTGTCAACATACCCTTATGGGTTACGGATTCCATCAATATTTGACTATTATTGCCAACCCGCAACTGCGGATGCCAGAAAAGGTAGGTACATCCTGCACCTAGTAGTCCATTGTCCATGATGGATATTTCAAGCATCCTCCATGTTTGGTCTACTTTCCAAAGGCAACATTGTCAGCATATGGTATGCCTGACAATATGGCAGATCGGTTGTGCGTTATTGACAGAAGTATATGTCTTTTGTGAAGTTGCTTCATCAACAATAGCTACAACATTAATATTTCAAATATAGATATACCCCGTCAGCAATGTCATTTATGTCAACCCTGACAGATTTATCTGGAAAAAAATATATTAATATTTAAACCGTTTTTACTATTTATACATTTTTTTCAAAAAATGCTAAAAAGCAGCAGTTTTAAACAATGAAAACATTTATTTTATAACTTAATTTTATTTTATTTTTTTAATTGATTTTTAACCCTTTAAGTCGAGGCAATACATGCACTATAAAGAAATTGCAAGGTTATGATACATTTCATAAACAATATATATCTTGATAAACAAAGCAAGTAATCTATCAGTCCCGAAGAGGGCTGGGTTTCCTCAGACAAAATAATAGTTATTCATCCATACAATTAATTTGGTTTGCATATTAACGACCCCCCTTTTTTTTATATCAATAACAGGAGAGAAAATTTGGCTGTGGAAGCGATAGATCTACTCATGAATCTTCCCATATCTGTCCTAAGTTCTTTGGATCCAGTCTGATATTGGAGACCAAATTTTACAACCCATGCCTCTTTTCCTTCTACCTCTAGTCTTATAGATTGATAGCTCTAGAATATACGTAGCTAAAAATCTTGACCACCAATTAGAAAAAGTAGGTGGGTCAGGGCTTATCCACTCATTAGTAATACAGGCATGTACCAATGCCATAGCGATAAATACAGTAGCCGTTGTGGATCTAGATCTCATATTAGCCTCCCTATCTGACCCCACCCCAATGATTACTAGTAAGCCAGTAATTGTGATCAGAGTTCCAAGTATTATAACTAAAATGTTTTTTTGTTTTTTTTAACTTCCCCAATCTAGGACAAAAAAAGAACATGTGAATCAAATCCACAGCCAATAATCCACGCCTATTACACTTGTCCCCCATTGTTGCACCCCATCTAGCGATTTTACCAGGAGTATAGTATAAATCAAAAAGGCCCATGTAATGCTGACTGCGTAATCTTCCCGTCATTAAAACCTGGTTAGCAAGTTCAAGAGATTTATTAGGTTTACATCCTCAACACCCAGTTTCCATATACCCAGGTCATTCGGAAATCCTTCCTCTAATTGTTGGTAAAATTGACCTATTGGTGGTTTTTTCATAATTTTTTTAATTAAGGGCATTTTAACAAACTGTTGTCCAATCCCAGGCCCCATCCGAACCAGAAAACGACGAATTTGAAGACATTAAAAAAATTCTTGTTTACCTAAGCCAAATTTCTCCTGTAAATCTAAAAATGCAAGAATTTGGCCTTCATCAAACAAATCACCTAAACACCATAACCCTTTTAAACCCCATCTCAATGTTACTCGATCCCGAAAGATTATGGGGAGCAACCCTGGAGCGGAGAAGGGGGTATAGGCATTAAGATTTGAAACATGCATCTTACGTTTAATTTGTTTCCACACTGCATATGCAGCCTTAAGTATCTTAAATGTTTTTTTTTTAAAGAAGCTCGGCTCGAGAACTCTTACTAGGCAACCATTAGTCTCTTCTCCCAACCCAAATTCATAAATAAACGGTCTGTGAAAAAGGGGAATCTCTGCCTTATCCCCAACTACGAGGGGACCCACACATTGCATCATAGCAGCCCAGTAATACAACATAAAGTGTGGGATGCCCCAGCCCCCGCTGTATCGTGGTAGGACCATCTTTTTATATGCCCTTCTAGGTCTTCGGTACCCCCAAAGAAATCTGGAACATATCCTCTTTAATTTAATAAAACACGTAGAGGAAAACTCTAGGGGGATTTTTCTAAACATATAAAGACATTTCGGTAGGACAGACATTTTTAGCACATTGAATCTCCCATGGAGAGATAAGTGAAGATGATTTAGTCTTTCCAATGTTAAGTTCACCTTCTCCATCACTGGGGTCATATTCAACTCGGGTATCTTATCCACTTCCGATGTGATTCTTATTCCCAGATATGTTACTTCGGGAACGATTGATATATTTAGCCGGGGGTCTGTGCCTGAATAAAGAATCTGGGTTTTCACCACATTTAATTTATATTCGGAGAAACAACCAAACTGGACAGCCAATGACTTAATTGCAGGTAATGCAGTAGCAATATCACTGGTAAGTACGACTATATCGTCAGCATACACCAATGCTCTATACTCAATACTGTTAAAACTTACTGGTTTAATTTCCATGTGCTGGTTTATTTTATTCAAAAACTAGCATACCCGTCGCGCGTTGCTGCGACCTCCGAAGAAAGGAAATTCAAGGAAACTCGTCATGATAACATTCAATTTACATTGTGTCATTTTTATTGAAACTTATTCATTTTAATATGGAAAACATTTCAAAGTGTCGTTTTAATTCTATTTATTTATTCGGGAGTGTATTCAACAACTTCCCAAAGTTTCCTGGCGATCGGATGAATGGTGTTTTAATTCTATTTATTTATTCGAGTGATTGTGTTTACACGATTTTTAGTTTTTCCGTCTTGTGCGTACATCAGTATTCGAAAGATTATGAGGGCCCTGGGGGGGGCGATATTTAAAAACAGGTATGGCAGAAAACTTCATGGGAGTGTACTCAACAACTTTCCAAAGTTTTATGGCGATCGGATGAATGGTGTTTTAATTCTATTTATTTATTGGAGTGCTTGTGGATAGACGATTTGTTGATTTTCCGTCTGGTGTGTACATCAGTATTCGAAAGATTATGAGGGCCCTTGGGGGGCCGATATTTAAAAAGAAATATGGCAGAAACCTTCACAGGAGTGTACTCAACAACTTCCCAAAGTTTCATGGCGATCAGATGAACGGTGTAGTAAAGCATATGCCAGAAACCTTGGCGGGAGTGAACTCAACAACTTCCCGAAGTTTCATGACGATCTGATGAATGGTGTAGTAATGCATATGCCAGAAACCTTAGCGGGAGTGTACTCAACAAATTCCCAAAGTTTCATGGCGATCGGATGAATGGTGTAGTAATGCATAAAGGACAAACAGACAGACAGACATACATTCATTTTTATATATATAGATAAATCAATGTATAATGCAAATAAAAGAGGGGAACACGGGCACTCTTGCCTTGTACCCCTACTAATGGAAAAAGATCCAGACTCTTGTCCAGAAATACATATAGTTGCTTCCGGACGTATATAAAGGGTCTTAACTGCTTGAATGAACTGAGGGCAAAACCCCTTCCATCGCAAGACATCCTACATGTATTGCCAGGAGACCCTGTTGAACCCCTTCCCGGCATCCAACAGGATCACCCACAATGAAGATTTGGTTGCCTGAGCCCAATCTAAAAGGGCTATTACTCTTCTCACATGATCGGCAGTGTCCCTGCCTGGAATAAACCCGGGCTGGAAGTTAGATACTAAAGGGGTAAAAGCGAAAAGCCAGAATTTTAGAAAAGATCTTGCTGTCTGAATTTATCAATGAGATGGGCCTATATGACGATGGATACAGCTTGGGTTTATCCTTTTTTTTAAAAACTATGATAGTAGTTTTCCGCCAAGAATCTGGTGCTGATCCCCGTTGAGCGGAAAGAAACAGTGTCATAAGTTCCGATCGGAGCACTTGACGAAATGTCTTATAGAATTCTAGAGCGATGCCATCCGGGCCAACCGCTTTTCCTGTTGCTAATAACATTATTGCCCACTCCACCTTCTCGTTTTGATCTTGAGTAACTTTATTTGTTTCACTTTCGTAGCTAAATTCCTTCATCTTCTCCACTGCGTTTATTGTTGCGTCCCCTGTATATAGATTGTGATAATACTTACAGAACACCTTCAAAACTTCGTCTGGGGAATCCTGGATCTGGTCCAGATGATCCTGTATCCTATATATTCGATCGATTATCTCCCTCTGCTGAAGTCTCTTCACTAAAATCCTACCAAAGTTTTCCCCTGCCTCATAAATTTGACTCCTATACAAAGACAGTTTCACAGCTATTTTCATGGCGAAATGTTGATGGATTTTCATTTTAGAAATTGCAATGGCTTTTAGAGTTACTTCAGTATTTTGTTGCCTAATTATTTCCTCCATTAATGTTATTTCTAATAACATTAACTGATCCATCCCTGCTTTGATTTCCACCTGGATTTTACACTGTTTGGCTATAGAATAGATGACTGTTTCTCCCCGAACCCCAGCCTTGAATGCATCCCAAACAATGGGATCCGAAGCTGAACCCCGTTATTTTTGAAGAATTCCTTGGTCCAATCACCCATATACCCACAATATTCAGGATGAAAATAAAAGTTTTCGTTCAAAAGTCCATGCCTTCGGCTGTGGCCTAGAAAACATTTCAAGTTCTAAGATAACCGGGTTATGGTCTGAGATGATCCTAGGTGGGATCTCTATCTTAGCACTCATTACTCTTTCAGTAGGTATAAAGAAATAATCCAAGCGGGCATGTTTTCTATGGGGAGCTGGATAAAAAGTAGCTCCAGGCACATCTTTCTTATGAACATACCATACATCGACCAACCCGAGGGGCATATTAGCAAGAACTTCGTTAAAATTTTCGCAGTTTTAGCGGCAGGAAAAACAGCGATAAGTGGCTTGCTAATATGCGTTATAGAATTCCAATAGAAGCCCAGGTTTGATGTGCAGGACATCTAACCTGGGCTTCTATTGGAATTCTATAACTCATATTAGGAAGCCCATTATCGCCATTTTAGCAGCAGTTTCCTGCCGCTAAAACAGCGATAATTTTAATAAGGTTCTTACTAATATGCCCCCAAGTTCTTTGACAAGACCGTGAGTGGCATTGAAGACTTTGGTTTTCTTACCCCTATTTGAATGGCCACTTGTGATATCAAATAATGCATCACCTCTGGGTCATCTAGATTAGGGGCCAGATGTAGCTCACCAATTACCGGTCGGTAACGGTCGATTTCGGCCGTTACCGACCGGTATTTGGGAGTTGACATGTAGGGGGCATATTATTTACAGAATCGGTATATTTACCGATTCGGTAAATTTACAGAATCGGTAAAATACCGAATCGGTAAATATACCGATTCTGTAAATCAATATGTAGGTGGCACTGTAATCAGTGCCACAGGCCCTTACCGAATCGTTATTTACCATGGAATGCTATTCCATGGTAAATAACGAATTACAGTGTACATGCACATCTGTGCATGTACACCTGTGCCATGTGGCACACAGACATGCCCTAAAGGCATGTCTGTGTGTCACATGGCATACAAGCCCGAAACAGGGGTGCAACAGGGTGTCAAAGTGACACCCTGTCCCCCTTGTAAAATCGGTAATTTTACCGAATCGGTAATTACCGATTCGGTATTTGCTATTGAATCCTTCAAGGCCCATAGGAATCAATGGCAAATACCGATTCGGTAATTACCGAATCGGTAATTACCGAATCTTACAGATTCTGTATTTTTTCCGAATTATTTACCTACATAGCAATTACCGAATTGTAAATACCGAATCGGTAAAATTCGGTATTTACCATTCGGTAAATTGCTATTACCTACATCTGGGCCCAAATCCGTAAACAGAACATGCCGTCAATGGAGAGCAGTTTACAAGTATTTCGGTAATGGCCCAGCGCCCCGAGACATCTTCTTGTACCCGTTTACAAGTACCCAGGTCATGTTTAATCAATATTGCAACCCCTCTGGTAGTTGAGCTCTGTCTAGTACAAGCCACTATATCCATACCCAAGTCACTCAGCCACTTTTGATTATTCCAAGAAATATGAGTTTCTTAATACGTGTTCGCCTGTTGTTGGCAATATTCATTATTGAAACCCTGAAATATGGCAATCTTACTTCTTCCACGATTTTGGGAAGTAAGTGTCTTTGGCTTCAAGTAACGAGTATTGCCAACAACGGGCGAATACGTACTAAGGATTGCGAATAGCGTGTGAGCTGGTTAGGAGCTTTTTTTAATAGAGACACAGCATTGCCCAGATGAAGGCTTGTTGACAGAAATAAAAATGTGGACTTCACATTTGTCTCTGAACATATTTTTTCGCAGCTACAAATTACTGTGGATGCTTGTGCAGCATCGAGTATTCACGGGATATTCCCAGGACTCACGGAACAGCGTCTTCCAAACTTATTCAGGACAAGTTTTCGCCAACTGCCTTGAAAAAGTCTATGAGTGGACGAAATACATGTCGGCACATTGGTAGATTCCATACTACGAAAAGAATGAAGGGGCAGATTTATGACGGCCTTGCGCCGCCGGTGCGTCACTTTATTTGACGCAACGGCGGCGCAAACAATGCACCCTATTTACAACGTGACGCATCTAGGAGATGCGTCACGTTGTAAAGCCCTGCGCCATAGGAGGCGTTCCTGCGCAGGGGGGGGGCGTTCCTGCGCAGGAACGCCTCCTAAAAGTGGCTGAGTGAAATCTATAAGATTTCACTCAGTCACATTCAGGACAATGCTGCGCCAAAACCCTGCGCCTGCTTGAAGCAGGCGTAGGTCTTGACGCAGCATTGTGGAGATGGGCCACCCCCGAGCCTTGCTGGAGCTGCGTCGCGCTTGCGACGCAGCTCCAGCAATGCGCCACCTTTACGGCACAGATGCGTCACGCATCTGTGCCGTTTTTGCCCCATGGTGCGCCACATTGTAAATGCGGCGCACCATGGGTGGCGGAGCAGCGGCGCAGGATGACTGGCGCATCCCTGGGGATGCGCCAGTCATCATAAATCTGCCCCCAAATCTTCAATTTGAAGTGTCGTACTCTATGGGACTCTGTGGGGCAGATTTATGAGGCTCTTGCGCCTCCTTGCGCCGCAATTGCGTCACATAATGTGATGCAACGGTGGCGCAAACAATGCGCCCTATTTACAACATGACGCATCTAGGAGATGCGTCACGTTGGAAACCCCTGCGCCATAAGGAGGTGTTCCTGCGCAGGGGGGGGCGTTCCTGCGCAGGAACGCCTCCTAAAAGTGGCTGAGTGAAATCTATGAGATTTCACTCAGTCACTTTCTACGTCAATTCCCTACGCCTGCTTGAAGCAGGCGTAAGGGTGACGCACCATACACTGAACAGGTGGGCCCTGTGCATTGCAGGAGTCATGTCGCACTTGCGTCATGACTCCTGCAATGCGCCGCCTGTGCGCCGAGAGATGCGTCACGCATCTTCACTGCCTTGCACCATGGTGCGCCGCATCATAAATGCGGCGCACCATGGGTGGCGGAGCAGTGGCGCACTGTGGCGCATGTTAACTGGCGCATCCCTGGGGATGCGCCAGTTAACATAAATCTGCCCCTGTATATTTTAGGCAAAGATACCGTTGAGCTTATCAGTGATACAGCCCTTCGAGTGATATGAAGTTTAGCATGATACTTTGAATGGTCATACTTATGCCGGAGACTTTTGGGATACCATAAATACTAAAGGGAGTGCCGAGTAGGGCTCGATGTCTATATCAAGATCTCTATTTATTCATTCCTCGGTAATGTCATCCTGTCACCTTCCCGACACTTGCAAGTTATAGATGGGTACTTTGGAGTGTTGGACAGATACTGGTTATCAAGAACTTTGAAGTGCATGTTGCTATTGGTGGAATGTTTTTGGAGGGATTCCAATGTAAATAAGTTTCAACTAAGTAGCTGACATGTTGTGTGTGTGTCAAAGTCTGGAACTCAGTCTAGATGATATCAATTGTAGCATATCTGTTAAAATGTGGTGCAGTTATGACTGCTTCGGGGCATAAAGCCTTTGTGCAATATGAGGACCAACCCAGTATGTGAAAGGAATATACATTTCAATGTAAAACTTTTATTTTCCCGTCATTTTGCCTCGTCATTTTTTTGTATTAGAATCTGTACTTCCCAATGCCTCCTCTGTGCATTTTTTATGTGTTTGTACACATTGTTGATGTATGCTTCTCCCTTGCTGGGATTTGGGGTGTATTCCAATTTTGGATTAAAATGAAAATGTAACAAACCACCACAGATCTAGTTTGACAAACTGAGATGACAGTAAATTATTTTCTTTCATTATTTATTTATTTGAAATAGAACAAAAAGTATAATCTAATATTTTCAGAAAATAAGTTAATGTCTATGTTCGAGGAAGTGAGTAGATAGGAAATGTGAGGACATAAGGTGGCTAAGGTGAATAGTCAAGACTCTTATATTTGGAAATTACATTTTGCGCCTATTGGTGGTTGCTTCATGGGTGTTATCCTCAACCGCTCTTAAAGGCCACTGAAATGGCTGATTGTCAACGGGGGAGGTGTGCAAGTTCCTCGCTTTCCGTGGAGATGCCAACTGTAAATGCTACTGTGACTGAGCTCGCAGCAGATGGCACCTGACCATGGTTGTCACAGACGGCAGTGCAGATGTGTCCATAGCTGTTGGTTGGGGCTCAGAGGGGACTTGTGAGGGGTGATGATGTGTCCAATGTGGTTAATAGAGAGACATGTGTAACTGGCCACACAAACCCGATGGGCCAAAACTGGTCTTGAAAATAAATGTCATCGGCAGGAGAGCTTGTCCCATTGAAGGATTGTGAGCTTCTTTCCCCAGGCAGAGGTACATGCAGTTTAGACTGATGACTGAGATTTGCTGCCTCGTCTTAAAAAAAAAAAAGTTTAGACATTGATAGCTTATAGTAATTTAAATTAAAATATTTATAATAAAAAGTTTCCCCTTAATTCATGTTTAAAGTATCAAACCAGTCTTCAATGTTTTTTGCATTACTGATCAAATTAAGGGCCAATAAAAATATGTCATTCATATTAAATTACGAAATGTTGAGAAAGATTAATACAGGTTAAGTGAGTTTATTTAGGCCAGTGTGTTTGAGCTTTGGGCTGCTGCCTGGGAGCTGCGCAATCTAAGGCTGATTGGCTTTCCTGCACCAGGGTCCATCAAACTATGCTTAGCAACATTGTTTCCCTCAAACACGTGTGTGTCAATATTTGTCATGTTGAAGACTCCTTCAGTATGGGGAGTTAACTGTTGCTGGCCGTGTTCTGTACCACATCAGGATAGCTGAGCATGCTCTTGGGCTCCATTTTGATCGGTGCGCTAGTCTTTCAATCGGCACGCCCGGCTACAAAATGTGTACTGCGATGCGGAAGCACAGATAAATGCATGCTTGTGTTCATATGCCTTTATTGCGCTGGTCTGTAAACCTTAAGCACTTGTATCAATTTGCTGCCTGCACTCTAGAAATATCTACCTACAACTAAAAACTACGTTTAACAAATTCTATTGTGTTAAACCAACTTTAATGCTCACTTCACTAAGCATTTAACTCCCCACACTTCTGCCTTTTAACCGGAGCACAAGTCCTAAAAATAGAAGTTGGGGGACTGACCTAGTTTGGCAGTATGCAAGGGATATCATGACGTGAGACATCACGGTGTGACATCACATCGCGAGACATTACATCGCTCAACATCACACATGGCATCACAGGAACTGACATCATAGAAAGTGGCATCACAAGTCACGACTTTACAGGGAGTGGCATCACAAGAAGTTACATCAGATCTAAAGCCCTCACATATATGTTTAGCAGGTCTAATATGTGTACGTTTGAGCGCACTGCGAGGACTATAGCACAGTGAGCTATGGAAGATGATATGTGAATTCTACACCTTGCAATCCCCCAGTTTTATGTAACACATCCGTACATTCATTTGCAGACTTATATAATTTATTGTACATGTAATATGCTAGTGTAGATGTGAAGTGCTCTGACACCCTGCATTGGAATGAGTAGGGCTATACAAGAAAAAATAGTGGTACTTAAATTATTTCAGCGCCCCCTCAGGGGAAGTAAGCACTGTATAAATGCAATTTGCTTTGTGTAAATACTGGGAAAGATCAACACATCTGGTATTCTTACAGTGCATGCATATCTCCTAAACAGGGATTGAACAAAGTGAAAAGCTACCTCTCTTAAGTAAGTGTGAAGTGCTAACAAGGTGTGAGCCTTTGTTTCCCCTCTTCTTTATTTGCATCAGGTGTGAGGCTCCTGGCCGCTCTCAGCCAAGAGACTGAACAAAAGGAGGCCTGATGACCCCTCAAATTCGACCTTTGTTATGGGCCCAACAGGAGTCTGAAACAAGCAAGCCCAGTACCGGCCTGCACATTGTTGCCTGTTGCAGATGGAAAGCAGACAACGTGCAGGCGCTGCTGAAACTGTCCCAGTGTTTGGAAATTTCACCTGGACGAGTTCAGCTCATTATTCAGTGGGGCCCAAATTCTTGGCAGGGTGGACCGCGCTCACCCTGTGAAAAAAGTGGATGGACGCTGTCCACCCGCGTGTACTCCCGACTCGTGCCCTGCTTTTAACGAATGTGATTTCCCGTAGCTCTGGTTGCAAGTTGGTCCCACATACCGCTTTGCACGGGTGCTTGGGAAAGACTTCTTCAGTAAGGGGGGGTTAACTGGTGCTCTCAGTGTTTAGTGCCACAGCGGATTAGCATGCTCTTGGGTGCCATTTTGGTCAGCAAGCTAGTTGTTAATCGGCATGCTCAGCTATAAAACGTGCAATTGGGCGTGGACGCATTCCAAAGGCAAACCCGCCTGTGTCTGTCCACCGGGCCAAGAGGGCAGGACCCCTGTCTGTTTAGGCACAGAAAGGATAAATCATACTGCAGAAGAACTGAGGGCACTCCACCCCATTGTCAGTAGGGCATGTAAGCACATTATCAAGCTTGACAACAAGGACCAAAACAGTGAAACCTGTAAAATGACGATAGTCAACCTTAGTTTTAGTGCAGATAATAACAGGTGAGAGAAAGAAGAAGGCAATAGCCAAAAACGTCACATGTACCTTCCAAACTGCAGATCAATTACCAAATAATTCCTCAAATTGGTTTCTTTTTTTGAAGACAATAAACCTTTATCTATGTCCTCAGAGAAACCTGGCTTCAAGAAAATTCTATGCCAGATATCGCAATGACACTGTACCAAGGCTATGCAATTGTTATAGGTGACAAGTAAATGGACAGGGGGAGCAGCTATTACCTACAAAGATTAAATCTGACTCCTTGTCATTGCCAGGGTGCAAAAAATTATTGTTTACACTAAACTGTCCGTAACCTTCACCTTCTCTGGTTTATTAATTTATCGTGTCCCGGGCTTGCCCCTGCAGTTCATACAGACCCTTCCTGACATTGTGGGAGAGCACAGTCTAGTATCCACTAACTTAAAAATTCTAGGTAATATTAAGTTGCACCTAGAAAACGCTAACTGTGAAGTATCAAATAACTTTATATTGGACTTAGCAGCAGTTTAATTAACACTACGGGTTCAATCACCTACCCATATGAAACATGGATGGTCAATGCCTTAGACAATCTCAACGCAATTATGCAACAGAACGCAAAACGCCCTGGAGAAAGAGCACCATGGTTCACACTGGCACTCATAAAATTGAAAAAAGAGTCAAACCAACTGAAAAGGGTCTGGAGGAGAAGCTATAATGTGGGATGCAAAGACAACTACAAGAAGGCAGTAAAAATGTATCACTATGCCATGTGAGAGGCAAGCATCAACTATTCTGCCTTTAAGATAGACAAAGCTGAAAACTCAGCCAAAGAACTGCTCCACCTGGTGAGCATTCTAACAAAACGCTCAAAGATCAAATCCGGCCACCTCCCTCAGAAGCAAGATGCAACATGTTAGCTGAATTCCTCTTGGTAATGGTTAACCAAATCCTTCTCATGCTTGGACGGAATGATGAAGCAGCTAAGTCCCCCCAACCAGGTGACCAGTAGCTTACTGATTTTTCAGAAATCACACAGGAAAAGACACTGCAGATTCTTGAATCTATCAGAAATAGCTTTGCTTGCTGCCACGGAGGCGCTTAGAGCATCCTGGATGAAGATGGGAGAGCTGCGCTGATCCTGATGGATTTGAGAGTTGCTTTTGACACAGTCTTCGACCCAGTACTATTAAAACGTTTGGAAGAGGCAGGTACAGCGGGAACGCACTTAAATGGCTTACCTCTTTCCTTAAAAATAGAACATTTCAAGTCTGTGAGGAAATCACACTCTCGGAAGTTCACTCCCTAAAATATGGGGTGCTGCAGGGGTCCTCACTGAGCCCACATTATTCAACCTGTACATCCTTCCACTGCAGAAATCATAGAGGCCCATGGTCTTTCATCAATATCCTACGCTGATTACACTCAGATCAATCTCTTTCTCTACCATCTAACGCTTACAACATCTATCCAGCGTAACAACTGCCTAAAAATGTGGTAGATCTATGAAATCAATCAGTCTCAAACTGCATCAGGATAAAACTGAGATCTTGTTAGAGGTTAACAACCCCACCAGATGGATGGAGCCCAGTTGCCCACATTTTGTGGGTGATCAACCTACACCCAAAATGGAGATAAAGAGCCTAGGCATCTTTCTGCACGATAAGCTCATAATGGCAACACAGGCAAAAAACTACCAGCATTATGTTTTGGCCTGCTAAGAACCCTTAGAAAGCTATTGAAATGGTCACCTGAACCTTCACAGAGAGTGGTGGTGTAAGATTTAGTCATCTCTCAACTCGACTATGAGAACTCCCTATATCTGGGAAACCCCAAGTCAGTCATAAAAAGACTTCAAGTCACTCAGAATGCCTCATCCTGCATATTAATGAAGATACCCAAACATCGATCTGCAACCAGAGCGTTGGTAAACCTGCACTGGCTTCCGGTAATTGGCAAAATGTATTTAAAAACTTTTTGCATTGGTCATCAAGATATGTATTATAGGGAGCTAAAGATGATCCAAAGTCCGATTATTTCCTATGATCCAAGAAGAACTCTGCACTCCACCAGCCTGCAGCTTTTCGTTATACCAAGGATCAAAAGAAAAGGAAGTAGAGTCTGCTCCTTTGCGGTTTCTTGGCCCCAAGCTCTGGAATGCCCTTCCTCTGCAAATAAGGAAAACAGAGTCAGAAGTATAATTCAGGAAACTACTGTAAGCCTCTGTTTTCAGCTAGGAGGCCTTGCTGGGTAGCTGTGGGCTCTACTAATCCTTAAGAATAGTATAAATTAGTTTATATGATGCCTTACTCCACTAAGCCCCTTTTGTATGTATGTGTGTATATAGTAGTCCTAAAGTGCGATCCTAGAGAAAAGGCAGAGAAGATGAATAATAGAAGAGGGAGCTGGTTTGTGCATGGTTAGTGCATTGTCATATAATGTTCTTTAAAAAATAGGATCTTTAACGTTTTCCTAAATTGGAGCAGCGACAGGGCAGTCCTGGTGGATATGCGATATTGTTCCAGATCCTGGGGGCATAGATGGATAAGGCCTGTAGTCTTGTTTTTTACACATCTTAGTCTGCATTCTAATGGTGTCTTAACTGCAGATGTGCTGAGAACCACCAGAGATTGTGAGCATGTCTGCAAGGTCAGCAGGAATGCCGCTTTTTATAGCTTTGTAAATTATGCAGTTGGTTTTGAAGATGGTGTGGGGCGCTCAAGAGACAGTGGAGTTCCATTGTTGGGATGGATGAATACGATGTCAATGAATGTTATTATATGTGCAGGCCCGACAACGACAATATCAGTAAATGCAATGTGAACATGTGCCATAGCCTGTGCCCACACAACTGCAACAATGCTCGCCAAGGCAATGTCAATGTATACCGTGACTTATGCCTGCATAGCAGCGCCGTCATCAGTAATAATAATACCAACGTATGTCATAATCTATGCTTGTACGATAATATAATTGCTGCCAATAAGAACAATGTCAATGTATGTTCAGACCAAAGCAAACATAACTACGACAACACCGGTAAGAACAATGTCAATGTGCAAGATGACAACTGTATGTACAATGTTGAGAGTGTCACTAAAAATACCAGTGGCTGCCATATTCTTCGGAGTAACAAGTAACAGGTGGGATCCCCCATACTTTATAGGCAAACAAGCACCCAGGGAAAACCCTGTTCATTTTCACAGATAGATAGTTGCATGACAAACAAGTATGAGGTAATTGGCCCCAATTAAACCTGTTTGGCCAAGGGCTCGCATTTCCTAGAAATACCACAAAGCTAGATACCACATGTAGATAGGTCCACTCAACCAATCAGGAAACGAAATGCACGCCACACGTAGTGATCACTTGCTCCTCACAACGGACATCTGGACTCATACACACTAGCCCACACGAGTTCTCCCTGAGGTCGAGAGCCATCTGTGTCCTTATCAGATGCACACATCTGATTGATTTATGACTTATATGCTCTTTAGGAATGTAGAGAACATTTTATTGTACTTCATGAACTGTATAAATTGACAGCCAGTAATCTGTACTTCAAGAGCTTTTGGACAGGTACATTCTGCCCAGGCTCTCCTAGGCACAGAGTTTGATTAAACCAACTTGTTCCTGTTTTGCCAAATGCTTTTTTTCTTTTCACTTATTTAAGGTCAATTTATATCTGAGCAACATTTTGGTCAGATAGGAGAGATTAGTTCACTGGCCCTAAATGATTCATCTGCACACAAAAGATTTGTGAGCAGACGCGATAATTGATTAGAAGTTCTGCTGAATCATGGAGTGGAGGTCCGACTGGAGACAGCTCTCTTAGGGTAAGAGACTACACCTGATCCTAATTCCGAACCTGTGGCGTATGGACAACTAGGACGAGCGCGCAGACCACTTTTGTTTTTCCACTAGTCAGCATGCTAGAAGAAAGCAAAGGTAGATACCTAACTTTGGGTGAAGAACACAAGGTATGCCTCATCCCGGGTGTTAGCAAGGGATAGCCTGACTATGGTCTTGGAACAGAGCCCGTCTTATACCTGGTGTTAATAAGGGGTAGTCTAGCTTTGGGCTTGGAACAGGGTTTACCTTGTCCCGGGGTTTTAACAAGGGATAGCTTGGAGTGAAGGGCTTAGTGGCAGGTCGGTTCACATAAGCTCTGGGTGTGATATAGAGCCAGCATCTCAAATTTGATTTTTTAGTTACAAAAAGTTCTTAGGGCTTTCGATTCCAACACTGATAGTACCTGAAAGAGATGTTCCCATTTGTTTCTCCGCTTGGATTACTGGGCATTAGGCAGTGTCAGTCATGTCAATCAACCCCTGGGTGTAATATAGGGTGTCATTTGGCGATTACGGAAATATTTCGGAACTGGGTGAATCAGGTATAGCTTGTGTCTGGCCACAGAGGGCCAATAGTTATCACCTTATTCCTTTTTCTCCGTTTATATTGTTGCTAATTTTTGTCTGCCAGGCCGATAGTGACAGAGTATCAGGCTCACCAAGCTCTGTGTGCTGCTCAGAGCATCCCCTCTATAGGCCTTAGAAGAGGGCTCAGCTTTTCAGGCAAAATAATTTTTTCTGTCAATCTTTTTAGTCTCTATTAGAGTTTTTTCATTTTTATACATTTACTGATGTTGTGGTGCTGTTGTAAGTTTTTAAAATCAAGCTGCATGTTTAAATGTTATGTCTCATTAATTAGTCTATGTTTTTAGGTGATAATAACTATTTCTTTCCCAAATCAGGAGTTCATGATTGCTAGTTTTCTACTCCAAAACGACCAGCATTGCCTTGAACTAATAATTGCACTTTTGTTACAGGTTGTTATTGCTTCATTGCAATATTGTCTCTATTTTTATTTAACCAATTTTTGTTAATGCATCAGGTTGTCTTGTGAGCAAATAACCAGTTATTTGAGTTTTTTCTGGTACCGCCCCCATGTACCCAGTTCCCCCAATTAAGAGTTGAATTGGTAATTAGTACTAAGATCTCGAGATAACCAAAACTTTGCAAACCATTAAAACAAACAAATTTCTCAACCCGTCATGAAGGCACTGTTAGACCGCATGCAAGCAAAGTTACCCTCCCAGGCTTGGAGACTAGAGGGAGATTGCTGTGAATGGCACATCCATACTGAGACACATGCATTCCCCTGGCCTGAGGTGGGCACGTTTGACCCCAACACCATAGAACTCACCAAAACTTTCATTCAGACCAGACACAAGAGTAAGGAGAGAGAGACCTGCAAATGACTCTGTTAAGAATGTGGGCCGACCAAGGTTGACCCCCAAATGCAACATAACCAAATATAGAGCTAGCAGCTGCAAATAGGAAGACTCCAGGTCCTCTGAGTCCGGGAGCAGAGGCAAAAGCCTAGAATAGGGCCTGCCAACCCAGGGGTCAGATAAGGATTGCTCGTTAAAGATCAAACAGGCACGTAAGACCATGCTCATTCTTCTGGCAGCCCTGGACAGCCTTGAAGCCAGCCCCATGATCACAAAGCTCATAAGTAAAAAACCATGCCACTTCCTGGTGAATACAGGGGTGGCAGGGTCCTGCTACAGTAAGGAGTATCCCCTATATCAAAGACCACCGCCACGATACAGGGGATCTTGGGATCCATGGCCAAAGTCTCTCTCACTGAACCCCTCGAACTGTAGCAAGTAAGGTCAGGAACACTTACTGTACTATCCATCCTCGCCGATCCATATGTTGCAATGGGACCTATTTTTCAAATAGAGGATGTACTCACTGATATTACTGATTCACTAAAGAGACAGTAGATCACTCTGCAATGTTTTCTTACTTAATCAGCCAAAGCGAGTTCTTGTGCTGAGTGAGACTGTGTAGCGCCTCCTGCCTAGCAGAAACTAGAAACTGGATCACACAATAATGTATCAATGTAAACTAAATATAACTTACCTCTGAGTGTGAGCAGCATGCTATTCGGAGGAAAAAAATGTTAGCATTGTAAAACATAAACACAACAAATAATTAATACTCACTGAGCCCCGGAATCTCAACGCCTAGCAGGTCGAGCAGGTCCTGTTCATGGTCGAGGATGTCTGCCCAGTGGTGCATAAGCAGCTGGATGGAGGGGAGAACCTGGTTGGTGCACGGCACGCACCAGTGCACCCTCCCCCAGTGCCACTAATGCTCCCGCAGAGGGCATCGCTACCAGGCCAGCCACCTGCTGCCAAAATGGGTGAGAAATGGCATGCATAAAAAAAACAGTGCTGCCACCTCCTCCTCACCAAATATTGCCTGAGACTGCAATCCTGGTTGACGTAGCCGACGGCAACGTAGCCGCCCTGCCTCTGCCTTGGTACTGGGTAGATTTTAGGCCCAGCACCATACAGAGAGCAGAACAACAAGATGGCAGCGTCCATGGGGACTGTGTGGTGCAGTTTGCGTCAGATTTAGAACACAAGAATGCACTTTAGAGCTGTATGGTGCCTTTCTCACACAATTTGGAATGCGAGGATGCACTCTGTGGTCCATCCCAATGCAAAAGGGGCGCACCGGGAAAAAGGAACCCAGTATAGCGTGGTGTAGTTTTTTAGCGACTTTGTGGGGTTCTGCATAGCACAACTCCGTGAACTCCGCCCTAGACTACTGAAAAGTGCATCCTGGTGCACTGCTGGTTGGATGATGAAGTCCCCATAGTTGCAGAGGGTCCTTGGGTGCCAACAAGCCCTCCTGTTACCTCCAGTACGTCCCCCACAACGGGATTGCTGAGAGGTCTACGGAGGCCACACCCCCTTTCTCCACCACTATGTAAATGTGGCCTCCTGGCACAGGCTGGTGATGGAGTGAGGGTGAAAACAAACATTTTTTGTATACCCCTTGTAAAATTGCCGTCCCATAACTGTAATATGTATTAATCGTGTGGTTTTAAAATTAACCAACGTAGGAGAGAAAGCACACACACAAATACACGTGGGATACTAATATGCTTGTGTTGCAAACTTAATCCGTTCAGTATGTGAAACCGTCATACTAATATAGTGCGGAAATGCCATAATCTAATGAAAGGCTTTGCATGAATGCATTCTAAATATATTATTGTGGCAGAAATGATGGAGAATGGTAAGAAAACAATGCATAATTGTGGCTTTAAAGGCTAGGTAACCACTAACAGGGTGAACATAGAGTGAGGGGAGGTAAACAGAAGGGTTCTACTTCAAAATCTAACGTTTAATTGTGTTTGTTTCTATAATAGTTCCCGTTATGGCCCATGCGGCCTAGTTCATTATGGAAGGTTTGCGAGACTCGAAGTGAATGTTCCTCCACATATGGCGACTGTGCTCGAGAGATGTGCAAGCAGCCTGTGCCTGTGTGGCTGATGTCAAGGTCAGCGTGGCTGGAAAGCAGAATGGTGCCAAGTTAAAGATGTCCATGTCATGAGCCTGGGAAAATTATGAAAGTGGCAAGTTAAAGGACAAGGGAGGAAGGAGTGTAATAATGAACAATCGAAACCTTATTATGCATGAAGCCATGACTTAGTGGAAATATGGACAAAGAGGAGATGATGTTATCCTCATCCACCCCTTGAACTGACCAATGAGAATTGAATGAGGACCCTAAAAGTTTCAAATTTTAGAAAGATAGTTAGCGAAAAAGTGTATTGGAGGAAAGAAGGAGCGTGCTTTTGAATTATTTTTTGCACCACGACATGCTGTTGGACTGATTGATTTTTCCATGGTGCAAAGACTTTGAAATGTTCTTGACTTTAACTTTTGATGGGGACGGAGTCCTGATGGGAGGTGAACATCGAGAAAGAATAGAGAGGCTGTTTTTGGGAACCATTCTACTCTAACTCTGATTCTCATTGCCGATACGATTGGTAATATGTCTTTGACTTATTTTTCTGAATTATTCTGCTAATAAATGTAAACTGTTTGAATTTAATCTTCTTTTTCTCTAGGTGAATTTAAAATGTTTAATGGTGTTTGAATTAAAATGTTAGATAAAATAAGGTCATTCTAGAAGATAAAATCTTTAAATAAAAATAAAATAAATGGAGAATTAAGCTGGTCTTGTTGTCCATTAGTTAACTTTTACTAGCTGATCCATTGAGGACAGTGGGGTGTTTTAATGTTTTCCTAAGAGTAAAGCCATGGTAAGATCCAATAAACTGCAGATGTATATAGTGTATACATTTTAGATTAAATAGATGAAGTAGAACACACTGCTATTCCAGCAGCTCATTCCTCCGATGCTCTCTGATCTTGGGAGCAGGGTGATTTGTATGAATGAATGACTTGCGGTGTCATGGGTCCCACCGGCGAGTAAAGTTTGATAGCTCCTAGGATATATAATGATGGTTTGGAGGTTTGGTTTGGAGCAGCGCTGGATCAGTTTTTTCTTGGTAGCATGGGATGGTTGCTGTAGGTTAACTTGCATATGTAATGTATAGACTTAGTAGGGTAATTTATATAGAGTTTTGATGTACAGAAATTATGACTAACATTATATGTTGAGTCTGTATTACGTTATGTGTAGCCGAAATTTTGAGGCTTCTGGGAAGTAGGAAGCTGGTTACTCTGCCAAGGAAGAGGAAAGTGTGGTAAGTAAGTCGCACATCACATAGTCTGTTTCAAAGTGGTAACATCGTCGTGTGTTACACGTTAGGGACATTTTACGTGTAAAAGTGGTGAATGTGTAGCAAAGGACACCTGAAAAATCTTGGCTCTAAACACAGGAGTTAAATGTACTCTGCATAAAACTTAGGTCTAAGAGAGTAACAGTGTTGATACCTGAACTTGACAGAAGGGTAAGGTAGAGGGAAGTGCTACTTTATTGGCAAAACTAAAATTCTGTGGTAGAGAAGAGGTAAGCGCTGTCTACTGGAAATACAGAATGCTTGTGAGTTTGAGGAAACTATCACTTTGGTTTTAGCAAAACAGACAAATGGAAATGTTTTATGTGGTTACTAACTGGTTTTAGTTGTATAAAGGTATAAATACAGTGTGCCGATAAATTTTGTGAAGGAGGGGTCAGCTGAAGCAGCAGAAGCCGGAGCAGGGCTGACGTCAGAGGTGTCGCACTGGGATTGGTCCGCGTGACTAGAACAGAGTGAGCGCTGATTGGTGCGCTGGCAAAGGTTATGTAAGCATAGAGTGAGAGCGATTGGAACGTGTTATATTCTGATTGGTGCATTAGATTGAACCACGCTATGATAGGTTGGTGCAGCGAAGCAGTCTGCGGAAGAGTGTGCAATTGTTTGAAAGTCAGGAAACCATCGGAAAATTGAGTTTTATTATGGAGAAGAAAGGGAAAACCCTACATGGTTTAAGAAATTAAAGAACGTGTTTAAGAAGGATAAGGTAATAGTGACAAGAGAGGGAAAATTGCTTCCTCCACCAAAAATGCCTGCATCGAACATAATGACAAAATATGGCTATCATACGTGTATATGGTTAGAAAATTGGGCTAGATACACTAAGAATGACGGCATATTAGCATTTCCAGAAGTAGGTTCTTTTAGTACTGCTGCACTGCGAAATTTGAGAGAAAAGATGACTAAGCTTGAACCAAGACCTAGACCAACTCAATTTGAGGCATTGACCAAGTGGGAAGATGAGATGCATGAATTGGAGCAAGAAAGATTTGAGGAGTACAGAGGACCTAGGAGTAGAGTGCGAGGTTTATGGAGAACGACTCATGAGAGTAGAATGCGGAGGTGGAGAAACGCTGATATGTGTGATGGAATGTATCCGGTAAGGACAGTGAATGAAATGATGGGACGGAAATGTACGGAAAAGAGGAATAATGTGGAACCAGAAAGAAAGAGTTATGGGATTTGTGAAAGAGAGGATGAAGTGCTGGAGGAGATATTAAATAGAGGACCCCCTCCATATCAACCGAGTTGTGTAACAGAGTTCTGTAACAGTGACTCCAAATGCCCCGCCAATGGGAACCAGTTTTACTGGTACCCCAAGACGATTTTCTGAAATTAAAGATAATACTGAAAGACAGGAATTGAGATATGATTCTAATGCCCCATTAATGGAAACCAGACTACTGGTACTCCCAGACAAAATTGTGAAATTAGAGGTAACATGGATAGAGCAGAGAGGAGATCTGAAGGAAACTCAAGTACGTCCGAATATGTGAGATCTACTAATGAATTGACTGAAAAGATACGGGAACTCACTAAAAATATAAAAGCTGTGACTGTCCCAGTAACAGTAGGTCCTGGGATTCCAGTGTTCGAAAACCAGAAAATAAAAGAACCATCGTTAACTATTCCTTTGAATCAAAGTTTACAAAAAGTAAGAGAAAAGGTTTATCCAGAATTATCTGAAGTTAGGCATACTAGTCAGATGACAGCGCCTGACTTGACCTTTAATCAAAGAGTCCCATATAAGTTTCCAATGGGTGTGGAATCAGATTCTGCAACACCGGAGAGAAGTATAGAGAAAATTGATTTATCGCAAACTCCTGTAGGACCGACAGAAAAGGAATTAAGTGATTGGCTTCAAACGTTAGCAGTAAAGCATCAAGAACCTAAAGCGTTAGATGTGGTCAGATTGAAAATTGACATGGAAGAATTAATAATTGGAACAATTGGAAAAGCATACCAAGATGATGAATTAATGTTCATGTGTACAAGCATTACATGGAGAGCTAAAAACCTACATGATCCACTAGAAGTATTGGCAAATAAACTCAATATAGACTTTGCAAAGAATAAAATATTACAAAAGCCTTACAGAGTAGATTTTACTGAAAAGGATATTGACAATATGAATACTGCCGGAAGATTAACCCAGATAAAATAATTGATTGTGTTGTTGAGGAAGTGGGGAGATGTAGAACGGTGGAAGAGTAAATGGACAACAAAAAGGGAAGAAAGCAATGATAAAACATCATTAGCGTTTCCAGTTAGAGAAAAAGAGACTGTAGCAAATTAATTTCCCATGAGAGAAATACCAGGAGGAGGGTATGTGCATGTTCCTTGGACTAGACAGGATATATTGTCATTTACAAATGATTTCCCTAGGTTGCGAGAGAAACCAGTGGAATGGTATAGACGAGTGGATCGATTTGTAAAAGTCTCAAAAGTACTATGGGAAGATTTAGATGGGTTATTTGACATAGTAGTCCAGCAGACTTATGGTCTGAATGCAAGATAACTGTAGACTGGCCAAAAGCTGAATATCCAAGAGATACTAAAACAGGTGCTCCTGGACCTGAGGTAATGCGGAAGTATGAACAGGTAATAATATTTTTGAAAAATAAAATCCCTCCAAAAGAAACAGATAGGGTAAAGATTGACAGGACATTGCAAGAACCTAAAGAATCAGTACATTCATTTTATGAAAGATTGTTGCTAGTGTTTAAGCAATACAGTGGATATGAGGATATGAGGAATTGAGTGAAAAAGACCGGAGTCATTTTGTGTATTGTTTGTCTTTGGATTAGGACAAGAGATAGGAGATATGATCAACCATAACTTGATAGGTTGGCAGTCATGTTCTGTCAACGAAGAGTTGAGGCATGCGAAATATTGCAGTGATGAGATTGAGGGTAAGCAAAGAAAGCTTAAGGAGAAAGCCATGTGGGCACAAGTGAAAGTGGCTGAACATCAAGTAGCTCAATTAGACAATAAAAGTCATGAAGGACGTCAGGTGAAAATGAAGGGGAATTTAAATAAAGGAAAAGGAATGGGTAATTTGGAAGAGGCAAAGAAAAAGTTTCCATGTCACAATTGCGGCAGGTTAGGGCAACAAGTGTAAATTGCCACCAAGAGGTAATCCCGAAAATACATCATTGACTCCGCAGGTGCAGAATGAGGTAATTCAGCAGTCATCGCCACAGCAACAGGTAGTTACCCTACAGAGTCAGGTGCCACAACTACCACTTCCACACAGTGTAAATCTACAGAAATACAGTGCAGAGACAGGATTCTTAGGAGGAGAACAGGTAACGAGATCACCTAGAGTGAATGTGAGTCCACAGTATTGGCTGAAGGAAGATGGGGTGAGTCTGATGATAGCTACTGACGGTGCCTAGGAGAAGGAGAAGAGTGCGTACGTGGCGCAACTCTAGAGGAAGATCAATCTGGTCCTTTTGTGAATGGAAAGGTAAATGATGTAAATGTAACTTTCCTAGTGGACACAGGTGCTACCCGTTCTACTGTTAGATCAGTAGAAGATCAAAATCTTACTCTCTCAGGAGACAGCAAGTAGCAGGCTTAGCAAATAGACAGATTAAAACATTCCTGACTGAACCAGTTGAAGTGGAAATTGGAAATTTTAAAGATATGCATCGATTTGTAGTGTGTGACAGTAGTCCAGTTAACCTTCTTGGAAGGGACATACTGAGTAAAATGAACTGTGCCATTTACTGTTCACCAGATGGCATTGCTTGCTGTTTCCCTCTGAGGCGGAAGCCGGAGGTCTACTGTGCTCTCTTGCACCTTTGCTAAATAAAAACGATTGATTTACTAATTGTTTACTAATTGTTTTAAAAATTGTACCATATTTTATTTGGAGCGCTTTTAAACATCCCTGACACCCCCTACAGCGAGACTACTTCGCTGAGGCACAAACACCCCCTTTCCACAGCGTCGCTCTATCGAGGCGCAGGGAAGCTTTGAACACCACTTTGGCAGCCATCTTAGATTGGGCAGGCTCGTCGGAGAGCTCGGCGCCCCTCCCGCCCTCCCTGGGTATTTAACAGGGCGTAAATCGTTTCCGCGTGATAATGCTTGCTGTTTCCCTCTGAGGCGGAAGCCGGAGGTCTACTGTGCTCTCTTGCACCTTTGCTAAAAAAAACGATTGATTTACTAATTGTTTACTAATTGTTTTAAAAATTGTACCATATTTTATTTGGAGCGCTTTTAAACATCCCTGACACCCCCTACAGCGAGACTACTTCGCTGAGGCACAAACACCCCCTTTCCACAGCGTCGCTCTATCGAGGCGCAGGGAAGCTTTGAACACCACTTTGGCAGCCATCTTAGATTGGGCAGGCTCGCCGGAGAGCTCGGCGCCCCTCCCACCCTCCTCCCGCCCCGCCCAAAGTATGTATAAAAACAACAACATCGCCCGTCCGCGCAGCGGGCGGGCGCAGCGGGCGCGCCAGAGGCGCGCCAGAGGCGCGCCAGAGGCAAGCCCGTCTGCGCCCGTCAGCGCCGGACAAGCGCCCAGCGCCATACCCCCTGTGTCATTTGATATCGAAAGGACTACTTACTCCTCTGAAGAAATACGTAAGTTGAACCCAGGACAATTGACGACTTGTAGCCAGCACAACCCAGAGGATCTTTCAGATCAAGCTGAAATTGGGTGTAGGGATTGCAAATCCATCATTCCCCTAATTAATAACAAAGTCAAACATCTGACTGATGGCACCGCCAAACATACTGCCATATCCATTTCCCTCATTAACGCTCGCTCCCTGGCTAGGCATAGGCAGGATATCGCTGATCTAATTGTGGACCACGCAATAGATATCCTTTTTGTAACCGAAACATGGATGGATGATACATCCGAGCCCGACCTTCAGGTAGCAGTACCAGACGGCTTTAAGGTGTATAGGCGGGACAGACAGGGGGGAAAAAGAGGAGGAGGCCTGGCAATCATTACCAGGGATATTTTCCCAGTTAGAATTTCCCCGGTACCAGCGCCGGCATGTGAGGCGTTACACTTTGCCATCAACTTGAACGCTTCACACAACCTTAAGGGAGTGCTCATCTATAGACCACCGGGACCTCGCGCAGAATTTCTTTCCGCCTTTACATCTTGGATGGAACCTCTAGCCATTGAGGACTCCTTTATGGCATTAGGAGATATAAATTTCCATCTGGACAAGACAGACGAGGCTGATACACAAGCTCTACTGGCAGAATGTCACACATTGGGCTTAAACCAGCACATAAAAGCACCAACACATAATGCTGGACATACCTTGGACGCCATCTTTTCCAACATCAGTGAGTTGGAGGTATCTAAAATTCTGCCTCTCACATGGACAGATCACCATGCCATTTTGTGTCAGTTACCGATTAAACGAACCAACCCCGCTAAACAGACCCTTTTCCAAAATAAATTCAGAGTATGGAAGGACATCGATTACGAAACCTTTAGGATGTCCTTGTCTAATACTTGCCCGAATATTCAGTCTGACCCTACTGAAGCAGTAGGGCAGTTTCTCAATTGGGTAGGCAATGCGGTGGATATGCATGCTCCACTAAAAACTATATCGAAAAACAGGAAAGTACCTTCAGCTCCGTGGTACTCAGAGACCCTCAGAAAGCAAAAACAGATCTGCAGGAACCAGGAAAGAACCTGGCGCAAGACGTATGACAACATAAGCAAAGCCAAGTACAAAGACGAACTTACCATCTATAAAAAAATGATTCAGGTGGAAAAAAAAAACTACTTTGAGCAGCAAATTAACAAATCAAAAAACTCAAGTCGACAATTGTTTGAAGTAGTTAAGACTCTGGCAGGGAAAGTGGTAGACTTGAGCCCACCCCATTCACAGGAATTCTGCAATAATTTAGCAGGTTTCTTCTTTTCAAAAGTAAACGACATATATTCGGAATTTTCGGTTACTTCATCAAATACCAACACACAATCTAAACCACCTAAAAATAATCCGGACTGTTCGTTTACTAGATTCAGGGATGTGACGAATCAGGAGATAAGAGATCTCATGAGACAGGTAAAAACAGGCTCATCCCTAGATCCCTGCCCCCCTAAAATCTTCATTCCAGTAATTGACGTAGTTAGTAAAGTTTTTACTCCTATTTGCAACGCCATGTTCCAATCCGGGATCTTCCCAGATAAGTTAAAAAACACTCTACTGAAACCTCTCCTTAAAAAAACAGGTCTAGATAAAACAACTCTCAAAAACTATAGACCTATCGCCAGTTTGCCTTTCCTGGCCAAAATAGTGGAGAAAGCAATGAACAGCCAACTAGCTGAATATATTGAACAAAACAACCTCCTGGATGAGTCTCAGTTTGGGTTCCGGAAACTTCATGGAACAGAGACTGCTCTCATAAAGGCTGCCGATGACATCAGAACCATCAGGGACCAAGGAGGAACAGCGATACTGGTCCTGCTGGATCTCTCGGCGGCCTTCGACACGGTCAATCATGCTGTCTTGATTGACCGTGTCGAGGAAATGGGCCTTCGCTCAAGGGCCAAGGAGCTTCTGGCTTCATTTCTGTCCAACAGAACGCAAGCAGTGACACTGGGCGCATTTCAATCTACTGAGCTCGCCCTCCCATGTGGCGTTCCGCAAGGCTCATCCCTAAGTCCGACACTCTTTAACATCTATGTGTCGGACTTAGCAAGGGTAATCAAGAACTACCGGATGAGCCTTACCTCATACGCCGACGACACCCAATTGGTGATCGCAATTAAGAACGATGGTGAGGAGGTAGCCGCAAGGTTTCAAGAAGGCATGCTGGCCATAAAGGAATGGATGTCTGAGAACTGCTTACGTCTAAACTCTGATAAAACTGAGGTAATGATTTTTGGAAAACTATCGCCACAGTGGTCCACCTTTTGGTGGCCGACCCCACTTGGAGCCCCCCCAGAACCTGTGCAAAAGGTCAGGAATCTGGGAATTATATTCGACGACAATCTTAACTTTTCCAGCCATGCCAATCAGGTTGCGTCGTCTGCCTTCTATAAGCTTAAAATCATCAGGAAAATCCTGCCCTATCTTCCTGAGAGTGCAGGGAAAACAGTGGTGAGTTCCTTAGTACTCTCATCACTTGATTATTGCAATGGATTGTTTGTAAATGCTCAGGCACGGGTGGTGGCCAAACTGCAGCTTATACAAAATGCTGCCGCAAGGCTACTAGCTGGCATTCCCAAGTTTCAGTCCACCAAGCAAGCTATAAGGAACTACCACTGGTTAACAGTGAGAAATCACATTAGATTCAAGACCTTGTGTCTCACCTATAAAGCCCTCAAGGGTCTTGGACCAGCATTTCTTAAACAGAAACTTTTCTATTACCTACCGAAAAGATCCTTACGATCTGAACAGAGACATCTACTGGTAGTGCCACGCACTAGGACGGTGACATGGGGCGATAGATGCTTCACCAACTCTGCAGCCAGACTTTGGAATACGCTTCTAGAGGAAATAAAATTGGCACCCTCGCTACTTCAATTCAGAAAATTGATAAAAACCTGGTTATTTGACCAATAAACTGATCAGGACAATACTTTCTAAGGTAGACTCATGCTCCCTCTGAGATTTTCAGCTAAGTCATAGCGCCAAGACACCCACGGGTATACGCTGCGCTTTATACATTTTTAAAATAAATAAATAAATAAATTGAACTCCAAACTCCAGATGAAGATAGGTTGTATTAAATGACCATGTCACTGATAGACTCAGAACAAAATAGCATGTTTGTATTTGACAAAGAAAAGATACCTGGTGAGTTAAAAGAGTCAGTCAAAGAAAAGGTATGGTATTTCACGGGAGAGGATATTGGATTAATGAAAGGTGTGGATCCTGTGAAATTTTCGGTAAAGGAAGGAGTGAGCTACCCAAATATTCCCCAATATAAATTGCCAGCAGAAATAATTGAAGGAATAACTCCAGTGATAAACAAAATGATTGAACAGGGAATTTTAAGAGAAATAATAAGCAGTCCATGTAATTCACCTACAATGGAATTGAAGAAGCCTAATGGAACATTTAGGATAGTGCAGGATTTACGAAGAATTATTAAAATTGTTGTCCCATGCTGTCCTGTTGTGCCAAACCCAGCAGTGATCCTGTACCAAATTCCACATCATGCAGAATGGTATACAGTCATTGATCTATGTAATGCGTTCTTCACAGTTTCATTACACCCAGATAGCCAGCCAATATTTGCTTTCCGGTTTGGAGACCGTATTTTGGCATGGTGCTGAATTCCTCAGGGGTATACTGAGAGTCCTTCCATCTTTAATCAGCTGCTAAAGAAGTCATTGGAGAGTTTGAACATGCCTGGAAATTCGATATTGGTTCAATATATTGATGATCTGTAGGTAGCATCAAGAACCAAGGATGCATGTGTTTCTGATACCATTGCATTACGGAATCATTTGGCAGAAGGAGGACATAAAGTGTCACCTTCGAAGTTACAGTTCTGTCAGAAAGAAGTACAGTATCTAGGTCACAAGATTGCCCAAGGAGTCAGACAAGTTACCATAGAAAGAATCAGAATGATACAGGGAATGAAAACTCCTAAAACTCAGAAACAGGTAAGAATGTTCCTAGGAATGGTAGGTTACTGTCGACAATGGATCAGTGGATTTTCCCTGATAGCAAAACCATTACAAAGACTGAAAAGAGCAGATGTAAGAGACCCCATAGTGCTAAACAAAACAGAAATGGAGGCTTTTGAATGACTAAAAACCAGTCTGTGTGAAGCACCAGCATTGGGAATGCCTGATTATAAGTAAGAGTTTGAACTGTATTGCATTGAACGAGAGGGATGTGCATTATCAGTTCTAATTCAAAGACATGGAAAACTGAGAAAGCCAATTGCATATTTCTCAGCTGTTTTGGATCCAGTTGCCAAAGCATTGCCAGGATGTTTGAAAGCAGTAGCTGCTACAAGTGTGAGTTTGGAACAGAGTGAGGGTATAGTGATGGGATATCCGTTGAAGGTATAGTTACCTCATTAAGTGGAAATTCTCATCACTAGGACCAAAACACAGTTCCTTACCAATAACAGGGTGACAAAGTATGAAAAAGTAATTCTGGGTGCAGATAACGTGACAATAGCACGATGTGTGAATGTAAATCCATCTACTTTGTTACCTAATACCATGGATGTGGAGGTGAGAAATGAAGTTGATCATAAGTGTTTGGATGTTCTTGAGTATTGTACCAAACCTAGACCTGACATTAAAGATGAGCCATTGCCTGAATCTGATTATGTAATGTTTGTAGATGGTGCATGTCTGAGAACAGATGAGGGTGTTCTGAGTGCTGCATGTGCTGTATGTACAGTGGCAGATGTTCTGGAAGCATCTTGTCTGAAAGGAATTCGGTCTGCTCAAATACCAGAGTTGATTGTTTTGATTCGAGCATGTGAAATGGGAAAAGAGATAAAAGCCACCATAGTGACTGACAGTCAGTATGGTTTTGGGGTTGTCCATGATTATGGTCAACCATGGTCCCACAGAGGTTATCTGACTTCTGCAGGATCCCCCATCAGAAATGCTGAGTTTGTGAAAATGCTGATTGATGCAATCCAGTTACCTGAGAAAATTGCGGTTGTAAAATGTGCAGCTCACAAGAAAGGAAATGATTATGTCACCAGAGGCAACCGCTTTGTTGACTCTATTGCTAGGTACTGTCCTAAAAATCTTGCAGCTATAAATCGGGGGACAGAAAAGCTGAACATGTTTCAAGTCCTTTAATGCTAACCACAGTAATTGAGACTTGGCAGGAAGTAAACAGATGCAGGAGGAAGCAAGCAAGGAAGAGAAGGACATTTGGTTAAAATCAGGATGTAGACAAAGAGAAGAGGATGAAATTTGGGTTTATAAAGATGAAAGACCAGTAATGCCTGATAGCATGATCTCTAATATGGCCCGAATGTACCATGGGCAAGCCCATATTGGGAAGGATGCTATGATCAGGATGTTTAGACAGACATGGTATAATCCCAAGTTCAGGATGATCGCTGAGAGCCTTTGTCAGCGATGTCTTGTTTGCCAGCAGTTAAACCCAAGAAAAAAAACAGTTGTGAGTTTGGGAACCATAGGACGGGAGGGAGGTCCATTTACATGAATGAAATTGGATTTTGTCGAGTTGCCACCCTGTAATCGGCTTCGATATGTACTTGTGATCATTTGCCCATTTTACCGGTGGGTGGAGGCCTTCCCTACCAGATAGAATGATGGAGTGACTGTTGCAAAACTATTGTTAGGAGAAATCATCCCGTGTTTTGGTTTCCCAGTAACAATTGAGACGGACCGTGGAACTCATTTTGACAATGAGTTAATGCAGATGATTTGTGAAGCACTGGACATTCGTCAGAAATTACATTGTGCTTACAAACCAGAGACTTCTGGGGTAGTTGAGCAAGTAAACGGAACCATAAAGAACAGAATTGCAAACATGTGTTTGGCCACTGGACTGAAATGGCCTGATGCTTTGCCACTTGTTCTGATGACCCTATGAATCATCCCTGATAAAAAGACAGGATTGAGTCCACATGAGATTCTGATGGGAAGAGTGATGAGACAAGCATTTGTACCAGTTGATAAACTATTGACTATTAATGATCATACTGGATTACTGCAAAAACCTGTCTGACGTGGTAACTTCTGTGTTCCATCAGTTGGGAACTGAGGCAAACTCGAAAGAGAAGCATCCAGCTCATGATCTAGTCCCAGGAGATTGGGTTCGGATTAAAGTACACAGGAGAAGAAACTGCCTAGTTCCTCGTTGGCAGAAGCCCAGACAAGTCATTCTGGTTAGCACGACTGCAGTTAAATGTGCTGGTGTAAAGAGATGGGTACATGCCAGCTACACCATCCGTGTGCCTGAGCCTGAAAATCCACAGGACGAAGCAGAAAGCACAACTGACTCAGATTACGAAGGTGAACCAGATAAAATTCCAGATACTGAAGCTCGACCTGTTCTTCGACATCAGGAAATATCCGATGCAAGCTCTGCCCCTGAAGGAGAAAGTGAAGTCATCAAAATACCAAAGTCTGAAGATCGACCTGAAAGTCGAGATTTGGTAAGGTCTGATACCAGTGAGGACACTGATCAAAACAAAGACAAAACTGGTAGTCAGATAAGTACTGAAAGACAGTCTGAAAGCTCTGAAAGCAGGAACAGAAATCTTGAAACTGGTGAAAAGGAAATATCTTGCGATAAGGATGAGCTCCCAAGTACCAGCTATGGAGAAGTTCCGAACAGAGTGAAAGAACTGACCAAAGAGAAAACAGATTCAGTTAAGAAAACAGACATTATAAAGTTCACCATAAAGGAAACTGATGAGTAATCTGAAACTGAGTCTGATGACAGTGAGGATGAAACTCAATTGAGGAGAAGCTCAAGAAAGAGAGCTTCGAGAGTAGAACGTAACACTGTTGAACCAGAAACCAAGAAACCACGTAAAGGAGATAATTGGCCTAAGGAAAATGGTCTGAGATTTAAACTAGAGGTGGGCGGAAGTCGTGGAAGGGACTATCGCGGAGAGTCACAGAGATTGAAGCAATCTCCGTACCTCTCTGAATTATTTCCGTTTTGCGAGGCCACCCGCCGCCTGCCCGCCTCCCGCTTCCCGCCCACTTGCCTCCCACCTCCCGCCCGCCTCACCGTCGCCTCCCGCCCGCCTCCGGCCCGCCTTATACATTAAATTAAAAGGCTAAATATAACTGTAAAAAGCAAACTTACCTTACTGCGCTGCAATCTTCCCAATCGCGGCTTCATCTTTGGAAACTGCGCATGCGTGGGAGCCTGTGCATGCGCAGTCCTGCACGGGAGCCTGGGCATGCGCAGTCCTGTGGGAAGATTGCGGCGCAGTAAGGTAAGTGTGCTTTTAAGTTATATTTAGCCTTTTAATTTAATGTAATAAGGCGGGCGGGAGGCGGCGGGAGGTGGGATGCAGGCGGGTGGGAAGCGGGAGGCGGGCGGGCGGCCAACTTCCGTCTGCCCACGAATGGGCGTAAATTTGCCCCATTTTTCCGCCTTCTTTGTGGAAGGCGGAAAGTGCAAATTTCCGGCCATTCCGTGGGTGGAACGGAAATGTCCGCCCACCCCTAATTTAAACTGGTTAATAAAGCAAAAATCCAAGAAGATCAAGTAAACGAAATAACCAGTCAAAAGAAAAAGAAATTGAGTGAATTGAAAGTCAAAAGAGGGAAAAAGGAGTACCTAAACTGGGAAACCAAAGAGAGGGAAAGGTGAAGGAACAAGATTTTTGAATTTATTGATGGTAAGGACACTTTTAAGTGCAAAAGAGATTTGAAAGAGACAATATAAAGATAGAAAAGATTGTGGAAAATGCTGTGTATAAAAAAATGGCTACTAATGATGTAACAAGATCGACATTTATTATTCTTCGAAAATGGTGTAGAATGTGGTTAATATGTACTGGGCTATCGATGTTGGTATGGTTGATTTAGCTATTTTAATTCCTTTTAGGCCAAATTTTTAAAAAGCAAAGGCAAATGAGAGTATGAGAGAAAAGGCCTATGAGTCAAAGGGTGAAATGATACATACATATAGACCTGAAGTACATCAAGATATTTCAATTAGCGACTACTCCAAGAATACATTTTCGAAGTTATTATCTGAATATGTGAGAAACATGGACGCTAGTGATTGCTACGTCCATGGGAAACTACCAGCATCTGTATCAGAGGGTGTGATGTACCACCACCTTCCATTAACATATGGGGTTACATGTAGTATGTTAGCTAGTTTGTTTTACAGAACAGGTAAATTAGAGTATTATTATTCCAACTCTGAATATGTTTTTGCAAAATTGAAAATTGTGGTTAAACCTGCAAAAGTTTTTGGAGAATATTTTTGGGAAACGCAAGAACTGACCCATGACTATGCGTTTAAACATAATTTGACTTGTAAAATGAGAAATGAGGAGAAAGCCTTTTTGGATATGGTAGAGGAAAGGAGGAATGAATATAAGAGGAAGGAAAAAGCAAAGAAATCTAAATCTACAACGTGGACATTTGAGGATGATAATACAGAGGGACATAATGTAAATGTGGCTATAAATATAGATACACCATTATTAGGGAAATTATGTATTCGAAGAGACAACACTGTGTATGATAATTATTTTGAGGGAGCAAGTCAATGTGAAGATACATATATTAGAAAAGGGGGTTGGGGATTTAAAGGAGGTGATTATCCAGTTTTCCCTGACATATATTTCCTGTGTGGGAAAAAAGCTTATTATAGATTGCCTGATCGTTGGTATAGGTTCTGTTATGTAGGTCTGGTCTTTCCTAAAATATTCCATGTAGATAGAGGGACTAATGGAATTCATGAGATAGGTAAACTTTTAAGTCATAGGAGAAGGGAAAGTGTAATAGAAATAATAGATGATGTTTTTGGAGCATTGATACCAGCAGTGGGTATATCTTTTAATGCAAACAGAATTCGGAATTGTCAATGATAGTAGATCGTTTGTCAACAGATACTGCAGGGGGATTTTTAATGGTAAACACAGAAATGGTGGCTATGAGAGCTATGGTGATGCAAAATCGACTTGCTCTTGATATAATTTTGGCAAAAGAGGGAGGATTCTGTGGAATTTTGAAGGTACAGCACTGTTGTACCTACATTCCTGATAAAAAGTCAAAACATTGAAAGATATATTACAAACCTTACAGAATTACATAAAGAAATGATACCACTGAAGATTGATGGTGTTCTTGAGAAAGTTGGTAGAAGTTTTTCAGCCGTGAAGAAATGGTTTTATGAAATAGGCAGATCAATAATAGAAAAGCATTAATTCCAGTAACAATAATAAAATTGATATTTTTAGTCTTAAGATTAGGTTGTAAACTTATAAAAAGAAGAAACCTTAAAAAGTCTATAAAAAAGGAATTTGAAGAGAGACAAGAAAGAGAATGTGAAAAGGGGGACATTGAAATGGAAGAGTTTAAGGAGACACTTTATTTATTTATTTATTTATTTGCGGGTTTATAAAGCGCTTAAATAAACTCCCAAAGGAGTATCTCCGCGCTCAGACAAGACAGAAAGAAAATAGAAGATATTAGAGTATAACTCCTACTAATTGAAAAGGGGGGAGTTGATGGAGTGAGTGTGAAAACAATTGATTTTTGTATACCCCTTGTAAAATTGCCTTCCCATAACTGTAATATGTATTAATCATGTGGTTTTAAAATTAACCAACTTAGAATAGAAAGCCCAAACACAAATACACATGGGATACTAATATGCTTGTGTTGCAAACTTAATCCATGAATTATGTGAAACCGTCTTACTAAAATAGTGCGGAAATGCTATAATCTAATGAAAGGCTTTGCATGAATGCATTCTAAATTTTTTATTGTGGCAGAAATGATGGAGAATGGTAAGAAAACAATGCATAATTGTGGCTTAAAAGGCTAGGTAACCACTAACAGGGTGAACATAGAGTGGGGGGGGGTAAACAGAAGGGTTCTACTTGAAAATCTAATGTTTAATTGTGTTTGTTTCTATATTAGTTCCTGTTATGGCCCATGCGGCCTAGTAGATTATGGAAGGGTTGCGAGACTCCAGGTGAATGTTCCTCCACGCAAGCTCGAGAGATGTGCAAGCAGCCTGTGCCTGTGCGGCTGATGACAAAGTTAACGTGGCCTGAAAAGCAGAATGGTACCAAGTTAAAGATGTCCGTGTCATGAGCCTGGGAAAAATTATGAAAGTGACAAGTTAAAGGACAAGGGTGAAGGAGTGTAATAATGAACAATCGAAACCTTAATATGCATGAAGCCATGACTAAGCGGAAATATGGACAATGAGAAAATGAGGTTATCCTCATCCACCCCTTGAACGGACCAATGAGAATTGAATGAGGACCTTAGAAGTTTCAAATTTTAGATAGATAGTTAGGGGAAAAGGTATGAAAGAGGTCGTTTTGGAGGAAAGAAGGAGCGTGCTTTTTAAATTATTTTTCGCACCACGACATACTGTCTGACTGATTGATTTTTCCATGGTGAAATTTTCTTGACTTTAACTTTTGATGGGGACGGAGTCCTGATGGGAGGAGAACATGGAGAAAGAATAGAGAGACTGTGTTTGGGAACCATTCTACTCTAACTCTGATTCTCATTGCCGATACGATTGGTAATATGTCTTTGACTTATTTTTCTGAACTAATCTGCTAATAAATGTAAACTGTTTGAATTTAATCTTCTTTTTCTTTAGGTGAATTTAAAATGTTTAATTGTGTTTGAATTAAAAGGTTAGATAAAATAAGGTCATGCTAGGAGATTAAATCTTTAAATAAAAATTTAATTAATGGAGAATTAAGCTGGCCCTGTTGTCCATTATTTAACTTTTACTAGCTGATCCATTGACCAAACAGTGGGGTGTTTTAATGTTTTCTTAAGACTAAAACCATGGTAAGATCCAATAAACTGCAGATGTATATAGTGTATAAATTGTATATAGTGTATAAATTGTAGATTAAATAGATGAAGTAGAACACTTCGCTATTCCAGTTCTAATTTCTCTGATTTTCACTGATCTTGGGAGCAGGGTGATTTGTGTGATTGAATGACTATTGGTGTGATGGGCCCCACCGACGAGTAAAGTGTGATAGCTCCTAGGAGATAGCGTGATGGTTTGGAGGTTTGGTTTGGAGCAGCCCTGGATCACTGGTTATGGGATGAAGTCCCCTTGACACTAGGGAGCTCTAGGGGGTCAATAAGCTGTTCTGTTACCTGCAGTACCTCGGTGACGATCATCCAGCAGTATCGGTAAAACCAGGGCTGCGGTGCGGAGTGAGGCGATGCTCGTTGCAGTGCTGACACGTCCCTGTGCAAGCAGTAGTGCTGGTTGAAGGGAGCTGGCGTTGGTCGGCCCAGACTGCAGTGTGGAATGGGGCAGTGTGTCATGTGACTTATGAGTGGTGCCCCAAACCACAGTGCGGTCACGATTGTCGAGGTCAGTGTGCAGCGACATCGCCAGTGAGATAAGTGCAGTGGAGTGAAATGGGGCAGTGTGGAGTGAGGTACCCACAGGTTGTCTAAGCAACGGCTTAGTGGCAGTTATAATAGTTGTCGATGAGACCAGGGTTGAAGTGCAAAGTGCTGCAGTGCCTTCTGCGGTGCCTTCATGAAGCCTTCAGTGGTGTCGGTGATGATGTTGGCTGCTTTCCCCCTCTGCGGCAACTGAAACTCACCGTTCCAGAGGCATTACCTAGGGATAAGTGAAGCCTTTGCTACCTCTGAAACTCCATGAACAGGAGGCAAGCTCTCTTTCAAGCCCTTGGAGATACTCCGTGACAGGTGAAGAAAGTTCAGTCCAGTCCTTTTACTGCCCAAGGCAGAAACAGCAACTGCAGGCCAACACACCAAAGCATCAACACAGCAAAGGGGCACTACACTTCCTGGCAGTTCTTCTAGCTCTTCTTCTTGTCAGGTTCCTTG
Source organism: Lissotriton helveticus (assembly GCF_964261635.1). Taxonomy (NCBI): domain Eukaryota; kingdom Metazoa; phylum Chordata; class Amphibia; order Caudata; family Salamandridae; genus Lissotriton; species Lissotriton helveticus. Next base: position 493,535,457 of record NC_136063.1, read on the forward strand.
ATCCAAGTGAGTTCTAAAGTTCTGGAGTCTGGGCCCTAATATTTTTACTGAGTTTATCTATATTCTCTTGGACAGAGATTGTCTGTGCTCAGTCCAAACCAGATTGGTCCTTTGTGGCCCAGCTTCCCAACAGGAGGTGAAGACAGCATTGTCCAAGGCAGACCAGGCCCATTCAGGTGCAAGTAAATCTCCTCCCACTAATCTAAATGCAGCCCAGGTCTATTCAGCCCAGCCCTGACTTATCCAGGAAAGGCAGGACACACCTCGAACCCCAGTGGCTGCCTGAAGAGAATGCACATCCCCAGCCCCTGTCACCTCAAAGCCAGTCAATCCCCAACCCAGAAGAGGCACAGAAAATGGCTAAGCAAAAAAAATAACTACTTTTTAAAAGTGGTATTTTCAAACCCAGAACCTAAAAGTCATCTTTACTAAAAGACGCATTACTACATTCTGAGTTCAGTCAAACTAAATGCAATTTCTCAATCTGGTCCCAATGGGAAGATATACTCGTAAAATGTTACAAAGTATTCCCCATTCTATCCTTTAGGACAGAGAGCTTTGAACAGTGAAGAACGAAATATACTGTATTTCACTATCAGGACATGTCACACATATCAGTACAGGAGCTACCAGTCAAATACATTGCACCCTGCCTATAGGGGTACCTCGAGCCTACCTTAGGGGTAACTCACATGTATTAAAAAGGAAGGGTGGGGCTAGGCAAGTGGTTGCACTTGCCAAGTTTACATGGCAGTAACAACTGTGTGTAGACACTGCAGTGGTAGGTCTGAGAACCCTTTGAATGGCTGCTCGTGTGGGTGGCACAATAAATGCTGGAAGCCCACTAGCAGCATTTGATTTACATAGTAGTGTGGCTCACTGGTTAGAGGCGGCAGGCCCGAGAGCAGAAGTCAGCCTGGGACCAGGGTTCAATTCCCGACGTGGCAGGGTCGTGGACCTTGGTCAGCGGACTCGATAATTCTCGCTTCGGTGCTTACTCTAATCAGGGGTTCCACTCGGCAACTCTGGGCATTAGCTTGCCTAATCTCCACAATGGCCCCACCAATTCCGGGGATGCCTGGCTCCACCTTGGGGACTCCCAGCAAGGGACCATCCCACAGGGAAAGCCAGGACGGGTTCCCCAGAGTTATACAGCGCCGGGACGCCCCGTTGCTGGGGCAGCTGTGCGCTTTACAAGTATACTACATTTACATTTACATGGCCTGGCACTCTCAGTGCACTTTACTAGGGACTTACCAGTAAGTCAAGTATGCCAATGATGGAAACACCAATCCATAATTTACAATAGAAGCACTTGCACTTTAACACTGAACAGCAGCGAGGAAGTGCGCAGAGACACTAAACCAGCACAAAAAAAATGAAAACCAGGAGATCAGAGATCAAAAAGACAGGGAAAACATGGCAAAAGATGCCAGGTCTAACACTCACACACCAACGTATTTACTTACAGTCACTCACAGACTCACTCACCCATTCAGACTCTCAATACAGTCACTCACCATACAAACACTCACACACTCACTCACATACCCACACAGACACTTAAAAACGTATTTACACATCCATACAAGCACTCACACAACCACTCACTCACCCATACAACCATTCACACAGACACTCTCCAATGCAGCCATTTACACACAAATTCACTTAAACAAAAACCACTCAATCAACCATACACTCACTCATACAGCCATTCAGACACCCACTCACTTACACATGCAGTCCCTACCCATCAACTTACCCACCCATCGACCCACTCACACCACCACTCACTCACCCATACAGCCACTGACACATCCTCTCAATCACCAATACCTCAATTCAAACAGCATCTCACTCACCCACACAGTTATTCACCCACCCACTTATAAAGCCGTTTACTCACCCATACACACAAGGATAAATACAGTCATACAGCTCTTCACTTATTATATGTTAGAAGTAGTTTCACTCAGTAGTAGTGCACCTAGTATATTAATTTAACTTTTGTAGTAGGTTAGTCTACATGTTTAACACCCAAAAGCTTGTAAAACACTTACACTTACTTGATGATCTCATCAGTGATGTCATTTGAGATGTGGTATCATCAGTGATGTCATCAGTGATGTCACTGACCATGTCATGATTGAAGCTTTGTGGTACAAAAGGGGTGGTGATGGACGGAGCATCTGAACCAATCAAACACTCACATCCAGTCAACAGATCTGGGTTTAATCCATCACCGTTCTCTAGCCCACTCTGCAGTAATTTATTTATTTATTTATTTACATTCACCTTTGCTGTCTTATGTCTTACTCCACTATTGCCCCACCCAGCCCCACTCCCGCCCCACTTCACCGCCCCACAGCATTACTGTTGTAAATAGAAGCCTGGAGCCTGGTATCATTTAGGTTATTTTATTCAAGTTAGACAAGTCTTCAAGATGTTAAGATAAGATAAAGAGAAGACCCACCAGGAGTGACCAGCTTGCCACTCAGCCTGCCTGGTGCCAACTGCCAGTTGTCACCAGGCTAAGCCCCAAACACTCCATGATGTCACCAAAGGTTCTATTGGTGACATCATGTGAATGACAGTGAAATCCCACAGGTAGAAAAGAGACAGGCTAAATACAACACATCTCCTTTCTTTAGGGAAATCAAAAGAGACAATATTAGAATAGGTAGAATAGGTAAAATAAGCTTCGATGTACTCCCTCACATAAAAGTACACAATACATTCGAAAGGGTAAAATTACTAACACATCCCAAACAGTTGCGAACACAAGTCAACCACAACTTATCCCAAACACAACTAGTCCCAAGTCCCATCTCCTTTCCTTGGGAAACACAAACACAAGCTGATTTTTTTTTGTGACAAAATTAATGGAGTCTACTTTGCTCCGTAACGGGGTATAACCCTCCCCGTGAACTGCACTTTGGAGTAGCCATTGCTCCATCCCCAATTTCCTAAATGGGGTACTCAACGGGGTACAACTCTCCCCATGAACTGCACTTTGGAGTAACTATTGCTCCGCCCCCAATTTCCTAATGGGGTACTCACCACCCTTTAAAACACTTAACTAGGACACATATGTCCCAAACACTAGGACACATACAGTCCCAAACACCAGGACACATATAGTCCCAAACACCTCACTTCATGAACCTAAAACAATTTGAAAATGCAGCTTAGATGTCTAAAAAAACAAATGCCACTCACCACCCCAAAAACACAACAATTGCGTCACTCGCCACTCCAAATACACATAAGTTGTGTCACTCGCCACTCACTTGTCACTCACCACCCCTAAAGTATACTGCACGGGGGTAACCACCTGCCACAAGAAACTCTTCACCCACACATTAATCACCACTAATTTATCCCTTACCACACATTCAACCACGCAAACCACGAGACAAACATCATATTGACCAGCATAACAATGTTAGAGAAAGTCTCGTGCTCCGGTGAGCGATCTCTCACCTGAGATCTCCTCAGGAGTAGGACTCGCTGTTTTCATCACGCCAGTAGCGCAATTATCCCAGTTGAAGGTGTGTTTTGTCCAAAAGTCAGACGAGAACGAACAAATCCCAAAGTTCGTGACGTCTCCCAAAAAAAACTTTCATGTAATAAAGTATTGGTGACATGGTGAGAGTAAATTGAAAATAAAGCAAGTTCAAACTCGTTGACTCCTTCTCAGGTCACATTAAACTTGTGCCTTAAGCTATATTCGCTGCAAAATGACTCAAAAATAAAAACTTCTTCAGAATTGGTTTTATCCTGCTTCAAAAATTATTTCTAGACCATTCTCTCCTACCTTGCGATCGTGTGGCAAAAGTCTCCGCTCCAACCTAAAATCGTGTCGCAAAAATCTCGTCATTCCCCCAAGAATCGTTTCCATGGTGACGATCCAAAGGCTCGGTGTATTAATCCTGAAGAATGCGATGACAGCAGTGGCACGTATACTACGTCGCACTGGGTGGCTCTCAGCACGCCTGTGCTTTAAAGCGTGAGAATGCAGCATCTCCCACGACGTCATAGAGAGTTCCTCACAGGTAGGATTGAAGCATTTCACGCGCATTCCTTTTTTAAAATGTATGACCGTTAAACATTGTGCAGTGATAACAAAGTTTGTGCATTTCGCTGTAGAATAAATATGTTGGTTTAAACAACACATTGTAGAAAGGACAACGTGCCAACATTCATTCTCCACATGACCTTGCTCAGTTTTTTTTTTTTACATGCGCTACGTGCCTTTCCTTTCCAACTTTCCCTTTTCCACGATCTTTGAAGCTAATGACAAATGCACAATGAATTAAACTGCCAACAGGAGGTTGTTTTCTTAAACATTGTCACTGCCGCTCGATCACATGGACTTGTTTATTTTCCAATTCGTACCTTCAATTAGTCTATGCTTCACACGCGCTGAAACACGCAATAATTATTTTCATTTAGCAGTTCAGAATATTTCTTCCTTGCATAGCTTTCATTTTGAAAGTTGAGCTATAAATTAAATTCCAATAGTTGCTCAACTCGCTTCCATGACAGGCACACTGGCTTTAATCCTTTAAAAGCTTCAAATAAACAGTTCCTTGCAGTTACAAAACGAATGCCGTTTGATCACTAAAGCAGTGCAATTCCCCAAGTTGTCACAATATTAAGCTTAAGCACATTAACACCCTGGGTTTGCAGGCCGTCCTGATAATATAGGACACTGGTGGGACTTACCAGGGTGCTTCTTTTCTTTATTTTCAGTTTCAGCAGTAATAAAAATATTCTCCTTTTCTTTTAAATAGTCAGGCTCTTCGCTTTCTGTTACTTGTACGCTGTAGGCTTATTTTCATTAGTTCCAATATCTTTACTTTGTAGGTTCCTTTTCCTTGCACGCTGTAGGTTCTTTTAAACTTCTCCAAAAGTCGCCAAAATGTTGTAAATAGAAGCCTGGAGCCTGGTATCATTTAGGTTATTTTATTCAAGTTAGACAAGTCTTCAAGATGTTAAGATAAGATAAAGAGAAGACCCACCAGGAGTGACCAGCTTGCCACTCAGCCTGCCTGGTGCCAACTGCCAGTTGTCACCAGGCTAAGCCCCAAACACTCCATGATGTCACCAAAGGTTCTATTGGTGACATCATGTGAATGACAGTGAAATCCCACAGGTAGAAAAGAGACAGGCTAAATACAACAATTACCTTTTACGAGCCACAACTGCCTGCATGTCTAGTTAAATGGTTTTTCGAGCCCGTCATGATTTTGTCATGGAGGTTAGAGAAGGTGCTGCAGAAGCTAACCTGAGAGAATTTTTCTGTAAATTCACACTATGTTTCTCAGCCATATGAGAATGAAGTCTGACATTCTCAGTAAAACATGTACTGCCAACAGGAACAGCCTGTAAGTTGATTCCTGTGAGTTCTATTGCAGCCTCCCAGAGTGTTCTAAAGAACAACTAGAGTGCTAACAGTCTTACTTATGATAAAAGTATGGCACACCTGAAGCCCTCTTCATTGAATGAAACTGGTAAAACTTAAAACATTTTATTTAGAAAGTAACAAAATGAGGGGGTTTTATTTTGTCAAAGAAATTATGGTTAGTGCTGTAGAAGGAAAAATGAGGACACATTGTAAGTGAGTTCTTATCTTCCTCTTCTAATTCATTAAAACATTCTGACATCTAGACTGAAACATGCATTGTCAACACCAGCAACCAACTGCCAGTTAGCTACCTAGTGATCAGCAGTTTTCTACAGTGTTCTGATGAGCAACTAGAGTGCTAACATACCGAATTAATGCCAAAAATCTGGCACATCGAATCGCCCATCTTAATGGAATCGAAGTAGAAAACTGAAAGCATTTTCTACTGAGGGTTCTGCAGTAAATGAGGCAATTAAGCAGCTTTATAACTAATAAGTATCCAAAGATAGCCACCAGAGAGAAAAGAGCCAAAATGTAGCACAAATATCATTTAAATGTAGCCCAAGGTTAGCTCAATGTCAGAAGTGTGCAAAACACCCACACATATTGGGCTTCTTTCTAAAAGTGCATGAAAGGATTAACACATACTAACCATTCAAAAATGGAGTGACAACATGAAAAAATGAAAGATATGTTTTTACTTGCTGCCTTCTGCACTATCAGAGGGTGCAAAATTGAAAATGCTACCATTAATGGTTGCTTTGTGCGAGAGTGGTGTGTCATTCTAATGCTTAGTTTTAACATTACCTGACAGAATTGTATCTACCTAATAAGACCAAAACATTATATTTGATCAACAAACTCAATTTTATGGTATGTGAATTACATTTAATTTGGCGAAACAAATGATTGAAAAAGTATATGTGTATGTGGGAATGGTATAAGAGAGTATCAAATACTTTTGAGAAAATACTGGAAATATCTGAGGTAATGTGTGAGTGGTTTTGTGAGTGGCATTGCATGTTTACCAACAGCTGAGTAGGACATTTCATGAGTGTATGAGAATGCAGCAGATAGGCCGATTTGCAGACTCGGTGTGTGAAAAGGTGGTTCACAATCAGCTGCTTTGAATTAGTATGTTGTACATCGGTTGCTAACTACATGGTGTTATTGTCGGTAAAACAAGCTGTAGATGAAGAGTTATAATTTTAGTTAGCAAAGCTTTAGAAGATGTAGAAATATTAGCATTTGTATAAATAATGTGTTGCTCTCAAATAGTATTTTTCTTTTAATTCTGAGTGTTGTAGTTCTGTTATACTGCTTTGCCAGACAGCTACAGAAGCACATATGCATTTGGTCACTTGCACTGAATCTATGTGTGCATGCAGTAGAATCAAACATAGTTGTAGTCACATCTATAATGCTCTCTTTTCCACAACACAGACACTGAGTTGTATAGCCATAGGTATTTAGAGAGTCATAGAGATACTAAAATAGACAGTCACATGCCGGCCCATTTCTTTAAACATCCCATGCTACAAAAAATTTTCTGATATGTTGGCAATTACGACACTACCTCCTCATTCATGTAGGGAAATACTCTTCCAAACATGGATGATGCTTGGTAGTGCATGTCCTGTGTGTGCTCTTTCACTTGTAGCTTGATTTGCCATGTAAAAGCTGTTGGTCAAGTCTCAAATCCAAGTTGCTGTATGTTCTGGTCACATGACAGAGATGCTGTATGGGGTGCTATAAAGCATGCTGGTTTGTGCTTAAATGATGAGCGATGTTCTTTTCAGTTCACTAAGTTAATTGTGCAGTTGCATGCCCCTATGCCAAGGACTACATAGAGTGTGCCATCCATAAAGCAACAGACATACATGTTCAGAAAAAAACATAAAGCCTCTGTTTCAGCTATTGAGACAGCTACAGAAGCACGTATAATTTCAGTCGCTCTCCAGAAACTATCAATACATGCATCAGACTCAAAGGTAGTTGCAGTCACACCCACGTAGCTCTGTATTGCCAGGCACAGGCACAGGCACAGCCAATTACATACACATTTAGACAGCCCAAAAAATATTGCAGCAGGCAATTACATACCAGCACATTTACTTAAACATCTCATGGCACTGATAGACGTGTACTTCTGCACTCTATCAGATATGTAGGCTAGTACTGACATAACCTTGGCAACCATGTACAGAAATAGTCCTTCAAACATGGGTGGGCTACTAGTGCAGACATTTCTTTGCACTGTCACTGCAAGCTTCACTTGGCATGTTATATGTGGTTTGAAGTGTCAAACACGTGTTTTAGTGCACATAACACACTTCAAAGATATGCTGTACATATGTTGTTTTGTGCTTAAGACATTCGCAAATGGCATTTTGAGTTGAATAGGTTATGTGTGCACTTGCAGGCAGCTATGCCAAGTACTACATAGAGTATGCCATCCCTAAAACAATTGACATAGATGCTCACAAAAGCATAGAGCCTCTCTTTCAGTGACATAGACAGCTACAGAAGCACGTATACATTCAGGGCCAGATGTAGGAGCCCAAATACCGGTCGGATAACTGCCGAATTCGGCCGTTACCGACCGGTATTTGGGTTTTCAGATGTAGGGGCCATTATTTTACAGAATATGTAAATTTACCGATTCGGTAAATTTACCGATTCTGTAAAATACCGAATCGGTAATTTTACCGATTCGGTAAATCCAAATGTAGGTGACACTCCTGAGAGTGTCACAGGCCCTTAAGAGTCGGTATTTTACCACACAATCCTATTGTGTGGTAAAATATCGAATCCAGGTGTGCATGCCCATCTGTGCATGCACACTGTGCAATGTGACACACAGACATGCCCTTAGGGCATGTCTGTGTGCCACATGTCACACATGCCTTTACTTCGGGTGCTAGAGGGTGTCAAAGTGACACCCCCTGCACCCTTGCAACATTCGGTATTTACCGAATCGGTAAATACCGGTTCGGTATTTACCATTGATTCCTATGGGCTTCACAGCCCATAGGAATCAATAGGAAATACCGATTCGGTATTTACCGAATCGGTAAATACCGAATGTTACCGATTCAGTAATTCTAATTTAAAAATTACCTACATCTCCCTCCTTCATATTTACCGATTCATAAATACCGAATCGGTAAAATTCCGTATTTATGAGTCGGTAAATTGAAGTTACCTACATCTGGCCCTCAGTCATCTACCAGAAACTTTTGATGCATGCAGAAGACTCAAAAATAGTTGCAATGACACATACATAGCTCTCTATTGGCAATCACAGGCAGTGAAATATTTATGAAGCCACTTACATATCTATTTAGGCAGCCACAGAGGTATTATAACAGGCAGTTACATACAACCTGCACATTTACTTAAACAACACATTACACTGATGAAGGTGTACTCCTACATTCTCTGAGATATGTAGGCAAGTACTGACAAAGCCTTCTCAACAATGTACAGAAATAGTCCATCAAACATGGCTGATGACTACTAGTGCAGGCTCTGTCTGTGCTCTCTCATTGCAATCTTCACTTTGTATGTTATAGGCCTTTCTCAAGTGTCAAATCTGCTCAAGAACACATGCACTCAGTCACTGACCCACTCAGACACTCATGTACCCACTTAGACATTTACTCAAACAGCCAGAGACTCACAAACACAGTAAGACATGTATGCAGGTAGTCTCAGACCCAGTCAGATACACACACACCCAGTCATACACCCTTTGAGTCACTCACACACTGTGGAACTCTTACACTCACTCACACACTCATTTTCAAAGGTCCCAGGCAGGAAATAGAATTTTTATGAACTTAGACATTCACTGAAAAAAACAAAGGTTTCATGGACGTTATAGTTAGGAAATAGAATTTAAAAAACCTTAGAAATTCTCAGAAGATAACAAAGGTTACAGGGACGTTATAGTTCAGAAATAGAATAAAAACCCATTAAAATTCACTGAAAAAATCAAACACTACAGGGACATTAAATCTAGGCTCACATTTCACTTGTACAAAACTAGTGAAATTTAGGAGTTATAGTTACCTGGGCCTACTATAATGTATGCCCCCCGAAATGTGCTGCTTATTACCTCACATATTACACATATTACACATCACTCATAACATGGTCAGTGACATCATTGATGACATCACTGATGACATCTCAGATTACATCACTGGTGACATCATCCAATCAGTGTGAATGTTTTCAAAATGTTTCTGAGTGTTAAAGATAAATACTAAGTACTACAAAACTTAAATAAGTATAGTTTGTGTATTACTAAATTGTAACACTATTTGTAACCCATATTATGTGAGTGGCTTTGTGACTGTGTATATCCATGAGTGAGTAGGTATCTGAGATGCTCTATGGGTGTGTGAGTGAGTAAGTGGCTGTGCGAGTGGCTGTGTGAGTGACTGTATGGGTGAGTGAGTAACTGCGTGTGTGGATGAGTAAGTGGGTGTACTAGTAGTGTATAGGTGAGTAAGTAGGTATTTGAGAGGCTGTTGAGGTGAGTGATGGGGTGTGTGAGTGGCTGTATGGGTGAGTGAGCGGGTACACAAGTGGTGTATGGATGAGAGTGTGGATGTGTAAGTGACTGTATGGGTGAGTGAGTGAATGTTAGAATGGCAGTATGGATGAATGTGTGCTTATGTAAGCGTCTGTATAGTTGAGTGAGTATGTGCTAGTATCTGTATGAGTAAGTGAGTGTGTGTGTAACTGTATGGGTGAGTGAGTGGCTGTATGAGTGACTATATGGGTGAGTGAGTAGGTATGCGAGTTGCTGTATAGGTGACTGACTCAGTGTGCGAGTGGCTGTATAGGTGTATGAGTAGGTGTGATAGTGTCTGTGTGATTCTATTTGTGAGTGGTTGTTTTGGTTAGTCAGTGGTGCATGAGTTGCTGTATGGGCAAATTAATGGTTATGAGGTACTAGATGTGTGAGTGACTCTATGAATCAGTGAGTAGGTGTGGGTGTACTTGTATGAGTCTATGAAGGGGTTTGTGAGTGGTCGTGTGGAAGTAGGTATATGTGAGTATGTATAGGGGTGTGAATGGGTGTGTGAGTGATGTCATCAGAGATGTCACTGAACATGTTATAAGTGATGCAATATGTGAGGGCATAAGCAGTGCATTGTGGGGCTTAAGTTATAGTTCGCTCAGGTAACTATAACGGTTGAAATTTACTGGTTTGTGCAAGTGAAATGTGAGTATAACTATCCCAGGAGGGGGACCTGTGCGCTCACCCTACCTTAATAAGAAAATGCCCCCGGGGTCACAAACTGATGAAGTGAGGGGTCCCCCCACGAGGCCTAGGGGGTCATGGTATTTCTAGCCTGCCCTTTTCTTTTTTGTAATGCTTTTTCTGGGACTCGGTTCAAGTTGAGTCCTAAGATGGCACTTTCTGGTTTGAAGTGTTGGCAGCCAATCAGATCTGAGCATGGTGATCGGGAACTTGATAGCACAAGTTATAGTTTCTTAACATAAGTATAACTATAATTGCTGAATTTCTACAGTTTCGTGTTTGTAAAACATTAACCTGCCTATAATGTCCCTGTAATCTTTGTTTTTTATTAGTGAATATATATATATATATATATATACACACATATATATATACACATATATATATATATATATTCACTGAAAAAAACATAGGTTTCAGGAGTTATATAGTTAGGAATTAGTTTTTAAAAAACCTTTGAAATTCACTAAAAAACTATACGTTTTAGTGGTGTTATAGTTAGCTGTACATTTTACTCATACAAAACCAATGAAATTGCTCCTATATAGTTAGTTGTACTAACTATATTTCGCGCACCCGCAATCCACTGCTGATGATGTCACATATTAGATCATTCATGACATGGTCAGTGACATCACTGATGACATCTCAAATGACATCACTGATGACATCATCCAGTGAATGTGGTTTGCTTCATTATTTAAATATGCATTATATATATAGCAATTTACATTGAAGAATGAGTGGATATATATAAATAAATATTTGGATGGAGGATGTAGTAGCAGTGTAATTGACTGTTTACTTGACCAATTTATAATGTCTCCCTAAATATAGTGGATAGTGACTAAACTGTGTGAATATCTGTATCACTTTGTCAGTTGTTGTGTAAACTGATTCTACAGTTGGTTACTAGCTATGTGAAAGTCTATATTAGTTATTGATTAGTTAACTGAGTATTTGTAAGGGAGTGTGAAAGTGTGTGTGGTTCGGTGGGGGGTGTGTGACTGTCCAAAGATGTGTGAATAGTTGATTCAGTAGATATATGAAGTTAAAACTACATGTTCTAATAGTTTGGGTGAGGAAATCTCTGTATGGGTGTGGTGATGAGCAAATATATTTCTCAAAGGTACAGGTCCAACAAACTAGAAAAATAAAAGGCAGTGTATGTGTCAGTTGTTGTATATAAATAAGTATACATAAGACACATTGATTGTGTGAGTGACTGTATGGTTAACTGTATAATAATGATTTTATAATTAACTAAGTATGACTTACTATCTAAATGAATGAAAGAAGTGGTGTTTGTATAAGTGTTTTGCTAAGTAAATATGTAAGTATGATCCATTGTTTGCATAAGTGAGTAGGATGACTTCATATGAGAATTGGATGTGTGCTGTTGTTTAATGTCGATATAGATGTATAAGTATTTTTGATAGTGTTCTATTGTTCATTGACAGCATGTATGAGTGAATCCATAGGTAAGTGATTAGATGTGTGTATACATCTATGAATCACTGAGTGGATTTTTAGATACTTGTATTGCTGTGACAATGGATTTAAATATGATACTCTGTATTTTACAAACAGTGATGAAAAATTGTAATAGTGTATGAAAAGGTGTATGTGATTGTCACGTGGATGATGTCATCAGTGATGTCATCAGTGATGTCATTTGAGATGTCATCAGTGATGTCACTGACCATGTCATGAATGATCTAATATGTGACATCATCAGCAGTGGATTGCGGGTGCGCGAAATATAGTTAGTACAACTAACTATATAGGAGCAATTTCATTGGTTTTGTATGAGTAAAATGTCCAGCTAACTATAACACCACTAAAACTTATAGTTTTTTCAGTGAATTTCAAAGGTTTTTTAAAAACTAATTCCTAACTATATAACTCCTGAAACCTATGTTTTTTTCAGTGAATTTCAAAGTTTTTTTAAAATGCTAATTCCTAACTATATAAGGCCTGAAACCTATGGTTTTTTCAGTGAATTTCAAAGGTTTTTTAAATGCTGATTCCTAACTATATAAGGCCTGAAACCTATGGTTTTTTCAGTGAATTTCAAAGGTTTTTTAAATGCTAATTCCTAACTATATAAGGCCTGAAACCTATGGTTTTTTTCAGTGTTTTTAAAAAAAAAATTGATTGGTAAACTGGCTTATTAAGTGTATCTTAGTGAATACATATATTAGCGAGTAATGTTTAAATATTTAAATATATGCATGAGTGATGTAATATGTGACGTCATCAGTAGTGCATTGCAGACGTGCAAGTTATAGTGAGTCCAACTTACTATAACGTGGGAATTTCAATGGTTTTATGCGAGTAAAATTTCCAGCTAACTATAACTGGTGTGAAACCTATGGTTTTTTCAGTGAATTTCAAAGGTTTTTTAAATGCTAATTCCTAACTATAACCGGTGTGTAACCTATGGTTTTTTCAGTGAATATATATATATATATAACATTTCTATGGCAAAATGAAACCCCTCATTTTGTTCCTTTTCAAATTAAATGTATTAAGTGTTACCACTTTATTCCAATCAAGATGACTTCAGGTGTGCCATACTTTTGTCATAAGTAAGACTGTTAGCGTTCTAGTTGTTCTTTAGAACACTCTGGGACATTCTGTCATTGGGCTATAGTTGGGCTACATCTGGCTGATATTTGGGCTACATTTGGGCTCTTTTGTCTCTGGTGGCCATCTTGGGAGACTGCATATCAGAATTGTTTTAATGAAATATAAAAGGATTTGAGAAGTCACTCAAAATGTGCCCTAATTTTTCTTTCTTCAGCACTAATCATAATTTCTATGGCAAAATGAACCCCCTCATTTTGTTCCTTTGCAAATTAAATGTTTTAAGTGTTAACACTTTATTCCAATCAAGATGACTTCAGGTGTGCCATACTTTTGTCATAAGTAAGACTGTTAGCGCTCTAGTTGTTCTTTAGAACACTCTGGGACATTCTGTCATTGGGCTATAGTTGGGCTACATCTGGCTGATATTTGGGCTACATTTGTTTTTTTTTGTCTCTGGTGGCCATGTTTGGGCTACATTGGGCTACATTGGGCTACATTGGGCTACATTTGGGCTCTAACATATATATAGCCCAATGTAGCCCAATATATATTTTTTCAAAGTTAATTTTCGTAAAAACCACTGGAGCACATATCTTGAGACATAGCAAAGGCACATCGGGCTACCAGTCCCTACAATTTTGCCAAGTTTGGTGGAAAACCATTCAGCCGTTCGGGCTAAAAGTGAGTCCAACCGCCCTATGGAAATTAACAAGGGGAAAACACTTTTTGTGACCCCCCTTATATCTCGGCCCCCGCTTGACGAATCCCCCCCAAACTTTCAGGGAAGGAGCGGAGCGCTGCGAGGCAAAGTTGAGGAAAATTTCAGGAAGATTCCTCAACCTGCGCCAAAGTTATTCCCAATAGAATGTTGCGATTTCCCTATGGAAATCAATCCTAACTATATATACCTACTGGCTATTGCCAGTAGGTAATATATATATATATATATATATATATATAAACACCAAATCTTCAATCTTTGCACAAAGAAGACACGGACCCCAGGCTGCAGTAAGGGAGATTTTATTCAACCTCTCAGGCGACGCGTTTCGAGCAACTAGTGCTCTTGATCACACACCATACACCTGGTCAGCATGCATTTAAGTACGTTTTTTTACATTGCAGTGCTCCACCCCCTGAGTGAATCACATGGTGCATAGACATGGAAAAAACTATTTTCTATGCTATTGAATACGGCACCCACCATCACTGCACTTAAATTAAAAAGGCTGGGAAAAAACAATATAACTGCATGAATGCAAAAACCCCCGTTGATCTCATAGAGCATTCCTCACTAAAACTATCATACGCCGAAATTTATGGACGTCATACCAAAATTGTAACTCAAAAATATTGATAATAACTTTTGAAACAATGTATATACACATAGAAAAATATATATATATATATAAAAAAATATATGTTCCTCTATATACAGATATTTACATACGATGTATCCCTATATAACTATATATAACAATTATAAATTAGACAGTCCACCATTCCTGACATGAATACATAGAGATTCAAAACCGTAAATAAAACAAGTCTTGAAACTATATGCACATGAGATCAAAAAATTCAAGGTTTCAATACATTGACATTTCCCCCAATGCCCGTCCTCATACCCTTAGTGGCAACAAAATAATAATGAGTGATATTGAATAATTAAATAAACCTACAAAGTGCCTATAAGCAACCTTTGTGATTGCAAGTAACTAAAAAAGTAAATATACTATATACAAAAATTTGTTTTACATGATCATTTGGAGAGAGTTTTGACAATTACTTAGCTCATTATCAGTTTCATTTTCAAAATAGATGTAATGTCACAACCATTTCCCCCATGGTGCCACTTGGTGCAATTGATATTCATGTTTATCATACGTAGTATGTATATTCTGAAAGCCCTTGGAAATTGAGACATAAAAAACATAGAGATCCACATAAGGATTCAATTCATGTTTCCTGAGAATTAGTTCTTTAAGTTTTACACACAATATATGATATAGATAATGTGAAAGATTATAACATATGATGTAAGTCTTCAGTCGTATTAAGTCCATTTGGATATTTACTATCCAGCTCTACTATGAATTCAGTTTCTCTTTTCCTTAGGAGTCCCTCTCTATCACCCCCCGTGTTAGAGGAGCCACCACATCTATGACAAAATATGTCAACTGGGACAAATCATTGTTGTGGGTTGATTTGAAGTGGCGGGCTACCGGGTAGGTATTGTCATTATTTACTATTGCCCGTAGGTGTTGCAATATTCTGACATGCACCTGCAACTTAGTGCTGCCAACATACCGCAGGCCGCAGGTGCATGTCAGGACATATATTGCAAACTCACTGTGACAATTGTAATTGCCACGAATAGTCTTTCTGGTAGGGCAAAAAGGCGTGCTGTAGTGGGTGGTGTTAACACCAAACTTGCACGCCCTGCAAGAGGAACACTTATAGAAACCTTTGTATTTGAGCCAAGTACTGCCACTACTTGACTCTGGACTGGTTTTGACTAGACTGTTATGCATGCTGAAAGATTTCTTGTAGGTAATAGTAGGAGAACTCAGGAGTATCTCACTATAAAAGCCATCTGTCATCAAAACAGGCCAGTGTTTACTCATACTTGACCTGATCTGTTTTTCCTGCTTGCTATAAGTCAGGATCAAACGGGGAGTATTGTTCACTGGTGTCGCTTGTGGTGCTTCAGACCTGAACAGTGAGTCCCTGGTTTTATCACGGCAGCGTCTCAGTGCACTGTTCAAAATCTTATCATTGTACCCTCTGGCTTTGAGTCTATCAATTGTATTTTTAGCTTCTTGTTCAAATATCTCAGGGGTACTACTTATTCGTTTCACCCGCACCAGTTCTCCATATGGGACATTATTGATAACATGTTGCGGATGGCTACTACCAGCATGGAGTATGCTGTTACCAGCAGTTGGTTTACGAAAAAGTGATGTAGTTACAATGTTGTCTTCAATGTTTATACGAACATCAAGAAAATCCGCATGCACCTTGCTAATGTGAGAGGTGAAAAAAAGATTCTCTTTGTTATTGTTAAGTGCATCAACAAATACCTGAGCACTTGCCTCATCACCCTCCCAAATGCAAAAGACATCATCTATAAACCGCTTCCAGTATCGCACATGCCGAAATCCTGGTGTGCCCACTAGACCGCGCTCCTCCCACCAGCCCACGTGAAGACACGCATAGCTGGGGGAGAAGCACGATCCCATCGCCACACCACGGACTTGTCTCCATATATTTTTGGCAAACATGAAATAATTATTATGCAAACACCAATGTATTAATTCACATAACATTTTGTTGTGTGCATAATATTCACAGGACCGTAGATCCAAATAATGCTTGACAGCTTCCAAACCCTTTGTGTGATCTATTGATGTATACAAGGACTCTATATCTAGAGTAATTAAACACCAGTTCTCTTGCCACGTAATAGTAGACAGTTTTTTCAAAAAATCGCCTGTGTCCTTAATAAAACTCGGTAAGTTTTTAACAATGTCTTGTAGGAAAAAATCAATATAGCTGGAAATATTTTCTCCTACACTTTTAATGGCTGCAATGATGGGTCGGCCAGGTGTAGGGACTTTCTGCTTGTGTATTTTCGGAATCAGATATAAGATGGGTATAACCGGGTGTTCAACATGTAAAAAATCAAATTCAACTTGTGATATTTCTTTTGTATGACATTAGCATCTTTTTCACGCCGTCTTTTGCTCGTTTGTATGCGCTGCGAGGCAAAGTTAAGGAAAATTTCAGGAAGATTCCTCAACCTGCGCCAAAGTTATTCCCAATAGAATGTTGCGATTTCCCTATGGAAATCAATCCTAACTATATATACCTACTGGCTATTGCCAGTAGGTAATATATATATATATATATATATATATATATATATATATATATATATATATATATATATATATATCCACAACACAACTCGTGACGAGGTCACGTCGATGCACTCCAATCCGAGATTTAATTACCACAATACATCAAATGTGGTCCAAGGTTTCTTTATTCAATTACTTACAGCATGAAATCAGGCATCTGGAACAAAGTCCCAACGCGTTTCGGCGATACACTCGCCTTGATCACATGTTTAATTTTCCTCATAATTGGCGTAACGCAGTGTCCGCCCACTTGGGCGGAATTGAATACAACATTTACATTTATTGTTTATTGTTGGGGGGGCGCTAGAGGGCGCACAAGCGGAATGGCTGCTTAAGTGAGTAGCTCCCGCTCCTTGGTCAGCTATCCTGCAATTATCCTTGGCCACCAGCGAGCAAATTACAAAAACCACATACCAATTGATGCAGTAGTCCGCCCCTCACACTCGGACCGAAGCTTGGGTTTCTAGCGGCAGCCGGACCAGCGGAAACGGCTTCGGAAGATCGGCCAGCGGCGACTCAGGAGGTCGTGTGTTGGGAGAGCCGGCCGCGGGGAGCTACGTGAGCCCAGTGCTTGCCACGAGACAACAGGCCTGGCCCACGCCCGTGGTCCCGGCGCCCGCTGTGTGCCTGGCTTTCCTCCTCCCTCGCTACCATCGGCTTCGGACATTGCCTGGCGCTGCCTACTTTCTGTGGGGGTCCGTCCTGTGTGCCCGGTCTCCTCTCGGCAGCCCCGGCGCCCGGAAGGCGCTGCCTCCTTCACACACGATCCGGCAGGCAGGACGGCACTCGGGGACCACACGCTGATAACCACCGCGGCGCTTGTGGACGCCGGGGGATGTCGGGCGCCGGTGGCGGGTGCCACGCAGGGTGAGTGAGGTGCGCCCAGTATTTATAGCGGTCATTTGCTCCATGAGGATCGCCAGGTGGGGGGAGCTTCACACACTGCCCTGGGACTCTTGATGTTGCCGGGACCGGTGCGGTACTGGGCCTGCATATCCTCTGCCACATATTATACTCGGAGACACCCGGAGGCCTGCAGCTCTGCCAGCCACATTGAACCACGATGGCGGAATAGGCCCCTTGCTGTGGCCCACCGGGGTTAGAGCTGGACTGCATGCGACCCGCCGACTCTCTACTGCCCGCGCTACCTGCTCTGCGGTCCCTGCCATGCACCCTTAGCCTACGCCCTCACCTAATCTCACCGGGATCGGGCCCAGCTCCACGTGGCGCACCTGCAGCTGGAGGACATTATTAGTTACTGCCTGTGCTCGCCCTCCTCGCGCTCCTGGTAAGGCAGGTGGAATCTGGTGGTCCGAGCCCCTGGCGGTGTATATCTTGGGATCGATACCGCCATCATATACTGCGGAGCAAGGGGAAGGTGGTTAGACTGCCCTGCAGAGTGCCGGCTGCTATTTGCTGTGCCACCCCGCACGCAGGGCCTAGCGGTACCGCTGTGGCGGATCGGGGAGTGGCGGTACGACAACGTTCTGAGATCACAAGGGTGCGCCCCGAAAATCCCCAGACAAAGAAAATTATTGACGGTGCTAAAAAGGGCGCGAAATCGACGACTGCTGAGCCGGAGCCCAGTGATACCAATTCGGCGGTCACTGCCTCACCTACCAGGGACCTTGATATCCACCGCCTGTTCCAAGAATGAGGCAGGGGTTCGCCACTATAGTGGAAAAAGTGGACGGCATGACATCTAGACTCGATGCTCTGGTGCACAAAGTGGATCCTCATGAAGAAAGGATAACAACCACTGAGCAGCGGATTTCCGATAACGACGACATCACCTCGTCTCATACCACACAATTGGCCCGCATGGACAACCTGCTCCGAATAATAGCGGCTAAAAATGAGGACTTGGAGGCCCGTAGCCGACGCAACAACATACGCGTCACGGGCATTCCGGAGTCCACAGACACGGGCAAAATGGAACTTTATATCGAGAAGCTCCTCAGAGGGTCGATAGGAGAGGACGCCTTTTCACCGCAATTCATTGTTGAGAGAGCGCACCGGTCATTGGCCCCTGTTCCCAAGCCCGGGCTGCCGCCTCGGCCGATCATTGCTAAATCGCTGAATTACCGTGACCGCGATGTCACGCTTCGGGCAGCCCAGACCCAACAAACTCTGCAATTCAATGGCCTCACTTTCTCCATATATCCTGATTTTACCCCTCTCGTGCAAGAAGAAAGACGCAAATTCATCCCTGTGAAGAAAAAACTGCGGGAAGACCAGCTAGATTATGCCCTACTCTATCCTGCGAAGCTACGGGTCATGTATCAGGGGAAACACCGCTTTTTCACGAATCCCCAAAAGGCTAAAGACTTTTTGAAAACTATTCGCAAGGCTCGGAAAAATGGCCACAGTGCTGAGGCGGACCCTGATGATGGCGACCCATCCCTGGCGGCAAATGAATGCTGACCGCATAAACCTAACATGTTTGGACTTCTTCTAATCGCTTTGACCACTTAGTTGTGGCCCTTGCTTCGGAGCCGTGGGAGAGGCGGACACCACGCTGCAGGACGGACACGCCTGCACTCTCCGGTGGTAATGTACTCCAAGGACCATGATCCCCGTCCTGGCCTCCTCCGAGGGCGGTATAGCACAGGAGACCAATGGCGGGAGTAGTGGCTGTGCGCCTTTAATGCTGTTTCCCTTACGGGTGTTCCCCATGTCAAATGCACAAATGTTAAAGTTATGGGGAGGGGAGGGGGGAGGGAAGGGGGAGGGAATAATGGCTACTGGCTTAATTGGGATGCAGTGGTGGGAGGGGGGAAGGGGAGAGTTGGGGAGGGAGGATTCACACATGGAGTGGATGGTCAAGTCACTAACTGTTATGTTGAACTGTATGGTCTTGAGTGGACAATAACTGCTATGTTACTACTAGGGAGATGGATGACGCTATGCTCCACACCTCATGGCGGTCTTAGGAACTGACGCACAACTGAATTGCATGTCATGGAATGTCAGGGGGCGTAACAATGCAAGGAAATGTCGAAATGTACTCGCTTATCTTAACAGACACCACGTCCATGTTGCCATGTTGCAGGAAACTCATCTGTCACCACAAGTGAGGGCTACCTTTGCAAGTAAATGGGCCGGTACCTGCATATTCTCCTCCTACTCTACATATGCGAGGGGTGTCACCATCCTCCTTAAACGTACCGTACCGTTTCACAAGTACGGTGAGGTGATCGATGGTGAAGGGCGTTACGTCCTGCTGTGGGGGCGACAGGGTCGAGACACTTTCACTTTCATTAATTGCTATGCTCCTAACCTAAATATACCTGCTTTCTTTACTACACTCTGGGGTAAAATCGTGGACATAGGATCCCGCTATATAGTTTGGGGGGGCGACTTTAATTTAGCATTAGTGCCCCGCTTAGATAGAGCAGACGGGGTGAGCCACTACAAACCCAGGGCTAGGGAGGCATTAGAGGGCATCATCACTGAGGGCTGACTGGTGGACATCTGGCGACGCTTACACCCTAATAGGAAGGAGGGCACACACTTCACCCCGCAGACGGGCACATGGGCACGATTGGACTACTTCCTTGTCACTGCAGAAGTCACCCCCGGAGTCCTGGGAGCTTCACACTTGCCACGAACATACTCGGACCACAGCCCTGTCCTGCTACACACACGTATCCCTGGATGGGATGACCCTAGGCCGCGGTGGCGGTTGCAACCAGCGGCTCTATTAGACAACCTTTTCCGAGTGGAGCTGGAAGAGGAAATTGCAGCTTTTTTTCCCAGGAACAAGGGGTCAGTGGACTCGGTCGAACATATCTGGAAGGCTTTCAAGGTTACCATTAGGGGGTACTGTATCTCTAAAAGTTTTGGGGTTCTCCGGGACATACAGAACACTATTCATACCCTGCACAAAGACCTCAGAGCTCTTGAGCTTCATTTGGTTGCGGATAACGGCCCTGAAATACATGCAGAGTTCAGAGATAAATTGTCCAAGTACGAAGAGGAGGCTGTCAGGGAAGCAAAATTCCGGGGTAAACATTGGCAAGCTAGAAAGTATTGCGAGGGAGATAGACCTGGGAAAGCCCTTGCGATGCTCACGCGTGTCCCACAAGACCACAACACCATCCTTGAACTTACTAACGATCAGGGGCACGCAATCAGAGATTCCAATGCGCTACTCGATGCTTTTACCACTCACTATCATGCACTTTACACCACGGACATCACAGCTGATCCACTCTACGCGGACTTCCTAAGTGATGTAGCGCTATGCTGGCTCAGCGATGGCGATAGAGCCTTCCTGGCGGCCCCCTTCGAGCTGGACGAGGTCCGCGAGGCCATTATGTCGCTGACAAACGGCAAGGTGCCTGGATTGGATGGCATTCCTGCCGAGTTCTATAAGGCCTATAGGGACATCATGGCCCCTGTCCTCCGAGAGGTATATGAAGAGTCACTCAGTGATGGCATTCTCCCCAGTTCTATGCGGGAGGTAGTCATTACCTCGCTTTTGAAACCTGACAAGGACCCCAGCTCGTGCAACTCGTATCGCCCACTATCCCTTTTAAACTGCGATGTCAAGATCCTTGCGAAAATCCTTGCCACTCGGCTTTCCCTACTCATGAAAAAGATTGTGTTACCCGATCAATCTGGCTTTGTGGCGGGCCGGTCTACCTCCCACAACCTACGCACCCTGTTCTCTCTACTGCGCACGATCCACCCCGACTTACCGGTAGCGGCTGTCTTTCTAGACGCTACTAAGGCATTCAACTCTGTGGAATGGCCTTACTTGTTTTCAGTTCTGTCAGCCATGGGATTCCCAGACTCTTTATCTCCTGGGTTCGGTTGCTCTATACACGCCCGACGGCCAGGGTCCTCATCAACGGTTGTCTCTCCCATTCCATCGACATTACCAGAGGTACGCGCCAGGGCTGCCCTCTGTCCCCCGTACTCTTCGCGATTGCGGTCGAGCCCCTTGCCTGTAGGCTCCGGCAGCTGCATCGAGATGGTGTGATACAATGTCTTCAGCACCAAATCGATGTGTCTTTATATGCTGACGACATCACGCTTTATGTCAAGCACCCGGACCTACACCTTAATCCCTTATTAAGAGAATTTGTAATCCTTGGCAGGATGTCAGGGGTGCGCATAAATTGGTCCAAATCGCAAATCTTCCCTCTCACAGCTGCGGTCACCGACTTCCCCCTCGACTACCCCCTTGAATGGTGTCCGACGGACCTCCGCTACCTCGGCATACAGATCTCGTGTAATATAGATGAGACTCTCCGCTCCAATTATGGCGTGGCAATCACGAAACTTACGACTGCAGTGGATCGCTGGATCACATTGCCGCTTTCCATGGTGGGCAGAGCATCCCTTATTAAAATGGTGGTTCTACCCCGCTTCCTATACCTTTTCCTCAATATCCCATAAAATCCGGGTGCCTTTTTCTTTAAACCCTTGAAATCAGAACTCTGTCGATTATTCTGGGGGGGCAAAAGTCCACGGTTGAAGTGGTCTACGTTAATCCAACCTTATGACGCGGGCGGCTTCGATGTTCCAGATCTCGAAGCTTATTACCAATGCGCGCAGGCGCATTATGCATAGCACTAGCTGGTCCCCACGCCCTTCATGCCGCAGCTTGCGGTAGAGGACTGGATTGTGCATCCCATTCCGCTTAACGGCCTACTTCATTGCCCGGAATCGTCAATACAGACACCAAACACTTCTATCTCCTGCACCTTGGATGCATGGCGCCGAATAGCTAGGAGAATGTCCTGCGGTTTACCGTACTCACCAAAGCTGCCGTTGGCATTTCACCCTGGCCTTGCCTTACTACAAGAACGAGGCTTTTGCATACTCTGCGAGCAACTGCATATAGCTCACTGGGGTGACCTGTTCGCGAACGGAAAATTTAAATCCGCGGACCTGTTCTTTACTTCCCATGATCGCACTCCGCTCGATGTTTTTTACTACTTGCACCTGCGTCAGGGAATGAAGGACATTCTGCCTGCGTTCCCAGATGAGCCTGAGATCCTTCTCCCGCTCCACTATCTGCTATGCTCGCAGGACGGGGCGCATCTGCTCTCTGGCCTTTATCGCCAGCTCCGGACGGTTGCTGTGATGCCTGTAGCGGGGGCTCGAGCGCGTTGGAACGCTGACCTGGCCGCCAAACTCACTGGCGAGCAATGGCAATACTGCTGTGCCCTTACGGCTCGTATATCAGCTAGTAGCAGGCTTAAGATAATACACTACAAATTCTTGCAGCAGTTATATTACACCCCGGTAAAAAAACACAGATTTTGTTTGGCTGACAGTGACAGATGTGAGCGATGTCATGCCGAGCAAGCGGGCTTCCTGCATTTAGCTTGGGAATGTCCTCAGGTTCATTCCTACTTGCAACAGATAACCGATGCTCTCGCTGCAATGACAAAGGTACCCATATCAGTCGAACCGCTACTCACACTGCTCGGGCACACGCCACACATCCCTAAATCCTGCAGGAAATTTGTGGATACTGCATTGCTATTGGCGAGGCGGCGAGTTGCATGTCGTTGGGGTCGAGGCAGGGCACCTAAATTCAAGGAATGAATGGCTGACATGACATACTGCCAGGAACAACACATCACCTTCACTGAGTTGTTACCAGTCTCTGCCCGTCCTAAGGATATTTGGGGCCCTCTGGTCGACTATTTACATGCCCAGACAGAGGATAGCATTAGCCCGGAGGAGGGACACGTTAGCGATTAACTACATAACTCAGACTCAGCAGCGCGCCACACTGCCAGCTGGCACCTACACAATCCATTCCTAGCCGCCCTGACATGGTACTCCTTGGGCCACATTCTGTATCACCATCCCACATGGGCACCCCCCACACATTGTCCAATAGGTGCTATATATGCAGCCTCTGCCGCGAAACCCTTGCTCACTATGCAGGGCCCACTGATACACTGCACCCCTGCACCTACTTCACCGTGCTCGACATCTCCGGTGGTGAGAAGCGTAGTCCTTACCTGCCAGACTAGTGCGTTTCACCATGACCACTATAGTACTCCTGTGTAACAATGACAGTCCATCGATATGTGTAATACGCCACTGACCCGGAACTCCACTCCTCAGTGTGTCTACCTACTCTCACAGTTTTGTTTAATGTTGGGAATTGACAAAAAATTTAAAACTTTGTTCTACCGTAGAGCATCTGCTGACGTGTATGTTGCGTTGGATACCGGACACTTACCAACTGCTGCTATTATACGCCACCGGGCCTCCGGGATGCCGGTTAAAAGGCTGTGTAATATTGACCGACACCACCTTCTTGAACTGCCCTTACCGCTGCCGGCCTCAGGGTTGTAGGCGCAAACAGCAGTGTACTGTATAAACTATGCAATAAAACAGTTTGAACACCAAAAAAAAACAAAAACATTTATTGTTTATTGTTGATACATGGTGCCGCTAGCACGAGATATCAAAGACAGGCGTCTCAATGTAATCAATGGAGTTAGACATGTACTGATTCACAATGTACGAGATATTGCCCACTTGGGCAGAATTAAATGTCGGTTAGCGCTTATGCACAAGCACATATCGTGCAGTCTTTGTAGGCGGGATCGCTGAAAAAATTCTTTATGAAATTTAGAAACTGGTGTGTTAATTGAGATTATTGCATGATTTCACGCAACACTTGTATATTACTTGTAAAGTTTTTTAACTTTCTAAGATGGCTGTTTATTTACAAAAGAATCAACTTGTGCAGGGACAGGTAGTCCTACTTTGATTATTATGTTTATTGATCACTTTAAAACTCACAGTGAACAAGCTAAGAGTACCCGTGACCAAGGTGCGGCTGCACCGAAACGTGTTGGGCGTTTGTTTGTCAATTTTGTTTAAATAAAATATCACGCTATATGGAATTGGGCTCTTGTGGGCTTCTTTGGTGAGACAAAAGCTGGTGTGAAATATATATATATATGTGATCAAGGCAGGGATCTGCCGAAACGCGTCGTGATGATATGGCAAGCACAGAAATAAATATTTAAATTTGCACCGAACCTGGGTCTTCCTCGTCTTTTCGTCTCCTTGACGACGAGCCTTGCAGCATATATATATATATATATATATATATATATATATATATCTGTTCCACACTCCTACTAATCGGCTCCGGACACCAATTCAGCAAATGTAGGTACAGACCACAAAACAGCGCTCAAGATAACTTCAAAGGGTGGTTTATTGCTCCTCTGTCACCAGCATGACGCGTTTCAGCTACGTCACGGTAGCCTTGATCACATGACCATAGGAACCAATAAGTGCACTTATATACTGTGAGAATCCCGATTGTAAAAGCGTCAGCAGTGCAAAGACATAAAAGATATACTATGAGAACAACATCCATTATTTACATACATAGGTATGGACCAGGTGAATTCAATATATACACAAATATTTTACAAAATGTCTAAAAATATTCATCACTCAGGAATGACAATTCTTATTTTGAATATACCTGTTCTGTCCTACCTAATCCATCCAAAAAACGTTATGCATGTCATTTTACTTCATTCATATACAAAATGCTAGTCAAAAGCTGAATTAGTTCAACAATCCGGAAAAGTGCAAGTGCTTAACATATTAAAGTGCTCAGTTGTGCAATGTGTAAAATCAGTTAACCTGAAAACCAGGGGGAATTAAATTCATATATGTAAGGGAGTGCGTTGGTGATGGCACGTTTTCAAACCTCTATTTATGAAGAGTTACATGCCACCCACGTTCAAAGCATATTTGTCAGGACACACATAAATTTCTGAAAACTAGTACGAATCAGTATGTATTTGAGACAAAGAAACATTATGGCATAGTGCCCAATTTCAATAAGAGAAAAACTGTAGGTAAAGGCGAATATATACCAATTACCCCGCCCTACCGGACCCAATGCTCGTTGTTTTAAAGGAGAGACTGCCAAAGGAAAAAGCCTCAAAATAAAATGAAAACGCCCTGTGGGGGGGTCCCTGGAGCCCTATGCGTCTAATCATTTGGTTAGCAATAGCCAAACCAACCGGATAAGATGATACATTAGTGCAATCTACATCTGAATAACAATCCAGCTGAAAAATGATGTTCACAAGGGTAGGCCTCTCTATAGCTATTAATCTACACAATTTATAAAAAACAACGAAGATCTTCCCCTGTGTTTAATCCATTAGGGATCCTGGTGTCTAGAAGTAAGATGTATTTACTTTCCAGTTGCCTTAGGGCTTTCTCCCTGTTACCCCCCCCCCCTGATGTTTTTGGGTACAGCATCAATAATAAAGTATTTCGGGTCATTTAAGTTCTTATTGTGGACCAATTCGAAGTGTCGTGCGACAGGATAATTCACATCCGAATTAACTACAGCTCTCAGGTGTTGCAAGATGCGGTTAAAGGCCTGTAATTTGGTGCTACCAACGTACCTGAGCCCGCAGGTACATTGGAGTACATACACCGCAAAATCAGTGCGGCAGGTGAAGTGCTCCCTGATCTTAATAGGGTTAGGGTCAAAGGCAGAGTGGTACTCACTGGTGTTCACACCAAACTTGCAAGCTCTGCAAGAGATGCACTTAAAAAAGCCACATTTGTTTGAAATCCGATGAGGTTTAATTACTACCTCCGGGCTGGATTTGACCAAAACGTCTCTCATGGACGGTGCTCTTCTGAAAACAAGCGATGGCTCATCCGGTATAAGGGGGGGCTAAGCTGATATCAGTCTTCAAAAGTGGCCAATGCTTTTTTAATATGCCTCTCACCTTCCTCTCCTCACCATTAAAAGTCGTAATTAAACTGATGTTATTGCACACTGCCTCTCCCTCAGTATTCAATGGTCTAGAGGTGACGCCTACATTAACTGAGGCAAGATAATTGTCTCTATCGAACTGATTTGCCCTGTCTCTTGCTTCTTGCAACAAAGAGGTATCATACCCCCGAGCGCAGAATCTTACAAAAGCCTCATTCTGACACCTCTCAAGATCAGTCGCTGTGCTGCAAATCCTCCTCATCCTGAGAAACTCCCCATAAGGGATGCTTCTAATCAGATGGTTAGGATGCAAACTGCTAGCGTGCAAAATCGCATTGCCCGCTGTAGATTTTCTATGCAGACGGGTGTGCAGCCTTCCTTCAGAGATGTAACTTTCCACATCAAGGAATTGAATTAGATTGGTACTAATCTGAGAGGTGAAACGTAAATTGAGATGGTTGTCATTAATCTTATTGACAAATTCAGTGGCTGATTCAACGGAACCCCTCCATATCATGCAGATGTCGTCAATGAAGCGCCAGAAATGCACAACACAATTAGGAAAGAGATCAGCGAGTGTACCCTTGAGGACATGCTCCTCCCACCACCCTACATGTAAACATGCATAGGTGGGGGAGAAGCATGCCCCCATAGCCACTCCTCTCAACTGTTGATAAACCTCCTTGTTATACAGGAAGTAATTGTTATTTAGACACAATTCTAGCATACTCAATAACATAGTACTATGTTGAATAAGAAATGCTACGTTTACTCAAATAGTACTTAACTGCATTAAGACCATCTACATGAGAAATACTAGTGTAAAGAGAATTAATGTCTAAAGCAATAAGTACATAATCATCTTCCCAATTGATATCATTGATTTTAGAGAGGAAGTGGCCGGTGTCTTTAATAAAGGATGGCAGGTCTTCCACGAATTCATGCAGGAATTGGTCCACATATCTGGAAATAGATTCCAATAAGCTCCCCTGGGCAGAGATGATAGGTCGCCCAGGAACAGGAAATACTTGTTTATGAATTTTGGGGATCAAATAAAAGAAGGGTATAACTGGAAAATCATTCTTCAAAAAAGCATGCTCTTGTTTGCTCAATAATCCCAATCGCCTCCATTGATGTAGTTCTTTATAAGTCTTGTCTTTGAGACACTTAATGTCATTGAAGCTACCCTTTTTATAGCAAGCGGTGTCATTCAAATGTTTCTCTGCTTCAGCCATATAAAGATTGCGGGGCCAGATGACAGTATTGTCCCCCTTATCCGCCTTATTGATTATTAAGTTAGAATCACTCCTTAACTTCTTCATCAATTTATAGTATTGTCTTTCCATATATTTTATATATATATATATATATATATATATATATATATATATATAGCTATATATATATATATATATAGCTATATTTATAGATATATCTTTGCAGCAACAATTGTGGCCAGTTGCTACATGTGCCCTCTGGTGCAAAATTGCAAGAGATTTTTAAATCGTAGTGTGTGTCACTCAGTTAAAAATACACTTTTAGCATCCAAGAGTGTTTTCCATTGCGTTCACTGTCTTGGTCCAAAAGGAGGGTGGGCATGATGTAATAATAATACACCAGGTTTTTTCAATAGACTGCTGACTGCATCAGTGGCCAGGGGCCAGGGTTATGAAAATTTCAAGCAAGGGCATCAAGGTAACTTGCTGCACTGCATCAAAGGGAGAGGGCAGGAGTGTGACATTTATGTATTAAAATGGCTACCTTCCTGAGCTGTCAAACCAAGTGCTGCACACCAATGTAGGTATCCTTGCGCCATAAGGTTCAAGGGTGACCTGTTACATCGCATACCACCCTGGATTGTTTTGTGCAGAAAGGCACAGCTCCCCGAATGAAAACAATCCTTAGCGGCAATGGCAACACAAACCCTTAATAGAGTAGTGGTGCATGGTGCTAGCCTGACAGGAGGATGTCGGAAGTTTGGAAAGTTGGTGGAGAGTAGATGTCAAGAGAGTGATACTAACAGGGTTCTATTCCAGTGTAAGCTAGGCAGGTGCTCACTTGGCCTCATTTAAAGAATGATTGTCAGCTCATTATGTCACTCGCTCTTACAATGGTAGTATAACAGAGGTGTTGCAGAACTTGCTTTCTTCTCTGTCGCTTTATGTGGCTCATAGTCCCACTCTCTTGGATGTTCAGTATGCAAAGGGGGACCGAGTAGTTTCATCAAAAGGGGAGGGAAACCACCAACCATTGTTTTTTATCTTGTTTCTTAAGCAACCAAGGGCAAGAGAGCACCTGGACCTGCTGCCACCGGCTCCGCAGCGGGTGTGACCGGTGCAACCATCACCATCACCATTGCAGTGGACATGGCAGATGGTTCAGCTGCAATTGTAAGTCATTTCTATTACCCACTACAAAAATGATGCCATTGTGTATACTTACTAGCTTTTTTCAAGACTAAATTGATGTTATTTATTATCCTTGCATTTCTCTGTGTTTTTCTATAATCCCTGTTTCTGCAGCTGACTTTCTTCTGTCTATACCTTTCTTCTGCTCTCTTTTTTCGTAAGCTTCCCCTTGCCCCTCTTTTACATTTCTTGTTGTGTAGTGCCAAGAGGGTAAAAGATTTTGGTAATGTACAGAGGATTAAACAGCCAGGCTCAGGTACTCTAGTCACCAAACATGTTGGTGGTTTTCTTGATCAAACAGTTAAAATGTATAAGAGCAGAGATAGAGAGATCATCATGGTCATGGAGCCCCAATGTTGTCTTATCCTAGCAGTGCAGCATGGCAGGAATGAGATACCACAACAATGCAATATTTATTTTGTTTCCCCTTTCTTCCCCTTATCCATTTGTAGCCTTACTTTATGCCCTTCCTTTATTATCCCTCCTTTAGGAAAAAATGTGTTTGATTGACTCAGTGTGTACCTGGTTTTTAAAATGTTGTCAGGCAACAAACAGAGTAACACAGACCTCCCAAAGTGGTTAGTTGATAGAAAAGATTCTGATAGCTAGCTAACCTAACTGCAGTGAGATGCTGCTGTTGTACCATGTGCAAATTAAATACTCAGGCAGCTATCGGGTATCTAAAATGGGTGCATTATGTTTTTCTCTAGGCGCGTAGACCACCAGTAATGCGGTCTTCGCAGGGACATTGGCGGCGACCCAGCCAGCCGAGGGAGAGGGAAATTCCCAGCGGTGACAGGGACAAGTGGTAAGTCACCTTGCTTTATTATTGACATTACTGTATTTGTTAAGCAAGGCAGATATCCTGCCCATCTCCTCCAGAGTCCAGTCCCTGCCCTTTGCATTTCACCATTTAAAACTGCAGTGCGGTGTAATTTGGTGCTGCAATGCAGGAAGTATAATCATGTGCATCTGTTGCCGCACAGCGGCATGACAAAACTAAATCTGTAATGTAAAAACAAAGACACTATGTTTTTCCCAGTGCCCACTCAGACACCTACTAGTGCTCCACTTCATCATTCTGTCTTACTGTCCCAACCTACTTAAAAAAGCAAATTATATGCCAGCATGTGATGTCCGTGCCACATTTCTCTGCTCAAGTCTTATTTCGTGGCTTCCATTATGAATTAATGTTTCCAATATTTTTCCTCCCATTAATCAAATTGACTAAGCAAAAGAGTAGTACATGATCTGTGACATCCAACCATTCCATACTTAAACCTCTACCGAGCCCAATCCCTATACCATAAACTAACCTCCATGTAGACTCATTTCCCCCATTGCCAAGTGAAGGAATTTCTTGAGAATAATCTGTGTTAGAGGCCTAGGTGTAATGTGGGACTAAGGGCCTGATCTGGAGTTTGGCAGATGGGATTTACTCTATGACAAATATAATATCGAGTTCACTGTACTAAAGCTCATAGTTTATATTCTTCTATTCACTGTCTACTCTGATACGGCTAAATGGACATGATTGTTAAAAGAAAAATGATACTGTATTTATTGCCAAATTGGGGGGTGCATCTGCATTCTTCTTCTCAGAATGTCTGTCTTGGATTCATGGTTGAAACGGTCAGGTAAGGTAAGCAGAAGGTTATGGAGCTTTCGTGCCGAAGAAGGGAAGGCCTGTGGATTGAAAAACAGTCAATGTTTATTTTGTAGAGTCAAGGAGAAGATAAGCTTCATGAGGGCCAAGTGGCAGAACAAGAGCATAGACCGCTGTAATCATGACTCATGTGTGATTAACTGAGAACAGTTTTACAACAAAACCTAGACAAGAAGCCACATGTACCTGGCTGATCAATCTCACAACTGTCATAATATTTAGCCAACTTTGGCCATCATGAGACATGCCTCCAGTTGCATTACCTCCGTCCACAACCACTAAATTAGAGGGGTTTGACATTTGAGCCAGCACACTACTCAGAATTTGCCAAATCAACGTGCCTCTCTCTAGTTACAGAGATGAGTAGGCATCTTTGGGTCATGTTGGTTTCCCTTTGAAGTAGATAATAATTTTTCATAACTTCCTTCTTGTAGTTGTTGAGGTAGTACTGCCTTGAGTCCTAACTCGAGTCCCGCCTCAGTCCGACTCCCGACCCAAATGAGATTGAGAAAGATAGACATGTAATGCACTGCTGTTGATGAACAAGAAGAGCAATGTATTTTGACCATTTTGTGTAGATTTATTAACTAAACTGACTGGTCTGGGCTATGAAGAACCTAAAAAAAAGCACAACTAGCAGTGAACCATGTAAGCAAATCTAGCTAAGTGTGAAAGGGGCAATCAAATTCAGGGAGAATCAACCGCCAGGCCCAAAACAATGCAAATCGTCAAAATCAAGTTTACAAATAAGTTGAACAACACCCTCACTGTATGCCACCACATGAATCATCATCACTCACATTCACTCAATAGATATCAGTCATTAGTGCAATAGGTACCTGTTCCAAGGATGGTGGTACACATTTGTCTACTGTATCTCATCTTTTCCCAAGGAAGCAACAAACAAAGGCAGTCTTGTGAATTACTGAGGTTGCCCGGCTAGGGAATGAAAAAAAGAAGAATAGGGATGGGAGGCATTGTCTTCATGTCCTTTAAGCAAATGGGGAGGTTTTGATGTGCACAGTGGTCCCACTTCAACCCATTCCAAACTTGTGAATAAATGGTGGGGTGCATAAGTACGAAACCAACTATATACATTTTTCTCTAGCTATATCCATTTTTTTAAAGCAGTTCAACGATAATATGCAAGTTCTATTGTAGCCTACTCAGTCATAGAAGTAGATTTTGTTCTCAAACTCAATGGGTTTACCCAGAAGTTGGTCAGCTAACACACTTGAGTCTGACCAATCACCCTCATACTCCTCCTGTGCTGTCTCAGGAACAGTGTAATCTTGTATTATGAAGTGTTGGTTTATTTTAATCATGGTCAATCTCTCCTCAGTTTGAGGTGAAAGGCTGGTCCTTCTGACTATGACAACTGTACCAGCTGCATTGAACGCATGCTCAGCAGACACACTAGCTACCGGACAAGCGAGATATTTTATTACCAGCCTGCTTAGCTTTGGCATTAATACTTCTTCTAATACCAATAGACCAATGGGTTTTGATCCAGGTAGTCCTCTTTTTGGTCATTCAAATAGTCTTGGACCATCCTGTGAATGGTCACTGGTGTTGCCACTTGCTCGACCTCTGTTGTCTTCACCTCTGCAAATGACCTAAGCCCTGCCACTTGAAACCAAGTCATTGCAGAGGTTGAGACTGACTCTTCTGTTGCTGGTGTTGTTGCTGGCATTGCTGCTGCTGTTGGATTCTGTGAGACAAAAACACTGCCCTCTCTGGATTCTGAAGGCTAAAGCCAGAACCTCTGCCTGGGGCTCTAGCTTCCACCCATTCTTCTTTCAGGTCTCTTACTTGCTCAACAACGCAAGTCTTATATTGTGAAACATCCCCTTCTGATAAAGGAATGAAAGTGACCAGTATTTTTTTGTACCATGGATCAAGAATTGTGTCACAGATGTACTCTTTGGTGGACACAATCTCTCTTTGCAGCCTTGTATTGACAGCCAAGTGAAGAATTAAGCTCTGAACCAACTCATGCATTTCTTCATTCGCACTGGCAAACCTTTGCAACACCTTTTTTAACTGGTCCTGTATCAGATGCAGCAACGTGATTGCTCGCCTCATCGTATTGTCATTCTTGCTCACTTCCTGTGTGAAAAACCTAAACAAAAGTAGCATTTTACTAGCCCCCCTTTTTTTCTATCTCCATGGTCATGCTTTTTCCAGTCGCATCTCCTTCTTTTTGAAGGACAAAGTCAGTGATTGATCTGCACTGCTCAGACAGAAGTTGCAACATGTAGTAGGTTGAATTCCAAGGTGTTGGCACCTCCTGTAAGAGGGCTTTAACTGGCACTTTACTGACAATCATCCTAAACTGCTTCTGGGCTTCAAAGGAATGACTGCAATCAGTGCAAATTCTTCTGTAGATGGGCAATATATTGCTGATTATGTCTTCTTTATTGAGAAAGTCCTGCACAATCAGGCCATTGAAAAATGGCATTATCCTAACAAAATGAATGCTGGTGTGCACCTCTGGCCTAAGAAATCTGTGAAAGGCAGGGGTTGCAGGTAAAAATTGAATAATCTTTAATGGAGAGAATGCTGGTGTGCGTCTATGGACGAAGAGACCTACGGCACGCAGGGGGTTCATGGGAACTGGAATAATCCTTAATAAAATGAATTCTAGTAAGCACCTTTGGCCTAAGAGACCTAGAGCAGGCATGGGGTGCATGGCAAAATAGAATAATTCTTTAAAAAGTGAGTACTAGTGTGCGTCTATGGCCTAAGAGAACTATGGAGCAAGGGGGTGCAGGGAAAATTGGATAATCATTAAAAAAGTGAATGCCGGTGTGTACATATGGCCTAAGAGACCTATGGAAGGCAGGGTGTTTTGGGGGAAATAGAATAATCTATAAAAAATGAATGCTGGTGTGCACCTCTGCCAGTCAGGGGGTTAGGGAAAAATAGCATAATCCTTAAACAATGAAAGCTGGTGCGCGGCTGTGGCAATAGAGACTTATGACAAGCAGAAGGTGAAGAGAAAAAAAGTTGAATAGTCCGTACAAAAGTGAATTCTGATGTGCACCTATAGCCCAGAGACCTTTGGCAGGCACTGGGTGCGGGGGAAAATGTATTAGTCCCTAAAATGGCAGGCAGGTGGTGCAGGGGACATAAAATAATTGAAAACAAAAATATTTACTGGTGTCTTAATAGTGATGAGTGAAAAATCTTTTGGGAGGCAATGAGGTGCAGGGGAAATGGAATAAATGCATATAATATTATATAAACACTGTACATACATACTACAATGATCCTCTAACATATTAAACAGGTATCAGGGACAAAGTTTTAAAAATGAACAAAAAATCAAATGACTTTTAAAACCGGAAAAAATGGATTTAGCACACTGGCTGGCTACACAAAATGGCCGCTGCCAACATATTCAAACAACAACATGCAAGGAGGCATGAACAACAAAGAACACGTGTAGGCCTATGGCAAAAGCACACTGACTGACTACACAAAATGGTCGCCAGCCACATGTTCAAACCACATCAAGCATGAAGGAATGGAAAACAAAGAACACATGCCAGCCTATGGCAAAAGCACACAGCCCTGCTACACAAAATGGCCACTGCCCACATATCCAAACCACAACAAGCAAGAAAGAGTGGACAACAAAGAACACATGCAGGCCTATGGCAAAAGCACTCTGGCTGGTTACACAAAATGGCCGCAGGTCACATGTTCAAACATCAACAAGTAAGGAGCCATGGACAACAAAGAACACATGTAGGCCTATGGACACTGAGCACACAAAATGGCTTCCGGCCACATGGCAGCAAGAACAAAGACAAAATGGTGGCCTATGGCAAACACATACACA
This sequence comes from Lissotriton helveticus, assembly GCF_964261635.1. Classification (NCBI taxonomy): domain Eukaryota; kingdom Metazoa; phylum Chordata; class Amphibia; order Caudata; family Salamandridae; genus Lissotriton; species Lissotriton helveticus. The sequence continues at coordinate 493,570,329 of NC_136063.1, forward strand.
AAAACAGACACAGAGCCTGGCTTGTTGAAACTGTGGGGGAAGATTGCATGATAACCAAGGCGCGCACAGTGCAGAACCTTAGTGTCATAGACATAGATGAAGACTGCCCATGTGCCAAACTGTGTGCTGACTCCAGGTGCGTGTGAACGGACGGTCACTTTATATTGCTGTCAGTAAATACATGCAAACTTATAGATCACGTAAGATCACAGGCAAGTTCTCACTGCGTTCCTAACTCATGTCATCATATCCCAACCATATTTCATTACCTATTCAATATATGTAAAAGCTAATCGTGTGCTACAAATCTGTTTGGACAGTTTTTGTAAAACAATGCATTCTAACTAATAGTGAAAAATCAAAGATTTAAACGTTGAATAGTGTACGGTGTTATCGGGCTAGCTCAAGCAAAGTGAAAACTAAAACCTTCCCTTCCAAGATGGCGACAGCCCTGTTCCATGTCTCACTGTGGCGAACGCCACTGTTCCAGTCCTCTTTTTTGTTTCCATAGCGGACAATGTGGGCAGGGAGCGGGAGGCACCAAGATGGCTTGTCTCCTGGAGACTCCCATCCGGATGAGCGTGCTGTCTGTAAGTATGGCGGGGCGGCAGGGTGGACGGGTACTGATGTGATAGAAATGAAGCTGCATCTTTGAGTAATCACTGGATAGGAGGCTATCTACTTCCCCGGAAACAGGATAATGCTACTGGAGACATTCCCCTATCTTTAACTGACACCTCGGAGAGTGAGGAGTACTCTGACGTGACCAGTGCAAACAGAGGGGAAGAAGCAAATGACAACAAGGATGAGCCAGAGCTTACTCGCACCCTGCAGAAAAGGTTATTGCTACTCCCTTAACTCAAGGGAGAAGGAAGATGACTAGCTCCTCTTACTAGGAGCATAAAAACTATATCCCAAGAAGATTGTTTCTCATAAATTCGGATGAGGCAACAGAGACCACATTTACAGAAAGGAAGTGGGCTGCAGACACCTCCATCAAGAGGGTCGGCCATTGGCAGTACAATGGGAAGGTGACACTCCTGGAGGGGGATTCCACTGACACCTACTGGATGGAAGGTTACCGATACCTCCCCACATCTCAGAACTTAGTGGCTGACAGAGTTGACCACTGACATTCTCTCTCCTTAAGTATAAAGGGTGATGCAGTTGCACACCCTTCTACTCCTGGCTATAGTCCCCATCCTCCCTAGACATTATTCACTCGAAGATCATGAAATTACAGACCTAAAAGGAATGCCATGAAATAGCCTACCAAATAGAAAAGGAACCTGACTACTACTGGCCATCTTCGGAGAAGAGCTGTTACTCATCCCTAGTTAAAAAGGAGCATCTCACCTGACCTGACAACACAGAGCAAGCCATCAGAATGCATTACTTATGCCTGGACAAACACTTTTGTTTAGCTTTTCTATCTTGCTTAGGTATACAAAATAACATTTTATAATTGTATGCTTATCTTTCAGTTACAATAGTCTTTATAAGCATGCTAAACTATTTATAAGAAATGCATGACTGGTTTGAGCAGCGCTACCACCTTAGCTTCAAAGTGTACATAGATAGTACCCATCCAGCACATTTGTTTTTTGAACATTAAACGTTATTTTGCTTATGTTAAGGGATATTACATCTTTATCAGAGTATCTCGGATGGTCTTCCCGTGCTGCCTTTATCGATATTTGTTTGCTGATTATAATAGTCTTTTGAGACACAGGGGTTTATCTATTGTGAGAATTGCATTTATAAGATGCTTCAGGGTAGCTCTCCTGAATATGTTATGTTATGTTATGTTAAAAATGCTCTTTTATAGCGCACGGCTACTCCTAGGAGTGTCCCGGCGCTTTGACAAAGAGCCCTCAATGTAAGAAAAACATAACACTGCGAAAATAGAGAAAAGCAGGAGAACAGTTACTGTGTAAAAAGCCAGGTTTTTAGTCCTTTCCTAAAAGAGAGCAGATCCTCAGCTTTCCTGAGCGAGACAGGCAAGTCATTCCAACTTTGAGACGCTAGAAAACGGAAAGAGCGTCCTCCGATTCTAGCCCGGCAAATGGGGGGAATCAAGGCTTTGGATAAAGTCTGCGGAACGTAACGTCCTACGAGGCACATAAAAAGCCAAACGCTTCTGAAGATATTTAGGGCCAATCAGATGAAGGGCCTTGAAGGCAAAAGTAAGCGCCTTAAAGATAATCCTTTTAGCGACTGGGAGCCAGTGCAGTTTTTTTAGCAAATCTGTGGCTCCGGCTCTGCGCTGGAGACCAAAGATGGCTCTGGCCGCAGAGTTTTGCACAATCTGCAGTCGCGTCAGAAGATATTTCGGCAGGCCAAGATAGAGAACATTCGCGTAATCCAAACGCGAGCCTATCAAGGCCTGCGCGATGATCTTTCTATGCTTCAGCGACAACAGAAGAAATTTCCGTAACATTTTCAGGAGGCTGAAGCATTTGCCGGTCAGCCCAATTATCTGGGGGCCAAAGGCACCCTGATATTGGATTGTATGCTTGTATGCTTGATTCCTGTTCAATACTGATCTTTTTTATGTGACTATTTGAATGAAAATATCCAAATCTTAGGCCATTTCTAAGTATAATTTAGTAGGTGACGTCATTGCAGAATAATGTATTAAGAAAAAGTGATAAGTCTTAAGACGAGGGCATTAGTTTGCTCCTGTGTAGCCTATAGTTTCTATAAATACTTTAGACAGTGTTAAGCTTTTCTCATGGATACTTCTAAATACAGGTTGCTCACCTTAAGAATATCGCCCAGGTGCATCTACAAGCTAGGACAGTGGAACCCTACAGGGAACTAGCACCTGACCTGCTATCCCAATTTTTTATTTTCATTTTTTATTTTTTTATATACATGTGTGGGGCAATGCTCCAAAATATCTGTGTGCACACTGTAAGTGCATCCACTGTCACGACGCAATCAAATATTGGAATTAACAATGTTTAATGTAAGCAAAGAGTGCACCACAAAAACTTAAACAGTTACACAGTGAATTATCCAATCTGTGTCCACAGATGTTTCCTCAAATTCTTTGTTTATTCAAAAGAGTTAAAACAGTTCAAGTTGAAAAGAACAGCCGACATGTTTTGTCCAAACAAATGGACTTCTTCAGGGCATCTATGAGGCACTCCTAGCATATAGCGTCAGGGTGTCCATTGAGGCTTAGGCCAACCGAAGATGTAGGAACATATCGTACAATCTAATTATTATGAGGGTAAGGTATGCTTTACTGTAGTAAACCAAACTTGAGCCAAGGTTAATCCAATTTGCAAAGTTCAAATTAGTCACACCCTAGTAAGGTGGACCATATAATAGGGGCAAACGCAGATTTCCAAGACCGTGATCAGCCTGGAATCGGAGCCCACTCATGTATGCTTCCAAGAAGTCACCCAGGTGCAGTTTATAGCCTAATAATTGTTTCAGCAATGCTCCAGCCTGACAACAGGTGGTGCAATGTGGCTCGACGATGATCTACGGACCAGCAGTGTTAAATGCTTGCAGAGGGGGCCACATTTGTCAAAACCTACTCGAGAATGTTCAAGTGTCCATTTATCTCCAATATGCCCTTTGTTAATAACAATTCTAAATACTAATGAAAATTCCGAAATGTGATTAGTTCACACCTAAGTATACAGCATAATCCAGGAATTTAATGTTTTGTGTCCAACCGGAGTTATTCAAAATTCAGTAGTTTCAAAAATATATGACATTACTTACTATAAATAATTCTTTTAAAGCTCTTCTTTAAATACCAGCTCACTCATTTATTTAAGGCGATTTGGAGGCAATATATGGCTTTGTTTAAAAAAAGAATCTTGAATTCCACAATATGTGCAAGGCAGCCACTTTTAGTTCTGGGTCGTAGTTGTAGAAATGTCAGCACCAAGGCTAATGTGCTACATGGCTGAATAAATATAAGGTCCCAAAAGTGAGACCGATTGCATTGCAAATGCTTGTTTTTTGACCAGGCACATCTTTTCACATTCTGATGAAGGCCCAGTGGGCCATCTGCCACCAAGGGAGACCAAAACAGGCAGTGTGATGTGAATGGGTCTGTGTTACAAGGGCCCCGTGGTTGGGATGGAGCCATTGACACGAGAAACCAGTCCTCTGGGAATTTGGTTGGTAAGGGCTTTTTTGGGCGGTGCACTCCCCTCATACACCATAAAAATTGTAAAAAGGAACTTAGTGAGTAGGTAATGGGATTACGTCTAGCATGATAGAGTGAGTCAATTATGTATATCTCCCTCAGGGCTGCATTAATAACAGCTTATAGTACTTAATAGAGAATATTTAAGTGAATGATGTTTTTGCGGTTTGCAAGAGACAGCAGCTTCATGGAAGCAAATGTTCCTGACGATGCTCCCCTTGGGCTCATATGCGATCTACACGAAAAGATTCACTTTTAAGTTGTATTGCAAGACTTCTGCTTGTCCTCTCTCGGATCCGGGGGCTATTTGTGTGTGAATATGTTAAATTGTCAATTTAACTGTGTTCTTAGAGACTTCGTTCATCAGCCAGTTGGCTTTATGGGAAAGCTTTTAATCATGGCAGAGATAAAAGACTCCACATAACTGTCAGAGAGCGGTCTATGGTGTGTTTACACGGCATGTCATTGTCTGCAGTTTTAAAAATGTGTGTGCATGTTGTTTCGACAGACTCTTGGCACAAAATGAAGAATATTGTGTGATCTATATAAGTATAAGGCATTGGCTTTAGTTTAATATATTCAGATTTAGCAATGTGTGCTGGCTAGCTGACTTCACATTCAAGTACTTCTAGGGAAAGGAACTTAGACATATGCACTTCACGACTTGATGCATTAAACTGAATGTACTCTCATGTGTGGATGGTGGTAATGTCCTGTCCATGGCCTCCCAGGCTCCACACATGGAATTCAGGGGCTTATGTACAAGCCCCTATCTCCAAGGGAATGTCACTGTTTCTGACTTTCCCGTGGTGATAGGGGCCTTGCCTTATGTACAAGGCAGCGTTAAGCCACTTAAGCTACATAAGGCACCCTTTCACGCTATGTTTAGCATGAACGGGGCGTGCAGTGGGTGTTGTGGTGGGCGTTCCACCGCAATACCCATTGTATTTGGCACTGCCCCCCATGTACAAGGGTGGCGTACATAGGAGGTAGTGCCAAAATTAAGACCAGAAAAATCCTGGTCTTAGGCCGGCCAAACGAGGAGAAATGCATTATTTCTCCTTCTTTTTGCTTTTTCCATGTGTGTTGCCTTGTGCCTCACACATGGAAAAAGCAAAATGATACGGTTTGTTTATGTACAGGAAGGTGTACCTTCCTGTATATAAGCAAACCTTTTAAAACAATGCCATTTTGTAACTTTTTTGTGTGCTGCATGAAGCAGTACACATGAAAGTTACAAAATGGCATTTTAGGATTGTTTATGTGCAGGAAGGGACACCTCCCTACACATACTCACTCCTCCTCTGCACACAGACACCCTTTGCACTCTCGTGCAAGGGTGCCTGCTTTGGCGCTAAGTTGTAGAACTTACAGCCAGATTCATCATTGCAAATTGCGCTCGCAAAGGGCCAGATTCTGAGAATCTGGCCCTTTGCGAGCGCAATTTTTGCATTTGGGATTCATCATCCCAAATGCAAAAATCGCTAATAGCCAAATTCGCAAATTCCGAGGAATTGCATTTAAGGAATCTCTATTTGAGATCCCTTAAATGCAATTCATTAACCTTTTTTAAATTGCGAATTCGCAATTTTTGGCCGCTATTTACAGCGAAGTCTGACTTTGTGGTAAATAGCGAAAAATTAGAAAAATGCACTTTAGTGCATTTTTCTAAGTTGCATATTACACACACACATGTCCTTTGGACATGTGTGTGCGCAACACCTGTGTACATTTGCTTTTCAGGGGTGCTACAGGGTGTCCTTTGGACACCCCTGGCACCCTTGAAATCATATCCTTATTTGCGATTAGCAAATTGCTAATCTCAAATAAGGAATAACTCCCCATTCATTCCTATGTGACTAAAGGCCCATAGGAATGAATGGGGAGTTATTCCTTATTTGCGATTAGCAATTTGCTAATCGCAAATAAGGAAGATGTAGGAATCGCAATATTTTTTGCTATTGCTACATGAATCCCGTTTTGCAAGTCCTTAATAGCGATTCCTTAATAATCGCTATTAAGGACTCGCAAAACGGGACAATGATGAATCTGGCTGTTAGCGCCATCGCAGGGAGAAACGCAAGGCTGCACCACATTCTTGTACATATGGTGCAGTCTTGGAATTTGTGTGTTGTTAAGCCCAGGAGGCTAACGTCACGCTCCGCCACTTTATTGTACATATCTCCCATAATGTCTTCCAGTCATGTGGACTTGTGATACCTTCAATGTCGACGCCGGATAATGATTAACTCGATGCTGTAGATACTAATCATTATTTTGGATGTCTGTCATGACAACGCGGGCTTTACCCCGGGCTGCCATTACGACGCATCCATTACAATGCAAGTCTTTACAAGGACTTGCGCTGTAGGCGCTGGATTGTGGAATAGTTTAATTTTCTATTCCAACTCCAGCCCGCGTAACAGTAGGGAAGGTGTTGGAATAGAAAATAAAACTATTCCTTTACCAAGAGCGCCCTCCAATGCAAGTCGTTGTAACGACTTGCGTTGTGATGGCAGTGTCATAATGGCAGCGCAGTGTAAAGCCCACGTTGTCATGGCAGTCTCCCCATTATTTCATGTCATTGTTAACACACACAGGTGAACTTCACCAACAAATTTTATGTTAGCCCAGTTTAGAGAACCCGGAGAATAAAATGTTTTTTTCATTCCCGTAGATCTGATAATTTCAAGTTTATTAACTTTAAACCCCATCTCATTATTTGTAGTTTATTCGGAATTTCACTGACCCCTTTCATAATTAATATCTCTGTAAACCAGCTGTTCTTCTAGATTCAATGGGATTTGTGTGGTTGCTCATAAGTCTTTCTACCTTTCTCAGTAAAGGTCCCACATGTACACATCTGCCTTTCTTCGTCTTTATTTCTGACACCATAAATGCTGTTGTTAGCATCTCTGATTTCTATATTCTTTTCTCAGATGGGAATGGTGTGCTTGAGTTCCTCATAAAACAGAGCCCTAACTAGACTTGTTTTTCAATTTTTCTGGAACATCAGGGACAATACTGATCTATGTTCCCATTTTATGTTTACATTGCTCCTTTGTAGGTATTGAAATTGCACTTTACAGGAAGCACATCGAATTTTCAGAAGGATGTATCCCTTTGAGGTATAATGACTATGTTTATGTTTTATAAAGCACATTGATGCCTGGGATTAATGCACCCTAGCCCAAATCAGAAACCGGTCTATGATCTGCCTTCTGTGGAAAACATATGGAATATAAGAATTAGAACAAACATGTTTTCAATTTTTTTTCCTCTGATGTTTCTGTTCTGAGATCCTGGGAGAGGATTTCCAATTTTTGGCCAGCTAAGTGGCAAAGTATCTGCCTCCTATCCTAGTTCTATGGAATGCTGGGGTCCCAAGGAGATGGCGCCAGAGCATCTTGAAGCTCTGTCTTGGGTGCATGGAGAGTCAGCTCCTGCCGGTAGGTGTGCATTATTTATATCCTTTTTAAAAAGCAGGGCAGAGTGATTTAAAAAGAATCCTCTTGGGTTTTGGGAGCCAACACAGTTCCCCAAGGTGATGGGATATAGAATCTCTCTTCCTCAGGTTAAGGATGAAGAGGGCTGCCACAATTTGTACTGGCTGCAGCCTTGTGATTGAATAGTGCACATCAAAGGCTGGACAGAGGCACAGGCATACATCGCTTTAAGTGTATCCATAGAAGTTTTAGCTACAGGAGAGTTGTGTGGATTGAAGGTTAGCATGTAATCAAATTTGAATCTCACGTTTCTCTCTGATGTTGACGGTGTGGGCACATTACCCGACTATGACAGCCACCACAAGTGAGACCATGGTGTGGGCTGCTGGCCAAAGATGTGGACTCATTTTCTAAATCAATTGCAATTTCTGTAAGCATCAGGTATTATTATTTTTTTTTTATAAAAATGTTTTGTTTCTCGTTTTCTCTCAACAGTTCTCCACTTTCTAGAACTTGGACTCAAGTTTGACTAGACTTGTTGTTTTTATGGGTATACAGCCTTTACAACGAAACTTTTACAACGAACTACCATTACAACGCAACTTTTACAACGCAAACTATTACAACGCATAGCGCTGGGGGGCGCTCTAGGATAGGGAATAGGTTTAATGTACTATCCAACATCTTACCTACTATCCACGGGGGCTGGAGTTGGAATAGTAAATTAAACTATTCACTATCCAGCGCCCAAAAGCATTATGCGTTGTAATGGTATGCGTTGTAAAACTTGCGATGTAAAGGTAGGCGTTGTAAAAGTATGCGTTGTAATGTCATACATCCGTTTTTATGTAGTCTACAACTCGTTTTGACCTTTTTTTTGGTTTATCTCACCCTCTGCACTCCACAAGCGTAGCATTTGCTATCGATGGAGTTACTGCTGCCTCATGTTGTACAAAGCCTCAGAAAATGTCCTACCCAGTTCAAGGGTGAAATACTGTACACTGTCGCCTCTCATACCATTGCTGGAGGTATTTGAATTGAGAGAGGGATACATATATTCCCTCTCTATAATGGTGACTATATTTTGCGTTGTGGATCCTCCGACAGTCTTCCTGCATGTATTACTAATCCCTAAGGGCCTCATTTATGAAAAGTGACGCATCGCTGCGAGAAAACAGTGATGCGTCACTTTTCATTGCTCCCTCCTTGTGACCCCAATGAGGCATCATATTTATAATATGACTCATCATTGCGCAAGGACTTACAGATACGTCAGTATTTCTGACGTATCTGTAAGCGCAAAAGTGACGCATTGCTGGAGTGTGTCACAAAAGTGACGCAACTCCAGCAATGCGTCCTTTCACATGGGGAAAGCCCCATGTGAAAGGGCTTGCGTCAGTCTTACGCCTGCTGTGAGGCAGGTGCAAGATTTTGACGCAACAGCGTCCTAAAAGTGACGCAGTGATATCTCATAGATTTCACTGCGTCACTATTACGAGGCTTTTTGCGGGGGAACGCCCCCTCTGCATACATTATACCTGATGCAGGTATAATGTAGCGCAGGGGTTTACAAAGTGTCGCATCTGCTTAGATGCGTCACTTTGTAAATAGTGCGCAACAGGAGGCATGTTTTACACCACCGATGCGTCACAAAAAGTGACGCATCTGAAGCGCAAAACTGACGCAAGGCCTCATAATTGAGGCCCCAAATATTTAACACTTTGTTCCTTGGGAAACGCAAACAATGTTGGGTCAGGGTATAACGTAAGTAGTTTACTGTCCAATGATGCTAGTGTAAGATGCTATTAATGATCTGTATTATTTGACACCCTTTTGTACGTGGGCAAGAGCGCAAATGTTTCTTTCTTTACTACTGTTTTTCTTCGTACTAGTTCTGTTCTTGTCCTCATTGCTGCTTTGGTAGCTGCATCTTTCAATGCTTTCTTGCTTTAAATATTTGCAAAAGTAGATCTTCATGTTCTTACAAACACCCCCCACAGCTAAAGATACAGAAGTCCATTCAGAGCGCCTCTTGGATGAAAGCCTGTTGGAGCTAAAAGATTATCCCTAGCTGTAAGTTTCAGCTACACAGCGATTATTTTATGAAAGTGTGCACCTATCATTTGCATGTCAGGGTAATGGTCAGGTGGTTCCTCAAGTTGGGATGTAAATTCTGAGCAATTTTCTAAAAACTGAAACAGTCTAATCTTAGCTTGAAGAACAACAGATGGCATTCAGGTCAGTCATACTTTTTACTGGCCACAATTCACAACCAGTAGGTTTGTGACCAGTAGACAGTTTTCAGAACCAACCTCTGTAATTCCGTTTTTAAAATTCCTAATTGTAATTCTGTCACAAGCCAATCTTCCTTATGAATATTAAAGAAGTAGGTTGCAAATTGGGACTCACTCAGATTTAACGTCTTCACAGGGATGGTGTCCTACTGGGGTCAGCGCACCACCATGTCTGTGATTGCTTTTTAAATAAAGCCAGCTGTTCTGCTGCAGCCCACTCTCATGAAAGAGAACGGGTCGTGTTTAAAAAAAGTCCCTTAAACCACTGCCTACTCTTAAAAAAGTTTGTTTTTACTTTGATAAAGGGGAAGGAGCCCCAAGGTGACCTTTTCCTTTGAATACATTATCACCTTCTTTGAGGTGTTGGTACATTTTCAGTTGGAAAACATTGCTATACATGACACTGATTTGATATTTTTAAGGAACCAGTATCCATTCAGAATCCCATTTTATGAGTTGTATAATCTTTTCTGACAACTAAAAAGGGATTAGTGTCTAGAGTAACGTTTTTTAACATTCACAAATGCTGAATTGGAGCAGTTGTGACTCTTAAAATGCTTAGTATATCTGACCTTAGGTAAGAAAATATGAAATGCAATACAAGAGGTCATTATTCAGTTTACGTACGGCAGACAAATATTTGCTCCCTATTCGACCTGTCAGTCTTAGGTTGGTCTTTCCCCAAACCTTTTGCCTTCCTCCTCCATTTTTGCCAATCTAGTTTTTGCTGGCCTTAGGACTTTACAGACTTTACCATTGCTAACCAGTGCCAAAGTGTGCATGCTGACTCCTATAAACATGATAACATTGTACCCAATTGGTATATATAATTTAACTATAAGTGCCTAGTAAAGTGTTACTGCATGTACCCAGGACCTGTAAATTTAATGCCACAAGTGGTCCTACTACACTGATTGTGCCACATATTTAAGTAGTCCTCTCATGCATATCTCAGGCCAAACCCTTCAGCCTATGTGGGCAATTTTAAATTGCCATTTTGACCTGACTAAATAAACTTTTAGGCAGGCACAAACCTTCCTCTCAAAAACATATAAGTCACCCCTTGGGTATTCACTGGACTGCCTAGAGAGCAGAGTGCAGATTATTTAAAAGATAGGACACATACTTTTAAGTTTTATAAGTCCTGGTAGTGAAAAACGATTTAATTTATTTTTCACTACTGCAAGGCCCACCTCTCTTATAAGATTACATTAGAGTTACCTTACTACATTTAGTAAGCTGTAACTTTTGGGAACAAGTAATCACTTCATGTTTGGTGAAATTGTAAGAAAAAATCCTCTCTTATGTTAAAGGTGGGTTTTTATTCTTTATTACACTTCTGGACTTGTGGGTACTCTGCTAGGAAAAATGGACCAATATCCTACTGAAAGCACTGCCATTCTGCTGAAATGGTGCCCTGAAGGACAGCAGCTCTGCTGGGCTGATCTGCTGCTTCTCATCCTTCCTGGGTGAGAGGGACTGGACCTGCCTCTGTTGAACCCAGGACCACCAGATGGATTCCAAGGGCTAGTTGGCTGGTCTCCTCACTTGAGCCCCAGGGACAGAAGGCTTCAACACCTAAGCAAGTAGTGGTGTTCAGAGGAAGGTAACTACACTTTCCACACTTTTTCGGATGGACAATGTGATGCCTTTTTTTCTGTCCGTCTGTTGCAAGGACGTCTGTACGCAAATGGTAAGTTTATGACAGGTTTATTTCATCCTACAGCGGAGAAAAGGACCCCATGTCCAAACTGCCTCCAGTGCAGACCGCTGTCTCAAGGATTTGAGAAGAACTGTCCCACACGGAACCAGATCAGGGCCTGGAGCGCCATACAAACAATAAAAAATGCCAAAGCATGACAGCTCATGCTGGACTGAACCATGACAAATACAAGCCAAGCAAAACATAAAGCAAATAACACACTTTACAAATGGATGATATAATAACTGTATGATATAGTACACATGTGTTACATCACCTTCCCATTTTTAGAAAAACAGAAAACAAATTAAGACAAATAATACTCCTTAAACCTTAAAAACATAGCAATGTTGCAAAAAGATCTGTTGATACCTGAAGATTTGTTTGTACCAGAAAATAAATTGGTATGATATGCGTAAGAGTTAGCATCTTAAAAAAGTGGATGCTTCTGCATCTAATGACACATCACTAAAAACAACATCATCATGATAAAACAACACCATGGAAGATACATTTTCATCTGAAAGTGTTGGAGGTAAAGGTAAGTGCTACTTAGCCCACCAAGAGCTGTCAATAGAGGATTATCCCCTTTACAGTCTCTAATAGCTTAACCCTTGACAGCTTGTTCAGGAAAAACTTTAACCAAAACCATTCTGCTCCACCCACATCGGACATTGATCAACGTAGAGCCCCTGGACAACCTTTCAATGGGCACAGGCTCAGGAAATGTGAATTCGCCTTTCCTGACTCTGGTGGGTTCCTTCATTAAAACCCAATCCCTAACATTAAATACAACCTCCTTGACCAGGTGTTTCCTATTATAATTATCTTGAACATGACTCTGTACATCCCCAACTCTAGAGTCCACACCTGGTGAAAAATGACAAAGAGGCAATTTCTTTTTAGTTATCGGTCCCTCCCAATCTGGACATACCCACAATTCTAGAAATCTCCTGCATTCGAAGCATGAATACTGAAACACCAGTTGTAATGTGTGGTGTTACTAGGTATGACCCGAAGTGGTCTTTCAGAAAGCTCTCAACCTCAAAGCCCAATGCTAGATCCATCTGCACACCTTCTTTTAAAAATATTTTCATGAGACCTACCAAAACATTTGAAGAAGGTGAATAAATCAATCAATCAGGGGAACTGTAAGCGTACTGCTCACACGTGAGGGTCTCAAGACGCTGGGGGGGTCTGCAGTTCCAATTCATTCGAATATCCACGTCTGATGTTGGTGGGGAGCTCGTTCCAGGTCTTGGCAGTGATGTAGGAGAAGGATCTTCCCCCTGCTCTTGCTCTGTGGCTGCAAGGGGTTTTGGCGAGGAGGAGGTTGGTTGTTTGGGTACGTGGAGGGTGATTCTGTTATTGAGGTATGGGGGTCTGGTGTTGTGTAGGCATTTGTAGGCGTAGGTGAGTATCTTGAAGGTGACTCTTTTCTCGACGGGGAGCCAGTGGAGCTTGCTTAGGTGTTGGCCGATTTGTTCATGTCAAGGGATCCCGATGAGTGCGTGGGTGACTGTCTTCCTTGCCTCGGGGGATCCCTTTGAAGGTCTTACAGAGGATGCAGAGGGTGTTGAAGGAGCTGGAGATGACAGTGTTGACCTGTCGATTCATGGAAAGGGGAGAGTCGAGTACGATGCTGAGGTTCTTGGCATGGTCTGTGGGCTGCAGAGGGCAGTGGGCCACCAGGTGTTGTTCCATGCCGAGGGGGTGGTTCAGAGGACGAGAACGTCTATCTTCTCCGAGTTGAGTTGTAGGCAGCTATTGCTCATCCAGGCTGCGACGTCCTGCATTCCTTCCTGGCAGTTGAGTCTGGTGGTGGTGGGGTCCTTGGTAAGGGAGAGGATGAGCTGGGTGTCTTCAGCATAGGAGACTATGCTGAGGCCGTGCTGTTGGAGGATGGCGGCGAGAGGAGCCATGTAGATGTTGAAGAGTGTTGGCCTCAGTAATGATCCCTGTGGGACTCCACAGTTGATTTCTGTGGCTTCGGAGTGGAAGGGTGGCAGTCTGAATCTTTAGCTCCTGCTGGTGAGGAATGATCTGGTGCATCGAATGCGGTGCCTTGTATGCCGGCGTCGTGTAGTTTGGCTGTGAGTGTGCGGGGGGAGACAGTGTTGAAAGCTGCTGACAGGTCGAGAAGAATCAGGACTGCGGTGTGGCCTTGGTCGAGGAGGGTGCAGATGTCATCGGTGGCTGTGTGTAGAGCGGTTTCGGTGCTGTGGTTGCTTTGGAATCCAGATTGGAAAGGGTCTAAGATGGCGTTGTCTTCGATAAACCTCGTCAGTTCTGCGTTGACTGTCTTCTCTTTGACTTTTCCTGCAAATGGAAGGAGCAAGATGGGCCGGTAGTTCTTGAGGTCCGTCGGGTCAGCTGAGGGTTTCTTGAGCATGGGCCTGACTTCTGCACGTTTCCAGTGGTCGGAGAAGGAGTCGGTCTCAAAGGTGGTATTGATGGTGCGTTGTAACACGGGTGCCATGGTGGTGGCAGCTCTGTGGTATACGTGGGGAGGGCAGTGGTCTGTGGGGGCCCGGAGTGGATACCTTTCATGGTCACAGTGGTCTTCTCGGGCATGATCAGTGGCCAGGTGGAGATGGTGATCTGGCTGGCATTGCCGCAGGTCGGGATGACTATGGGGTCAGGTGTGTGGTCGTTGAAGTTGTCGTAGAGGTTTTTTATCTTCAGGTGGAAGTAGGATCTGAGTCTGTCGGAGAGGTCCTGGAAGGGGGTGAGGTCCGTGGCTTTGCTGCGGGGTTTGGTGAGTTCCTGGATGATGCTGAAAAGTTCCTTGGAGTTGCTTGAGTTGGTGAGGATTCGGTTGTGGATGAAGGTCCTTTTGGTGGTTCTGATGCATTGATGGTATTCCGTCATAGCATCCTTGTAGATGGGGTAGTTTCCGGGTGTCTTGCTGCTTCTCCAGTTCTTCTCCATGCATATGCAGGTGTGCCTGGCTTCTTGGGGAACGGTGGTGAGCCAGGCAGCTTTTGTTGGGGTTGCGCAGCCGGGCGAGCTTGTCTGCGCAGTTGGCGATCCATGTGTGGAGTTCCATGGCCACGAGGTTGACGTCGGTTGCAGTTGAGGGAGTGCTGTCATTGAGGGTGGAGTTGGGCTGTTCGTCGGTGACTCTGCTCCAGTTCCTGCATCGGGGCATGGAGCGGGTTCGGGAGATTTGGTGTTGTTGTTGAGGAAGTGTACGCAGTGGTGGTCAGTCCAGGGGGCTGCGAAATGTGGCTGAAGTGAACGCTGTTACCTCCAGCGAAGATGAGATCGAGGGTGTGTCCTGCCTTATGGGTCAGCACAGTGACGAGTTGTTTCAGTACAATGTTGGCGAGGTTGTCACGGAGGGTGGCGGAGTTGGGGTCGCTGAGGTTGTCGAGGTGGAAGTTCAGGTCTCTGACGAGTATGTTGTCTGTGGCGGCGATGACATGGGGCGCGATTAGGTAGTTGATGGTGTCGGCAAAGAGTGCTCGGGGGCCTGTAGGCGAGGGTGCAGCTGAGTGTGGAGTTAGGGCTGCTCTGCACCTGGAAGAGCTGGTGCTTGGCGGCAGGAGGTTTTTGCTGGGGGAGGTGAGGTGAAGGGAGTTTTTGTGCACGATGATGAGGCCTCCTCCAGGGTGGTTAGGGCGGTCCTTCCTCTGGATTTTGTACCCATCGGGGATGGCGATGCGATGTCAGGGGCTGAGGAGGCATTAGTCCAGGTTTCTGTGAAGAAGGCGACTTCAGGTGCTAGCGAGTCCAAAATGTTCCAGATTTCAATGGCGTGTCGGTGCACGGAGAGCACGTTGAGGAGGATGCATCTTAGGGCATCGGCGGTGTTGGTGTCGGCAGGAGAACTGGCCGTGGGTCGTGTTTGGCATGGACAGCTGCCAGTTGTTGTTACTTCCGGGATTGAGTGCGAGGAGGGTGGTTGCATAGTAGCGGTGGATGGTCAGAGATCCAGGATTCCTGGCACTGCCCGAGGTCGGGTAGCAGACAGGCGCAGGTGGGCTAGCCTTAGGCACGCCTTTGGCCACCAGCAGTGTGACCGCACACCACTGCCATTAAGTAGGGGACGGGGAGGGACGATCAGTGGGGAGGTGGGTATGGGCGTAGGCAGGGAGGAAGGGGCGCAGGGGCAGCAGCGGCGGCAAGATGACCAGGCAACATGGAAAGAACGAATGCAAATGGCACAGAGGCAACAATAAATTAATGACAACAAAAATGAAAGAGTGGCACAACTACTGTGTTGAAGCTGCACACAACTGTGCAGGACTTAGCGAGGGGCACTGACCAGGCAACCTTGAAATGTTTAATGTGGAGACCATTAATCAATGCTTTCATTTGTGCTGCAGTAAAATGTGTGCCATTAACTGTAACAATTTATTTGGCTGCTCCTTTGATATCAAAAATCTTCTTCAAGAATGAACATAAGTAAAATCAGAGTACATCCATTTAGATAAGCAATCTATGAGTATCATTGGTAGAAATTGAGTTCCTGGTTGATTGAGGTGGAAGCCCTGGTCAAACAGTAACCACAACCCAAGTCAGTGTAAGTCATAAATTCACCCGAAATTAACCTGTGCTCACCCTCTGGTTGCTTTGCACCGAGCAATCAGCCTTAACTTAGAAGGCAATAAGTAAAGTATTTGTGCAACACTTCAGTGAAACAGTGACAACAACAAACAAAAAGATTCCACACTAGGTTAGAATAATAGCTCTAAATGTATTAATTAAAGCAAGACCAAAACAACAAAAATCAAATAAATAGAAATTGATATGGGATAGAGCACAGGCCGGATACAGGGACCCAGAAAAAGTACCTTAATCCATGTTGTGTCAGCGGTGTCGACCCCACAGCAGAGGTGATGCATCACTTTTCTCCATGCAAGAGCGGCAATGAGTTGTTGTTTTTTTTTTTTTTGGTAGAGTTTTATAAAGCGCGAACTAGACCCGAACCGAATCAGGTATCAGAGCGCTTAACATAGCACAAGTTAAGTTATTTTATTTTATTTTAATTTTTTTTTACATGAGGACACACATTTTCATTTCTAGGCATGGGGAGATTAAGGGCCCGATGTAGGTAAATCTTTTTTACCACTTCTTAAATACCGATTCATACCGAATCGGTATTTAAGAAGTGGTAAAAAAGAGGAGGGGAGATGTAGGTATTTCAGATTCGGTAAATACCGAATCGTTAAGATTCGGTATTTACCGATTCTGTAAATACCGAATCGGTAATGCCCATTGATTCCGATGGGCATTGAAGCCCATAGGAATCAATGGGCAATACGATTCTGTAATTACAGAATCGGTAAATACCGAATTTTGCAAGGGTGCAGGGGGTGTCACTTTGACACCCTCTGGCACCCCAAAAATAGGCATGTGCGCCATGTGGCACACAGACATGCCCTAAGGGCATGTCTGTCTGTCACATGGCTAGGTGTGCCTGCACACATGTGCATGCACACCTGAATTCAGTATTTTAACACCAAATTGGATTGGGTGTTAAAATACCGAATCTGAAAGGCCTGCGGCACTCAAAGATGTGCTACCTACATGTGCTTTTACAGACTCGGTATTTTTACCGAGTCTGTATTTATCGATTCGGTAATTTTACCGAATCTGTAAATACAGATTCGGTAAAATACCGATTCTGTAAAGCATGCTGCTACATTAGAAAACCCTAATACCGGTCGGAAACGGCCGAAATCGGCCGTTTCCGACTGGTATTAGGGCTCCTACATCGGGCCCTAAGTGATTTGCCCAGAATCACAGGAGGTTTTTGGCATCGTTCCCGAGACTCGAACCCAGATCCCCAGGTCCGAGGTCGAGCGCCTTAGCCGTTAGGCCAACTCCTCTCCTGGTTCTGAAGGCAATTGAGAGGTTCCGAGAAGCAGCGGTTCTGAAGGCGATGCATCAGGTTTTTCCACTCGGTAGAGGTGATGCATCGATTTTCTCCATGCGGTAGCAGCAATGCATTTGTTCTGAAGCAGAGGTTCTGAAGGTTGGTTCCAAGGGTGAGGAACCTGTCCAAAGGCCGCAACAGTGGCAATGCACAGATTCTGCTCTTGCAGCAGAGGATGTGTCGGTTCCGCTGGAGCAAGCACCTTAGGCCCATTTTCAATGGTCCTGGTGCAGTCTTTTATGTCCCTGAGACTTCAGATCATTAGGCCAGTCAGCTAGCCCTTGGAGCCACTCTGGGTTCAAGTGATGTAGTCCAGTCTTTATCACCCAGGCAAGAGCGAGCAAAAGGGAGCAGGGCAACACTGCAAGACAGCAGTTCTTCCGGAGCAGCAGTCCAGTAGCAGTTCAGCGGAGTGGTAATGCTCAAGCACAGCAGTTCCTCTTCTTGGCAGAGCGGTTATAGGTCCAGAAGTGTACTCAAGTGGCAGCGCCAGAGGTGGAGTACTTATATCCAGTTGGGGCTTTGAAGTGTGGGACACTTCAAAGAGATGCATTTGAAGTGCATAGTCCATGCCCCTCCTACCTTGGTTTTAGACTCACTACACATGGGGTAAGCAGCCCTTTGTGTGTGGAAAGGACACTCCCACCCATCCTCCCAGGATGGAACATCAAGTGACAACTAAGCTCTCATTGTGTGTGGATGTCTAGGAGGAATACACAAAGTCCAGCTGTCACCCACCCCGGACAAGTGATCCGAGACAGGCAGCAGACATCAAATGGTTAAAGTAAGAAAGTACCAACTTTCTAAAAGTGGCATTTTCAGCAATGCAATTTAATATCTGGCTTCACAATGAGTTGTGATTTTAAATTGCGATTCTAGAGACACCAGACTTGGGGTCTGATCTCTTCCTAATTGAAAATTACACTGATAAAATGTAATAAATTAACCTCAGTGGTATCCTATAGGAGAAATAGCCTGGAAAATATACTTATGAAATGTAATCAGGTATTCACCATGTTATCCTATGGAAAGAATAGCCCTTGCAGTAGTGAAAAATGAATTCAAGAGATTTTCACCACCAAGACATGTAAAACTTAAAAGTACATGTCCAACTCTTTAAATACACTGCACCCTGCACTTGAGGCTGACTAGGGCCTATTTTAGGGGTGAGTTATATGTATTAAAATGAAAGGTTTGGGCCTGAAAAAATGTTTATCTTGCCAGGTTGGTATGACAGTTTAAAACTAAGTCTGAGGGATGAACTCCGCTCTGCTCGCAGAGTTTGCAGAGTTTTCCGCACTCAATGTTACGCGGACCTTGCGGAATTACCAAAAACTCCACGCGGCATGGCGAAAGAGATATTTTTACCTTCCTCGCGCTCATCGACATCCAGTTGGCAAGCGCGAGCAAGGAAAATTCACCTTCTGGTGAGATTTTTCCTAATTCGCACTGGTCAGCATCAAGTTGGTGAGCGCGAGCAAGAGAAATCAACCGCCGGGCAAGATTTCTCAATGCAGGTGGTCGTATTTCTCAATGTGAGTAGCCACTTATGCTAGGTTTTTTTGCACTACGCGGAACTCCACAAACTCCGCCCAGGCTTATTTAAAATTGCAATTTGGTAAGAAGGGGACCCCTACTGAAATCAAAAAATCTTGCTAGCTGTAGGGAAAAATACCATGTGGATTAAGGAGAAAAGCTACACACAAAATCTATAATATTTGATTGCTACAAAACATCAGGCCTAAATCTATGCGAAAACAGTGCATGTGGGATAAACATGTACATATGACTGGAAGCAATTCCTTTTGGTACAAAATTATATTACTTTATTCTTATATATTAATATTTTTCAATTATATCATATTCCTTTTTCTTTTTAGTATTTTGATGTTTTTGGTAATTATTTTTATACACGAATAATACAATGTTTACATTTCATAGACATAAAAGCATATGTACAAAAAACACTAAAGATATTTTTCAAAGACAATACATTACAGTTCTGTACAAAAAAACTATGTTTTTTTTAAATAGGAGAAGTAGCTGGTATGTTGACAAATAATTCAAAGGTAGCAATCAAATATTATAGATCTTGGTTTAGCTTTTACCTTACCCCGCATGTTATTTAAAATTGCACACATAAGCTCTCTAGTGGCAGGCCTGAAACATTTTAAAGGGGCTACTTAAGTGGTTGGCACAACCAGTGCTGCAGGCCCACAAGTAGCATTTCATTTACAGGCCCTGAGCCCATGTAGTGCACTTTACTAGGGAATTATAAGTAAATAATGATGCTTATTGGGTATAAGCCAATATTACCATGTTTTAAAGGAAATATCACAAGCACTTTAGCACTGGTCAGCCATGGTAAAGTGCCCAGAGTTATATAACCAACAACCACAGGTTAGGAAAGACAAAGGAGGAAGAAGCAAAAACTTTAGGGATAACCCTGCAAAAAGGGCCATTTCCAACAAAAAGTCATTGAGAAAGGCAATCTGCTCTGATGTCCATACCTTCAGGTATATAGTTAACAGTAACATTTAGTTTCTGTAGTTTGGATAGTAATCTAACCAACAGTGAGGAAGCTTTACCCAAACTGCTACCATTAAATAAGTATAGTAGGGAGTTGTGATCAGTAAAGAGATGAAAGTGATAGACCCAGGTCAAAGTCTTAAATCACTCCACTGCCCAACAGCAAGTCAATGCCTACCACTCTATAGCACTGTAGTGATTCTGCATCACTAAGCGAACAAGAGGTAAAAATATTATTGTGTTTCTTATCATGAGAGAATTGTGAAAAAACAGCCCATAACCCAATCTGACTGGTATCAACCGTTATAGCATATTTGCTGCCAGCAACAAAATTAGAAGAAGCTCGATCTAAAATAATGAGGTGCTTAACCTTCTGAAAGGCTTCCTGAGCTGAATCAGACCAGATTCTTAAGCAAGTGGTTGTACAATGAACGAATATCTCTGTACAAATCCTGAATAGTATTGACTGAGCCTAAGATAAGAGTGAAGCATACCCTTATCTCTTGGAGATTTGGCATCATCAATGGCTTTGATTAAGGAGTATTTGGGAGAGATACCACTGGCACTTATAGAATGGTCAAAATAATATATAATCTGGCCCAAAAACATACACTTTTGTACGATGAAGAGTGATGTCATACTCTATAAACTTGTTGAAAACTGCTTCAAGTATGGAACTGTAATTTTGTACAGTCTTAGCAAAAATCAGAATTTCATCCTCGAGATTACATACCAACCACACCATCCAGAATGGTGTCCATTAGTCTTGGAAAAACACTAGCAGGAGATACTAGCCCAAATGGAAGAATGCAATACTTATATGCCCCAAACGTTGTTACAAATGTCATTAGTATCTTGCCAATCTTCATCAATGGAATTTGATAATACACAGATTTGAGAGCCAACAATGAGAAAAACTTACACAGAATGTGGGGAAGTGGGTGGAACTCAATTATGATATGCTATTGAGGTTATGAAGGTTTGAACACAGGCAAATTTCTAATTTTTTCTTGCGTACAATCACAATATACCTGCCCCGCTTGAATGATTTAGTGGATAGAATAATGCCATCTTTGAATAATTTCTCTAGTAGATTTTTTATCTCAGATCTGACACTAAAGGGAACAGGTCTGGATTTGTGAGCAACTGGAATGGCATTTTTCTTGAGTTTGATCTTGAGAACATTTTTGTTATTTAAACCAATGTTGTCATTGAATATGTCAGGAAACCTGTTCCCGATATCAGAGATGGAGTTAGGATCGTCAATGTTAACAAGTGATATAGGTACATCAGCAATTCGGACAGACCAATCAGAATCAGGAGCTAACATGAGATCTAGTTTGGCATGGTCCTGCCACCCCACAATATGCCTTCTCTTGATTGCCACATACATTTTTGTTACCTTTTTTCTACCAAGGCAAGCAACACTCCCTGTAAAATATCCAACTATATCAATTTTTTGATCTCCATATGCCTAGGGATGTGCATCAGAGGTTTTGAGATCAATATTAGATCCCCATTGTACATAAAATAATGTATTCACAATGGATATACATCAGGGGCTTTGAGATCAATATTTGATCCCCAATGTTCATAAAACAATATATTTGCAATAATAGTAATGGGTGCACCTGAATCACACATCATGCAAAGCTTTAATACAGAACTCAATTTGACTTGATCTTTGATTTTGTTGGCAGAAACAGAATTGATTTCCACTGTCAAAATCATGTTAGATAAATCCAAAGTGCAGCAATTCTCATTCAGTTCAATACTGTGCACTTTCACCTGGGTTTTACTGGATTTGCAAACCCTGTGAAAGTTTCATGTCTTCTTACATTTTGTGCAGCATTTACATTGTGTTGGACAATTAGCACTGTTGCCTAAATAGGATTTGGAACTGCATGTGACACAGAGAGGGTTAGCATTACGTTGCAACGCTCTAAAGTGCGTACCTTTAACAGCAATAGCATCAATATGTCTAAGAATTCCGGTTGAATAATCTGAATACTATTCACTTTTCAATGCTCTTGGCTAAATCAATATCTTCAGACAATGACGGATCGCTGCAGCTAAGTAAGGATTTGCATATCTTCTCTAAAAAAACAGCTATAAACAAACTGATTCCTTATATAAGTGTCAAAAGATGGCCAAAGTTGCAAGTCAATGCTAACAACCTCAATGCTGAAATTAAATCTTCCACACTTTTGTCAGGAATTTGCTTTCTCTTGAAAAAATTAAACCTTTTTTAAAGAACACTAGTCTCTTTTGCAGATTTGTTCCTAAGTCAGGTTATTGTTTAAGCATATTCCTCACAATCACAGGATTGATTAACAGCAGCATAGGTTTGAGGTAAATTATCAAAAACGTATTGGCCTTCCTGGCCTACTTGATTAAACAAAATTGCTGCTTTACTTTAAGGTTCAAACTTTTCAGCGCCAATTGAATTTAAAGAGTATGTAAAAGATCTTATCCAAGTTTTCCAGACTTGCAAGGTTTCTGCAGAAATTGAGAAATCTGAGCAAAATCTCTAGATGCCATAGTTGAGGAGAAGACAGTACAACAGAACAATTTGGCAGGCAATTGTTGAAGCTGCCACTACAAAGATGTTCTCAAAACATTCCAAAGCAGAGACAGTTTCTGAAACGCTGACTGCTTCACATACAGGTAAAGACTTCCCAAATAATTATTTTGAATTTAAAAATGTCAGCCAATGCATGCCAAAGTTCCACTGAGTAATCTGTGAATTGTCGCAAAGCATTTCCAAATGATGATGGCCGCCAAAACGTGATGTGCACAATGACACTGTGCTTAGAAGGATACAAAGCAAAAGACACACTGGTCAACAGTGTGGGGGTGGGCACATTTCAGGTCGTGAAGACGCAGCAAGCACGAGAAGAAACATGCTCCAAAAGGTGCCATAGAGTGAGCCTGTAAAGGAAAAGGCCAAAAGGTATGGCACTCACCCGAATTGCCTCCCACTGAACCATAAAATATAACGAGGCCCGAGGTGACTGCGGGAATAAGTTTCTGGCTTTAGCAGTGGAGAAGGTACTGAAGGCTGTAGGAGTGAGCAGGAATTCAGTAACCATGAGGAAAATGAAGCCGGAGCAAACTCCAGGAGCTCATATCCAAATGTTGCAAGGAAGTCTGCACTCCAATGGTAAGTTTGTGACTATTTTATTTAAATATACAGTGAAGAAATGAGCCCACACCCAGCCTGCATCCAGTGCACCCCACCATCTTAAGGTTCTGACAACAACCTTCCCACACAGAACTGGATCAGGGCCTGGAACTCCATACAAACAATAACAAATACCAGGGCATCACAGCTCATGCTTGGCTGAACCATGCAAAATTCAAACCATATAAAACATAAGGTAAATTAAGTAAATTACAAGCATTACAAACATATGATATGATAACTGTATGATATAGTAAATAAAAATATGGTAAACCATCACTACCTGGTAAAACCTTGTGATGAGAGACAGAAAAAACAAAAATGACTCTCACTCCTAGTGAAAAAAACTTCCTGGGAGTAGAAGTCATTAGTTATTTATTTTTCAATACCAAACTCACACTTGGGGAGCTTGTTTTTGAAGAGCCAACAATTTAGTGAAGTTTTGTGAACAGGTGTCAAAATTGACAGTGCCATCCACCAAACCTTTTGCATAAGAGTATGAGTGCAGAGACCATCAGTGGGCCAGTGGTGATCTCTAAATTTGGCAGGCTGGTGTTCTTCAGGGTGGCGGCCTTAATGTCCTCCACTACCCTGATGGACAGAGTACAGTTGGTAAATCTGCCACTTTGTTTACATTTTGCTTTTACAGTACTGCTATTTAACATCCTTCCATTGTGTTTATCTCGTTTACTAGTTTTTATTGTTTGCGTTCACTAGGATACAATGGTGAAGGTATCGTGATCCCAATGGAAAAAGGAACATTTTAATCCTCCATTTTAAAACAGTATTCAAAATTGGGTAACACATGTGAGTGAAATTCTATTGGGAGCATTCCACAATTTTGTTGAATAATCCACAATTTTTACAGTATCAACATTAGTTTGTATTTGTGATTCTTTCAGGATATTTCTGGCATTCCTGATATTTAGATCGTTTATGGTTAATGCAGATAAGTATCCTGATGAATCACTATATTTTCATTTCACTGTCACTTATTGTGTATTAAACTGTGTACTTTTCACTGTTTGGTTTTTGTTTTCAATCCATGTATATTTACATACTTTAGGTAATAATAAAGTATTGTGTATTTACAAAAACCCACAACCCTGGCTGGACTAGTTGCCATTGCAATGTGCTGCAGTACTCTACCTCAAATCAACCTCACATGACCTACTATGAGCTAAGCCTTGGCTGCTTGTACTTAGCTACCACAAGAGTTAGGAGGCTGTGAGGGCCAGGACTGCATCATAGACAGAGCGCCAAGTGCCTTATTTACACAAGCAATTTCACCTTTGATGTACATTGGGTTTCTCTATGATTACAAGGATGAGTGAAAAAGTCTGACAGTGAGTCCTGTATTTTCATAATAGAAAACAAATTCCTTGTCCATGTTTGCTTGCCATAATCTGTGCATACTGTATTCTGAAACATATAGGAATGTTTGTATTTTCCTAATGAAACTGACAGCCATTTCGAAGAATGGGTGTACGACTCCATTTAACCCCTCTCATGCTCATGACGAGCTCAGCTCGTCTTGAGCCACGGTTGCCGTGTGCTCATGACGACCTCAGCTCTTCCTAACGGTCAGAACGCTCGCACGCGGGGCTAATTCCCCCGCTGTGCTGAACGTTCTGAAGAAATGGGTGTGGCCGTGGTGAGCTCAGCTCGTCATGAGCACCGGGGCGCTGTGGGCGCCCCCCCAACACCCAGCACAGTGGGGGAATTAGCCCCGCAGGCAAGGGGTTAAACATATTCTCTTCTGAAGGCTGTAGCCACCCTCATCTCCCTTTTATTACTACACCTGTCTTCATTTTGTGGCAAAGAACACTGCCTCACGTTACTACAGAGACTGAAGGATCGCAGAATGTATGGTACCACCCTGGAATAGATCGATAGATATATCTGCAAAAGATTCCACATCATTTTACCTCCACACAGATATATCTTCAAAAGATTACACATCATTATGCTCTCTTCTGCACCACTTTCTCCCTTTCTCTGCATCTCCTGTCTAGTTTTCTTCCGAAACACCACCTACCATCTAAGCATCCATTCCAATCCTATCACTCCAACATACTTGGCTGTATTTCTGGGTCTCAGCCCATAAAGTTTTAAGACATTTTGCCACAAAGCTCTATAAAGGACTACTACCATTGACAGCGGCAGGCTGACATCTAAAGCCGCCTGCCCCATCAGGAAACATCTTGACTGGGAGTCTGGGGGAGTAGATGCGATTGTATGCAGTGCAACTCTATAACCTATTGGCGAATATAAGAAAACTAGCAAGACATGGAACATCTTGGGTAAGCAAGTATGTGGCACAGAAGATGGTCCCTTTACTTTTCAGTAGCTTCAGGCGCACATACAGAATGGTTTATATGTGTAGCTCACAAGAGAATCCAATCACACCTCATACTTTGTTTTCACTTAAAGTCATTGTTTTTACCAATACCTATATCTAAACCGCTTGCAGAACTAGGATCCTCCAAAGTACAGTGTTAATTATCACAGAATGCCCCATCTTAGGCCCACCAAAAGGTTTATGTATGTTTCTGCTAAATTACTATACGTAAGGTGATGTTAGCACTGAAATGAAACCGCCTATTGAAACAACTTACGGAAAAACTAATAGCCAATACCTACTACAGCATGATCAAAAGTAACAAGAAAAGTGACTTTGTCTTCTACTCAAACCGCCCTTAAAAGTGGAGAAACATCTTCCTTCTCCACCTACAAGTTATTAAATCAATCAAAATCCCCTATAGAACTAAACTCACCACTTCCCCTTTCTTAACATTTAGAGGGGAAATCTTCATTTCTATTTTCAGGACAGGGAACATACTTATACAAGCTACAGACCATCACCTCACCATCTTTGACCGCAACTTCCCGCCACTTCTTGCTTCATTAACACAACATAGCCATGCGTCCCAAACTCCCCCTCCCCTCTACTCCTGACCGTCAGAATCGAGTCACAAGAAAACAGTAAAACAAAGTTGAGAAATAAGGGAAGGGGGCAGGCTAGAAACAGTCTGACCCTTCACGCTTGCTCAGGGGGTCGTACATGGATGTTTAGGCTCTATTTTTCTTTTTTTTTAAAGAAAAATCGCGGCGTAAGCGTACTGAAATACGTGCAATTATGAAGAGGAGCTGCATGCTGATTGGCTGTGAACTGTCTGTCAACACTGCAAACTAGGAAGTGTTGGCAGCCGTGTTGTTGGTCGCTAGAACCGAGTTACAAGAAAACAGTAAAACAAAGTTGAGAAATAAGGAAAGGGGGTAGGGTAGAAACATCCTGATCCTCTAGGCTTGCTCGGGGGGTCGTTCATGGATTTTTAGGCTATATATATTTTTTTTGTGTTGGCAGCCGTGTTGTTGCTCGCTAGAACTGAGTCACAGAATGATCTGCCTGCCAGATGCCAC
Source organism: Lissotriton helveticus (assembly GCF_964261635.1). Lineage (NCBI taxonomy): Eukaryota > Metazoa > Chordata > Amphibia > Caudata > Salamandridae > Lissotriton > Lissotriton helveticus. Next base: position 493,596,965 of record NC_136063.1, read on the forward strand.
CCACTGATGAGACCTCTTGTCGCATTGACATCGGTGGGGGATAGCAGAAGTATGTCACGCAAATAGTGGGAAAGATGTTATTCCATTCTCCTACACTGAATCATAAATCAAGTCAGAGATGACCCAGTGGTTTCCATTTTGTTTATGCTTCAATTAAGAACAAGAACAGATACTTGATCTATTGGTCCTCGTCAACAAAGTTTAGAGCATTATCTGGGCCCACTGCTCTGACACTCAATTCTCATACAGATTCTGTGAGAAGAAATAGCAGATATCTTAGTAGTGGTCCTCACAATGGAAGCACAACAAGCTCCACTGTACAGAGCAATCGATATGTAATACAATTCAAGAAAGCTGTGTTTAATTAGACTTGCACAACTAGGCCACTTCCAGCAAATACGTGGTGCAGCTAGAAACCCTCGCCCACCATACAGCACCCACCACTGCTGCGTCAAATTGACATCTTTGGATGGCACAGCTCAACAACAACTTTAAGGCAAGACAATGAGATGAACAGGCCCCTACTTCTGCTCTACACAGGAGAAGATATTTTTAAGTTATTCCAGAATCTACCAAAAAAACAGGTATGAAAGAGCATAATGACAAGGCATTTGCTCTCCTTTAGGCGCACTTTGATCCGCGAATGAACCCAGACTTTGAAAGATTCAAGGTACAACAAGCCCACCAGCAAGATAGGAAATCTATTGATTGCTTCTAAGCCTGTTTCCATTACCTCATCACTACTTGGACAGAAGACGAATGAAAAAATGCAGTGAGGACACAAATAATGTAGATTTATCCATTGTCTGTACTTTGCATAGTAATCCTAAGGCAACCAGCCATCCTCACACTAACTGTCCAGTGTCAGAGCAGATGGAGTTTGATGAAGGATGAACTGGAACACATACCCATCATGAAGACAGCAACAGTTTAATCTGTCAGAAGAATGTGCAGCCCCAGAAGTGGGGAACACCCCCACAGTTACATTGAGATTACATCTGAACAAAGTGATCCAACCAGTAGCCCTTCGGTACTGCCACATAACCTTCCATCTGAAACTAGCTTTTGAAATGGAAATAAGAAAAAAATGGAAGCCCTCAATGTCAGCGGGAGGGTATCAGGCCAAACACCTTGGGCCCCATTAGAATGACGGGCGATCGCCTCCGCCGGGCTGGCGGTAACCGCCGGGGGTGATCCGCCTGCCACCCACACATTAAAGACCCCCCGCCATATTACCATGGTGGGGGTCCGCAGCGGATGGAAAGACTGTCCGCCGCTTTTCCGCCCGGTCGAGAAGTCGACCGGGCGGAAAAGGCTTTAATATGGTGGCGGTGTCTGAAAAGACACCGCCAGCCATATTATGATGTGGGGTTTGAAATGCCTTTCTGTGGCGCCTTTGCCGCCACTGAAAGGCATGCGTAGTCTGCTTGGGGCGCCCGTTGCGGGCCCCCATGGACTCCTGGGGGGTTGGGGGTACCTATGGTACCCCCAGCACTTCTATGCACAACATGGCAGGCACCGCGCAGTGCCTGCCATGTTGTGCATGGAAGTGCACAACATGCCTTCCAGGAATTGTGCAGCACCTCCCGCCACAATGTCAGGTATGCTGGATGCACCCGCCATTGTGGCGGGCGCATCCTAATTGCAGCCACGGGACCCCCGTCCTTATGGCGGGCGGTCCCTTTTTACGACGAGATGGCGGGCGGTCAAAGCCCTCCTGCCATCCTAATGTGCCCCCTTGTGTATCCACCATGGTCATTACCACAAACCCAAACAGCCTGTATGGCATATATGCCTTTACATGCACTTTCGCAACCAGTAAAGAGAGAAAGACACATCAGTGACACCAGTGATAACATCCTCATAGACCTAAATGGAACTAGACTACATTTGAAGTTATCCTTAAATTCAGACTCCCACCAATTTCAAATATAAGAGGAAAGCAGGTATATCATTACTTTCTCAATGCAAGTAGGGCTACACAGATATAAATGCCTCAATGATGGAATATTTTTGGTAGCTGAGGTAGCTATATATAGCTCAATAAGCGAAGCCCCTAAAAGGTCTAGAAGGTATTTAAATGTGAGTGATAGTACTTTAATCCACATCTCTGTCTCAGGCTGAATGCACATGCTACATCAACTGAAAATATTTTTGTAACTGGCAACATCCACGTTTTTGACTGCATTTTCTTCCAACAAGGGTTGAAAGTTAACACCCAGAAAGCCCAACACTTCTAAAATGTTAACGCACCACAGAATGTCTCAGAAATAAGAAGTTTCTAAAGAATGATTAACTATTGTGGTTTTGTTATCTCAAATCTTTCTTCCTTCACAGAATTCATTCTGGCAGCCAACCAAAAGCTAAGTGCCAGTGGGCATTAATTGACACTCATTAACAATCATTCGTGGACATCAAAACTACATTACTAAAAGATGCACCGTGTGATGGAGCACTACAATCAAAATGTTTAAAATTAATTAGTCATGTATGCAAAGCTCTTTTGATTTAGGGACAGACCTGCTTCAACTGCAACTAGCAGGCATATGGGCACCCATGGTCTTCACAAGTAGGGCACTATTAGACACAGAATTAGGATACTCTAAAATAGATAGAGAAGCCCTGGCAATCTAAATGGGCCGCACCCATTTCCACTTGTAACTTAGAGCAATTGCAGACCACAAGCCACTAATTCACCTATTAGATCGAGCATCAACTCTTCCTTCACTGAGGATTGAAAAAGTGGGCCTAGTAGCTACACCTGTAAGATTGTACTGTGTCATACCAACCAGGGTGCTACAAGTAGTTGACCTCTTATTCAGGCACCTTTTATAAGAACAATAAGAACAACCAGATATGTGCCAGCACCTGGTTGTGGTGGCTTCAAGAGATGGCTCATTGGAAGACAATTAGAGAAATCAAAATTGTGATTCTCATGTCCCTGAGTGACAAAGTGACCAAACTAGCACACTAAGGCAATCATAATATAGTTGAGAATAAAGCAAGGCTATGCAAAAACGTATGGCACACAGACCTTCAAGCCCAAGTTGAGGACATAGAGAGCAACAGCAATCAGAGCCCAGCAACAAGCAGTTCTGAGCAATCCAAGCTGATCCTCACAAAAGAGGCCTGCACTGATCCATGAAGCAATCGAGGCACTGATTTCTGTACCCTTACAGATGAGCATCAGTTGCTTGCAATCATCAAAGTATAGACCAAGTTCCCAGTAGTGGAGAGCAACAGGTGTTGAATATGCTCACCCCAAGCTGGAGAAAATAATTGCTGCACAAGACATTCCAATAATCATCAAAACTGACATTGGGCCCCCATTTCAAAAGGAATAATTCAGCAGGTACCTAGAGTAACTCAGGATACACTACCACAAGTTGACTCCACGATGGCCACAAGATCACTGTGAGGTTGAGAGGTTCATGAGACTCAACCTGCAATGAAGTGTTGAGGATGGGTATGGAACAACATGACAGCTCTGAGTGGCAATTGATATTGTAAGGGCTGGGCCAATAAGTTCTTGATCTGTTCTAGAGTCACAATCCGAAGGTTCTTTTCAGCAGCATGTTATGTTATTTATATTTGTAGCGTGCACGGATACTCCAAGGAATGTCCCGGCGCGAACTTTGAGAGGTGAGGGGGAACCAAACTAGAGAAATAGGAATGGTTTCTTTTTTTTTTTTTTTTTATTTATATTTTTTATTTAAACCATTGCACAATTTACACAGTTCATTATAGATTCTTCAACCATCCATTGTATTCAATTATCGTATTACATCATACATAATGAAAAGTAAAGAAGAAAAAAAAAATAGGAATGGTTTCAACTTTTTTTTTTTTAAACGATGGGATCCTGAATGCTACGAAGAGCAAGAGGCAGAAAGTTCCAAGCCTGGGCAGCCTTCAAGGCAAGGGGACTGCCCCCCATCCTTTGCAGTCGGTAATGGGGAACAAGAGCCAAGAGCTGAGAGGCAGAGGGCAGTTGTCTAGAAGGAGTATAGAAGGTAAAGCGCTTCTGCAAGTATATTGGACCTGCAGCATGCAAGGCAGGATGTGCTATGGTCAGAGCTTTGAACTTAACTCGTTCGGCTACGGGCAGCCAGTGAAGAGCACACAGATGTTATCTCAAGCTGCTTCTGATAGGGATGTTAAGAAGAAGCCTGGACGCGGCATTCTGGACTACCTGCAGTTTATTAAGCATGTATCCCGGGAGGCCAACATACAGAGCATTTTGCATACTCATGATAAAATTAGCGCTCGAGTGACCGTTTCTTTAGTAGCTTTGGGAAGAAGTGGAAGGAATTTCCTGAGGGTTTTGAGTAGCCCAAAGCAGTTCTGGCTAGCTTCTTGATCTGGGTCGAGAACGAAAGATTCTCCCCAAACCCGATCCCCAGATTCTTTGCGGGTTGCCCTGTTGAGTTTGGCATAGAGAAATCAGGCGGCCAAAGAGTTTCTCCAAACTGAGGGGAGAATTTTCCATAACGGAGGATTTCAGATATCTCTTCGTTGCATTTAAGTTTGGCAGAGGCCAGCCAATGAAAAACTGGGTTCAGACAATTTTTGCGGCGGAGTTAGAACACTCATTTTTCCCCACGTGAACAGGAGCTGGGTATAGTCAGCATAAGCAATAATTTTGGCCCCCAGATCCTCCGCCAGTTGAACCAATGGAGTGACATAGATGTTAAAAAGGAGGGGTCTCGAAGAGGACCCCTGTGGAACCCCTGTGGAAACCATCTGTGTTGAAGAAGCTGACGGGGGAGCCATACCTGTTGCATCCGGCCCTCCAGAAACTATTTGAGCCATCCCCAGGCAGTACCTGATATGCAAATGTTTGCATGTCGGGCAAGCAGCATAGAGTGGGAAACAGTGTCAAATGCCGCCGAGGGGTCAAGCAAAATCAGCGCAGCCCTCCCGTCAGCATCCAAACAATCCCGATGGCCTCAGAAACCTCCACAAGGGCTGACTCGGTGCTATAGGAAGCCCTGAACCCAGATTGGGCCGGGTGTAGTAGGCCTGAGCTTTGGATAAACTTGTGAGCTGTTTATTTACCACTTTTTTGCAAACCTTTGCCACACTTGGCAGAAGGGAAATGGGACGATAGCTCACTGGGCTCAAAGGGTCAGAGTTTTTTTTTTTAGTAATGGTAAGATCTTTGCCTGTTTCCAGGCTAACTTCTAGTTTAACTGTCTCCAATACTGCCGCCAGCAGTCTGGCTGCACAGGGATCTGACGGAGAGCCTGTTTTCAAGGACTTAAGGATTCTAAGAGAGCTCGACAAGTCGATGGGTTCAAAGGCAGTCAGAGAATAGGGGGAAGACGCGGGCAGGGAGCAAAGGCACAGCCGTATCCATGCTGTAAGAAGTAAAAGACACCTGCATAGCGTGAATTTTATCGGTAAAAATATAGAGAGTTTTTGCACCAGATGTTCGGCTTAATGAGCCAGAAAACTCTGAAAAATAAAGAAAATGTATTTTGTATTGTTCCTGGCTAGGTCAATGCAGGCGGTGTAGTAAAGGCTTTTTGCATGGGCTATGGTGGTGTAATACATGTTTTGCTTTTTCCTAAGTGTAAGCTTCGCCAAAGGGCAAAATTCATTACGCCAGTCTCGTTCCAATTTCATACACATCTGCTTTAATTCCTTACGTTCGGGCGAAAACCAGGGTTTTGAAGGAGATTCCCTGGAATGCTTATGGAAGGGAGCGGGGTTAAAAGATCCATTGTTTTGGAAATCCAGCTGGTGAAACTAACAAGCCCCCCTTCTAGGTCATTGGTGGGCTCGGCCTGGAAGCCGCCAGTGCCTGGCTAAAGGTGAGCAGGTCAATTTTGGCGAAGACAGGGTCACTACTGGTCCGGGTGGGGTAATGAATGCCTTCTGCTACCCAAGAAAAATATGCCAAAAAGTGGTCAAACCAGGACACCGGCGGGGGTCATCGATTAGGATGGGAAAGTTAGAGCAAATGGGGTCAAGAATATGGCCCCCAAGATGCATCGGGAGACTAACCCTTTGGGTAAATTGGGCGAGGTTCAGTATATCCAGGAATTCATGAGTATCCCCAGCATCAGCCTGGTCAAGATGTAAATTCAGATCCCCAAGGATAATGTATTGAGCAAAGCGTAGTGCCCGGGGAACAATGATATCCCCAAGTGCTTTAAGAAAAGACCCTGCAGGGCCTGGGGGGGGGGCTATAGATCAGGGAGCCACCCAAGGAAAAGTGTGTAGAGAGCATGTAAGCGTAGAGGAGAGAGAGTCGTTATTTATGGCAATCAATTCAATAGGAATTTCTCTGGGCACATAGTAACCACAGACAACTACGTAAAATTAGTCAATTTATTACAAAGCCAAAAATAACAGTACATAAAAACTCCAAAAAACAAGAGTGTTGAAATACATCAGAATCAGCATAAAGCTAAATCTGCGAATAAAGTTGAGGCAGTGTAGCAAAAACAAAACAATTAATTCAAGAAGCAGAATGCAGAGGATCAGAAAGCATGACTCCAAATTTCCCGGCATTTGAGGGTTGATGAAAATCTATCCCTACACTAACGCTAAAATGGCATCCCCACTTAAGGATTCTCAGGAAACAGGATAAAATGTGTCAGCATGTGGAGCCTTCCTAAGAAGTCTCTCCACCATCGATGGGTTGGACTGCATAAATTATTGAGACAAAGCTTTTTCTAAGATGCTCTCTCTCCGAAGGCAGAGAAGGAGAAAGAGGTCCTTTCCCTACTCTAACATCGCATTATTACAGGTATTTTGCCCAAGAGTCCTTGCAGGTCATGCCATCTGCTCCAAACACAGTCTTGTAGGTACTTTTCCACGGGATAGCAGTGTTCCTGAATTGCGACATGTTGATCTTGATTCCCAGGCCTTCTCCGGTGTGAAAACACAACGATTTCCCTTATCAACTTGAACTTACGATGTATCTCCTTCTCTTCTTGCCTGACTAATTAAACAAAGACATTAATCCATCTAACAAGGGCGTTTCTTCCACCTACAACACAAAATGAGAGAAAGAACCAAATGCACGGCACACATGAAATTCAACCTGTTAATTCTAAACTAGAGTATCCAGGGAAATTGCTACTCAGGCCTACATGTTCAGCTAACGTAAGAAATGGCATAAGAGCTTAATGAATTGCATAGGAAATTAAAGTACGTACAGTTAATATTCCCACCTGCATGGAAAAATTACACATTAATAAGCACATATAATAAATGAATGATTGTCACTTGTACAACACGAGTTCTTAACGTTAATGGTTTATGCTAGTTACATTACTTTCTATGCTAATTCGTCAAATCACTATTCAATAGCCTAAAATACATTCACGTTTCAAGTTATTACATATCAAATTCGAACACTTCATGTTAATATGACAAAGGATTATATGCATGTGCGCTCTACATGTGAGATTATAATGCACCCGTACAAATAAAGAAGCGGAGGAGCTGCAGCAAAGCACAGACGAGTAGGACACTGTGAGCTAGATCCCTTCAGATTCATTCTGAAGAACAGGTACTCATTCAAAATCACAATCCTGGAAGTAAGTTCCCGACTACCTACAAATGTGACCCATGGATAGTCATTGCAAATTACGGAATGAGGGTGACAGTTACGAAGGTGCCAGAGATGATTACCCGGAGTTTATCACTATTACAAAACTTCTGAGACCACTGAGGTGTGCAACGGACATGGTGACTCATGGAAAATTAGATGAGTGTGGGATTATCCTGAGTGTGTTTCCTGTGACCCACCCACCAATGACAAGTCAGTGTACAGCCACAGGTTTGCATGTTTAAGTTGGGTGGGAATGTAATGTGTCACTTGGCACTTATGCACACACACACATAAACGTGAACAATTGCACATGGATGCACTGCAGACACCAGTGGCGTAACATAAAATGATGGGGCTCTCCTGCATAAAGTCAGGAGGGGTCCCTGAGTCTCCTGTATCTCATAGATATTCATTGCCTTTGGCCTGAATGGGGGCCCTCTGAAAGGTTGAGGGGCCCCTGTCGAGGTAGTGCTCCCTGAATCTCAGTGAATGCACGTTCTTGTGTTATGTCCCTGCCAAACACCGAGCATGGCTATCAGAACAATAAATGAGAGCTGGCGCACAGTCTGGTCTACGTTGGGCCCACGTTAATTCCGCTGTAAAGTATCTCTTCATGTGCACCATGGGTAATATAGTGCATTCTGCACGGGGCACAGTGACATCTTTCAAAATCAAATTTTAGAAGACATTTTGGCTGTGTGACCCAGTGAGACGGTCGTCAAAAAAACATCCTTTTTGAAAAAAACTTTTGAATTGATCTGACATTTCGATTATGATAAAATGTCAAATGATAAGATGCAAGTGGAATTATTCTTTGCTTCAGGAGAAGATTTTCTTTAAACCTTTTACATTGTTTTTAAAAATATGTGAAACATTAGGTCGTTTCAGAACAACATTGTATGCCTTAACCCCTTCCCTGCGCATGACGGAACCACGCCGTCATGAGTTACGGGCGGTGTGTGCTCATGACGGCTTGGTTCCATCATGCTGTGGCCACTCTGCCCATGCGGCACTGATTCCCCGCCTGTGCAAGTGAATTAGTGAGTGGGCGGAGTCCTGACGGAACCACGCCGTCATGAGCACAGCTCACCCGTGACTCATGACAGCGTGGTTCCGTCACATGCATGGCGGCTCCGCGCTCACCCCCACGACCCCCAGCGCCGCGGAGGAATTAGCGCTGTGCCCCAGGGGTTAATTACCTATTCAGGACAATAAGAGATAAGGAGGGAATGACTGTCCACAACACAATTACTTAGACAGAGCACATGTCACGATTCACTTAAGGACAGTTCTTAATTAAATCATAGAAAAGGCTGTGAATCAACCAACCACTTGCCAGCAGCACTGCAGCACTTCCCTCCTCTGCAGTGCAGCACTTCCCTCCGCTGCACTACAGCACTCCCCTCCTCAGCACTGTAGCACTCCCCTCCTCTGCACTGCAGGACTTCCCTCCGCTGCACTACAGCACTCCCCTCCTCTCCACTGCAGCACTTCCCTCCTCTGCACTGCAGCACTTCCCTCCGCTGCACTACAGCACTCCCCTCCTCAGCACTGTAGCACTCCCCTCCTCTGCACTGCAGGACTTCCCTCCGCTGCACTACAGCACTCCCCTCCTCTCCACTGCAGCACTTCCCTCCTCTGCAGTGCAGCACTTCCCTCCACTGCACTACAGCACTCCCCTCCTCAGCACTGCAGCACTTCCCTCCTCTGCAGTGCAGCACTTCCCTCCCCTGCACTACAGCACTCCCCTCCTCTGCACTGCAGCACTCCCCTCCTCTGCACTGCAGCACTTCCCTCCGCTGCACTACAGCACTCCCCTCCTCTGCACTGCAGCACTTCCCTCCTCTGCACTGCAGCACTTCCCTTTTCTGCACTGCAGCACTTCCCTCCTCTGTACTGCAGCACTTCCCTCCGCTGCACTACAGCACTTCCCTCCTCTGCACTGCAGCTCTTCCCTCCTCTGCACTGCAGCACTTCCCTCCTCTGTACTGCAGCACTTCCCTCCGCTGCACTACAGCACTCCCCTCCTCTGCACTGTAGCACTTCCCTCCTCCGCACTGCAGCACTTCCCTCCTCTGCACTGCAGCACTTCCATCCTCTGCACTGTAGCACTCCCCTCCTCTGCACTGTAGCACTTCCCTCCTCTGCACTGCAGCATTCCCTCCTCTGCATTGCAGCACTCCCCTCCTCAGCACTGCAGCACTTCCCTCCTCTGCAGTGCAGCACTTCCCTCCGCTGCACTACAGCACTCCCCTCCTCTGCACTGCAGGACTTCCCTCCTCTGCACTGCAGCACTTCCCTCCGCTGCACTACAGCACTCCCCTCCTCAGCACTGTAGCACTCCCCTCCTCTGCACTGCAGGACTTCCCTCCGCTGCACTACAGCACTCCCCTCCTCTCAACTGCAGCACTTCCCTCCTCTGCAGTGCAGCACTTCCCTCCGCTGCACTACAGCACTCCCCTCCTCAGCACTGCAGCACTTCCCTCCTCTGCAGTGCAGCACTTCCCTCCGCTGCACTACAGCACTCCCCTCCTCTTCACCGTAGCACTTCCCTCCTCTGCACTGCAGCACTTCTCTCCTCTGCACTGTAGCACTTCCCTCCTCTGCACTGCAGCACTTCTCTCCTCTGCACTGTAGCACTTCCCTCCTCTGCACTGCAGCATTCCCTCCTCTGCATTGCAGCACTTCCCTCCTCTGCACTGCAGCACTTCCCTCCTCTGCACTGCAGCACTTCCCTCCTCTGCACTGCAGCACTTCCCTCCTCTGCACTGTAGCACTTCCCTCCTCTGCACTGCAGCACTTCCCTCCTCTGCACTGCAGCACTTCCCTCCTCTGCACTGCAGCACTTTCCTCCTCTGCACTGCAGCACTTCCCTCCTCTGCACTGTAGCACTTCCCTCCTCTGCATTGCAGCACTTCCCTCCTCTGCACTGTAGCACTTCCCTCCTCTGCACTGCAGCACTTCCCTCCTCTGCACTGCAGCACTTCCCTCCTCTGTACTGCAGCACTTCCCTCCTCTGCAGTGCAGCACTTCCCTCCTCTGCACTGCAGCACTTCCCTCCTCTGCACTGCAGCACTTCTCTCCTCTGCACTGCAGCACTTCTCTCCTCTGCACTGTAGCACTTCCCTCCTCTGCACTGCAGCATTCCCTCCTCTGCATTGCAGCACTTCCCTCCTCTGCACTGCAGCACTTCCCTCCTCTGCACTGTAGCACTTCCCTCCTCTGCACTGCAGCACTTCCCTCCTCTGCACTGCAGCACTTCCCTCCTCTGCACTGCAGCACTTTCCTCCTCTGCACTGCAGCACTTCCCTCCTCTGCACTGTAGCACTTCCCTCCTCTGCATTGCAGCACTTCCCTCCTCTGCACTGTAGCACTTCCCTCCTCTGCACTGCAGCACTTCCCTCCTCTGCACTGCAGCACTTCCCTCCTCTGTACTGCAGCACTTCCCTCCTCTGCAGTGCAGCACTTCCCTCCTCTGCACTGCAGCACTTCCCTCCTCTGCACTGCAGCACTTCCCTCCTCTGTACTGCAGCACTTCCCTCCTCTGCACTGTACTCAGTACGTCTGCGCCTTTAACCTCCGGAAAAACTTTAATGTATTCCGAAAGCGTCAGCAGTGTTATGAGTCTGACCTAAATACATATTTTGAGCTGGCTGGGAAAGTTGCTCTTAGCTTTTACATGGAAGTAGCACGCGCTCTGTAGCCCATATCTGTAGTTGAATCTGGCAGTCAAGCCCTGTTAGCATGATTCCCATCTGCAGCCCACGGAGTCTAAGAGCAGCTAAATATAACTCCAGATAGCCCTCGCCTCAGGACCTTCCTCAGGCAGTAACCTAGATAGCCGGGGCCCCCTGGCAACGTGCGGTGATAAAGGGGAACAATGTGAAACATATTTTGACTGTTTTTCATTCAGGATATCTTTTATAGACGCAGATAAAGGTCGTGGAGGAAGTGAAACCTCAGCAATTTCAGGACCCTTGAGTCACTCTAATGGATAGCGTGTGTTTTATAAAATCGCTGGATGAGGTACATGTCACTCACCGGCCCATGAAGTCTCTTCCATGCCTTCATCTATATATTCATCCCTCTGCACATGCACTCGGTCACTCATCCTTTCGTTGTTTTCAAAACGGACTTGTTCTCATTGTCACCCCCTTGCCAAGTCCCATAACCACAAACACCGATCATTGAAGACGTACTGTCAATAATAAGCCAGACCTATTGCCACCAGGATGACTCGGCAAGTTGAAAGGTTGCTGCTGAATCATACAGTGGCCTGCAGGTCACAAGGTCGGTTCATCCTTCAGTTCATCTGAGGCAAACAGATTGCGTGCCATTGACTTGGGTAATAGTAACATTGATTATTTACATCTTTAGAAATGGCAGAATTGTAGTGCCACAAACGAAATAATTAAAGAAGATACTACTAACTTTGTCAATTTCGATTTTATGAAAAAATGTAGCACACGTGGGTTCATCTTGTAGATGTTTATCCTAAGCAAGGAAAAAACTGAACTACTCATCTCACAGCATGTAATACCTAAATTAAAAAGCTGTCAGAAGAAGGTAGCTAACACTTTCTAATAATTCATCACAACACGTTCTCTGAGGGTTCATCTAGTAATGGGGATGTATAATTGTAGAACCTGACCCACGTTGCAGGATCAACCCACATTTTTGCCTTCCTGTGCTGAACCTGTTTTTTCTGTCAGTTATGACTTTGTGCACATTTTTCCTGCTATCTTGTGGTAAAGTGCTTGTGCTCTCTCCCTAAACAATGCTAACATTGAAACACACCTGGTTAATACATTTAATGTACATATAAGTTCCTAGTAAATGGTACTACATATTCCCAAGCCTAGAAATTAAATGCTACTGGTGGGCTGCAGCTCTCATTGTACCATCTTTTAAAGTAGCATTATAAAACATGCATACAGGCTTGCCCTTTCAACCTGTGTTTGCACTTTAAAAACTGCCATTTCAACCTGGCAAAATAAACCTTTTGCCAGGTCTAAACCTTCCTGTTTAATGCTCCTATGTCACCCCTAGTTTACGCCCTAAAGGTTCATAGGGCAGGATGAATGGAATGTAAAAGGTTGGGCCTGTGTGTTAAAGTCTTGCATCCCCTGACAGTGAAAATCTCCCAAAGTCATTTTTAGGTCGAGCCTACAGCGCTTGCGCTCTCAGGCGATCTGTTGTTGGCACTTTGTGGGGGCCTGACTCCTCCCAGGCTTTGGATAGGCTTTGGTCTCAGTCCTTAAAAAATCGTAGCCTGCAATTGGCTACTGGTGCGTGCATGTCCCACCTTGTCTGGCAACTATACTCGCACGGAGTATTGCTGCGGGAGCGAGCAGGCACGTGCACGCTACGTGCCTTTATCTTCATGTTTATCCAGCCAGCAATCTTTCCCTCTGTCTGCTGGTGGCCTGGTGCCCGTGATCCATGCGCACCCAAGATCCGGCGCCTAGGGACCAGGTTTACAATGTTAGGCTAAAGTTTGCACTTATGCGCAGTCTCTGACCGGGCTCCCGCCTCCTAAATGCTGGCAGCACGCTTGTCGCCACCCCGCTGCTGGCCGCCTTAAACTGATTCGCCGACACAAAGGCGCCTTGCCGCAAATCTCAGGCAGCTCGCTCCGCACACGCCGCTGCCCGCTCCTCCTGATCTCACATCTCTGCCACGCCGGCAGCAAGCTCACCCCACGCCGCTGCTGGCATCGCTGCTTGAGAGTTTCCCCTGCTGTGCTGGACAGCAATAAAAACGGGTGTGGTCATGATGAGCTCAGCTCGTCATAAGCACACGAGCACTGTGCTGCATGACGAGCTCAGCTCGTCATGAGCATGGAAGGAGTCCCACACTGCACTTTCCCGACCCCTTCATAACTCAGGACTGCGGAACCACACTAATTGCCCACCTCGCCACCTTTGCCTCTGTATCACGGGCAACGCTCTCAGCCCACGCTCTGCTGGTCTCACTCTCAAAGCAAGTCAAGTTTAAACTTTTCCCCAAAGGGTGTCAGTACCTTTTCAATGACCAACTCTCTACAAGGGATCATCTCTCACAGTGTGCTGCCAACTTTTTCTCCTTGGAAGTTACAAGAGAAAATACAAAAGACAACAGAATGGGGGGTGATAACGATAAAGCCAGCAAATTACTCCCAGGGTCAATATTTGGTAACAAAAAATTGAAAGTTCAACTGCTTTCAAACCAACCGTGCTACATTCCTGTTCCATTATCTTTGGGCTTGTATTTGTTTATTTTCACTGTTTGCCAGAATGCTTGTTGTGGTAGAGAACTGTGCCACAACAATATACACAGCTCTTAGCACGCTACCCTGTAATAACACTTGTTTATGCCTCCACGTGAAACACTCATGTACATTTTATTTACTGTTTACGCATACTGGTTACTTCTCCTACTTCTCCTACGTGTAACTGGTTTACAAATGCGCTTTGATTGATTGCAACCAATAACTGCAGTAGTAAAATAGAATATTCCTTGGTCCACAGATGGAAGTATTTTTAATCAGAGAAAACCATTACTCTGCTTTCCTGGAGTAAGTCTTAACGTGTTGATGATGGGATGGATTTTACTGGTGTTTTATAGTTTCTTTTCTTAAACCAAATACAGATGGCATGATGATGATAACGTCTAAAAGTGTTTAAATGCTGATAATTCCAGTTTGAAAACTGCCACATTAGTTATTACTTTTAGTATCCTTCAGCACCTGCTCCAAATATTGAGGGAACCAATTGTTCGGACTTCACACTCTGGAAATGCATTTGTCAACTTTCACTAACAAAACGTAGCTGTGAAGGCCTCCGGTGCACAGCATGGTTCCAGCAGAATCAGCAGCAGTGTGCCCGCGCGTCCATGTGTGTATGTGTGTGTGTGCGTTCGTGTGTGTGTTAGCAAGAAGCCATGTTGGGCTCAGTCTGTGCATCAGCGTATGAAATGATGCTTGTGTGCGGTGTTGAATGTCACACTGCTTTTTCCCAAACACTGAGATTTCTACATTCTCAGAGATGTGAATTTCCCCTCACGTTGGAGAGCATTTATCGTGTGCATGTTTCACCCTTTGTTTTTCTAAGGAAAACAAAGATGCACAAATAACCTGGGGTAAACTAATCAGAATAAAAAAATAAGTGGATATATGTTACATACTGTGATGTCAACGAGTGATTATCCATGTACAGAGTGGCCTGTGCAGTTGGAAGGAGGGTGATGATGTGTGTGAAGGAAATCTTTTTCTGGTCAGTGCAGTACTCAGCTACAGAGGCACATAGGAGAGACCATGTACAGGGTTACTGGCAGTGAGGAAGAATTGGTCATGTGCAGATCGGCAGACTTTGAGGAAGTACTGGAAATCGAAGTACAGTGGAGGCCATGTGGCCCTACGCATTGCTTGTCTTTCACAGGTACTTGGCTTATCCTTGCCAAGCAGTCTAAGCACTTTTGGTATGTGAGATATTACTTTACATGGTGATTGATCGTCAGTTACTGATTACACCGCACTACAATTCTACAGTGTGTATGGGTACACTGACACACACACACGGACGCACATTGATGGCACAGTCCATGCCAGGCTGCACCTTGGTGCAGCACAGGGGCCAAGGTCTGTGTCAACTGCTGGAAGCAGAGCAAGAAAGGGAGCTCACCCCAGAGCCTTCTCCTCACCACATGCCAGAGCTCGGACGCTCCTTGTCGAGCCCCATTGTGTTTGGGTGCACTGAGCCGTGTGGGGGTTGGAGTTGAGCAAAAACTATGGAATCATTAGCACGTCATCAACACTCTCTTCAAATAGGCAGTTGCCCAGTAGCACTTTGAAGCTGTTGTGTTCTTGAAAATAATAATAATAAAAAAAAAACTTAAAGCAGGGCAGGGAAACACCGATGAAAATATGTTCAAGCTGGCCTCTGGGTGGGAGGAGGGAGGGCTGTGTAGTACTGGTCCACCCCCCAAAAAAAGAAGAAAACATACAAAAGCAAATATCAATGCCAATCCAATGTGTGAACTCATTTATTAGTTCGAGCCTAGAGGCAGTGCACTGCTTTGCGAGGCATGCTGTATTGAGTTAGGGATTTAAAGGTCCGCCCACTCCCCGCCCGTATTTTTTATTGACTTGTGTCGTTGTCCTTCGTAAATGCTGGCTTCTGATTACTGAATCATTTTGTTAGTCCCTCCTTAGTACCACCTTGTCTTCATTTGAAACCTCCCATGGCGACTGGCCTTTTACTTCTGATGTGACACTGTATATTTTATTTAGTCTGTAAGCACTCTATTATTTAATGGGTTTTGCCATACTGCAGGCAGAACGTGCTTTCCTTACATTTAGGGCGCCGGACGTGCTTTCACTTTCCAAGCAGCTGGGACAATGGCAGACACTTTTTTGCAATGAAATAGATCTCACATTCGGCAAAGTTTGCGCTTAAACTCTCGTAAATGCGAGACCAACTGCATTGCAAATGCTTGTTTACTGTTGGAAGAATATCTCCGATGAATAACATTGGGTTACCTTATTACATTTAATAAGTGATCATTTCAGTTTGGGAGTAGATAGAGAACTGCTTCTTCCACTCTCATGAATTATATTTTAAAATTCTCTTTAACTGTAAAGTCAAATATGAAGTTACTATTCTGTCAACAGACCTTTTTGGTGAACGTGCGATTAATAAGTATCCATAACATAAGATAACATAACAAATGCCAAAGTTGGCATTTTCCTGCCTAAACCAAATGTGTCTTTCTGGCAGTGTCCAAGATCACATGACTGTAGATGGCTCTCCTGCTGTGTTTGTGTATTCTTCCAGACATAATGACGAAAGGGCCTTGGGTGTAGAGCAGGGTGTTTCCCTCCTGAGTAGGATGTCCTGGTGGGTAGTACTGAGACTTCCTGATCTTCAAATCGTATCCTACGATCTTGTTGATGACACCCAGACACCTCTCCACAACACTGCTAGAAGAGTTTGCAGAACTTACACAAGAAGAAGTTAACAATGTACTCCTTAAAATTAAATAAGGTTCCCCCGTCAACCCAGTTTCACCCAATATTTTGTCAATGTTGGCCCCAGTGCTTCTCAAAGGTCTCACTGAAATTTTTAACATGTCCTTAACTCAAGCAATGGTCCTTATTAAACGGAAAGAAGACAGAGTCAAGCCAATTCTCGAAAAAATGTCAGCCATTCTCTATGAGTCCTGCAAATATCGGCCCATGTCCCCACTCCCCTATTTTGGACTCTTCCTAGTCAGGCTTTAGGGCTCGTTACATCACTAAAACGTCTCTGGTTGAGGTAGTCGACAATATAATCACCAGTTGCTCCGCACCCTGACCAGGTGCCGCGAGCGTGAGGGGTAGGTGTCTCCGCCGTCCCAGCGCCCGGACTGAGGTATAACCATCAGACAGCGCTGGCCTCACGTGAGCACACTGCGAGGCCATTGTTACTCTCCCTTAGGGTCGCCTAACTAGAGCAGGACCCCAGGCCCTCTTTTTACCCGACCCAGTGAGGTTGTATTTGCTTTTTACCTTCTGAATGAGCTTTTGATCACTCTTTTTCACGTGTAGTACCTTGTTTTGATCCTGACGAATCGCCGGATGGCGAGAAACATGTTGACCACACTAGGGGGTTGAGTTAGGGTCTGTACCCCACCACAGTCTCTAGCTCCCCTATCACCCCCTTTTAATTAGGGAAGCAGCCACGCCAATAAAACTCATTGTGGACTGGTTACCCTATTTTAATATTCACCCACCCTGCACCGACTACACTACTTTCCTTCTGACTCACACACACCATCGGCAAGGAACAAAAGAACTCCGCCAAAAGGGTGCCTTCTGGCACTCCGTCAGACATTGCAGCGCCGGTCTGACGAGGAGCAGTGAGCCAATGATGACACTGGACACCCTACAGTCAGGGTGTGTTCCACACCTAACGCTCTGGGTGTGTGAGGCTCTCTAGTTCCGACAAAGGAACCTCCCAGTTCCTTGACAATACAAACCCCACTCACCTCTCCACACTGCGACACCCTCTTCCCCGGGGAACTTTGTATCCTTCTGTGTGCTCTAGTCGACAATATAAGACTCGCCCAGAACCTCAGACAGTCAGCCATACTTGTCCTGTTGGACCTGTCGGCCGCCTTCGACACCATCTCCCACAGTATATTAGAACAATGACTGTGAGATATGGGTATCAGAAGATCAGCCCTAAGCTGGCTCAGAAGCTACTTAAAAGACTAAACAACCATTGTACAACTGGGCACTCTAGCTTCTCGTAGCCCCTAGTAGAAAAGGGAGTCCCCAGGTAGATAAACTCAGTCCCATGCTTTTCAACCTTTATGTGGCAGCCCTGTCCATGGTGATTAGATCATATATGTTTGACATATTGTCATATGTTGAAGACACCCAGCTACTAATCACCCTCAGTCCCAACCTAACTGATACCAGAATTAGATTTAAAAACTGTATGACTCATATTAACCTCTGGGTGCAAGCTAACTATCTGCAGCTCAATGTCAGTAAAACTGAGATCATCTTATTTGGCAAGGCTCATGAACACTGCTGGTCCAACGACTGGCAGCCCCATAGTCTTGGCCCCTGTCCTTCTCCTAAATCCACAGTGTGCAACCTTGGAGTAAAAATTGGTGACAAACTATCCATGAAAGATCAGGTAAACCAAATAGTGAGCACCTGTTATGACCTAATGAGGAGCCTACGCAAGATCTTGCAATGGATCCCATTAGAGTAAAAAAAAAAGCTTCTCCAAGGCTTAATCATCAGTCGTCTTGACTATGGATATGCTCTGATGGCCTCAATTAACGAAGAGCTTGTCACCAGACTCCAAGTCTTACAGAACACAGCTGCCAGGCTGGAACTAAACCTTCCACTTTGGTCCCCGTCAGCGCCAAGTCTGAAAATTCTGCACTGTCTCCCAATCAGGAAACGGATCCGTTTTAAGATCAGCTGTCTGGTACACAAGACCTTTTTTGGAAATGGGCCATGCTACCTGGCCAAAATACTTAACTGGTATCTCCCTCACAGATACCTTAGGTCTGGCACTAAACATCTTCTCAGTCCACTTAGGGTGCATTCTGCCAGGCACAGCTGCCTATCATTTTCCGGTCTAGCCCCCCACCTTTGGGGCGAACTTCCATTGCAGCTTTGCACAATTTCGGATCATAAACAGTTCCGAAAAAAAGCTTAAAACCTGGCTGTTCTGACTGCCCGTCCTACCCCCCTTTTCAGCTGTTCTATCTTTGCATTCCCCAGCACTCGCTACAGCTCTTTGAGACCTTTCTGGGTGATATGAGCGCTCAATAAAACACTATGACTATGACTTGTCAACCCCTTCTGATTTCTAAGGGCTGCCTGACCTTCCACTGAGAAATATAGGTCACACCTAAGCCCGTCTGCCCTTTGTTACTCTAGATAGTTTGGAGTCATATCTAGGAGAGAAGGAAGGTTAGACAAAGGGGGTATCACCCACCAGATGGCACTGGGGACAAAACTGGCACCTTTAGAACCTATCATGAGAACACTCCGGGACCTGTGGAAAATTCAGAAGGAGGGCTGCCCTGCTGTCCACGGAAGGAAGATTGGACCTGCTTGCCTTGAATCTTGGCACCCCAGAAGTGACCCCAAGGGCCATTTGGCTGACCTCCTGTTTGAGCTACAGGGACACAAGAAGCTTCAAGAGGCCTCCTTCAACTTTACAGCTGACCAGCACTAACTGGACCTGCCTGAGCCCTGCAGCTGGCCTTTGCTGGAGTGTGTCCTCATCCCTAAGAGGTGCTCCTGTTCTTGGAACTTTGACTGGCCTCACAGTGTACTCCTCCTAAAGAAAAGGTAAAGATACAATAGTTTTGGCTTCTTCATGATGCAAAGTCACTTTGAAACAACCATCAATGCAAAACTCCAGGGGGACCTGCAGGCCTGCGGTTTGTGTTGACAGAGACCTCTTCACAGCCCCCACCAATACGATTACAGGTCCTCATGCAGACTTGATAAGGTAACTTTTCAGCGGGAAAGAAACATTCTCCCTGTACCTGCCTCAAGCTCCATCACGGTCAGCCTGCACTTATGACTTACATCATCCAGTGTGACCAAATAACCACGAATGGCACTTTGTGCATCTTGGAGCTATTTTCACAGAAACCTTTTAAAATTACTGACTGTATTTTTTAAATTTTTTTTGCTATATTGTAGTTATTAAAATGTACTCTATTTTTCTAAATATGTTTGGAATTTTTTTGAGTTGTGTTTTCACTTTATTACTGTTTAAGTGCTGCATGAATACTTTACTCATTACCTCTAAGCTAAGCATTACTGCTTTTGTGCCAAGCTACCTGAGGGTTAAGCACATATTTAATTAGAGAGTTTTGTGGTTCACCCTGACAAGGACTATATTTGTTGTTGGAGTGTAGCTTTCACTTCTCTCAACTGATAACCTAATTTCTAAAAATGAGGATTCTAAAGGGAATGGTTGGCCATATCTGAGGTGTTCTTAGCAGTTGGTGGCTCCTTCTAGTTGCTGTGGGATATTATGGATCTAATATTTGAATGAAGGAGGATTTGTCATTATGGCTTTCTGACATGGATATTAGCTTAAAGATGATTGTGCCCCACTGAAGTGTCATTGCCTTAAGGACTGTTTTCATTAAGATGCTAGCCTTATTAGCAATTTTGAGGAGTATTACTGGCTGAAACTTCTAGTCTTCTGTTACTGATCAGAGGTTTCTTAAGGTATCTGGCAAACTTGGTCAAGTTGCTGCAATTATTGATCATTAGAGCTGCTGTGAATACATTGAATGTCCTGGTTGACAGTGAACATTAGGCCAGTTTGACATACTTAGTATATATTCCTGTGTAAACACCATCTCCTTGGATGCTGGTTCGTAGTTACTGTATTAGGCAGCATAGGTTTAGACTTTTAGATGTCTGCCAGTTCTGATGGGCAATGATGGGGGTAGAAGCAACACCCATGTGCCAATTTGAATAGGAAATATCTGTACTGATGTGTGTATTTATTTCAATATATTTTATGAAGGTTTGATTGTTAAATTACAGGAACTATTGGGTGATCTTTATGCATGGGTCTGGAGCGCAGGAAATGTAAAGCAAATAAAGGTAATCTCTATTCATTACTTCTTGATTATGGCACCAACTAACTTTTGAGCAGAATTTGCCTACAAAGTCCAATTTGTACATAACAAAAAGGGACACATATTTATTTCCATTTCTTGGCTTACCTGATTTCAGTTTCTATTTTTGGTAAATGCTGGTGGGATTTTTCAGTGATTTAAATACCTTGAAAAAACAGTGGTTATCATTGGTTACACATTTCTGCACCATTAAAACAACAGAAACAGTGTTTTTCCAGTGTTTATGGAACGTTTTGCTTTTATTATTGTTTGCTTTCTGCACTGATAGTGCATGGTAAATAGACAGTGTACGAGCAGTGTATATGAGGTCCAAATATAGTTTTACAAATCAAACCTATTTTACTATACCATACAGTACTTATTCGGTGAGTCTTTGGTAATGTGCGATCGCTCTTTCCCTCCCATGTAAACTTTTTTTTTATAACAAATGTTATTGTTTTGACAAAGTACAAGCACCAGCAGTACGACAGTGGATAGCGACAATATTGACACACAGCCAACTGAAAGAGCAAATACATTGCCTTTAACCCACCATGTGGCAATGAATACAAGCATTATGTACAAAGTTCGGGCTACTCCACCGCACCCAGCCATTTGCCCCACACGCTCCGATAGGACACCCCCGTGCTTCATACATGGTTTTTTCTTGTGTCGCGCACCAATCCACCCCCCTCCGCCATTTTTCAGAACATGGTGGTGTGGGAAGCTTCTAGGAGGCGGCTATGTCCCGCTTGGCCACAACCATAGCTATATTGAAAAGTAGTTTCTCATTCCAGGACCGGTCCAGTCCATCTGTAATCCCGAGAAGGGAGTGTTGTGTGTCATGGCGAACCTCCCACCCCAGCACCTCAGTAAGCTCACTTTCGATCTCACCCCAGAACCGAGCCAGTCGGGTGCAAGTCTATACCATGTTGAAAAAGTTGGCCAGATCGTGGCCGCACCTCGTGCACAAGGCAGACTGGTAAAAACCGGCTTGATGGAGGCACCTCAGAGTTAAGTAGACAGTATGTAAATAGTATAATTGGATCAAGCGGAGTTTAGCGGATGCAGTGACCATCTTGGGTGACATGAGGGCATCACACCAATCTTCCTCATCCAAGGGACCCACCCACTCCTCCCATTGGCCCATGAGTTGTTCCAGTGAGGTCAGGGTGTTATTGATCAGTGTCCGGTAGATGCGGGAGATATCCCCTTTCCCTAAGTCGCCCAGCATTGTCTGTGCCTCTGGGGGACTGTTTTCAGAGATCCTGGTGTCATCCGATATGTGCACGAGGAGGGCATGTCGCAATTGTAGATATTTGTAAAATTGTTATGGATGCAGGGAGTATCAGAACTGGAGGTTGTTGAAAGAGCGCATGTGGCCACTCAGCCACACATCACCGAGTTGGGAGATCCCTATAAGATCCCACGTGAGAAACCCCTGCAGTCCACTGACCTTCCGGAGCCATGTACCATGCCATAGAGGCCTGTGATGGGTGAATTTGTGTATCCACTGGGTATGTGGCAGAGCTGCCCGCCAGGCTAAGAGCGCAGAGCGCGTGACTTGAGGCAAGTTAGATGGGATGGATTACCCGTACAATAGGGACTGGATTTTGGGCAGGCCGAGTTCACTTAGTTTATGCCTGTAGGCCGGGTCAGACAGTTCCTCTTAAACCAGTCATGTATGTTCAATAGGCGAGTCACTAAGTAGTATAGGTATAAATGTGTCATCCCCATGCCCTCGTCCAGCAGATATTTAATGCCAACCAGGCCCTCCCTCCCCCCAGAGAAATTTAGTAACCATAGTGTCCACTCCCGAAACCACGCCCATGGAAAACAGAAGGGGGTGTTTTGGAGAACGTAAAGGAATCTGGGAAGAATCATCATTTTAAACAAAGTGACCCTTCCCAGGGGGTTCAGGGGTAGTGTCTGCCACCTGTGGAGGTCCGCCTTAGCTTTCTTCATGAGCGGGGTGACATTGAGGGACCAGCCCAATTCCGGGAGGAGAGCAACCCAAATCCCAAGATATTTAAAAGACTGACGCCGAAGAGGTATCGTGGACTGCCAGTCGTAGCACTCTCTGGAGAGATGTAATGGAACCAGGATTGACTTACTAGAATTCATTCGGAAGCCGGAGGCTTGCCCGAAGGACTGCAGGATCTGGAGACAACGAGGACCCGACTAGGCAGGGTTGGCCAAAAAGAGCAGGACATCATCTCCGTAAAGTGTCCACTTCAGAATTGGGCCATTCCCATCCCCGAACGAGGCTCTCGGACCGAATCATGGTCGCTAGAGGCTTCATCGCCAAGGCGAATAGAAGGGGCGAGAGGGGGCATCCCTGTCTCATTCCCCTTTGAATGGGGAAGGCGTCGGAGAGAACCTCATTGACCAAGACACGAGCATGAGGCTGGGTGTACAGAACCCCGACCAGCTGACGGAAGCAAGAGTCAAAACCCATCGCGCCTAGCACATCTCCCAGGTATGTCCAGTCAAACGCTTTCTCAAAATCAATGAGAGGGAGTGCCAAGTAAGGGATAAGCACCTGGTGGTGAGCCAGGGCCAGATGCAGCCTCCGGAGACAGTGTCTGGAGCCCCGCTGGGGCATGAATCCACTCTGGTCCTGGTGGACCAACGTGGTAAGGTAGGGCATCAGCCGCTGGGTAAGAATTGCAGCATACAGTTTAACGTCCGTATTTATGAGGGAGATGGGATGATAGTCAGCACAATGGGGAGATGGCGGTTGTGACTTCGGGAGGACCACGATGGTGGCCGCGTCCATCTCGGGCGGGAAGGAACCTTTCTCCAAGGCCTCAGCATAAAGGTCAGCGAGGAGAGGCACGAGGGCCGCGCAGTATGCCGCATAGTATTCCTGGGGGAGGCCGTCTGGACCAGGGGTCTTGCCCGATGAAGTGTGAGCAATAGCCTTATTAATCTCATCATGGGAGATTGGGCGGTCTAGATCGGCCTGAGCAGCAGAGTCAAGCTGAGGGAGTCGAGTACCACCAGCATCCAGCAACTCGAAGAGTGATCGTACTGGGGTTCGTTCAGCATACAGTTGACGGTAGAATGCGGCAAATGCACCAGCCATAGCCACCGGGGATCGTTGTGTGGACCCATCCTGATCCAATATCTCTGGGATAATGCGGTTCGCTCTGGGATACGTGGCAAGCCTATGAAGGATTGTGCCATTTTCATCACCCCAGCCATAAACTCTGACTACGGAAGATTTCCAGAGAAGCTTTGCGACATCCAGTTAGAGTTGTTTAATTTTGACTCGAATGCTAGTGAGGTGCCGCTCTCAAGCAGCATCACCATCAATGAAAGGGGATTGCACCAGGCGCAGTGCTTGCACCTCCAGCGAAGTGATTTGTAGCAGCTGAGCCTGCCGCTGACATTGGATGTGGCCTTTGGCAAAGCCACGAATAGTGGCCTTGCCCGCCTCCCACAGGGTATGCGTGGAAGGAACCGATCCCACATTGGTTACGAGGTACTGCTTAAATTCCGATCCCACTGCCTTTTTAAAGTCCTTGTCCTTAAAAGAAAGCATTCAACTGCCATGTTGGGTGTGAGTAGGGGGGAGGAGCCCCTGTACTAAGGAGCAACGGAGAATGGTCAGAGATACGTCTAGGGAGTACTCGGATGTCTTGGATTGTGGTGCCATTGGTCGATGGGATGAACATTGCATCTATTCTATGCGCGCCTGCGTGTGGTGGGCGGCGCTGGTGTGTGTGAACTGTTTAGTGTTAATTGTTTTGCTTGCGCCAGCCTGGAGGTAGATGGGGGATCTATTGTGTCAAGAAGTGGGGTGGAAACTGTGTTAAAGTCGCCTCCGATAACAGTGGACCCCAGGGGGAGGGTGGTCAGCAGAGCGGTGGATTGTTTCAAAGTCACCGCAAGCATCGAGGGGGGTGAGTACAAGGACACAAGGTTAAGGGGAGTACCCCTTAGTGTACCGCAAATGATCATGAACGTGCCCTGCGTGTCATGAATAACTTGCGAAAGCACAAAGGGAAGGTTGCTCTTCAGTATTATGGCCACTCCACGAGAACCTCGAGCGAAGCCCAGTGCCAGACTCTATCATAGTCGTATCGCGCTAGGAAGGAGCAGTGATTACTCATCAGGTGTGTCTCTTGAAGAAGACGCACTCCTATATCGAGGCATTGTGCGTAGAGCAGGACGGCCGTTCGTTTGTGACAGTCTAATAGACCGTTAACGTTACAAGATAAAATATGGAGGGCTGCCTTCAGAGAGGGTATGTCAGTCATGGGGGCTGGAGGTCACTGTAGTGGCTCTTCGAACTTTGAAGAGCCGACGAAAAATTTGGGGCCTGGAGCAGGCGCGAGAGCGTGCTGGTGAGAAGGACCATGTGTGTAAGACCCATAGGGAGATGGATCCGAGTGTTGTGTGAGTGCAGCAAAACAACAAAAACACATATAAACCTTGGGAACAAACAGTCCCAACCCCCTCCCCTGCTCCTCCGCCCACCCTATACTTTGAGAACAGAAGCATCTGTCGACCCCTCGAGAACCAGAAAACCAAACTAAAACCCTCAGGTTGAGAAGCGTGGAAGCACCCCTTCATATGAGCGGATGAATACGGTCTCGGCATGAAGACGAAGAGTCAGACCAAATAGTCTTTCAGTACCCCGGCTCCTCCGGAAGTCAGGGCACATTCTCAAAGTGCCAAACTCTGCAGCAGTTGCTCAGCAGCGCTTCAAAGGGTTGGGCTGTGAGAAAGGTCAGTGTACGCTCCCTGGAGGTCCCGCTGAGCCGAAGGTGGAGGGTCCACCAGCAGGCCACCAGAAGCTTGGATTTTGAGACAGGGAGGGGAGGCTGATGAGCTGGAGGAACTTCGAGGTCCATCAGCTGTTCGGCTTGAGGACCTTTGGAACGCCATTTGAGACAGGCTTCTGCCTCCCGGTTACGTGCTGGACTTTGTCTGCTGATTACAAACAAGATACTGACGAATTGGACCTCCTCTGAAGTCCTTTATGATCTGTTCCGACCTTCGGAGATCGAGACTCTAATTCAATTCTACCACGTTGTTAAATGCTTTGTACCATTTGGCCTGAATACACCATCATTGGCCTTATAGACTCGGAATCGATTTTTTCCATCACTTGGTTTCAGTTATAATTACAGATTGAGTCTTTTCTACGAACTCTATTAGAAGCCCTAGATTGAATACATATCGGCCCTCGATTTCTATTGTCACTGATAATGAATAATTTCCAGCATGGCCCATCTATAACACAGGATTACACTTGGTTACTATACAGTCCCCAATTGACATCAGTCCTGAAGATGGTCTCACAAAAGTTCTTATAGGAGACCGAAACGTTGACTTCCACCTCATCCTTCCTTTATGTTATGTACTTTTGATTTAGGATAGGTGTTTTTAGGTTCTGCTGAGTTGTTTATGAACATATTATTTGTATACCCGCAGACCTAATCATTTCCTGTATATGAATTGAACCATTTTACCACTTGATAAATTCTATTTTTCCTATACACTTTGTGTTTGTGATCTATGTAGTCTATTTATGTTTTGATGAATTGAGTTTCTTTATATTTAACTAATTTTGTTGAATTCAATTCTTATAAGGATTATTGATTCATCCTTCTGATTTAAACTTGAACTATTAACTGTTGTTTAAACAAATTCCCTTGAAGGCATCTATACCCTTTTACTTATTTGAGACAGGCGTCTCCTGCTGGTGTGTGTGTGTCACTGACGCTGGTGACTCGGCGGACGGTGCTATGCGGGCTGGCAGCCCGTCGGTCCAGGGGACGGGATGCGTTGTTGCCTGAGGGGCCGCTCCTCTGTTAACCAAGTCCAGGCCGCTTGGGGGGAGTCAAAGAAGTGCGTAGCATTTTGAAAGATTCGACTTTGTCAGTAGCTTCAATTTCGACAACTTCTTGTTTTTCCAGTTTGAGAAGTTGATGATTAAATGTAGAACACTCTTGCAGTGTAGGCATTAGGCAAACTATAGACTTGTTTTTTCAAAGCATATTATACATTACTTCAGCTGCTGTTTTTCCAGTTCTAAACAAGTTCCTTAGTAGGCGATATTGTAAAGCTGTTTACCACGTTCCATCAAGACACCAATTCTTTTGTCTTTAAGAATATTTCCATAATCTTCATCACTTGCTTGTTGCATATTCTTAGCAAGTTCTTTATATTCAAAGTTTAACCACATTTTTACATTTCCAATAGCGGGACGCGCGCGGGACGAAGCGCGGGGCTAAGCCCGGGCAAAGGGCGGGCCCTCTGAGGCCCTCGTAGGCCAGTGTAGGCTGGGCTGGGCCTACTCTTTAACGCCTGTATTGTCCTAGAACTGTGGACCTTGATACAGGCGACGGTCATGGCTATGCCGTCTGAGGAGGGAATAACTGGGAAGGCTGGTAGATTAAGAAACGGGTCATTGGACAAATATTTTTCTAGGGCCCTGAGTGATGGCGATAAGGAATCCTCTATGGCTGAGCGTAGGGCTGAGCGTTGACGCTCGGTTGAAAGTTTAAAAAATAGGTCCCTTACCGATATCACTCCTTATCCCGCTGCCCAGGACGGAGGTACATCTAGTATTAGTGAGGAAGTTTTAAGCCAGGATGGCGTCCCTCTTTTGTTGCGGGACTGTACTCCCACCCCTTGTTTGCCTCCTGATCAGATCGTAAGTGTCTCCCCCCCCTAGTCTCTGTTGTACAGCTGTTGATCAATTTATCCAGACCCCCATTGCAGCAAAGCCTTGGAAGACGAAGCCGAAACAACTAGTTGTGGTATAGATGCATGGCCCACCGCCTAGTATGCGAAGAAGGAAGTTGAGGGTAGGGCAGGGTAAAGCCAAAATTCCCCACTCCGACTTCGGTAAAGTATCAAAGCCCCCTATCATTCCTGATAGTGCAATAGTGGAGGTGCCAGAATCTCCTTCAACTCAGCCACTACCGTTAGCGGCGGACTCACCCGTCAGGGGCATTAACACCTTAGACCAAGACACTAATTCTGGGGATTCACCACCGAACGCACCACTTCCTGCTACATCATTGGGAAATTTGGAATTTTTACTCAGGTCCCTGCTCCTGCCCATTAGTGAGAGCATAAAGAAAGTTGAGATTAGACTGACCATCTTGGAGACTGCCATAAGCAGTATGGCTACTTTAGCCAAAGCCCAGGGGAGCGGGGCTGCGCCACCCGCATCTTTGGTCAGGTTACCCTCTACCAATACTCCTACTGCTTCATCTCAGCCCCCCAAACCGAAGCCACAGTCCCATGGTAGGGCTGAGCACGTCTACCAAAAACCGCACCCTCCACAGCATATAAACATCCCAGCAGCAGGGCCAGCGGGTGATTCCCATAGGGGACCGATAATGGCCCCCACAGGAAATAAACGAGAGGAACAGGGAAACGGCAGATACACTAGAGCTCCGGTGACCAAGGGGCCTCAAGTGGAGATACCTCCACAAGCAGTGCCTTTTGTGGTCGTCTTGACAGGGGTCCCGCCGTTAGTAGATAACAAGAGGGAGGGCTATGCTCAATTGAAAAATAAAATAATACACTGGCTGAGTACTTATAGGCCCATTACACATAATATTGATGGGGACATAGTGCATGTCAGGCGGCTCAATTGGTTGGGTAGCAGATGTAAGGATATTGAGGGTGACTTGGTGGTGGTTAATTTTAGAGACCCGCGGGCAGTGGATTACATATTAAATTGGCCCACTGGAAGTGGAGCCAATTGCATTATCCCTCGGCCTCTGACATATTTCTACCCTAGATCAGTGGTGTTCCCCCTAACCCATGTAAGTGGGCTTTATCCCCCCAGACCCAACCCCCCGCCACTATATAGTAATAGCTATGTTCCTTATGGCCAGCATTCCGCCCAGGCGGCTGACCCTTTTGGCTGGATCACGGCACCCCAGAGACACAACAGAAATGGTAACAGCAGAATGGAGCACTTGAGACCCTTTACCCCTCTGGAGACAGGCAACAGGTTCTCGTTGCTATCCGGTATGGAAGATTGCGACTGATGTCTACAGTCCAAGGGGGAGAGGGGTGGTCGACCAAGTGCGGCAAATCCAAGGGGCACAGATTTTGAGGCACTAAGGGTGGCAAGACGTAAAGACATTAGACAGGTGGGCCTCCTAGTAGCCCAAAGTATGGATAGTAGTATTACTAGAGCCTCTACGGATGTATCGTGTGTAGACATCATAGATGGTAGCATTGCATCCCCCAAGACATCTATCTGTGTGGATGCCATTTCCATGCCTAAGGAGGGTGGAAGGGGTGGGAGTAAGGGGGACCCTGCTATAGTTCCTATGGGTCACAGGGTAATACACCTGTTATCCTGGAACGTGGCAGGGTTAAAAAGGAAGATGGCCCTACCAGAATGGCACACATTCATTGAGAAGTTTGAGGTATGCCTGTTCCAGGAAACCTGGAGTCTGCTCCCACTACACAAATCTGGCTAGACCACATATTTTTCTCCAGCAGTAAGCAGAGGGAAGGGTAGACCAGCGGGAGGACTAACGGTTTGGATTAAAATTGATCTGGATTGGGATGTTGTCATTCATGATACAGAGTGCAGTGATATACTACATCTCTCCTCTAGGGGATATATTGAGGGGAGCAGGCTCGAATTATTTAATGTCTATGCTAGAGGGGCACCGGGGGATTCTTCTTCAGCAATTTTAATGAGCTTAGACATAGCATTAGCCAAGTGCCCCCCATCTGCTAAAATTATAGTGGGCGGTGATTTTAACTGTAAGGAATGAACCCTTTTCCGGGGACGATCCTTTAGGCACCGAGGAGGAAGATTCTAAATGGTCCATCCTAGCTTTGTCACTACCCCCTATTCGTAAATGGTCAGCAAGGGCATTACAAATCAATGCCCTCACTAGGGAACACAAACTAAGAGCACTCAACGGCAGGACTTTGTCCGACAGTGTTGGTGCAATGACCTTTAATAGGCTTAATGGTCCGTCCAGAATCGATTACATCTTATTGGACGTTAGATTGTGGAAAGACCTAATAGATATGGAGGTGGTGGCTACACAGGATAGTGACCACAATCCCCTCTGCAGTAAGTTTAGGTGGGGTAACCCCAAGGGTAGGGGGTTAAGTGCCCCCCTGAGGTTAACCAAAGAGGTTGTCCCTTACAATAGTAACAGTAGGTTAAAATGGGACAAAGCCCAATTGCAGGAAGATCAACTTGGGAGTATAAAATCTCTTGTGGTAGATCTGTACTTGGATTTGGCGGTATGGGAACAGGGAATGGGAAATGCCTTGGAGCCGCCCATTGCCCTTGATACAGCCTACAAAACCACTATAGAGCAAGTGAGCCAATACTTTTTTTCTAAAGGGAAAAGCCATAGAGTGAACAACACACCTCCCATCTCTAGTAATCCCTGGTACTCGGCCCAGTGCAAGGGAAAAAGGAAAGAGCTAACAGTTGCCCTACTTAAAAAAAGATCCTTCACTAGTTAGAGCGGCTAGGAAGGACTATCAAGAGTATTGGCACTGGCCAAACGAGAGTGGGAGGAACAACATTGGCAGGACCTAAACTGTGCAGTCAGCATGAGGAATTCAATGTTATTCTGGGACCTCATTAATAAAGCTAGGCAGCAGAGCGCTCAGCCTTTAGCCGCCCACATAACAAGCCAGCAATGGTTTGACCACTTCTCGGCACTATATGGTGGAACCGAAGTCGCCTCCTGTCCAACGGTAGCTAAGGGTGGAGGTGGGGAACCTATAGGGGAGCCCGAGGACCCATTTTCGCCCTCGGAAGTAGCAGTGGCCATCAGACATCTGACCCCGAAGAAGGCGGCTGGCCCGGATGGGATCCCAGGGGACCTTCTGATCGAGGAACCTAAGGCTTGGGCCGAATTAATTGCCATTATAATGAATTTGATTGCCAGGGGTCACCCCGTGCCTGACTCTTGGAAGGGGACAGTGGTGGTCACGGTGTTCAAGAAGGGGGCTAGAGAGGACCCTGCCAATTGCAGACCTATCAGTCTGATAGATGTAATCCAGAAAGTGGTTGGCAGGGTCATCATCTCAAGGGTTGGAGCATGGATGGAAGAGGAACAAATCCTCTCCCACCTCCAAGCAGGATTCCGCCAGAAGGTGGGTACGATGGACCAGGTCTTTCGCTTTTTTGTCATCTATTGGAAGTCAGTTATCATCAAAAGGGGTAGCCTTTACATGGCTTTCATAGATCTCAAGACGACTTTTGACCTGGTCCCTCGAATAAAACTGTGGGAGACACTGGAGAAGATGGGTTTCCCCGGTCCACTTCTGAGTTTTATTGTAAGGCTCCACGAGGGGAATTATGCGAGGATCAGATGGGGCACCCAGGGCCAGCTGACAGATAGGGTGCCCGTGAGGAGGGGAGTACGCCAGGGATGTGTTATGGCCCCGGCCCTCTTCTCTTTGTTTGTGAATGGAGTGGTGGATCATCTGAGAGAGGAAGAGGCGGATGCACCATCCCTGGCGGGGGAAAGAATCCCCACTCTACTCTTCGCGGACGATACCATACTGATCTCTAAATCCCCGGTGGGACTTCAAAAGCTTCTGTACCGATTCAGCTCCTTTTGCACAGATAGAGGTCTTACTATTAACATCTCGAAAACTAAGCTCATGGCTCTCTCACCCTCTAAAAGTTTTAGGAATAATTTTACGCTCAATGGGGCACCCTTGGAGTTGGTTGATTCATTCGACTATTTGGGGGTGCAGATAAATAGTCGGATGAATTGGAAGGAACACCTGGCCAAAATGTTACTTGGCCACAAAAGAGTATCAGGGGTGACCCTGAGGGAGCATCGGGAGTCAACGAGTAAACCTGTGGCACCGGTCATGGCAATCTATGAGGGCCAGATACTCCCGGCTGCATTATATGGCTCCGAGCTGTGGGGGTTTGAAAATGTTTCTGAGCTAGTTGTAGCGGAAAATACGTTTTTGAGGGACGTGGTGGCTCTCCCTGTTTCTACCCCGCTAATTCCACTGCGGCTAGATCTGGGCAGGCAATCCTTTAAAGATCTAGTGCGGCTGCGCCCTCTACTGTTTTGGGCTCGGTTGCGAAGGACTAGGGAGCTTGCCAAATATGCTGCTGGGCTGGATGAACTAATACTGCTCGACATCGGCAATAAGATCGGGTGGTTGAGCAACGTGAGGCAGTTGGTGGTGCAATTGGGCCTGGGAGATGTGTGGGTGAGTCAAATGCCACCCCCCAAACCGGTGATCAAGAAGTTATACTGGGACTGGGTTCAGGCAGAGGCAGCACGCAGCGGGGTTGGGGGTTTACTCACTGAACGGTTTTTAGAGTTTAAATGGTCTAGAAAGTTGGAACCCTTCCTCGACCTCATAGCCAAGCCTCTGGACAGAGCCCTTTATTTAAAACTCAGGTATGAGACCCTTCCGGTGCATGAGTTCACCGCGGGGTGGTCTAACGCTGGTGGTCCCCCGCGCCCCTGCCCCGGGTGCGCGGCTCCAAAGGAGTCTGTGGCGCATTTATTTTTTGCCTGCCCCGCTTATAAAGTTGCCAGGAAGGTCTGGTTGAAACCAGTATGCACGGGGGTGGGTTTGAGGTGCCACAGAATGGCCTTACGAGTACTCACTACCGACCCAACATCCTCTGCCATGGTATGCGGGGTGGCTAAATATTTGAGCAGTGCATGGCTGACTCGTACTAGGAGAATGAAGCTATATTCCACCATACCAAATTGTTAGCAGGCCCTATTGGCAGGTCGCTATGATGAGGTCTGGATGAATTTGAAGTCATTTTTAACCATTATGTAATAATGTACTGATGAGGATGTTTGACTGGGGTTTCATAATAATTACCTATTGTATTGTATATTGTGTAGGCTTGACTTTTTATTTAGGGAATTTTATCGTCGATAGTTTTTACTAATGTTTTACTGTGTAAAATGTACTCTTTTATGGTGAGAATTTTACCGAATAAAGATTATATACTACTACTACATTTCCAATACTTCCCAAAGATTTCCTTGTGTCATCATGGAGAAGTGTTTTATAAACAGGTTGTCTTTTAAACAGGAGTAAGTTGTAGTAGGTTTCCAAATACAATTAAATGTTGTCCCCCAAACAGAACATCGTAATCTGTTTTTTAAATCTGTTGCATTCTCAAGTGTACAAAAGCAAGCATTAAGTTTCAGACCATGTTCACTTCATCAATGATTAAAAGTTTCATTTTCTTCAGTACTCATGTAACTTCATAAATAGCTTCTCCAGATAGCTTCTGATACTCCAATTTATTATCAAGTTCAACAGATAGCATAAGTAATCAATGTACAGTAATCCCTTTAATGTTGTGGGCTGCTAATCCAGTTGGAGCTGTTACAACGCAAGACAAATGTGATTCTGTAGTTTTACGTAGATAACTAGTCAAAACTTTAATTAAGAAACTTATTCCTGTTCCAGCTTGACCACTGCTGTGCAATAGAACAGGTTTAAATGATGAACATTGGCCTTTTTTTTCGTGCAGCAAACAATGTTGTACCTGCTCTTTGACTTGTAGATATATTTCTTTTTGTTCAATATTTACTTGTTCTTCTAAGTTTTTCAACTAAAAAATAGCCTGCTTGTTGCATTGCAGTTTCTACCTCATATATCGTTGTCTCATTCATTTTCAATAATTGGTTGTTCCAGTGGATCTTGACTCAGTGGACCAGAACTTTGACTGCTTTGTGAACTTTCTTTAGCTATTTCAGCTGCAATAGTAGTTTCTTGATCAATTTCATCATTTAACATTTGCAGATAAGTTGGGAAAATTGTGCACTGAATGCTGTCTTTAGTTGCATTATAAGAATCTTCATATGAGTCAAAATCTCCAAGTAATTCTGTTTCACTACGCCAAAGCTTGAACAGTTACAGAAGTGCTAAATAGAAAAATTCTCTCTTATCTGTATTTTCGCAACTGAGTTTGATTTCCTTTTGCATGTTTGACCAAACATCTGTCACATCCAATTACTACATATTTTTCTTCTTGTATATTTTCTGTAACATTCTTTTTAAACATGTAATGTTGAAGTATTTTATACAGACATAGGTTTTCAAGATTTAGACTTCTTTTGGGATAGTACGTATCCAACATATTGGTTTTGACAATATCCATACTTTCTGGTCCATTCTGTGCTAAGTATTCAATTTCTTGTAAAGATTTCAATACTCTATTTTGTGTGGTTGGCAAGACCTAGACTTACCCAAATTATTTCTTTTGACTTTGAATTTATGCTGGCTGTGCTCAAGCAATCTGAACATTCATAGGATCCAATCTCTCTGTGGGAAAGCATTTTCAAGATGAAACTATACAATTTCTTGCTAAGACTCCTCTGCTGAAATTTCAAGCCAATTTTCTTTCATCTCTTTCTTTTCAGATTTGGTTATATATGATGTAACATAACAAGCAACAGCAACTGAATTATCTGCAACATACTAAATATCCAAGTTTGGATTCCACATTTGCAAAATAACTGAATTGTAGTCATTAATGTACTTTGATGCTTCTGTTCTTTTTAAGTTGTATGTATTCTTGGGAGATTTGGGAGTTATTGTATGACTTACTGCTGACGAAAACTATTTACTCTTCCTTTAGAAATTACAGGACGTGGGAATCCAAACAACATTTTGTATATAATTTCCATTTACATTTGAATTTCTGTCTGCAGTATTTCCCACATTGATGACTTTGAAAGCATACAACCTGGTTGGTTGTCCTACTGGTGGACAAAGTTTTCTCAGTTCTAATCTGTCTAGCCAAATTTAAAACAGTAACCCTTCCCATGTCACTGGTTTCCCATGTCACCATGTTTCTCAAGGCTTCATTTGGCTAGACAGGTTAGAACTGAGTAAATGTGTTCACTGATAGGAAAACTGACCAGGGTTTCAAGCTACCATCTTCAGATGCATAATAGCTGTGAGAATACATGTACAAGTAGACACACACCTCACTCACGAGAGCACACAGACCTTTAAACTTGACAGACAGCATTTCTCATTTCAGGCCTACTTCAAGTGTACCTTTCCACAGACTCATACAAAGTAGCCTACTCACTAAGCCTCCTGCTAACAAGTCTTAAAGCTCACTTTTCTCTTGCAGCTTCTGTTTTCACAAACTGCTCAGAATTATACCCTAGCCAAATTCAAAATGGCAATCCTTCCCATGTCACTGTTACAAGACTCATCAGGTTTCCCAAGCCAAGCATGCATCAGTCTGTGCCTTTTGGTAGTGGCATGATACATAAAAATAAACATAAAATAGTTGAATACCTGTCTTTCACAGCACATCCTCTCTAAAATTGTGTAGAACAAAGTATATGTACTCCTTTATGATCATAATACAGGACACCTGGATATAAAGTTATATACCCTGCGATACCCTTTTATACATACACCAACAAGTTTTAAACATCTGTTTTCTCTTCAACTTTCATTAGACACTCAGGAACAACACATATTACTATGCACAACCTTTTTTCAATCTTTATTTCAGTAAAATAATACAAACTACACAAAAATCGTACATTTGTTAACCTATTTAAAATATCACATTTCTCTAATGCTTTGCAACCTTTAAAAATAATGCATCACAAACTTAAAAATATCATTAGAAACACTGAAGCAGTCCTACACGATATATAACACACATTACACATTTGCAACTCACCTGTGTATACTAATGCAGAATATGAAAATGTCAGAATCTACAAAATGTTTTTGTTTCCAACATGATAAATATGGTGTACCACTCTCAGCAAGGTAAAACCAGTAACGGCAAACTTTTCATCTCTTTTTCCACATAAATCAATGCAAGTAACAAATCAAAATGCTCCCTTAATTTTTTTTATTCTGAAACCCACATCTATTGGATACACATATTAACCCTTATTACTCCCTTCTAAAAGTGCCCAATCTGCATCTCTAACTTACAGAAGTCGTGACTCCAACGCAGTGTCGCATTGTAGGTTCGCGTAGGAGTCGCGAACCCTGAAGAGAGTCCAAAAACCTATTTCCAACAATACTAAAAATACTTTTTAAGATCATACCACTTCTAAACATAAGACTGATTGGGGAAAACTTACTTTAAAACCATATCACTCATATATAGCTTACCATTTCATATTTTAAAACCAGAGTTATATTTCAACCCTGCCGCTATTCTGCTTAATCTTAGTTTCCCTAGTAACAGTTTCCGCGACATTCAACTCTACTGCCAGGTCACAGGTTCATCATATTTTCAAGTTCAGCACACTGGCTTACATATGCAAACAGCAGGCATGGATGAGTCTTGCAAATAATAGCTTATCCTGTCTACTGTACCGTTCAAAGTGTTTTTCTATACCCAATCGGAAATTTGTATCCTATTTATGACTACACAATGTTTATGAACAACCAGTTATCTGCTTTTTCAAAAACAGCACCTTCTCCTCCTTGTTAGATACCTCTCATTGTATCAACTGACATACTCAGCTACAGGCGTTTTTGGATCTCTTCCACTCATCCCTTCGAAATGCTAACAGTATGGATTCTAGGACACCACTATGTTTTCTGGGGTAAAAGTTATGCTGAGGACACAGGTACTGACAAAGACCTAGGTTTGCAACATGTGGATATTCAATGGTTTGCCCAGAGAGGAGTAAAGTGGCACCAATTGCTACCCTTGGTTAAAACCTTTTTGCATCTCCAAGCCCCTGACCTCATGATTGTGCACTGTGGTGGCAATGACCAAGGCACATTGACTGGGGTAGAATTGGAAATCACAATGAAGGATACCTTTGCACAACTGATGTCTCTTCTCTCCCTGGTGCCTGCCACACTGTGCATGGCTGTGCATGGCTGGTAAGGGAAGACCCATGGGTACCCCCAGTGCATGGGTGATACCCCCAGAGGCCCGATTGAGAAGGCTCCAGGTGTAGGGGCCAATTACAGGTCCCAAATATCTGATTCCGACTGCTGATTTGAGTCGGATGGCACGATTCGGAAAGCCTGTCCAAATCCAGCATCGTACTCGGTTGTTTGGAAACGCGGCCCGTAGACACATACAATTCTGCTCCGTAAGGCTTGGTCATTCCAAAAGCCTTCAGATTTGGATTGGGATATTCCTAACGCCTAACTTGCAACATACTTGGTTGGTTGGAAACCTTTCTGAGTCGGTTGGAAAGACACATTTCTGATCCGATTTGGACAGAGCATATGCTGTTAGGAGGCCTTCCTAAATACATCAAAATCAGGCCCTGAGTTGGGCAGCTGCCAACCACTGAAAAACTGCAGTTAGGCAGGTTTTAATCTGACCATCTTCAAACTCAACTCCCTCATCCCAAGAGAAAATCAGTTGTGTATCATCTGTATCGGAGAACACTTTAGCTCTCAAAGCTTCCAGGGGGTGAGATATAGATTAAAAAGGGTAGGACTCAGGGCTAAGTCCTGAGGGACTTCCACCAATACATCGCAAGGATCAAAACTTGTTGCCTCCTTTTAGC
Organism: Lissotriton helveticus; assembly: GCF_964261635.1. Classification (NCBI taxonomy): domain Eukaryota; kingdom Metazoa; phylum Chordata; class Amphibia; order Caudata; family Salamandridae; genus Lissotriton; species Lissotriton helveticus. Next base: position 493,634,159 of record NC_136063.1, read on the forward strand.
TAGGAAGGATGTTATCTAGTCCAGTATCTGTTCTTTTACTAGGCTGGAGACGGTCCAACAGCATCAAGTGAGGGACATTATCGAATGCTGACGATAAATTCAGCACAATCAGTAAAGCCACTCCCCCATTATCCAAAGTTCCCTTAATATATTCAGATACTTCTACCAGTGAGTTCTCAGTACTATGTTTAGCTCTGAAACCCGACTGGCTTGTGTGAAGCAGATTGTTTTCTTCCAGATAATCAAAGAACTGCATAGTCACCTGTTTCTTTAACATTTTCGATGGAGCACGCAAAAGGAATATCAGCCTATGTTTGAGGAGTGGTCAGATCTGCTGTTGGCTTTTTTATCAACTGAAGAATCTTAGCCTGCTTCCACACACTAGGAACTGTGTCTGTCCGTAATAATGTATTTAGAATTGAATTCACCACCAGACTAGGAGCTGAAAGTGATGAAGAAGTGGTGTGCTCTGGGGAAGCGCTAGAGCAAGAGATAACATTGAGGGACTCCATCATCTGGAAATTCTTCTCTCACCTCAAGGACAAAAAGATACTTAATGCCAGCATTGTCGCCTTCAAGCTCAGTGACCGGAAGCTCAGCCACGTACACCAAGGACTGTACTCATACAGAATTTCAACCATTCATAAACACCTCTAGACTAAACATGAGAAAGAATGCAAGATGTGTCAGTGGGGTGCAAAGGCATGCATAGGTAGAAGAGAGTGGCAGTGTACCAAGACTGACAGTAAGAAGATATGAAACCCCACCTGAGGGTCTTCACATTATATTGCATGGAATGCAAAGTGTACCCCTCACCATTTCAAAATACTGGAGGTAAAGCAAACAGATATCTTATCGAATCTTAAAACTGTACATTTAATTCAACCTTTGTAAAAGTCAAGGTTTCTTTTTCAAATACTTTTCACTCAGGACACTCTGAAAAGAATTTAAACATAACAAATATGCATCACAATGTAAAAAGAAATAATAATTGCTAAGGCCTAATTTACTTCCCACCGATTTATGTGGGCCTCCAGAAGAAATGTCATGCTAAGCATATTTTCTATCTTAGATGCCAGCTGAGTGAGTATGGGGCACTTCCCCCAGTGTAAGAAATTAGGCACTGGTTGAGAGGGGTGAAGCTCTGCTCAAACAGTAACCACAATTCTTGCAAGGGTGAAACACAAACAAACCCCAAATTAACCTGTGTATAAAAAAAACTTTAGTTGCCTGGCATAAAGCAATCAGGCTTAAGTTAGAGGCAATATGTAAAATACTTATGCAGCACTTCAAACAGTAATAAAGTGAAACAACACAAATCCAATTAATAGAACCAGAGATGTTTCAAAGGTTTTACAAAAATAAAGCTCTTGGAAGCCAAAAGCACAACCATGGTTATGTTGTCGCAGGAGACCAGGTCGAAGTCAAAAGTTCAGGCCGACCATGATGGAGCACAGGCAGGATACAAATCAGTGTTCAGTCTGCTGAAAGTACCTTCTAGCCTATGCACCAAAATGCGGGGGTTGAGCCGCACGGGCTGGCATTAAGGAACAATCACTGAGGTGCTACAATGCAAGATCCTGCATCGAAATGCATCGTGCAGTATTAAACTCGATCCCTGTCAACGAGACTTCCCATGCAAGGTTCTGTGTCATCATCAAGGAAGCCTGCATCGTAGCGCAAGTTATAATAACTTGCACTACAATGGTGCAGGAGACATGATGCGTGGCTCTGGGCTGCTGCCAGCGTCAGGATGCATCGGCATCAAAGACCCCACAGGGGCTTGCAAGATCTTGCGCTGAGATGTGTTAATGATAAGCTGCGTCATGCTGGGCCATAGTGTATGGCTGCGTTGTGCTGTATTAGGATTTGAAGACTTGCATGAATGTCGAAGAAGACTGTAATATCCCAGTATCTTTGAGCAGGGGTTCTTCAGACTGACTCTTGAAGATTTCGTGTGGTCCCAGATCCAGACAGGCAGGCTAGATTCAGCTGGGCAGTCCTCAGCAGCAGAACAGTGCTGTTACAGCGGGAAACAACCTTTACAACGCAACTTTTACAATGCACTACCATTACAACGCAACTTTTACAACGTAAAATCCATTACAACGCATGTTTTTACAACGCAGTCATTACAACGCATGACACTACATCGCACACCACTACAACGCATGTCATTACAACTCAGTTATTACAACGCATACCATTACAACGCATAAAATTACCATCCAACACTTGCCCTACTGTTGCACCCCCTGGAGTTAGAATAGTAATTTTTACCCCTACACTATCCAAAACCTACCCTACTGTTGCACCCCCTGGAGTTAGAATAGTAATTTTTACCCCTACACTATCCAATACTTATCTTACATGCAATGTAATGTAATGCGTTGTAATGGTATGCGTTGTAAATGTAGTATGCATTGTAATGGAATGCGTTGTAAAGGTAGTTTTAAAGTATTCATTGTAATGGCATGCGTTATAATGGTGTGCGTTGTAGTGGATGTTGCGGTGTAAAAATTGTGTTGTAAAGGTAGGCGTTGTAAAAGTATGCGTTGTAACGTCATACAACCGTTACAGCAAGAGCAGGTCTTGGGCAGCAAAACAGTCCTTAGTCAGCAAGCAGGTGAGCAGGGCAAACTACACAGCTTGGCACTCCTTCTTCCTGGCAGAGTTCAGAGGTCCAGAAGTGACCCGAAGAGTTAGGTCTGAAAGTCAAATATTTGTACCTGGCCCCTACTTTGAAGTGGGAGAAGTGTTTAGAGCCCTCCTCCACGGTGTTGTTTGTCTTTGAGATGTGCAAGTGTGGTAGGTGACAGCTTCTCCAACTTATCCTGACGGAGCCCCTATGTGTCATTGTTTCGAAGTAATACTTAAGACCCACTGCCACCTACACTTAGTCATGTGACCAAGGATACAAGCTGCACACACAAATGGTTGGGACAATAAGATTCCAACTTTCTAAAACTGACATTTTCAGAATTGTGACTCAAAATCTAACTTTATCATTAAAGAGGGTTTTAAATTACAATTCTTTAGACACCAAACTTGATATTCCTTCCTGCTACAAACTGAAACGTATCACTTATTAAATATATTAGAGTAACTGTTCGAAATTAGGTTCTTGGTTGACTAGGATAGAAGCCCAAGTTGGGCAGCAGCTACAATCCTAGTCAGAGTAAGAAGCAGGCAAACCCTAAATTAATCTGTGCTCGCCTTCTGGTCACTTGGCACAGAGCAGTTAGGCTTAACTTAGAGGCAATGTGTAAAGTATGTGTGCAACACTACAAATAGCAAACCAATTAAAACTCCACATAAAAAGATTTTGGACCAGGTTAGGAAAACATTACTGATTTTAATAAATACAACAAGATCAAAACAACAACAATCCAATAAGTAGAACTTGCAATATGAATTTTTGAAGAATTAACTGTAAAATAGCACTTATAGGCAATAAGCGGTTGCCTGGGTTATATGGTCCCACCGGAATGGAACAAAGTCAAAAGGTCAGGCTAATTGATATGTAGCTCAGGCTGGCTACAGGGACCCAGTTCAACCAGCTGATCAAAAGTACCTTGATTCATGGCTGTGTCAATGTCGAAGAAGATGCCAGGTGCAGCTGAAGCAATGCATCAATTCTCACAACGGCAGCAATGTGCTGATGCTGGGCCTGATTCAAGTGACAGCAGTGATTCATTGGCTCGGATGAGCGCAGTGGCTGTGATGCTGAGTTCTCGCTGTCATCAACAAGGCTGTCATCAGCATAGATACACAAATCTCGGGTAGAGCGTCATGCAGGACTGGTTCCGAAGGCAATGCATTGGGTTGACTCATGCAGCATAGGCGATGCACCATTTTTGGCCACACAACAGGGGGTGATGTGCCAATTCTGATCCATGTATTGGCCCCATGTGGCGGTTCTGTAGGGGATTCATGGATTTTGTTGAAGCAATCACCTTAAGCCTCACTTCCAAGGGTCCTTGACTGGGGTGGCACCACTTGGCAGGACCCACTCACAGATTGCAGAATTCAGTTGCAACAGCAGAAGAGTTGGAAGCCTTTTATGTCCCCGAGACTTCAGATCAGGAGGCAAGCAAGCAAACCATTTGAGTCACTCTGGGTTCAAGTGATGCAGGTCCAGTCCTTCTTACCCAGACAGGGGGAATGCAGGCAACAGAGCAATACAACAGAGTAGGAGCCCAGCAAAGCAGCAGCCCAGCAGAGTGGCAGTCTTTCAGCAGCACAGCAGTCCTTCTTCTTGGCAGATTCTTCACAGGTCCAGAAGTATACTGAAGTGGTGGTGTCAGTGGTCCAGTACTTCTGGACAGTTGTACCTTTGAAGTAGGGTAGATTTCAAAGATATGTCTTTGAAGTGCACAGTGCTCCTCCCTACCTGCCCTGGCTCCAATTCACTACGCTGCCCTTTATGTGGGGACAGGACACAGTCTATTCAGGTGCAAGTGTGAGCCTGTGTCCAGCTCCTCCATCTCAACATTCCTGGTCAACCTAAGCTCCCATTGTGTGTGGCTGTCTAGGGGGAACAGACAAAGCCCAGCTGTCACCCTCCCCAGAAATGTATCAGAGACAGGCCTCAGACACCAAATGGCAAAAGTAAGAAAAATGGGAACTTTCTAAAACATGACTTTACCATAAGTTGTGAATTCAAATTGTGAATTCGGAGACAGCAAACTTGAAACAGCTATCTCTTCGCAATCGGGAATTACATTTATAAAAAGTAATAAGGTCATCCCAATGTTAGCACACGGGAAAGATAGGACTTGCGCAGTGAAAACACAATTGAGAGTTTTCACTACCAGGACATGTGAACTTTAAAAGTACACGTATTACCTGTTAAATACATTGCACTCAGCCCTCTGGGTTGGCAAGAGGTTTACCTAGCTGGGTCAAAATGACAGTGTAAACTGCACATAGAGGCTCTGCAATAGCAGGGCTAAACTGTAATTAGAAGACTACTTAACAGAGTGACACAATGAGTGCTGAAGGCCCACAAGTAGCATTTATTTTACTGACCCTGGGCACAAGTAGTGCACTTTACTAGAGACTTATAAGTAAATTATAATGCCAGTTGGGGATGAGCCAATATTACCATGTTTAGGGTAGAGAGCACAAACTCTTTAGCACTGGTTAGCGCTGGTAAAGTGCACAGTCACAAATCCAGAAAAAACTAGGTCAGAAAAGTGGAGGAGGTAGGCACAAAGTTGGGGGGAAAACCACCTTAAGGCTGTTAGGTCATAAAGTAAGCTGATATTATCCTATGGGAGAGGAAAGCCTTGCAGTAGTGAAAAATAAATGGAAAGGTTTTTCTCCACTAGATCATGTAAAAGTTAAAGTTACATGTCCAACTTTTAACTTACACTGCACCCTGCCCTATTAGCTGTTTAGTGCCTACCTCCAGGGGGACTTATATGTATTAAAAAGAAAGTTTTAGAGTGAGCAAAAGGTTTGTTTTACCAGGTTGAAAGAGCAGTTAAAAATGCATACACAGTGGCAGGCCTAAGAGATGTTTAAAAGGCTACTTAAGTGGGTGGCACAATCAGTGCTACAGACACACCAGTAGCATGAAATTTACAGGCCCTAGGTAGTGGTAGTACCCTTTTTACTAAGGACTTACAACTAAATAAATGTGGCAATTTGGAGTAAGCCAATTTCATCAGGTTTTAGGAAGTGAACACAAGTCCTTTAGCACTGGTTAGCAGTGGTAAAGTGTGCAGAATCTTAAGGCCAGCAAAAATGAAGTCAGCACAAACAGGAGGATTGAAGACAAAACATTGGGGGGAATCACAATAAGGATGTCAGGTCCAACACCCAGTGACATAAAACTGTGTGCTTTCATGCAATAAGTGGAATGCAGAAAATAAAACAAAAAATACCCTAAAGTCTGCTCTTCAGGGAGCTTCACAATATCAGGGGTAAAGCAGTAAATGAGGGAGAGAGCTAGAAAACTCATGCCATGGAGTACTGAATGACAATGAAGCAGGAAGTCCTCTAAATAAGAGCAGTGGAAGGAGCTAAGTCAGCAAATTAAAAGGATTGGGAAGAGGCTACACTTCAAAGGAGGACAAACATAAGGAGGAAGGCCGACCATTTAATAAAAAGCAAATTAATGAGAGTGGCAATATAGCTATCCAATGGTAAGAAATCTGCGGTCTGTAAACCCACTGTAAGTTCATAATAGGTCTTTTGCAACCAGACACTTGCACTCCTTGGTCAGCAAGACCTAGAAAATTGGGAAGAAAAGATGAAAGAGCACTGCAAAAAAAATACCACAGTTAATAAAAAGGAGTGTATTACGCAGATACGAAAAAGAGTGGCTGTTTTCCAAAAGAGTTTAAAAAAAACATAAATACACAAAAAAGTCTATCCAAAAAAACACACAATATATATAACGCAAATAAAAAAACTACTTCCTTATCAAACAAACAACTTATTAAAGACCAAATAGGAGCTTGACCTGTGGCCAATCCCCTTTGGTAACTGAGGTTTGATGACTGGAGTCACGTGGTAGCTGGAGGTTGGGTTTAAGGCCTGACCAAAACAGCCAAACTGTGCTACACCCAGCTGAAGGCCAACCACAGTGGGGTTGAAAGCCAGGTCCAGAGTTCAATAACATATATACTGGGCGCAGGGTGAGTCTAGGCCCAGCACACGTCCTCCCTAACTAGGCATATATTCACTAAGCAAAAAGTGTGAAGTTCCATCATGTAGCTAACAAAAAGTGTGAAGTCGTCCCATGCAGCTACCAAAAATTATGAAGTACTGCCATGCAGCTATCAAAAAGTGCAAAGGTCTGTCATTTAGGTCCAGGGACAACCAATCCTGCACATGACCTTCGACTGTGCCAGGTGGAGTTGGACACCCACACAAAGAACCTCTGCACAAACTCCAATGCACATGGCCAAAGACCAAATGAAATTAAGTACAACATATAAAAACAAAGAAAAGCACTGAAAAATCACAGCTATAGTTATGGCTCAAACTACATAAATTCACCAGTTATCATACTCTGTGCACTCAAAACACACCATAGTTCAAGCTACTGTTTTAATAAATGGTTTTCTGTATCAGTGACATTTTCAACTGTGGTCTTATGAGCATGCTGAGGGCATTAGTTATCGATGCATATAATATATATGCATATATGTGTGTGTGTTTTGTGTGCTGTTTTTACCCTTACCACTTTACCCTTCACCTATTTTAACGACATTAAAGAAAAAAGTATCTTGAATTTTTTGTTATAAAAAAGTGTCAGCTAAAAGTTACCAGTAAAATGCAACACGGATAAGATGTGATGATTGACGATTAAAAAAGGGGTTAACCATAAAATGACGAGGAACTGAGAAATGAAGAAAAAGTGTGAGAAAATTATACAAATGGCAGTCAAATAAACCAAAGGCAGGGAAATTGTATATATCCCTATTTAAGCATTACATGAGGTATCGAGATTGCCAACAATAATAGTGGCTAACTGGGGACAAGGACATCTGCATAGCTTTTCAGGAGATAATGAGATGCCTCTTCTCCTTCTCCTACCCCTTCCAGTGCCCTTTCTTAAATGCATATGATTCCAAATTTTGCTAGAAATTCTTGGAGCTCCAAATCTTCCATGTGGTAGCCAGCCCCTCTGTTATGTTCTAGTCTAATAAGTAATTAATAACTGGTGAATATCATTGGGACTCGGTTTAGGAAAATCTAAAGTCACATAGTCTGTGGTGCATAGCTCATTCAAACTCCTCTGTAATAGACAATTAGTCATCGCTTACAGTTAGAGGGCCCACTATGGTGCAGAATGAGGAGTAAGTCACATGATTTGGGTCAACAGGGGACCTGAAAAGTGGATAGCAGGTGGATGCAAGACAAAGCCAGGCATGTGCCACAGTCCCTGTCTTTTTCTTTGATTTGGATGCTAATGCTATAATTTATTTAACAATGCTCATTGGGATGATTGACTCCGACTTAAGCCCTTCCCCGCTGCTTGCCTTACTGGGATATGTTTAACGACTAGGTGCTGGGGTTCAGCGTTTTACCGCCATTGCCTTGCTTCTTTCCAGAGGCAGATTTCCACACACTGGGGTGCCTCCACGGTCCCCACATTCAAGGCCTGGAAACGGGATTTGATATAGTGAGAGACCACTAGTGATATATAGGCTACAATGCAGCCATCCTCTTCCAGACCTAAAAATATTTGACAGCCACTCTGCTCTTATTTGTTGCTTCATCCAGAGGAGATGGAGTGAGGGGGGCTGCCTGGGATCGATTTGTCAGTCTGAGAGTCCTAATCGCTGGGGATTATGAAGGACAGGCATAGATATGCATTACAACATCTACATTGTCTGGTATGATTTTGTTACTCCATTATGTCTCGTTTTTTTTCTCCTGAGAATCAAATTCCCGATTCCTTCCTATCTTATTCACCCTGCTGGACTCGATATAATACTGGCCATACTGTACTATCAATAGTAATGATGCTATGGCTGATTCCTCATTGTGCTACTATCAATACTCCTCCTGTATGATTCTCTCTCCGTTGTGAACATTTACATAATGTGTTTTCTCGAGTGCATCATTTGTTTTGTTTTACATTTGATAAAAATTACAATGATAAGAACAAAAAAACAAAAACAAAAAAAAAGGGTTGACTGGGTGATCAAATTCCCAAAGCGCTGCTCAAGATTTTCTACAACGTAGATGCTAGGAAATAGGCTTCACATACCATTTCTATTTTTGCTTTTGACAAAAAATTAAATCTGCTTCCAAGGGAATTTCAAATCCCCTAAAGAGAGCAGATCAAGGTGTAGCCTCCTCTATAAGCTTCTACATAGGAATTGGAACGCAAATGTTGTGTAGATGTCAAAAAAAGGGATCACTGAAATAATATCGACTGCCAAAATATCGACTACTCAAAATATCGAGGAAAAAATATCTACAGCCAAAATATCGAGTTTGTATGTACAAACAGGTAAGTACAAAAATATCGAGTACAGAATATCGTTTACAAAAATATAGATGTAAAAAATATTGAGTTTATTAAAAACAGTGTTAAATTAAATTAACATTTAAAATTCATTACTAAAATATACTTACAAAGACTTAAATTAAAATATAATAATTAAATATTTAATTAAATTTATAAGAAAAATGTAACAATCATATTTATTAAAACATATATAGATATTAACATAATATAATTAAATAATATCCAATTTTATTTACGTACAATAGCAAAATGTAAAAAATACTATTCCCACTCCAGTGGGTGTACCAGTAGGGAAAGCGTTGGATAGCGTAGGGGTAAAAAATACTTTTCCCACTCCAGTGGGTGCAACAGTAGGGAAAGTGTTGGATAGCGTAGGGGTAAAAATTACTATTCCCACTCCAGTGGGTGCAACAGTAGGGAAAGCGTTGGATAGCATAGGGGTTAAAATTACTATTCCCACTCCAAAGAGTGCAATAGTAGGGAAAGCGTTGGATAGCGTAGGGGTAAAAATTACTATTCCCACTCCAGTGGGTGCAACAGTAGGGAAAGCGTTGGATAGCGTAGGGGTTAAAATTACTATTCCCACTCCAAAGAGTGCAACAGTAGGGAAAGCGTTGGATAGCGTAGGGGTAAAAATTACTATTCCCACTCCAGTGGGTGCAACAGTAGGGAAAGCGTTGGATAGCATAGGGGTTAAAATTACTATTCCCACTCCAAAGAGTGCAACAGTAGGGAAAGCGTTGGATAGCGTAGGGGTAAAAATTACTATTCCCACTCCAGTGGGTGCAACAGTAGGGAAAGCGTTGGATAGCGTAGGGGTTTAAATTACTATTCCCACTCCAAAGAGTGCAACAGTAGGGAAAGCGTTGGATAGCGTAGGGGTTTAAATTACTATTCCCACTCCAAAGAGTGCAACAGTAGGGAAAGCATTGGATAGCTTAGAGGTAAAAATTACTATTCCCACTCCAGTGGATGCAACAGTAGGGAAAGCGTTGGATACCGTAGGGGTAAAAATTACTATTCCCACTCCAGTGGGTGCAACAGTAGAGAAAGTGTTGGATAGCGTAGGGGTAAAAATTACTATTCCCACTCCAGTGGATGCAACAGTAGGGAAAGCGTTGGATAGCGTAGGGGTAAAAATTACTATTCCCACTCCAGTGGGTGCAACAGTAGGGAAAGCTTTGGATAGCGTAGGGGTAAAAATTACTATTCCCACTCCAGTGGGTGCAACAGTAGGGAAAGCGTTGGATAGCGTAGGGGTAAAAATTACTATTCCCACTCCATTGGGTGCAACAGTAGGGAAAGCGTTGGATAGCGTAGGGGTTAAAATTACTATTCCCACTCCAGTGAGTGCAACAGTAGGGAAAGTGTTGGATAGCGTAGGGGTAAAAATTACTATTCCCACTCCAAAGAGTGCAACAGTAGGGAAAGCGTTGGATAGTGTACAGGTTTAAATTACTATTACCACCCCAAAGAGTGCAGCAGTAGGGAAAGCATTGGATAGCGTAGAGGTAAAAATTACTATTCCCACTCCAGTGGGTGCAACAGTAGGGAAAGCGTTGGATAGCGTAGGGGTAAAAATTACTATTCCCACTCCAGTGGGTGCAACAGTAGGGAAAGCGTTGGATAGCGTAGGGGTAAAAATTACTATTCCCACTCCAGTGGGTGCAACAGTAGGGAAAGCGTTGGATAGCGTAGGGTAAAAGATTTATTAAAAGTAATTACGAATTTAATATAATATAATAATTAATCAATTAAAATTAAAAATTAAATTTAATTAGCAATTCTAATTTAATTAATTATCCATAAAATAAATAATTAACAATGAATTCTACAACAATACCAATAAATATGTTGACATATTTAATTATAAATAAATTACTTCCCACCCAATTCCCCTATAAACCAACAACCCACTGCAGAAAATAAATTAGACAAATTAACATAACTAACAATTAATCAATTAATTTAAATTAATTGCCAATTAAATTTTAATTAATTACCAAATAAAAATTAATTAACAAATAATTAAAAATGTATAACAATAAATTAATTTACATATTTAATTAATTATTATTAAATTACTTCCCACCCTATTCCCCTATAAACCCACAACCCGCTACAGAATTAAATAACGCAAAAATTTAAAAATACAAATTTCATTAATTATTATTATTTATAACATAAATACACACTTTTCACACATATAATAACACAAAATACACTATAAAATATTCAATAATATTAAAAATTAGATAATTTTAATAACCTATATTATATACTTTAATATTTTAACTGTCTATATTTTTAACAGTCGATATTACTTTACTTACCTTAAAAACGATATTTTTGCTGTCTATATTCTGTCCAGTCGATATTTTGTCCAGTCGATATTTAAAAGTCGATATTATGTCCAGTCGATATTTTGGAGTCGATATTTTGACTGTGCACCCAAAAAAAGACATGTCTTGTACCAGGAAGCTGCCTACTCTATGTGTACTTTTTTTGTTTCATTAAAAAAAAATCTTGGAGCATTGATATCTTCTGATTGAAACTGATTAAGGTTATTGCCCCAATCTACTTCCTCAGGGGAGATGGAATGCAAATGATCAGTAGAGACCAGAGAAGGGCCTTATTATGGGAAGTCCAGGTAGTCACAGGGTTTCTGACTACTTGACAGAAAAATATCTCTAACTTCCAGGGGGCTTTGTAGGTCCCAATGGAGGCAGATTGGTAAACACCCCCGTTTTCTCCCCTGTAGAAAACAGAATGCCGATGGAAGCCCGCCCCTCTTTCGCACAGAGCCCCACTCCATGTCAGTTTAATAGTTACTAGTTGCCTTTTGCTTCCCCCGGGCTGGAAGACTTGAGCACAACACCCGGATTTGTTGATCTTAAATGAAAGGAGAGTCTACAAGGTATCCAGGAATTTTTTTCTGTTTTTGTGTACCAAAGAAAGGTGCTGATATTGCAGCACCCGAGTCATAGATATGACTTTATTTATTTGTTGGAGTAATGTAAAAAAATAAATAATGGCGTGATGTAGGTGAATGATTTAAAAAAAGTTACAATTATTAGCACTATAATGGTACAAGCCAGAACAAGGTTTAAAGGCAGAGGGCTCACAGTCGTAAAGTACGAGTATTGACTGCCCTTTGTAAATAACGAAAGTCGAAAAGTTAGACTTTCGTCTCAGTTTACCTTTGTGAATTGGGCCCAGAGATGAGAAGAGTGTCAATGTGTTAATGAGTTCTAGCTGGGATTAGGATTCAAGGTGAATACAATTGTAGTTTGGGGTGTGGTGAGATAGGGCGCCAGTGCATGCGTCTTTCTTTCTGTCTTCGTTCCACCATAGTGACAGTTTACATGTATTGAGTGCAACTAGAGACGATTTTCTTTTTTGTTTGTCTTACTAAAACTATGACTGAAAGTTACTTTTCTGGCCCCCGTTACAAATGCTGAGCTACTAAAATAGGGCAATAGCAGGAGTTACCAGCTCCAATGGAAATACCCGACCTGCTGTATCACTGTGGGCCCGGCGGGTCTCGTGCACATGCAGCTGCCGCTGTGCCCACTGGCGGACGCGGAGGAGGTCCATGCAGTAAGTCGTGAGGGGGTGACACCATGAGTTACGCGCACCGGGTGACACCAACCCTAGTGACGCCACTGGTCTAGGGTAAATCTAGGAGGGTCAGGTTTTTTAATCAAGTTATATAAAAAAAAGACACGTACATTTAAAGTAAATGCATCTCACTTACATATCTATTAGTTAGCTTGAAGATCTGGAATGGATCCGTCCCTCTGTGTGACATCTCTGGGTTAGGGTCAAGTGTAGGTTTGGTAAAGACTATAGTTAGGGCCAGTATAGCTATTATAAATTCTGACTATTGTCCTTTAAGTATGTTTCTGACTTTTAAAAAATCCATACCTTGAAATAAAAGGGCAACTCTCTGAAACAGACATTTTAGGAGTGGCTGCTTTGATGCATAATCCTTCTGCGAAAACCGTAGTTGAACCTTGACATTTTTGTTCTTCAGCGGGTCTAATTTGTGGAGATTTTATTCAACATAACTTCTTTTCTTCACATTAGGCCCCATGGTGTACACGTAGCCTTTACACACAGCTTGGCGCACAGTGGTGTATTGAGTTTCTGGTTCAGATGAATGCTGGAAGTCGGTGTACTCCAGTGAGCTCGCGGGTGTCTGTTATATGGGAAAGGATGACGCGCTGCCTTTCCACTGTGAATCATTCCTCTGGACGTTCATTACTTCTCATTGCACTTCCCCAATTTAATGTCGCAGTAAAATTTGCATAAAAATAGTCATGCTATTATTGTTTCCCGCGTCGTGCGGTTATTACTCAGAAGTCACCAGCAGCGTGTAATTATGAAACATAAATTGGTTTGAATAATCTTAGCAGGTCAGTGAATTTGAACGAGCAGGTAAACAAAGAAGAAACAACATGGCGGCTGAGAAGGGCTCCTCACGCTGGGCCTGACTGTGGGTCTTTTCATAACAGTACTGCATAATAATATGCCCCATTGTTGTATGTAGAGCATAATAAAAGTGGCAATGTTGTGTGGGCCTATTAAGTTCGCACGTGTTACATTCATGTAGCGCATGGAGAAGGGACCAGTCTCTACTAGCAGGATAGTTGTTTTATAGTTGTGGCACAGTTGTTTTGCCATTTGGATAAAGTTGTGTTCCAAAACCTTAAAATTAATATAGCACTCTGAAGTCTTGCCAAGCCTGATTACAGTAAAGGCTCACCCGTTTAATTATTTAGTTTACTTTCATTTTGTTAAACGCAAAAAATACACGAACAGACGAACCTTATCTGGGCTCTGCAAAATCGAAAAAAACAAGAGGGATAGAACCAAACGCACGCCACAAAGCCAGAATCCAGCAGAAGAGCCATGTTTTTACAGTTTTTGAAAAAAAGTCAAGCGAGCCTTTTTTCCAAAGCATGGCAGCTGGAAGTTTGTTTGTAAGGTTAGAGGCCAATTTTATAGTGTACGAGGAAGAGTCATAAATGTCATGTCAGCTGATCGTTAGAAACTGTTCGGTCCATATTTAGCTATGTTTTAATTCAGATAATAAGGGGTATGCCTGGAAACCTGAGACTGGCAGAGCTTTCCAAGCTTACTACTGCCAACGTTAGTGAACTCCAAAAAGTAGTATATTTTCATCCATTCTTGGAGTACTTCTGTTGGTGTGTATTTGCTACTTTTTTGTTGGTTGACCAGTCACAATATATATTTAAGTTCCTGAATCAAAAAATGAAAAAGTTAAAACCTCTTAGTGAAATCATCAGGCCAAGAATAACCAACACAGCCATGCCAGACCAAGAAAGCATGGATTTGGGGCGGTACTTCCCTGAAGCTAGGTCCATGCCTAGCACAGCAAATGCAGCCGTGGTCTGTAAGCTACCAAAATCAGGAAGGAATGAATTCAATGAAGAAATAAGATAACTGATTCACTTAGCGTCTATATGTATTTGTAGAGCAATTGATAACATTACTAACACATGGACTCGAGATGTCATCAAGCCATATATAGTTTTCCGTTCAATTACCCCTAGTACTATTGACCTGTTCCTTCTTTCTCTTCCAGTCCTGACAGCATGCGGCATGTCCACACCCTGAAGATAGACTTCCAACCGTCCACACAAAAAAATCTTCCCCAGCTGCAGGGCATATAAACAGCCACCTCTACCCATACCATTCCTGAGTTCACTACCAAAGCAGCCCAAAGGGCCACATTTGCAAGTGAGCGCGCAGGAAATAAGCTGGGAGAGTTGTAGGACCGGGGAAAGTGGAATAACAATACTTAGATTATCAATAAGAAATTAAAGTATTATCTGAACTTTTCTTTATCTGTGTGCTTACATTATGAAAAGGTAAGTATGTTTCTGACTTTCCAAATCCCTACTTTAAAGTGAAAAGATCAAGCCTCTGAATAAGACATTTTTGTAGGGGACCTTGCCAAAATTTGGAGCGGCTGCTTTGATGCATAATCTTTCTGCGAAAACCGCAGTTGAACCTTGACATTTGTGTTCTTAAGCGGGTCTAATTTGTGGAGATTTTATTCAACATAAGTTCTTCACTTCACATTAGGCCCGTGGAATACACGTAGCCTTTACACACAGCTATTTGAGTTTTTGCTTCAGATGAATGCTGGAGGTCGGTGTACTGCAGTGGCCACTGGGCACACTGGTGTCTGATATATAGGGAAGGATGAGGGCTGCCTTTCCACTGTCAAATGCAAAAACAATAGTTGATAGACAGAATGCAGAACAATGTCATACATTCACCCCAGAACATAGATCTGGGCCTAAATCCATACTTTTTTTGCTCACCATGCCATTCCAGTTTGAACCCAGCCATATGCAAATCAGTCCTGACCCAGTGCCCCATGGGAACAGTCCAGCCCGAACTGCCAAGCCAGGTCCTCTCTGGACTGGAAACAAGCATCCTAGGACCGGTTTCGGGCTTTCAGCCCTCATCAGCCAGGATAGCTTGATTCCAGTGGCATGGAGAGCAAGGGCCTCACGTCTGAGTATACACGTCCCACTCGGAGTGACAAATGCAAAAACAACAGTTGATGGACAGAATGCAGAACAATTTCATACATTCACCCCATTACAGAGATCTGGGCCTAAATCCATCATATTTTTGCTCACCATGCCATTTCAGATTGAACCCAGCCATATATAAATCAGTCTTGACCCTGTGCCCCATGGCTGGGTACACTTCCCCAATTTAATATCGCAGTAAAATGACCATAAAACAGGAAGGGAGCAAACAGGAGTGACCGGCATCGAAAACCTACCAAGGTATCTAACCAGAAAGGGTAAAGACCAGACACAAGGAAGGATGGATTTAACCTAGATGGCCCACATTACTCCAATGGACAGAGCTAATGCACTCCAATGAGCACGAGACTCCCACAGGACAAAATACACAACCAGCGTCCTCTGGGCACAAGGTTCCCTAAGAGGAGCATCAAGAATGGCCAGCCCCCTTGAAGCAGCAGAAGAACCAGGGGATTTGAAGGTAAATGATTGGCTGCAACCCAGAGAAAATGTTGCGGCTGTCATTACAGAACTCGGAGACTCAGTCCCAATATCCTGAACATGTTTATAAATTAGATATATGGGGACACGTAGGGAACACCTTGAACCCATGGGATTTGTAGAGGGGGTTCCAGAGGGACCCCACAGGGGCCAAAATTGTATAAATAATTGGAAATCCCACAAGACCCATTGCTGCAGTCCTGTGAAGTTCCGCTTTACTCCTGCAGGAGCTTACACCCATGGTACCATGGTACCTTGCATGGTTCCTCGTGGGACATTTGACCAGCACTGCGGTACCATGGGGATGAAGCTTGAGCGCTGGTACCGTGCAGCTAACGCTGGAGTGAAAGGGATTTGTTTGAACCAAATGTGCCATTGCCCTATCCCCCATATCGTATACTGTGTTATGTTAGCATTCCTGTAACTATTTGATATCGATCACTATTGCAAATGTGTGTGGCCAACCCCTTCTAACATTGTGCAGGTTAAAGTTAGCATCTGAGACGCCATTTTCCTTCTATGTAGATGCCATGTTACGCTGTAATCAAAGCCCGGCCTCTGTGCCCCCGCTTTTTGCTTGCCTCAGTAGAAGCTGCTGTTCAGTAATTCCCTCTTATCTTATTCAAGGTTGGAACCCAGATGCACGAACAGAATAATTTATTCAACTTTGCGTGCCTATCTCTGGACATAGTTATGCTTGCACACTGGAGAGAGCTGGGACCGAGAAAGATGACCTTGGGAGCCTGATAATGTGTACCCATTCTGCAGG
This sequence comes from Lissotriton helveticus, assembly GCF_964261635.1. Lineage (NCBI taxonomy): Eukaryota > Metazoa > Chordata > Amphibia > Caudata > Salamandridae > Lissotriton > Lissotriton helveticus. The sequence goes on from NC_136063.1 coordinate 493,650,996, forward strand.
TGGTAGCTCATCCCTTGGTGCCTTCTTTGTTAGGTTTTTGTACAAGCTGTATATTTTCATCGGGGGGGGGGACTTGAGAGGTGTTGGAAGGCTTATTTTGTGTTACCAAGTGTTCTGAAGTCAGTCCCTCGACAGCTATCCCATGACGCTGGTCAGACCGGGCTCCACTGCAGTGTACTTACTAATAAACGTGTTAGATTGTATTCTCGCCTGTCGTCCGGACTCTTCATTTCTGGGAAGGCCAAGAGGTGATCGCGACTGACCCAGGTGGCCCATTTTGGGTACAGGCTGGGTTTGGCAGGAGCACCAGCCAGTATTTTAATTATTTTAACCTCTTATTGCTGCTATCTTACTCTATTTTACTCTATCGCCAACTCTCACGTTGCTGCTATTTCTATTTTGCATTGCTGCTGCACAATCAATTATTGCCATGTTTTAAAAAATACTGCTGTTCCATCGCTCTTCAAATATTTAAGATTCTAGTCTGCCCAAAACTGTGACCAATCATACAATATTTTTTCTACTGCTCACTTTAAGTGAGCTGGCCCGTCAAATTCACTTCTGAGGAAGTAACTGTAATTTTATCAGCAAAACCAAACTTTGTTTAACTTCTCACCTACTACAATTATGTAGCCAGGCTGCATAAACACAGGGCTGTGTACAATGGGTTGAGAATATTTTTACCAATGGATTTCATGGACAGATACCTGTATAATATGTTTGTGTTGAAAAATTTATATTTTTCAAATGAACATGCAACAAAATGAACTATCTTCCTTGAAATAGCACAAGTGTATGCTCACATGACTGCAGACATGTCTGTATGAGTCTTATGGAGATGCACCTGATATTGTTTTACCACATCGCAGGTGGTCACGGACTTGTTTCTTGCCGATAGCTGGAGTAGAACTACATTCCCCAGATACCTACTTGCCACAGAGGAGGGGTCCATTAAATGGCACCAAAAATGATTGTTTCACTCCTGCATCACAGGACGTGCCTGACATTGTTTTTCTGCAGCTAGGGTGGCCACGGACTTGGTTCTTGCTGACAACTGGGGTGGGACTACATTCCCCAGCTACCCACTGGCCATAGAGAAGGAGCCCGTCAAATCGCACTAAAAGCTCTTTTTCACCCAGCAGCACAGGACACGTCTGACATTGTTATCCCACAGCGCTGGTGGCCATGTACTTGCTTCTTGACTATAGCTGGGGTGGGACTACATCCCACAGCTTCTCACTGGCCACAGAGGAGGGGCCCAACAAATAGCACTGAATAAATGAATGAGGAGTATTTATAAAGCGTCCAGCTATTCAAAAAGAATGTCCTGGCGCTTGAGAACCTCAAAACTAGTCTGCTGCTGACCCTAATGGATGGGGGAAACTTAGGGTGATTGTCGGTAAAGCCAGGTTTTAAGCATCTTCCTAAAGGTTATTATGTCCGTCAACTGTCTGAGTGTCACCGGCAGGAGGTTCCAGGCGCGTGCGACCTGCACCTGAAAAGAGCAACCTCCTGTGCGGGTGCAACATATCTTTGGGACAGCAGCCAGTTGAAATTAAGATTACCTCAAGGTTCTGCGGGGGGTGTAATGTATGACTCTGCTTCTGAGGTAATGTGAGCCAGTGCCGTGCAGTGCCTCAAAGACCAGAACAAAGGCCTTCAAGCAAATTCTTTTCCTCACGGGTAGCCAGTGCAAGGCTTTCAGGTGAGGTGAGATCTGCTTTCTAGGTTTGAACGTGAGGAACGCCCGGGCGGCCGCATTCTGGACCACCTGCAATCTATTTAGTAGGTATTCCAGGATGTCTAAGTATAGGACATTGACATAGTCTAGTCTGGAAACAATAAGGGCTTGGACAACGGTCTTTCTGTGGTCAAGAGGCAGGAAAGAAAGAAATTTTCTGAGCATCCGCAGGAGGCCAAAACAGGATCCTGCAACTGCTAAAAGCGCTCTTTCACCCCTACAGCATGGCACATGCCTGACATTGTTTTCCCTCAGCACGGGTGGCCATGGACTTAGTTCTTACTGATAAATGGGGTAGGACTACATCACCCAGGTACCTAATGACCCCAGAGAAGAGCCCTAACAAATCCCATTAATAGCTCTCTTTCACTCCCACAATACAGGGCATGCGTGGGACACACCCTGGCACCTGCCCAGGTGAAGACCGGGCCAAGAGCAGACCCATCGGCAACCATCTACGGCTGATAAGACTGGACTGGGCCACCCCCTTTTCATAGGGACTATAGTATAACAAGTCTGCCTTTTTACTTATTACATCAACAATATCCTCAAAATGAGAAAAAGAAAGCAACAATAAAAGCTGGTACACCACCACCATGAACCTGATAACAAGCTTTCTTACAGGGGCTATATCCATGCTAAATTAACAATTTATTAAAGTGGAAGAAAGACTTGGGGTGTGGAATCCAATTGGAACGTGGACGTTTGCACTCCTAGTATGTTAAGGTAATCGAAAGTGACTCTTGTTTATGGGTACCTTGTTGGTGAACCCTCCTTATTGTGAGGGTGAGTAAACTGAAGAGCAATTGTTGTCTCCCATGAGAGTAACATCCCCAATAGGCACTCCTTCAATTAATTTCAATCAATTTCACAAAATGTTTTTTGTTGGTAGTTTCATATAGTTGTGCTTTTATTTTGTGTTCAGTTCCATACTATTACATTAATAGTTTGTAAATCTTGCATACTTATTCATGCTTATTCAAACATTTCTGCCCAATGCATTTAGGGCTTACCCTTCATCAGGGGATATAATTATCATGAGGCTTTTGGGCCGGATGGCATGTCAGAGCAGCAGTTTGAGGTCCTGGTTGAAGTTGTGGAAGATGACGCATATTTGTGTGTGGTGAGCGCCCAGCAGCAGAGTCATGCTGGTCCGCACCAAGGAAGAAGATGATTACAACTGAGTCACTCCTAAAATCTAACCCCTGTGTATCAAGTGCTCCCCTTTCCCCTACTTTAAACCTTTCATCATTGATTACAAGCCCCTTGCCTGCAACAAATAAAAGGCGTCCAAACAAAGCACCCCAGCAATGGGAGGACAACTTAATGGGAAGGGTAACGCCCATTTCTTGAGTGAACAAATAAAAAGCATGGAGTCTATGGTCAAACAGGCTCTATAGGGTGTGACTTAAAAAGTAACTCAGCTTGATAACAGCTTAAAAAGTGTTTTGAAGTTACTAGAGAAGTAGACAAACACTCTGGTCAGACTGTACCTGGGGCAAAATAAGAAAGTGGAAATGGGAGAAATAAATAGACAAGATTAACTTAATCGGTACACCGATTGGAATTCAGCCCAGCAAGAGAGTAAGAGTATACATCCCAAAACGAATTGTTCTATCATCAGGAACTGACCTGGCAGGAAGATCAAAACATGCAATTCTCAAACTATGTATGCATATTCTTCCGGAGGCTACACCCTATATTTTGATTTTAGCGTGGGTCCACGGTTTGAGGCCTACAGTCAAGGAATTCTGAGGCGATCTAAAAAATAAAGTGACCCATTGGATAGTGCAATCGGTACCTAAGAGAAATGCATTATACCAGGAAATTTTGACTGTGAGTAGAGTTGGATAAATAGGGAGCTCCCGAAAAACATCAGAAGGGGACTGCATAATACTGAACTTTAAAGATCCCCACGTCGTTAAGATTATCCTACATTCGCTCCAGAAGCCGCACTTCTAAAATGTCTGTTTGATAAGCAACATAAAGCAGTCCTGTGGGTTATTTTTATAGACCCGACTTTTATGTCTAAATATTAAAACAAAAATAAAAAGACTTTCTATGAAAATGTCAGCCCAGAGTCACTTGATCTAAACCAGTAATCAATTTGCACCCTTGGAAGGGTTGTACGAACTACATTGACTTGCATCGTTAAATAAATCAGACTCTGTGCCCTTTGAGGGGGGATTGCCAACTTATAGTGTGCAACCGACAAATGGTGTTGAGGGAATTTTGGGAAAAGTCATACTTACTATTAATGACTCCAGCCTATCTGAAATATCTATAGTATCATGAAACATCGCTAGTGTGGCTAACAAGCCAAACCTAGACGACTGGGAAAACTATGTGAACTAGGCCCAGATCATGTGATTCCAAGAAACTTGACTTACTAAATCATTTGAAATTGATAGGGTTACATCCTATTGTACCAGAGCCACCCAATCTAACATGGGTAGGGCCAAAGGAGATCTTCTCATATTAGTTTCTACTGAAATGACATTAAGAGTAACAAAGACTCCTGTTGTCACCCTACTAACAATTTGTTCTATTAACTGCAGATGACAACCCTGTTATTATAGTAATAAACTTTTATAATAATATCTTTGATGCTTCAAGGGTAGAAGTGGTCAAAGCTCTGGAAAAATATTTGGATTATTCTATTGATCATCCCTCTAAGGAAGTTTATATGATTTGGGCTGGGGATTTTAATGTTACTATATGTCTTTTTCCATAAAAACAGGTGTGTGGCCATACTGACACTAAGGCCAACGATAGTGGTCACTTTAAACACTGCTCATATGGAGCAGCCTGAAACCACCTACCGCAAAAATATATTTTAAATATGGTAGGTTTTCATAGCTCCAATTGTGAAACTCAATCTTCAACGTTTATAGCAAAAGGTTGTAAAAGCAATATCAATGATATCCTCACCTCGTAGAGCGAGAGAATAACACCCTATAATTATTAGGAGAACATTTTAGTGACCACATCCCAGTAATTTTAACAATACAAATTAAGTTGCAACCAGTTACAGTTACTGGCAAAATAGTAAATATTAATCCAGTAGGGTAGAATGCCACAAAAACGAAATGGTCAGTTGTTGATCCCTCTTGTTTTGGTGACCTGGTGGTTAGGAATGCATATTTGTTATGAGTGGCTTAACCTCAGAGAATGATTTTCAGGATAGCAATGGAAGCTCATATATCCATCTCCAATTCCATAAGCCAATCTTTGAGCGGGAAGAACAAGAGTAACGGTATGGAAAATGGAGGATGGTTTAATCAGTCTTGTACTCAGGCCTGCAACCACCTTGTTAAATTATTACATTCAAACCCCAGGGACTTACCCGCTATTCTGACTTTCAGGTCCAGTTATACGAAGATACATAGAACCAGAAAAAAGAGCATGAGGAAGAGTTTTGGGAAAAATGTGTGCAATCGGCTGAGTCTAAAGATAGCACTCTCTTCTGAAAGATGATAAATGCCCCAATATTTCTTAAGGCATCGGTCCTGGCCTTGAATCCATCCCTAATTACAGAAGCAGATTGGGTGGGCCATTTTGCCTAAGTCTCTTCCTTAACCAAGGAACTCGATAAAGGGATTATGACTTTGTTGGCACCCTCTCAAACCTTGTGGTCTTTACCTTGGAGGGTGTTTCAAGGTCACTGAGTAAAAGTCCATTGGGGAAGGCTCCATGCCCGGACGGTGTCCGGATGGACATGTACAACTCTCTTCCTGTCCTATGGGCTTCCCTCTTGACCAAAGTCTAAATACAGCGAGGACAGGCTTTATATCCCCTCCTGGTTCAATTAATTAATTCTGCTCATTTTCAAGAAAGGTCCTAGGAATGATTCGAAATGCTATCGACCCATCTCCCTGCTTGAGTCATTCTAGAAAGTCTAGAGGTATGGGCTGACAAAAATAATATTTAAACAAATGCCAAATATGGTATTAAAAAGGGTTTGGGGACAGTAGAACATTGCCTCAATCTGAACCACTTGGTGGGAAAATATACTATTGCTTGAGAAGGTGGTTTGCATATGTTTCGTAGATCTTAGCCGTGCGTTTGATCTGGTTGACCATAATTAATTATGGAAATGTAAGGATTTGGTAGGGACACCTAAGGACCGAATTTCACTCTTGGCATATCTATATAGAAATATAACATTGAAAGTACAATTTAGGCCACTGGGGGAATTAACCCAAACAATTAATATAGGAGGGGAGGTCCGTCAGGGCTGCGTACTTGCAGCATTCCTCTTTTCCTTATATATAAACGGTGTAGATGATGATGATACATTTAATTTGCTTGTTGCCGATAACCCCAGAATACCAATTCTCTTGCATGCTGGCGATGCAGCTTTTTCGGCCTTAACCCCAAAAAGTCTGAAAAATGTTATTAATACCTTTAGAAACTTATAGACTTGGCTTCTTAGGCATGGTTTACCCTGACCATTGCCTCTACCTCCTGTGTTTTTGAATTGCTGGTTTAGATGCTTTGGGCACTTTGCCACTGCTGATCAGTGTAACAGTGCAAGTGCTCCCTGTATAAATTGTTGTTACAATTGGTTCTTCCTGATTTGCATATTTGATTTACTGGTAAGTCCCTAGTACAGTGCACTGAAGTGTTCCAGGGCTTGTAAATCAAATACTACTAGTGAGCCTGCAGCACTGATTGTGCCATCCACATGAGTAGCCCTGAAAAGATATCTCAGGCCTGCCACTGCAGTGTCTGCGCGCAGTTTTGAACTGCTATGTCAACTTGGCAAGTGCACCCACTTGCCAGGCCCTCACCTTCCCTTTCTGTACATGTTAGTAAGTATTGGCGAAATTTGCGAATTCACGGTTCGCGGTCGTGCAAAATGTCAAAAAAATCCACGAGTTCGTGAATTTTCCTGCGAACTCACGGATTTGTGTGCCATTTGCACAAATATGTGACCACGTGTGCCTGTAACTTTGCCAGCGCGCCAAAAGGCGCCGAGGTCCCTTGAGTGAGCTGGCCATTATAGCCGGTACGGGCGGGAAGACGTTTCATGCTGCTAGTGTGTGGTGGATGGGGCCAAATGGGCGGGGCTTCTATACGAGTTCACAGAGACCGAGCAGAGCAGCAGATGAGGAGAAAGCAGCCTCCTGGTCACAGGAGCTACACAGGAAGGGCGCTCGGGAAACTCATGGATGCAAGAATACGTTTGGCACAGGACCCCAGAATCCTTCAGATGTCCAAGATAGCTCTGCTGCGCGTGTTGGTACAAAGCCATTCTGATCCTGCTCAGTGGGTTCAGGCGCATGCAGCTGCTGCTGCTGGACAATGTCCCATCTCATACTAAACTGCCCCGTACAGACATAGGCTTGCGCTGGGCAGTAGGGTGCAGTGGCATGCGGGTGCTCCACGCCTGGTACATGCGCATACCGGTGCCAGGGGGGACACATGTTTATTGGTGCTGTGTAGCAAGTTATGACTTTACATTTTGACTGCACCAGACGGTGGTACCACCTACACGGATCAAGAGCATCCAGGCACCAGACTTCATGGTGCAAGAGCATAATAGTGCTGTGCGGTACGGGTATATATGTACTGAGGGCAGGGGGGCACTTAGCACAATGTGGGCTCACACCCAGAGGGCTCCCAGGCAATTGAGCACAAATTATTTTCACACTGAGAGGGCTCCAGGGCAGTTCAGCAGGACGGGGGCTCACACCCCCTGGGCAGCTCAGCAGCGCGGGGGCTCACACCCACAGGGCTCGCGGGCAGTTTAGCAGCGCCACCCTCTGGTTCATCACTTCCACCCTCTGGTTAATCACTTCCACCCTCTGGTTCACCACTGCCACCCTCTGGTTCATCACTGCCACCCTCTGGTTCAACACTCCCACCCTCTGGTTCATCACTGTCACCCTCTGGTTCACCACTGCCACCCTCTGGTTCATCACTGCCACCCTCAGGTTCATCACTGCCACTCTCTTGTGCACCACTGCCACCCTCTGGTTCATCACTGCCACCCTCTGGTTCACCCCTGCCACCCTCTGGTTCACCCCTGCCACCCTCTGGTTCATCACTGCCACCCTCTGGTTCATCACTGCCACCCTCTGGTTCATCACTGCCACCCTCTGGTTCACCCCTGCCACCCTCTGGTTCATCACTGCCACCCTCTGGTTCACCCCTGCCACCCTCTGGTTCACCCCTGCCACCCTCTGGTTCATCACTGTCACCCTCTGGTTCATCACTGCCACCCTCTGCTTCATCACTGCCATCCTCTGGTTCACCCCTGCCAACCTCTGGTTCACCACTGCTACCCTCTGGTTCACCCCTGCCACCAACTGGTTCATCACTTCCACCCTCTGGTTCATCACTGCCAGCCTCTGGTTCACCACTGCCACCCTCTGGTTCATCACTGCCACCCTCTGGTTCACCACGGCCACCCTCTGGTTCACCCCTGCCACCATCTGGTTCATCACTGTCACCCTCTGGTTCACCACTGCCACCCTCTGGTTCATCACTGCCACCCTCTGGTTCACAACTGCCACCCTCTGGTTCATCACTGTCACCCTCTGATTCATCACAGCACCCTCTGGTTCATCACTGCCACCCTCTGGTTCACCACTGCCACCCTCTGGTTCACCACTGCCACCCTCTGGTTCATAACTGCCACCCTCTGGTTCACCACTGCCACCCTCTGGTACATCACTGTCACCCTCTGATTCATCACTGCCACCATCTGGTTCATCACTGCCACCCTCTGGTTCATCACAGCACCCTCTGGTTCACCACTGCCACCCTCTGGTTCACCACTGCCACCCTCTGGTTCATCACAGCACCCTCTGGTTCACAACTGCACCTTCTGGTTCATCACAGCACCCTCTGGTTCACCACTGTAGATTATGGGAAGAAAGCACACCTGCCCAGCCTAACCGGGGGCTGGTTAATGTGTTACTGAATTTGAGCTTCAAGTACGGCACCTGCTTCCTTATCTGTAAGTGCTTCCTGTTGTGGTTTAATTTTTGTGACAGCCTGGAGCATTGTGCCATACTTGTAACTATTCTCTGACCCTGCTTCGAGGGTCAGAGCAGAGTCAGAGAATAGTTGCAAGTAGGCAACAACTCTGGAGGCGCCGCTCAGGAAGCACTTACAGGGTTACAGCAGGTGCCCAAGTTGAAGTTAATTTCTTTGTAACAATTTTGTAAATGGTTACAAAGAAATTAGCTTCAACTTGGGCACCTGCTGTAACCCTGTAAGTGCTTCATGTGCTTCAGTTTTTGAAAATCCGTCCCACACGCGATTTCGCGGATTTTTCTGCAATTTCGTTAGATTCGCGGACCGCGAAATTGCAGAAAATCCGCAAATTCCGCTAACGGAATGGATTTTACGCCCATGCTTACATGTTAGGCACCTCTATGGTAGGCCCAATCTACCCTCCTGGGCATGGTGCAGTGTATGCGAAAGGTAGGACCTGTACTGGTGTGTGTGATATGTCCTGATAGTGAAATACTGCCAATTTTGTTATTCACTATTGAAAGGCTATCTTGCCCCATAGGATTTAATTGGAAATGCTTAGTAACATCTTATAAGTAGAACTTCCCATTGGAACACGATAGAGAAATAAAGTTTAGGTTCTCTGAACTTAGAATTTAATAACACATCTTTTAATAAAGATGAATTTTAAATTGTGTGATTGAAAATGAGGGAGAGGAGTTGGCCTACCGGCTAGGGCGGTCGACCTCAAATCTGTAGAACTGAGTTTGAGTCTCGGCAATGACGCTGAACATCCTGTAATTCTGGGCAAATCACGTAATCTCCCCATGCCTAACAAAAAAATTCATGCATCCTCATGTAATGCAACTGGTGCTATGTAAAGTGTTCTGATACCCGATTTGGGTCAAGTTTGCGCTATATAAAACTCTATTTAAAAAAAATGCCACTTTTAGAAAGTAGGCATTTTCTTGGTTAACCATTCTGTGTGCCTCTGCCAGTTTGAGTATTGACATTCTGGTTTTGGAGTGACCGGGATTGGGGATGTGCATTCACTGTAGACACCACTGGGGGGGTTGAGGTGTGCCCGGTCCTTCCTGGATGACTCAGCGCTGAGCTGAATGGGGCTTGGCTGAATTTAGAGAGGTGGGAGGATATTTCATTGCACCTGGAAGAGGGCCTGTCTCCCTTGCACAATGCTGTCTCCACTCCCTGTGGTCATACTGCACTAGTGAGGACAGAACTGGTTTGGATTCGGCTCAGAAACCCTTGCACAAAGAGAACAAAGACACTTTGGGTTCTAAGTATTAGGTCTAAAACCCCAGAACGTTAGACTACTTCTGGAATCAAGAGGAACCTTTGCCAAGGAGAAGATCTGGAGAAACTGGAAGATGAGTACTGCGCCTTTGCTGTGTGTTGTCTGGGGTTGACCTGCAGTAGCTGTTTCTGCCAAGGAAAGGACAATGATGTTGCTGTGTGCTGTGTTCCCCTACTTGCTCCAAGGGCTTGAGTAGAGCTTGCTTCCTGTTCTTAAGTCACAGGGACACAACAACTTCACCCCCAGCTCCCCTGAAGATCCTTGTTGGGAGTTCTGACCTGCCAAGAGGTGCTTGTGACTGTGTTGGACCTCTGAAGGTTGTTCCTGCTGTTGGGAACTAGAAAAGCAAGGCAACTACAAGAAAATCGATGCATTGCTCTTCTTGCGGCTGTTTTTCTGATGCAGCACTGCTGTGCGAAAAGAATCTCCCATTGCGGAAATCAGCGCAGCGCCTGTCACCTCCGAACCAAAGCATCGAGGGATAGCTGGTCACGAAACTGATGCAGCACCGCTCAACCCCGTCTCATCGATCACCGAAGCATCATACCTCTGTGCCAAGTTTTCCCGGCTCATCACCCGCGGACCAGAACAGTCTCAGAATCGACGCATCACTTCCCCCTACACACCGGATTTGACGCATCACTTCTCCTGCGTGCAGCAGAACTGTCGCATTGCCACCCCATGGTCTCAGTAACTGAGGCATCTCTTTGTTTTTCGACGCTGCCATCTCTGCGGCTGTTTGACCTTGTGAATTTTGTCTCAACAACAGGTACTTTGAGAGAAATCCCACATCCATAGTTTTCTATGGGCCAAGTTTTTGAAACCTTTATAAAGTCATATACTTATTACTAAAGAGACTTTATTTTCCTAACCTGGTGTGTTGTCCATTTGTGGTGTTATCACTGTATTACTGTGTGTTTTGAGTACAAATACTTTCCACATTGCCTTTGGGATAAGTCTGTCTATTCGTGCCAAGCTACCCAGGGGGTGAGCAGGGGTTATCTAAAGTGTGTATCCCTTTACCTTGACTAGAGGCAACGGCCCCTATTTGGACAAAGGTACCTACCTCTGCCAACTAGAGACCCCCATTTCTAACACAAACTATTTGGAAGGAAAAGACGTAAAAGTTAATTTAGGGAAAATGTTCACTATGAGTTATTCACAAAGCAGGCGGAGGTTAAGTTCCTTTTATACAAAGGGCTATAGTATTCAAAACACTATTTTTTTTCTTATTTAAGGATGCAGTTCTTTTCTAATGGGAGCTGGAAATACCACAGAGAGATTTGTACTCTAAACATGTGAACAAATAAGTAGGGCATTTTAGGTTCCCCTCTAAGCTATGCATTAAGCCAACTAGAGAGTTGCGGACCCTATAAAATGCTAAATCACTTAAAGCAGCCACATACAGTGTCAAATTTGGGGGTGTTGGTGACAATGGCATAATCCAAAAGCAAGAGAACAAGTTTCTAAAGAGACCCTTAGCAGTACCTCACTCAATGCTGGAAACTATCCTTCATAGACAATTGGGAATCTGTAATTTTATCAGATATATTGGAATCTAGGCCCCTTCTCCTATGGCACTCAGTCTGGTCAAAAATTGAGACGCAATTTACAAAAACTATTCTGAAAGACTGTTTAGTAAAGGACCAGGCTCAAAACATTCCTTAGTTAATGCACATTAAAAATGCCTTGCGTGGGCTTGATCAGATGGAGAGATAGATAGGGATTTCCGATTATACCCAAAGAATATAATTGGGCAATACAAAAGGGATGTCATAGATCATATTTTTAGAGCTTGTGTACTGAAAGGGGATATGCGTGATCAAGACAAATTTACTGTTACGAAATATATGTCTATGAACAATCATTCTGGGTGTCAATTGTATATTAACCTATTTCTGAATCATAGATACCTTTTAACCTGCTTTTGTTTCCTTACAATTCACCATCTTGTAGTATTTCAGAAGAGTAGACGGTGTGGCCCATTGGCCCGAAAATGTCCATGTGAAAATATTTCTGAAAAATCAACCCAACAGCACTTTTTTGTAGATTTTATCTGATGCATATGAGGCAATATCTATTTTTTTTAAAGAAACTATGTAGCACTACCTTGAGGGGTTTCAGTATTTACTAGAGCTAAAGGACACAGCAGTCTGTCATCATGCAGCAATGTTTTTTATAAAGGTGCTACACCCAATTAAAGTCCCATAGTGGATGCAATGATAAACTTTGCATTGTTTTGAAGTCAATTGAATACTGTCGGGTCTATAAGATTATTGGAACTCATTATTCTAATGTTTTAATTAATAATTCTACATAATGCTTTATGTATTGTATTGTGTCTCATATGTATTGATAGATATTTACAAATATTGCTTCTCCAATTATAGGAATTTTCTTTATCATTCTTTTCATCTCATGTGAACATACGCTTTTAATTCATGTTTCACTGTATGATATGAGGTTTTTATGGTTTATTATGTCATAAACTAAATAAAGTTTATTTGAATTGAGTTGAATTGATTCTGATTAAAGCGGCATATGTAAAATCCTTTGAGACTCTGTGAAAGTGGGTGACAGAAACTGTGCAAGTGAAGGACAATATACAAAGAAGGGGTCTTTGCTGAATGTCTAACCTGTTATCTGGCCGAACAAGCTGTGTGTAGGCTTGGTAGATGTTTAAATGCTCTCAAGAGCTAGAGGCAGATTAATTGCATGCCTGTCTGAACTGAAGTAACCCTTTGTGCACCCCATTCCATGCTTTGGGCCTAAGCCTCTTGTCTATGAGTAAAATTATGCCTCACCCACTGATCTGAGGATGCTCCTGCTAACCTGAAAATGTATATTAGGCAGATTGACTCAATGACTGGCACACATATGTGATGAACTGCAGGTCATAAGTGCAAATCTCAGAAAGGTTAGGAATGCTTCATCCTTTTAGAGTAGGTACATTGAGCACCATTAAAACGGGTAGTAATAACAGCTGTTGTTTACAGCGCTTGGATATAGCAGAAGAGTGGTGTGAAGGATAGCTATACAGATGCATGGTGTTCTTAGCACATTATAACGGGATGAAAACTTAGTTTTTGGAAGTTCATATTCTCTTATTTTCACAAATTCTTTGAAGTTTCCGTTAGAATTTACCTTTATCCAAGGGAATTGTTTTCTGCAGTGTAAGATCATTTACCGCAGTTGTACAAATATCATTTTCAGTCTCATCAAACCCAGGCAAGCTGGAAACGGCATGCAGAATATTTCTCTGCAATTTCACCTTTGCAAAACGGTTCTATACAAAAAGGCGAATGTTCGCAGACGTTTTCCTCTGCAAGTTTAATTTTTGTGTTTTTTTAGACAGTTGCCATTGTGCAGGAAACATACTATTTTCTGCAAACGATACATTATGCGCAACCATTTGATTAGTTTAATTACGGATATGAGTTCCCGTTTACATGCAGTGTCGCTAAAAACCTTTGCAACCTTCGTAAATTGCATGTTTTCTATAAAACTTTCCGAACGTTACAAAAAATCCTTTACAATTTTACAGATTTAAATCTGATTAACACTAGTTTCAACGTCATCCAGTGTTTAGGAGCTGGGAGTCAGCAATTCCCGTCCCTTGTACTCACAGACGCGTGGTAAAATTTTCACTTGAATTATTGATATATAAATTATGAAGGATTTACATTACATACAGCTCTAAAATGTTTTTACTCAAAAACAGGTATGAAAAAGAAGAAGGTTAAGAAAAAAAATAAGAATCACAATATAAACAGTCAGTACCAGTGAATTGAAAGGGTTATCTGCTCTGCTTTCTGTAGGTTTGATTAATCATGGGCTCTTTGCAGCCAGTCGAGGACATGACATTGAGTTATCGAAAGTTTACTTACAAAGTCCATTTGGTCCAGCGGCTCTAACCTTTCTCATGATGGCTCTGGCGGCAGTCCTTTGAGACTGCATTTCTTCGACTCCCTGAAAAGCCTGCCCTTGGAATTTAGATTAGATTCCCTTTATGTTATTCAAACGCCCTCCACAAGTACAAGCGTTCAGTAGTAACAAAAGATTTAAAAAGAAACCTAAGCACAAAACTGGCCTGGAGAATGGGTGCAGCAGACTACTTAGTGCCGGAGTGCTTAGTGACAGATATGATGTTTATGACAGTTGCAAAGCTCGTGGCTTGCGGCGTTTACCCCCAGCGCAGCCAATGGAAGTGTATGAATAGGCCATGCTGGCTTCTGTTCTTCTTTCTAAGAGCACTTGAACTCACTGACCACTTGGCAGTCTCTCCTCCAGTACTCCTCTACAGAAACTGCTTCTCGTTTACTACTGCGCATCGCAGCTGGATATGTTTTTTGGGCCAATGCCCATGTAATGAAAGTGAGAGACAGGAATTCAGAAGCACGTTTGTTTTTAAAAGGGCCTCAGAAACTGTATTTCTGGTTTGCACACATACGGGAGCGTGCAAGGCCGTCTTAACAGCATTATAGGCCCCGCGGCAAAGCAGTGCACTGGGCTCTGCCTACACGACCACTCACAGGAATAAAAATGTTTCATTTTTATAACTGAGATTGTATTGATAGTACAACATGGCCTGAAAGGCCCGCATATACAAACATGTCAATCATAGCACGGGTCTGAGCAATTCCAATGTTACCGAACTTCGAAAACCGGGGCACAGACCGAATATTACACCCGAACCACACAGAATTGGAGTAGTGAAAGCTACAGGCGGTTGTTGTGGCCATGATATATGACCGGTTTTCCAGCTCTATGAGGGATTCTTAGGGCTGTGCAGATGGCAGGTCCTGTACTCAGCCCACCGCTTCCAGATTGTATTATGTTTCTGAGGGCAACACCCGCCTGAAATACTGCCAGTTCCATCCCCATACATCTGTCCATGGCTTGCTTACACCCACCAGGGGTGGGGCGACCCCTTTTCAGTGTTGGGCGATATCTCGCTTAGCTAATGTTAATCCCAAAAACAAAAGGCGTTGCTTATACCTGTTGCCTACAATCCCCTCTTTGCAATGCAGGAGAGCTAACTTGAGTTCAATGGGGATCTGCCAGGACAACACTTGAGCCAGGCAAGAGGTTACCCTGCGCCAGAAGGGCAGGAGTGTGGTGCAGCTCCATTCCGTGTGGAGCAAGGTCCCCTCCTCTCCACCTCAGCGGAGACATGTGAGGGGAGATATTACTCCCACTCGCCAGAGTCAAGACCTTGTGTAGTATGCTCGATGCAGGTATTTCAACAAAATTAGATGATAATGTGTTGCAATGTCAGCGCCTCGAGGACCTGCCAGGGCTTCTGTCCAGTCATCGTCATTTAGGTCCGCGATATCACCCTCCCAAGTCGCCCGTAACGCACCCAGTGTGTTGTGGCTATTTGTGACCAGAGTTTGGAATAGTTGTCAGATCTTGTGGGAGCCCATATCTTCCATTAATAGCCGTCCTTCGGATAGGTTAAACTCCGGTAAATCTGTCAGGTCCTTAATATATGGTGTCAGTGCGTGTCTAAGTTGTAAGTACTTATAGAACTGGCCTCAGTGAAGATGATACTCATATTGCAGCTGTTGAAAAGATTTGAGCATTGTCCCCTTCATTATGTCACCTAATGTGGATAGACTGATTAGGACCCATGCACAGTACAGAGGCAGCTTCGTTACTTGCAGTATTGAAATTTCATGCCACAGTGGGGTCGCCAGAGTCAACCTACCCCACCAGCCCAACCACCAGACCATTTGCCCCCATAGTTGAATAACCACTTTAGATGTAGGGGGCAAGTGACCTATTCCCGCATAACTATAGAGGCGATCTAACAGCAACCGGTTGCCCATCGCTCATCTCTCAACTGCATATGCCGGATCTGTCTGCGCACTATACCACCATTCATTGATGTTGAGTAGGTGGAAGGCAGAATATTAGGTGCACATATCTGCCGCGGCTATTCCTCCTCAATAGGTGGACTGTATACAGGTGCAGAGGGCCACTCTGTATACAGGTGCGGAGGGCCACTCTAACTGTGCCACCCCCCAACAGGAAATGATTTAGAACTGCATTAATCTGCCTAAACTATGATTGTGGGATATCATAGGGGAAATTCTGGAGCCAATTGAGCAGTCAAAGCCATGAAACCATTTTAAAGATGGCAACCTTCTGAGTCGTGACAGGGAATACCATGCTATCACCTCTTCTCGGACACGCAACAGTAAAGGGTTAATATTGTCCATCCAGGAGATAGTCGGGTAGGGGGAGATATATATATACCGAGGTACTGAAAACCATCCACGGTATGGGTCAAATGAGTTGCCCAAGTTCCACGACCATGGTCCCCACAGACAGGAAACAGCACTGATTTCGACGGGTTTGTGCATAATCCAGAGGTCTCCCTGAATACATGAAGTATCTGTAGGATTTGTGGGCCTGTGAACCCTGGAGTCATAAGAAAGAATGGCACTTCATCTGTGTACAGTGTGATCCTATTGGACTTCTCGATGGAACATTCAAACCCATGCACCAAGGGTCCCGCCTAACCCACACGGCCAATGGCTCAACCGCAAGCGTAAATAATAGGGGGGAAGCGGGAACCCCTGATTGGTACCTCCAAGGATAGGGAATTGGTCTCACAACGCCCCAGCCATGCGCACAGAGGTGAAAAGGTCTGTGTAGAGTAGACAGAGATGTGTCAGAAACATCTCGGAGCACCGTGGCAACATTTGACACAAGTGATGCAGCATGCTACTTAACTTGTCGCTCCACTGATATATCCTACACTGGGTTGCCTGCCACGCAAACCTAGCCTCATTTATAAGTAATTGATGCAGTTGTTGTTGGGAGAGAAGCAAATTACGTCTAGCCTGTGCTGCGCCACCATCTCTAATGTTGGCCTTGAGAGCCCGCTGCCGGATTTCCAGTTCCACTACCTGCGCTTTGCGGCTGCATCCCTCCCCGGCACAACAGCTGATATCTAGTCCCCGAAGTGTGGGCTTCAAGGCTTCCCACAAAATTATGCTGGAGGAGGAGGGAGGAGGTGTCAACATTAGATGCTAGATAGTCTGGGATTGCATGGTGGAGATTAGATTTATAAGATGGATTTCGCAGTTGCCAAGGCGACATTTGCCACTGTAATGGAGATCTCCAGGACCCTATATGCAGCATGAGTGTTACTGGAGAGTGGTCTGACAGCCCCCATGGCAGGATTGATACCACAGAGGCCTTATGCACCATGGTGCTAGGGAGAAAGAAATAGTCTAACCTAGAGAAGGACCCTTGAACCACTGAAAAGAAAGTAAATCCGGGTTCTGCTTGGTGATAGTCTCTCCAAATGTCCGACCACCCCAAGGAGGATGCCAGGCGAGTGTCAAGAGTGGGAGGAAGGTCAAAGCACCTCTCCAACTGTTCCCCGTGGTGGGGGACACCCTTTGAAGGGGTAGGGATGGACATCGTGGTGCCACTGAATCCCAAGACAGCCATTAGCAACAGGTACATCCTGGTCTTGGTGGACCATGCCACCCGGTACCCAGAGGCAATCCCTCTCAGGACAACAACGGCGCCAGTGGTGGGCCGGGCATTAATGGGGATCTTTTCCTGTGTGGGGATCCCCAGAGAGGTGGTTGCCGACAAGGGGACAAACTTCATATCAAAGTATATGACATCCCTGTGGAAGGAGTGTGGTGTTACGTACAAGTTCACCACTCCTTACCACCCCAAGGTAACGGTCTGGTGGAAAGGTTCAACCGGACCTTAAAGGGCATGATCAAGGGTCTCACTGAACTCATGAGGCATAAGTGGGACATCCTCTTACAATGTCTGCTCTTTGCATACCAGGAATTACCCCAGAAGTCTCTCGGGTTCAGCCCCTTCGAGCTTTTGTACGGTCACCCCGTGCGAGGACCACTCAGCTTGGTGAAGGAGGGCTGGGAGGCCACTCCTAATAAGACTCCCCAGGATGTGTTCAGCTACGTGCTGGCCTTCCGCAACCAAATGGCCCGCTTCCGGAAACTCGCTCAGGCGAACCTTGAGGCCAGCCAGGAAGAAATAAGGAAGTGGCATGACCAGAATGCCACTCTGGCAGAGCTTCAACCTGGACAGAAAGTGTGGGTTATGGCCCCTGTTGAACCTTGTGCCTTGCAGGACAGGTGAACGGGGCCCTTCGAGGTGGTGGAGCGCAAAAGTGAGGTCACCTATCTGGTGGATTTGCAGGTTTCTCGGAACCCGTTGCAGGTTCTCCACTTGAACCGTCTCAAACCCCACTTCGAGAGGTCCGAAATGAGCATGCTCTTGGCGACAAATGATGGGGAGGAAGCGGAGAGTGAGCCTCTCCTGGACCTCCTGTCCGCCCAAGAGGGGGATGGGTCGGTGGACGGCGTGACCCTCTCCCCGATCCTGACCGTGGAGCAACAGAGCGCGTGTCGCCAGTTGTTGGAACAGTTTTCCCCCCTGTTCTCCTTGACCCCTGGTGTTACTCACTGGTGTACCCACGACGTGGATACTGGTGACAGCCCCCCGGTGAAACAGAAGATTTACCGGTTGGCTGACCGGGTCAAGGCCAGCATCAAAGGAGAGGTCTCGAAGATGTTGGCGTTGGGGGTGGTTGAGCCTTCCAGCAGCCCAAGGGCCAGCCCCGTGGTCTTGGTCCCGAAGGCAACGGCGCCCGGTGCGGCCCCGGAACTGCGGTTCTGCATTGACTATCGGGGGATCATTGCAGATGAGCTCATCAACTGGTTGGAAGTAGCCAGATTCCTGAGTACGTTCGATTTAACGTCAGGGTACTGGCAGATCGCCCTAACCAAGGGGGCGAAAGAAAGATCCACATTTTCGACTCTGGATGGGCATTACCAGTTCCGTGTGATGCCCTTCTGCTTGAAAAAGGCCCCTGTCATGTTTCAGAGGTTGGTCAACCAGGTGTTGGCCGGGCTGGAGAAATTCAGCGCCGCATACCTGGACGACATTGCAGTGTTCAGTTCCAGTTGGTACAAACACCTGCAACACCTCGGGGAAGTGTTGAGGGTGCTGCAGATGACAGGCCTCATGATTAAGGACAGTAAGTGCCAAATCGGGCAGGGGTCGGTGGTGTACTTGGGGCACCAGGTAGGGAGTGGCCAGGTGGCTCCCGTACAGCCCAAGATTGACACCATTCTGGCTTGGGAGCCCCCAAGACCCAGACCAAGGTGAGGGCCTTCTTAGGACTCACCGGATACTACCGGAGGTTTGTTAAGAGATATGGAATCATCGTGGACCCCTTAACTGAGCTGACTTCCAAGAAGCAGCCAAAAAAGGTGATCTGGACTGAATCCTGCCAGAGGGCATTTGATACCCTGAAGGCCGCCATGTGCACGGCCCCCATGCTCAAGGCCCCGGACTTCGCCAAGGAATTTGTCATGCAGACCGAGGCATCAGAACATGGAGTGGGAGCGGTGCTCTCACAACTGCACGAAGAGGGCCTAGACCAGCCGGTAGTCTTTCTTAGCCGGAGACTACTACCCAGGGAGCAAAGGTGGAGTGCCATAGAAAGGGAAGCTTTCCCAGTGGTCTGGGTGCTGAAGAAGCTGAGGCACTATCTATTTGGGACTCACTTCCGGGTTCAGACTGACCACAGGCCCCTCAGGTGGTTAATGCAGATGGGGGGAGATTCCAAAACTGCTGAGGTGGTCCAACTCCTTACAGGGAATGGACTTCACGATAGAACACTGCCTGGGACTGAGCATGCCAATGCAGATGGCCTGTCCCGGTTCTTCGCCTCAGTGAGGAAAACTCCCAGGAGTGTGGGTAGTTCCCCCTACTTTCAGCTGGAGGGGACATGTGTTATACTTGGCATCTACTGATGTGTTTCCGCCGAGTTTTTGCTTTCTGCCCTCCCGGTTTTGACTCTGTTTTTGGTGGTATAACATTTCTGTGCGCTTTTCGCACTGCTGATCAGTGGTAAAGCGCTGGCGCTCCTGTGGTAAATTGTGTTATGATTGGATGTGCGACTTACTTGTCAGACCCTGTAACGGACACTGCGAGTGCCGGGGCTTGTGAATCCACCGCTGCTCGTGGGCCTGCAGCACGGATTGTGCCACTCACGTACATAGCCCAAAAAAGGTATAAGTGAATGAAGTTTGGTATGCCTGAACTCAGCATCTAAAGACACAGGGGCAGATTTATGATGACTAGCGCATCCCCAGGGATGCGCCAGTTATCATGCGCCGCTGCTCCGCCACCCATGGTGCGCCGCATTTACAATGCGGCGCACCATGGGGCAAAAACGGCACAGATGTGTGGCGCATCTGTGCCGTAAAGGAGGCGCATTGCTGGAGTTGCATCGCAAGCGCGACGCAGCTCCAGCAAGGCTCGAGGGTGCCCCATCTTCACAATGCTGCGTCAAGACCTACGCCTGCTTCAAGCAGGCGCAGGGTTTTGACGCAGTATTGTCCTGACAGTGACTGAGTGAAATCTTATAGATTTCACTCAGCCACTTTTAGGAGGCGTTCCTGCGCAGAAACGCCCCCCCCTGCGCAGGAACGCCTCCTTATGGCGCAGGGTTTTACAATGTGACGCATCTCCTAGATGCGTCACGTTGTAAATAGGGTGCATTGTTTGCGCCGCCGTTGCGTCAAATAAAGTGACGCAATTGCGGCAGAAGGGCCTCATAAATCTGCCCCACAGCCTTTAGCAAGGGTGCCCTTTTCATTCTGAGTTCATAATGGCCACTTGAAGAAAGTGGGTATTATTTTGCCCAGTCATCCCATGTGCCTCTGTTGGAATGTGGATTATCTGATAGTCTAGGTAGGTCAGGAAATGGCTAAAACAGACCTGGGTTGCGATGGGGGGAGAGGGAGGGAATTTCCTTGCACCTCAAAGGGCCTGGTCTGCCTCTTTTAAAGCCATCTCCACCTCCTGCCAGGAATTTCCGCCAGAGACGGTCCAACTGGTACTGTCCGGACACAGACACCCTCTGCCTGAAAGATCAAAGGATATTTCGATACAAATGCTGGGTCCCAGACCCCTTAATTTTAGAACTTATCTGGAACAAGAAGACTGCCAAGAATAAGCGCCGGAGAAGCTGTGAAAGGAACAACTGCTTTGCTGGGTGCTTTGCTGGGCTGGCCTGCAGTGGCTGCTTCTGTCTTGGGCAGTGAAAAGCCTGGAATGGACTTTCTACAACCAAATTGGTGAGACTCCCCAAAGGCTTGAGGTAGAGCTTGCCCCCTGTTCACGAAGTCTCAAGAACAGAAAAGACTTCAGGTTCTTCGACCCGCAGCACTGGGGACTGTGTGTTTTGCGCTGCAACTCGAAGAACGCCCCTCGACGACGTCTATGATGACCCAGCCGAACATGTGTCCTGAAGGCACTGCAGAGGGCACTGCAGAGGGCACCGCTGCGACACCGCACCGCACCGCAACCCTGGTCTCACCGACAACGCCTGCTGGCGCCATCACGAGTCGCTGCTCGCACCGCGACTTGTGGGCACCGCACTCCGCACCGCCGTGCTTCACACCAAAGCTTTGGCACCGCAGAGGAAACGCCGCCCCACGACCCTGGTCTCAATGACAACGCCTGCTGACGCCATCATCGAGCTGCTGCTTCCACCGTGACCTGTGGGCACCGCACTCTGCACCACCTCGCTACATGACGACGCCGTGGCCTTCCTGACGCCGCCACTTCCTGTAGAAATCGACGCCGCTGCCTGCACCATGGTTCGGGGCATCGCTCGCAAGTTACATCGCACTCATCCCACACCGCATCCTTGGCCTACCGACGCTGGCACCATCGACTCCAGTTTGTCAGCTGCCGACAGCGCTTCAGCAACGACAACACCGCTGCTAGCACCGTGCCAAGCACCGCCTCCATCTTGCACCGCAACCCTGTTCTCACCGACGACGCCATCTGATGCCGCTACCGAGACGCTGCTAGCACCACTGCCTGGGGGCACCGCACGCCACACCACTGCACTTCACACCGCAGCACCCAAAGCCTGTTGGCGCCAGCGATCCGGATCCCATCAGAAAGGAGCTCGACCTGCAGCGTAAATGAATTCAAAGGCCCCATCGCCCTGCATCTCTGAAAGGTACTGTTTGAGGGTCTTCCCGACACCATAGTTGGCCTGCGACCCCGCCGTCAGCCATAACTGTTTTTGGATTTGTTGTTCACAACACCGTGATAGCCACGGTTGGAGCTATCAACATTAAGGAACAATTTTTAAAAGCATATTTTGATAAGTGAAGATTTTGAAGTATAGTATTGTGGATTTTTATCGTATTGGGTTTTGTCTTAAGTATACAAAAATTGGATATTTTTCTAAACTGGTGTGGTGTCCTTTTGTAGTGCGTACACTGTAATATTGTTGGTTATGTGCAAATGCTTTACACACTGCCTCTAAGATAAGCGTGACTGCTTGTGCCAGGCTACCAAGGGGGTGAGCAGGGGTTATTTTAGAAGTGTAACTCCCTTATCCTGACTAGAGTGGTGGTTTCAGCCTCGCTTTGAAATCCCATTCCTAACACAGATGTACCCAGCTCTTGGCCTACCTGTCAGGAGATGGACGGTCACAAAATTAATATGCCTCTCGCCAGCCTCCCAAAGGTGTAGCACTACATGGGGTGTTTGGAAAGTGCCAGAGCAGTCGAAAGCTCATTGGCTCCCAGTTGTCAAAGCTGCTGCCCTCTTCATGATCCAGGTCAGGGACAGGAAGCAGAAGCTGTACTTTAAAGGAGGATAGGACAGTAGCTCCCAGAAGTATTCCGTGCAGCACAGCATCCTGGTGACATGGGGTTGGTGCACTCCACCTCAGTATGTGGGCTGAGCACTGCCAGAGAAGTGGACACAGAACGGTACCTTCAGACAGAGAGAACCCTCATCAGCAGAGACAGGCAGGGTCACACCACGAGCGCGCAGATTGGGGAATGGCACTCAAGGGGGCATACAGGAGGACTTACTGTGCACACAGAGTCAACTGAGCTTGAGGTGCAGGAGGCTGCACTGCACTCACTGCCATCACCGTCGTACACCATAGCACCCATGTGAGCTGCAAAACGCAAGGCTGCAAAACGCAAGGACCAATGGGAGGGAGGAGTCTGCTGTGCAAAACCTATAAAGGAAATGTTTCAGGTCTGCTCTTCCAATAAAGTTGTTGCATACAGAAGCAACTAGGGTGTCAGCAGTCATGTGTCAGCCACCAGACTATGAAAACATCTCCCAAATAGATAGATGTGCGGCAGCCTTCTCCCTCCCATTGGTCCATGTGTTTACACAGCCGAACCATATTTGCCATCCAGTTGCTGAGGTGCCTTGATGTGTGGAAGCCTGTGACTTCAGACTGGATGTTGCCGGCAATACCCAGTTTTTGTTGCCGTTGCCCTCTCACTGTCCTTCCTGACACAGAAGTGTTTATTGCTAGCGGCGGTGGCAGGGCCGGGGTGTAAGTGTGCGGGCTCCTGCACCTGTCAAGAGTCAGAGAGAGGATCTCTGGGTGCTGGCGCCGAGGGCAATAGTAGGTTTATTTGTGAATAGGGATGTGTAGTCAGTGGGGCAAACTCCGCTATGCAGTGGTGGTCTGCAGAATTCTTTCGGAACTCCGCTCTCCCAGCGGTGAGCGGAGTATGCAAAACTTCATAAACTACACCAGCAGAGCAGAGTCCACCTCCCATACCTACCAGACACCCACTTCACAACACTCATGTACCTGTTGAAGATCAGAAGAGGACTGAAACTACTGTCTCAGCCCTGAGAAGATTGTACTTGCTTTCCTTCTTGTATCCAGGACACTAAGAGTCATAAAGCTGACAGCCTGTTAAGGCTACAGGGATACAATAGGCTACAAGAAATGTTTTTTCACAACTACCCAGCTATCCAGTAGCAATTGGATTAATACCTGCTGTTTGGCCTCCCCTTGACACTTTGTGGGTCTCAAAGTGCATTCCCTGAAGTACTGGGGGTCTTCTGAAGTCTACTCCTGTGGTGGATTGAAACTTAAAGGACCAAAGTCAGAAGGTAAATTATTTGACCAAGCCAAACCTAGTTGGTGTATCCAACCCACGCTCCACCACAGTCAGCATCAAACTGTGCTGAGGTTACTGGCGGTGCATGTTTGCATTGTTCAGCATTCTGTCCAACATTTGTTCCTTTTGCTTTTGTCACTCTAAGTGATGCGGATATGCTCAGACGTGGGTCCCGTGCTCACTGCGCCACTGGATTCAAGCTAGCCTGGCTGATGAGGGGTGATGCCCCGAAACCGGTCCCAGGATGCTTGTTTCTTGTCCAGGGAGGATCTGGCTGGAGTGGTGAGCAAAAGAATCATGGATTAAACCCAGATCTTTCTGACTGGTGGGGAATGTTTGCATTGTTCAGAATTCCTTCCATTATTTGTTCCTTTTGCTTAAGTTCTAGTCTACTGCAGCCATTGGCTATCATTGGCTATCATTGGCACGTTATGCTTCTTGGCACTTTTCCTACTTAAAACTTTAAAAATTCATATCTTCGGTTCCCGCATTGGCTTTTTCTCCTTTTGGTGTTAATTTATTTATACAATTTTACTCGATTTTTCTAATGCAGTTTGGAATTTTTATTGTGTTGCATTTGTTATTATAGTTTGTTTACAACATATAAATACTTTACATATTGCCCTAAGTTAAACCAGTCTGCTCTGTGCTGTAGTTTCCAGGGGGTTGAGTTCAGGTTAATTGAATGACTTTGAATGCTCACTCACCCCGAATAATAATACGATTCCTTACAACCTACGTTTAAGAATCATGAATTACTTGCAGCTAAAGGTGCCTTGTCAGTGATATGTGTGGGGGCACTGCAGATGTTGATTGTGGGGCTTTGGTATAGTTGTGTTTGGGTGAGCTTTTCAGCATTTGAATACTAGCGTTGCAGCAGTTCAGGATTGTGGTGCATTGGCAGTGCTGTGTTTGTGTGTGCTCCTCAGATCATTGTAGAGCTAAATGTGCACCTCGGGTCTGGGGTGACATGTGTGCTGCCGAAATATGCTGATGTGTGGTTAAGGTATACTCCTAGCAGGATGCAATGCACTTGCACCACAGGGACATTATAATACCATTGGTGCAGAAGAAAGAGACGCGGGGCATCTGTAATATGGGTACACTGCACTCATGCTATTAGCAATGCGTCTGTGAGACTTCCTTGGGTTCAGAAGATCAATTCACCCTGCAGTAAAACCCCTACCAGAGAGAAAGGTTGTCACTGTATGTATGAGACTCCTTCTACTCAGACAACTCTTGTCACTTAATACTATCAACCCCCATTGCACAGTGGCATTGCTAAGATATGCAGGAACATACCTTGTGTTCTAGATACATGGGGTGAATAGAACAACAACTGTGGGTTCAAAAGCGACCTGATTTTTCAACATTTCTTGTACTGGATTTGAGCATTCTTCATAAAATTCTTGTGTTGAGCAATATCAATTAGACATAGCCAAGACTAGCACCTGCAACCGCCAACTTACCCTTTGGTATCCCTGGCACACCCCTTGCTATCCCTAGTGGCAAGGGCACAAAGAAAGCGACAGGTACCGAAATCAAACAGGGCTCACCCACCACTAATTTTAAGCACTAGATGACGAACAAGTAACACAGTTAATGTTACTCCATTGTAGCACTATAGTGGTGGTAGCACTATGTTACTGATGTTTTCTATGGTACAGTAATGAGCACATTGTTTGGCACACTTCACACTAGAACACATACTCCTCGCTTAGCTTAAAGCACCCCTTTGCCAATATATGCCATAACTGACAGCTCTAACTAAGATCAAAATACTTATTTGTCAAAGACACATTTACTAAAAGTCTATCTACCAACAGCAAAATATGGTGGGGTCATGAGTGATGGTGCAAGTGGTGCATTGCATGACGGTAAAAAAGTCTGTATTATTAGTTGAGGAGGGTGAAAACCTACCTCAAATAATAATCAAAATCCTTTTCAGGGTATCAACTAAGTTATCTATGTAAACCTGTGCTTCAACCTCATGTGCCATGACACAAAGCATTGAGGCTTAACTTGAAGGCAATGTGTAAAGTATTTATGCAGTACTCAAACAATAATAAAGTAAAAACATAAGAAAACACAAAACCAGAAAAATCCCATACCAATTTAGAGGAATAGAGAATATTTTAATAATAAAAGGACACCAAAATGACAAAAAAACAATATATAAAACCAAAAATGTGTTTTTTTAAAGCTTGCATCAAAAAGCACAAAGCACCAACAACTGTTATCTGGTCGCGCTAACCCAGGTCAAATTCAAAAGTTAAGGCCAACCACGATGGAGGGTGGGTTAGACTCAGGGACCAGATTCATCCCAGAGAAATGTTTACCTTCTGAATTGGAAACTTTTATTGAGAAAGTGTGGTCATCAATAAGTAGTCAGAGGGGCAAGCTACAAGCTGATCCAAAGTGGAGCTTGACAATGGTGGGTTGTTAAAGAGATGTGTCCTAGTGTGGTTGTCGGCAAACGGCAAAGGTGGGAAAGCGGGAAAGCTCAGAGTTGCTGAAGTTTGAAGTCCGTGCCAAGTAAGGGCTAGATGACGATCAAATGCTGTTCGGCGTTGGTCCCGATGAAGCCCTCTATGTTCTAACTTTGAATCTTTTCTGGAAGTCAGTTCTCATCTAGCGGGGCAAACTAGCAAGATGAGTCTGACCAGCGATTTGATGTAGATGACTGCAGCTTCAACGGTAACCCCAGTCTTCATAGTTTCTCCAGGTAGAAAGTTGGCAAAAAGTTTCTAAGTCCCACTTCTTGTATTTTATGGACAGGAAGGGTACACTCGAACACCACCCAGGAGTCCATGACTTGGGTGCACCACTTGGGGGTTAGGACTTACTCCAAGAGAGGCCTCCAGCAAGGTCCAGGACATGTCCAGTTGGAAAAGTTCATCTGGGAAGTTGAAAGGAGATAGACATCTGGAAGTTTGGTGTGTCCTTGTAGCTCAAACAGTAGGTCAAGCAACAGACCCTTGGAGTCACTTAGACGTCTCGGGTTCAAGGTCTGGAGACAATACTGAGACAATTTGGCTTCTTGTTAAATATGTTTTGAATCAACATCTTTTGTTACTGCTTTTAACACAATCCTCCTACTGTTTGCTTTTTTAACTAATGTATGACTTCATATTTACCGCTTGAAAATCAATTACATTTTGTTGTCAGCGGGCACAAAACCACCAAAGACTTCAGTAAACTTTCTGGCGAGGCTTGGGGTCCAACCTTTTAGGTCTGGAATGAAAATGTAGCAGTCTGCCAAGCTCTTGTAATAGAAGATAATTATAAAAAGTACATACATATGTAGATATAATCATAGAGGTGCTTTGAGCACAGTATCATTTTCCATTGGTCCTTTAACATGTTGTTCAGTGTTTGTTTCTGCCTAAAACAGCATATTGAATGGAGCAAGGGTTCAGCACAATTCGATCATTGGCTCTTTTGCCCTGTGAGTGAAGACATTTTGCCACCTGTAAACGAGTACATTTCAGTGCCAGGCTGGTAGGCCAGACCTTTATTTTCCCATTATCTTTTATAGGCCCCTTAAATTATATTCTTTCTGATTTTTTGATGTTTTTGCATCAATTAGTGGCACAGCCCCTTGCTGGCCTCACTTGCCAAATGGGAATGTATCAGTAGCCATTACAGTGTCAGCCCTCTGTTATTAATGCTGGCGTAGTAATTTGCACACAACAGCCCTGGAAATCTCCAGAAACACCCCTGCTTCAGAGCATACATTTCTGATTATCATCAAGCAAGCATCATGTTGGGGTATCAGACTATTGTCTGTTAAATCCTTTTTAGGTCTCGCCTAGCGACGCAGCACCATGCGCTGCATGCACGCCTAGGTGAGATCTATTGTTGTCGACTTGGCTCGGAAGGGGGACAGGAGATGTGCACTTTTCCCCCGACAGCCCATGTGCACGCTCACGCCGCCTGTTCTCTGCTGATACGCACTCCCACTGCGCTGGCCTGGACACCCGACAAGAGATGTGCACTTTTCCCCCGACAGCCCATGTGCACGCTCACGCCGCTTGTTCTCTGCCGATGCGCACTCCCACTCCACTGGCCTGGACACCCGGCAGGAGATGTGCACATTTCTCCGGACAGCCCATGTGCACGCTCATGCCGTCTGTTCTCTGCCAATGTGCACTCCCAATGCGCTCGCCTACACAGCCCGACGCCACTCGGACACGCTCGCACCACTCACGGGACGCTGCATTTGATTTGCTTTAACATGATCACGCCATCGTAGCAGTCCAGACACTACCACGCAACAACCGTTCACATGGCCTCAAATCACAGTCTCAACCACGTCACCAATCTTAACGCACCCCATCTAATGGGCTCAAACGCCAACTCCTTCCTTCGACGTCTTCACTACCCACGTTGACCCCTGGCCCTTTACCACCATCCAGCTTTCTCAGAGCACTTTTGGGTGGTTGAAAAGGATTGTTCGAATACTCAACTATTTTATTTCTCCCCCGCACGATATTCACTACATCGTTCCAAAGCCTACCGGGGGAAGTCGCATAGGAAGGGAAGAACATGTGCCAGTTCTCCCGACTCATGGGGGATTGAGGACATCCCGAGCTGAGCGTGCGTGTTCATCAGAACAGAACCCCCGCCCCCATACCAACCAGTCAGCCACCATTACCGTGCTCCGCCGATATTCACATCTGCCCGGCACACGCACACAGAATCACTCACCTGCCAGTCTCACCCAACTGCTCCAGCTGTATCTGGGTGAAATTTCGTGCAAGCCGGTCACTGCCCGGATAAAAGCATTTACATTTCAGTTATCACATGTGCCTAGTGATAGAAGTTGAGCTTCGAGACGTCACTTACATAAGTAAATTCTACAGAAAGCTGCGCGGGCACATTGAGAAAGTGAAACTGCCTAAGGCTTAAAATGGCTGATGCGCGTGCGCAGTGCAGGGAACAAAGTCTTTGCTCTGCACGTCTGGCACATAGCAGTTTCCATTTGGTTGGCAGTACTTCTAATTCAGTGGTTCCCAAACCAATGCCGTGCGCTTGTTATACTGTGCTGAATTGACATGGCGTGGAAGAGGATTTGGAGACCCCAGTGTATGGTAGGTCGGTGTGTCTAGAGGAGTCACAGGATGAGCCAACGCCGAGATTCGAAGCTGCTCAACATCTTGTCAGGTCAGACTTCTTCAGCCAATATCGGATTCCTAGTCAACTGCTCATTCGTTGCATACGGGGACTTACAGACCCATGCAAAACATGGGGAAGCTAAAATACAAAATAATCTCCATCTAAAGCCCAGATATGGACTGACGGAAGGCGTGGTGTCTCCTGGCAGCACTTTCCCAATCTCTAGACGGCTCTTCCCACCCGTATGGACCCCGCTTTGAGAGCCGATGACCTCCCCTCAGCAGGGGACCCCTGTTTACACTCCACTGCTGCCCCGTACAGGTCTCCTCGCAGTCTCTCCCCACTCCTTCACAGTCTTTTTTGGAACTCCTTGACCCCGGAACTAGTCCCTCTCTCAGGTCACGTGTCTTTGGACTTCCACCACAGGGATAGCTCTCCTCCTTTCTTGGTCCTCTTCCATCAGATGCCACTCCGGATTTAACTACTCTTCCCCAGTGCAAATGGGTTTATTCTGTCGTGGCATGAGGTAACCCCACTATCCCCCTAAATCTCACACTCTTATCCCATGTATGCCCCCTCCACCCTCCATTTCTATCACGTAAACATCGCGTCTTCATAAAGGGCCTCCTCAGGACTGCCTGTCTCCTTACCTTTCAGCCATACGAGCCCCCACCCCAGCCCCCCACCCCAAGTACTGGTGGGTCCCCTTTCTTACCTTGGGTCTGTTCAACCACTTCCTCACCAGTGTGGGCAGCATGTCTTGGCATTCAGAGTCTAGCTTCAGGGAGGCACAGCACCCCTCCACCCCTGTCCACAGCCCCTCGACTGTCTCCTAACTCCCCTCTGCTGAGCCTGTCCTCGGTATGAGGCTTCCACGGTGCCCCTCCCCCTTTCCCAATACCTTTTTCTCTCTGTTTGTTTTCTATCAACACTCTTCTCTTCATACGTTTTTTTTCTTCTACATTCTGCCCCTTCTTTACCCCACTCACTTTTCGGCCCACTCGCCTACTACAACCTGTGTTTTCTACTCCCGTAGCTACTAAAAGTTGTTCCTGGTTTCCTCTTTTTCTCCGCCCCGAATGCTTTATGCCCACCTCGCATGTACAGCCAAGACCGCGAGACACCCTGGGCGCTCCTGCTGCCCACGTTAAGTGTGAATGCCTCACCAGCAGAGCGCTCTCATGTCCGTGCAGGTCAGGGTAACTCGCCACCGCCCTTGGGGAAGGAAATAGCCCTGTGCACCAAAATAAAAGCGGCCCCATTAGTGAATCACATAGTCGGAAAAGTGGCCCATATTTGTAAATAGATTTAAACAATCCTGCAATGCAATAGGTCTCGTAGGTGTGAGAGTTTGAGCTATTTGCATTGTAAATGGCAATGCCTTTTATTTATACATGTTGGTTTTTAAAACATAAATAAAAGGCATTCTCATTTACAATGCCAATAGCTCAAATTCTCGCAAATGCGAGAACTATTGCATGCAAATGCATGTTTATGTTAATAGTAGATTTGCGTCCTTGCGCTTTTTTGTCATTCCATTCCTTTGCTTGCAGCGATTACTTTTTGTGCTATCCAGAGATAGCACAAAAGTTTGTAGCACAAACTGGAGTGAATACTAAACCAAAAGAACCCCAATGCCATATCACCTAACTGTCAAAAAAGACAGACTTAAAAAAATTTCACTTTTTCAACGCTCTTTTTATCAAACCATGGCTATTTACCCGCACAACGCTCTAACTGCTGCAAGAATATGTGAATGTGGCCATCATAAAGCATTGAGCCCAATCCGAGCCACCCCCTCCCCCCCCCAAACCAGGTCTCAGGTGGCATAAGTTTAGGGTAGCAAAACAGCAAGAACAAGTCCATTAGATTTTTGGGTTTCAAATTCTGTTAGTATGTTGATAGCATAACGATAATAAACAGCAGTCTTTTCTCTTTGTTTGTATCGTGTAAAGTTGTATTTCATTTACTAAATGTGCATTTACAGCTGGCATGGAATGCATTTCGCGGTTACAGGCACTGTCAACTACTTACTGCAAGTGGCACACGCTGTCAGTCAGACAGTCAGTCTAGCTTCTGCCGCCGCTTGGTTAACCACTGCACATAGCTAAGTAAGTGATACGTGGTGCGTGAATGAGAAAGTGTAACATGTACTAGCTTGTCTTCCTGCCAGACAATAGCATGTGTCATCTTCTGAGCTGGAGCAGTATTGTAGGAGAAAACACAAGCATTCCGACACCCTTCTGTGGCCTCTGTACAGGTTTATGCAGCACAATGAGCAGAGGAAAATTGTTTTAAAAAGCAGCAAACATGTTCTTAGCAACGAACATCTAATGCTAACCTCTCCCAAAATGACATGACGTTTAAAAGTTTATTTTTCCATTAATTCACATGACGATACACGTGTCAGAAACTGAAACTCAAATGAACAGGTGCCCCTCTTCGCAAGTGAAGAGTTCGAGAGGACTTTGAAAAAAGATACAAGAAATATAGACTTTTCAGATGCTGAGCTGGTCCATTGTGAATTCTCAATTAGCAGTGCCAAGCACTAGTAACAGCTTGTAATTTTCGCGAATAGTGGAGAAGACAGAGGTGAGCACACACATCCACTCACAAACGCACACATATACACCCACCTATCCATAAGCACACTTTGGGGCCTATTACGATGGAGGATTTTCCGCATCCTCCGGGCCGGCGGTGGCTTCCGCCGGCCCGGAAGATGCGGAAAATCCTCTGCGGACCCACCAAAGACCCACCGCCACATTAGGATGGCTGGTGGGTCCTGGTTTCCGACCGCAGCTTTTCCGCCGCGGTTGGCTTACAACCGCGGCGGAAAAGCACTAATATGGTGACGGTGTCTCTCAGACACCGTCAGCCAGATTAGGATGGGCTCTGAAACATGCTTTTCCGCAGCGGCTTTTCCGCCGTGGAAAAGCATGTGTAATTTCACTGCGGGGGCCCGTTGCGGGCCCCCTAGGTGAAGCGGGGAGGTGGGGGGTGCACATGGGGGGTACCTATGGTACCCCCCTGCATTTGTATGCAGAAAGCGGCAGGCACCGCGCGGTGCCTGCCACTTTCTACATACAAATGCAATGCGTGCATTTTTAACATTGCTGCGGGTGCAGCTTGAAGCCGCACCCGCCGCAATATTAAAAATAGAGGATGTGACCGCCAGGGTGGCGGTCACATCCTAATTGCACAGGAGGGAACGCCGCAGCCCATGCGGAGGTTCCCTCCTACTCTATGGTGGCGGACGGACTCAGGTCCGTCCGCCATCATAATGTGCCCCTTAGTCACACTAATCCATTTGCAAGAGTGCATACCTACTCACTACCACCCATACACAAGTACACTCATTCACCCCTGATGAAACGAAATATTTTAAAACCACTTTACATGATACTTTTACAGATGAGACATACACCAGAATGTGCACATTGCACAAGATGAACGAAGTTATACAGCAATAGAGACAAATGGAGTAACTGTAAGAGAAAATGCAGTGCTAAATAGTTATAATGCTTATTAAGAGAATTTCATAACAAGATTGTTCATGAAATTATGTTTTACTATTCACGTACAGTTGAAAACTAGTGAATTTAATGATGAGGCCTAACAGTTTTATTGCCTTTCATTTCAAATGCATTATAAATAGATTATTGTACAATTATGAGATAAAAGTAGTTAGGAAATTGAAACATACAGATGTGATAGTAGAGAACTTAATGAATATAAAAATGTAGAAACAATTTTAGTAAAATGTCGCAATTTGTGGCAGTAAGCTATGCCTAACACTAATCAATTTTGTGTAACAAAAACATTAGTGAAACATTTATTATTATTCTTTTATTATGGAATGATCATTTGATGCATTATATTTCATTCCAATTACGTTTAATTTATTTAAACCTGAAGTGTGCATTTTAAGCTTTCAGTTTGTTCTTTCTTGAGCTGCATTTTTCCCTTAGCAAGCAAAGTAAAATAATATATTGGCATTTCCAGCCGCGGCCCGTGGAGGGAGTTACGGTGGGGCAGGGAGGCGGGGAGGGAGAGGGGCAGGATGGAGGGACCTAAAAACTGGCATATGGATAATTGCAGGTAAGTACACAATTTAATTATTAAAACGAATTTCGTAGCGCGCAAAATGCGATGCTGTGCACGCTACGAATTTCATTTTATTAATTAAATTGTGTACTTACCTGCAATTATCCATATGCCAGTTTTTAGGTCCCTCCAGCCTGCCCCTCCCCCTCCCCGCCTCCATGCCCCACCGTAACTCTCTCCACGGGCCGCGGCTGGGCATTTCTGCAAGTGTTTCGTTTTTTTTTCTGCACATATTTAATTCTACATACAAAGGACATTCTTTCAAAGTTGAATGATAGATCTCTCGTTTGGAAAGTCAGCTCCAACCCAATGCCATAGACGGTTACATTTTTATATTTCTTACCATTGACAAACCTGAGAGGCCTGAAAAGCTGTTGTTCACATGAAGTGCTTGTGAAAGAATGCAGTAGTAATA
Source organism: Lissotriton helveticus (assembly GCF_964261635.1). NCBI lineage: Eukaryota > Metazoa > Chordata > Amphibia > Caudata > Salamandridae > Lissotriton > Lissotriton helveticus. Next base: position 493,684,631 of record NC_136063.1, read on the forward strand.
AGTATATTTTATGAACCATATACGTAAAGTAATTATGTGATGGACTGACTAGTGGAATGACACTACATCATTAAGGTGTCATAAGAACTATAAAAGAAGAAACTCCAAAGGAGGGGCACTCTAGCACTATTATTTTATTTGGGACACACATGCACTCAGCCCTATTATTTTCCTTTTCTTTTCAATGCGAAAACCATATATTTATTTGCTATTTGATGCAATGTATTGTTTTCTTTTTCTCTCCTTGGGAGAGAATGGAACTATTTTCTTATTATTTTGTAATCAACCTTTACATTCCTATCTTGTACTGCTTTCTTGCTGATGCTGAGGCATTGATGCAGTTGACCTGGAATCCTTCTTTGACAAACAAATTGATTTTTGCCTCATATTATCTTTTTGCTAATGCTGATAGACTCACCCATACTGGACTTCAAAATTGATTCTGTTACCCCTTTGCTTTAAATTTACAGATGTTGTTAAAAAGGACTAAATTATCCTTCTTCCTTTAATAGTGGTAGAAGTCTATAACCTTGTATCTGACGTTTGTTTTAAACCATCCTCTTTGGAGTTTAACTTCTGTAAAAATGTGTAGTCTTGTACTACACGCTTTAATATTCTTCACTGAAATGCTTAAGAAATTGCCTATCTATATCAATATCGGAACATTAATACAATAACTGAATTATCTAAATTTCCTAAGTCTATTATTGTGTCCTGATGTTCTTTATCTGAAATTGAGTTCAAATTGGTCGATTGATCTAAATGTGTTGTATAGAGAATCAGCAAATCTTTTCTGAATATCAAGTTCAGCTTCTTCTATTCTGTGTTTCAGTAGCAGAGCTTCTGGTGTGCATCATTTTAGTTAGACTTAATTTATCTAGGAGATTGTGTTTTCCCATCCCAATACTTAATTTTTACAGCATGGCTATGAGAGTAGTGTATTTGAACTGTATTTCAAATTTGTGAGTTAGTCACCAAATAATGGTCCTCATTGGGTGGCTAACATTATGTTTTGACGTCCTAATTCCCACCCCTCGACGGAGAAAGATTAATCAGAGGACCATTTGTCTCTGTTGTGAGGGTAATGCTGTAATCCGTCCAGCTGTAGGGGGCCCAGTTCAGCTAGAGGAATAAATGAGATACAAGTGATGGTAAGCTTTACATTTTAAATTGCTTATGCTGGATCAAATCTTTGGTAGTGCCAAAAAGGCAATGAAATTATTGACAAAGTCCAAAAGAGCCAAAAATGTTTGTTAGGCAAAGAGATGGATTGATGGAGTGTTGATAGAGTATTCTTTCTGATGTTGTTAACATGTATCAGAGGAGGAATGTGAGAATTAATAGGCATGGGCGTTGCTATTGCTTTTGCTAAGATTGCGGTTTTTGAAACAGCTGTGCGTTGTTGATCGGAGTGAAGTGGTTAGAGTCCACATAGTTAAAGTCCATGAATAATTGTGATGCATGATTCAAAGCTGAAGCTGTAAATGGGTTTGTCATGGCATAAGATCTTAAGATATTACCTACGGGTTGTCTTATGGAAGAAGACACTGAGCAAATTGTCTGCTGTTTTGTGGTGTTGGTTGTGAGACATTGTTGACAACATCTTGGTAAAGGGTTCTCTTTGTGTGTTAGTGGTAAACCTGCAGACGTCTATTTAAACCCTTCGGGGTAAGTGCAAAAATGACTATGTCATCTGCATAAAGTAAGCACACAATAAGCTTACTGCCAACAAGCGGGGCAATACCCCCACTCCGAGCCAGAAAATCAAGATGATCAGAAATGTACAGGGAAAAAAGGATACACTTTTGTTTTAACCGATTTTGGAAAAAGGGGTGGTGATGGACAGAGTTTCTGAATGATGCAGAATACTCTTACCAAGTCAATAGATCATGGTTTTAATCCATCACCGTTTTTTAGCTCACTGCACCATCCCAGCTCAGTACCTGGCTATATGCAAATTAGTCTGTTCCTCTCCCAGTGCATGATGGGAACAGGGCAAACCAAACTACCAAGCCAATTCTTATACTGGGAAGGAACTTTTGTTTTAAACCATTTAAAGTAATGATTGCATGAGACAACCCCCTATCACCACCCAGGAGAGCTCTGCACCAAGTATCACTATGATGGGTCCTAGCTAACTCTAAAATGGTACCCGGGACGCCCAAACTTAAAGCTTACTCCGCAACAAAGGAAGGTCTACTTTGTCAAATGCAGTGGAGAAGTCAATAAAAGCCATATATACCATACCCCCTCTAACATGAACATATTTTTAATTTACTACCTGAAGTCATGTTATCAATTGTTCCATGCTTTCTCCTGAACCTGTTTGCTCCATTGGGATAATATTATGATCTTCCACCCATTCATTAATCTGGGTCAGCAAGCATTTAGCAACTACTTTGCCCACCTAATCAAAACGGTCAATCTGCAGATAACTTTCTGGTAAATTACTGTCTCCCATCTAAAAAAGTGGGACTATTGCACTATCCTTCCAGGAAGGGGTGGAGGGGCTTCTTTCCATTCATAATAAGCTTTAAAAAATGGATATAAAATTATACTCCAGAAGGAGCCATTTTGTTTTGTAACAGTACTTGGAATGTCATCAGGACTCATCGCAACAGAGAAATGCATTCCCCTTATTACAAGTACTATCTTCTATCTTCTTTTCTGATGGGGTAAAGTCCTCCCTCACTATAAACTTCTTTACAACATCCTCATTTGTCATGTCGAGGCTCTGCAAAAAGTTAACCCATCTCAATTCTTCAATGGCTACAGGGAAGTCTCTTGCTATAGTTCTGCAGCCCTAAGCAACCAATGCCCAGAAGGTCTTTGATTGGCCTTTGAAGACTAATTCCCTTAGGGGTATATTATCAACAACTAGCGATAATTTTTGTCTCTAACTTGTTTAGAGACAAAAATTATCGCCGCACATCGGCGATTTTTATCGCAGATAAACCTTGCTATTAGCAAGGTTTATCGCAAATGCGATAAAAAACGCCCGCAATGCATGAATATCGCTGAAAAGTGAGCGATATTCATGCATTATCGAGCAAATGCTCTTAGCCATGTTATCCACCTCCCATTGGATAACATGGCTAAGAACTGCTCAGGGCAGGTGTTAGCTTTTGGAGATATTCGCCCTTAGCGCAAATATCTCCAAAAGTTGGTAATAGGAGATAGCGATGTTAGCGAGTGTTTCCAGTCGCTAACATCTTGGCACGCCCACTTTGCATATCATTAGTGATAAATATCACTGACATGCAAAGTGGGGCCCATGATGGTCGCTATCTCCTATTAGCTGTCGCTAACTGGTGTTAACGACAGCTTGGTAATAGGGAGATAATTTTATCTCCGCTTTCTTGGCTTTTAAAGCCAAAAAAGCGGAGATAAAACCCCTTGATAATATACCCCTTAGTTTTTTCCAATACCTATCCTCCTCCTTTTTTCTTAAACAAGCCTTTAGCCGACTCCTCCTTCTCTTTAATATCAGTACCCTTGTGTATCTTTCTAGAGCGTTAACCAGATATTGGTTCTCAACAAGGGCATTTATTTTACAATTTAACAGTAGGAGGGGAGGGAGATGCCTCTCAAATTGTCCACTAGATTCTACTTGTTTTACTGCTTTAACTAACTGCTGCATAAAAGTATTACATTTTTCTATTTCTTTTCCAGCCCAACCAGATAATTTATCTACAGTAGCCTCTAACATGCCTCCGATCCCTGTTTTCCTATTGAACTTGGAAGACTGACCATCAAACTTCCATGAATCAGTAGGAGAAGTATTCAAATTTACAGAGAAGGTCAAGAAATTATGATAGCTAAAAGGGGAATCTATAACTGTTAGATCTCCCAGTAAGACAAAGGAAGCGCACCAAGATTGATGCTCCTCCTGGAGCTTTATGGGTGTATGCTGTGGGGTAATTAGAAGGTAACCTCCAAATCACTATAACACTATCAGCTTTTTTCAGCTGAGCCAAAAAATGATCCCTTTCTTATTAGTTCTTAATTTTGGCGTAAAAATGGCTGGGGTTATCCACATAGCATCTTCATTTTCATTCTTCTGCAACTGTTCTAGGGCAAAATTAGATATTTTGCAATTCAAATCCCCATCCTGAATTATATATGGGGGACCTTCTCATTAGACACTTTCCTAACATAGGGAAAGACCTCATAAAAAGACTCAGGGGAAATGTAAATATTTATCCGTAATAGCGATGGAGTTCTTTGGGGACTGCCGTAATATACCAAATTACAGCTAAGAAATGATTACTTGAGTATTTATAACATTCATAACTCCTCTGGATTTTATTAGATAGCAAACATTCCACCCCTCCCTTCGCATGTCCCCGCCTTGAAGGTATTGCTTTACAATTTAAGGCGATTAATCATCACAAAGCAATTCCTCTACACACCTAGGGGCATATTCACAAGCTCCTATCGCCACCACAACGTCACTTTCAGTGACTTTGTGGTGGCGATAGGGGCCTCGCCTTATTCACAAGGCAGTATTATGCCACTTAATGTGTCTTAAAGCTGCCTTGTGAATAGGCCCCCTTTCACGCTGTGTTTAGCGTGAAAAGGGCGTGCAGTGGGTGTTGTGCAGGGCGTTCCACCGTAACACCCATCGATATTTAAGCTACCCCCTATTTACAAGGGCAGCGTAAATAGGAGCTAACAGCAAACTTAAGACCAGGAAAACCCTGGCCTTAAGTTGGCGATACGAGGAGAAATGCTTTATTTTTCCTCGTTTTTGCATTTTCCATGTGTGCTGCCTTGTGCAGCACACATGGAAAATGCAAAATGCCATGGTTTGTTTATGTACAGGAAGGTGTATCTTCCAGTACATAAACCAACCTTTTTTTAAAAATGCCATTTTGTAACTTACATGCGTGCTGCATTTAGCAGCAGACGTAAGTTACAAACTGGCATTTTAGGTTTGTTTATGTGCAGGAAGGGACACCTTCCTGTACATAAACAAACCTCCTTGCTTGCAGACACCTTTGCACTCTGGTGCAAGGGTGCCTGGGTTGGGGCTAAGTTGTGAAACTTAGCGCCATGGCAGGGGGAAAGGCAAGGCTGCACCATATCCTTGTGACTATGGTGCAGCCTTGCTTTTCCGAAGTGGCGGAGAGAGGCGTTATGCCAAGAAGGCTAGCGCCTCTCTTCGCCACTTCCTTGTGAATATCCCCCCAAGTCTCCTGGAGAAAAACCACATCTGCTTAACATACATTTAAATAATACAATTTCTTCCTACTATTCTTTATTCCTCGGGGTATTCCATCACATAATGTTTAACTCATTGCTAATAGATTGGATATTGCAGATAACTACTCTGAGACACACTAGATAGAGTACCAGGTAACTAATTCCATTTAGAGGGCTCGTCTTTAGAAGTTCCTTGGTTAGGGTGATTGGAAGGTTCTTCAACAGATACTTGTCTGCCATATTTATCAAGATGGATTTTAAACTTCTTTACAACAGTCATAGTCCTGCCACCAGAAGAGGGAGGAGAGTGAGGTGGAAACCTTTTATCCACTGCACACAATCCCGCCTCTTCTAGAATTGGGATAGTGTCAATCCCCCTACTTTTCAGACCTTCAGAGTAGCTTAATATCAAGTTTGCTATGAGTTTGGAATAAAAGATTACCCTTGATTTAAAACAAACTTCAAAGGGTAGAAGGGAGAACAAATCAAAATCACTACCTTGGATAAGCTTAAGATTCTCAGTCTCAGGAAAACATTTAAGCAACAAGGAACTATTTAAAATGAAATCTGCTTCAATAAAGGAATCCAATCTAGTGAATAAGTTTCCATGTTACACCATAGAGAGTCTGAGACTTCTAACTCTGAGGGGACTCCCTTTATACCAATATTTTGGAAGGGCACAACCATTGAGTTCAACAGTGAGGGGATAAAGAAAGAGTGCACCCCTTGTTCTTCTACTGTAACTTCTGCAGTCCCCACAGCCAGTACATTTACCGGGCCACTATCTGGGACCATAACTTGATGAGACAATTGCCAGGGTTGTGTTGTACCCTCACTATTTGCTTGCTGTGATGCTGTTTTTTACCAGTCTGACTGGGATCTTGTGTTTGACTAGTCTGACTGGGATCCTAAATTGGTTCGTTCAGTACTTAGGTACACTTTAGTTTGGATACTGGGGTACCCTTATCAGTCCCTAGTATATGGTACTAAGGTATCCAGGGCATAAGTACCCCAGTGGTCTCACATGGATGGAAGCATGCATTAAGCCACCCATGGGATACCATGCAAAATGGAACCACAGACCTGCCATTTCAGCCTGTGTAAGTGGGTACATGCACCACTTACTAACGATATAGATTTACTATATCTAAGGGTCACTGCACTTAAAACCTATAAGTCACCCCTATAGCATGAGTTTGAGTTTGAGTTTAAAATATTTATAAAAGTGCACTATCACCAGCGGTTTCATGGCGCTGCGACAAACACAACCCCAGAGGGGGGAGACAGGAGGTAATAAGAATAGAGCGAAGGCAACAACCAATCTAGTTAAAAGATTTGGCAAAAAGATGGGCCTTGAGTTTCTTCCGGAATTGAGGGTAGAGAGTTTGAGATCTAAGCTCTAGAGGCAAGGAATTCCACATGACTGGTGCAAGGGTCGCGAACTTTGATCCTCCCCATTTCTTCCTCCGGAAACGGGAGACTGACAGCAGAGATTGGGTGGACGATCGTAGTTCTCTAGTTGGAACATAGGGAACAATCTCAGATGTGATGTAAGCCGGAACCGCGCCCAGTCGTGCTTGGAAGGTGATGGAAGCGAGCTTAAACTGGACGCGTTCACGGACGGGGAGCCAGTGCAAGGATTTAAGAAGGGGGGTTACGTGATGGGATTTAGGGAGATTGAACACCAGCCGTGCCGCCTGCTTCTGAATCAATTGCAAACGCTTTAGACAATATGCAGGAATACCTGCATATAAGGCGTTGCCATAATCCAGGCGGGATATAACCATCGCCAGGATGATCAGTTTCAAGGCATCAAAGGAAAAGAAACGAGATACCTTGCGGATGGTGCGCAGAGATAGAAAGGAAGAGGACACCACGGAGGTAACCTGGGAGTGAAGTGTGAGCTGGGAATTAAGTTTGATACCTAAAGTTTTGACGGAGGTAGAAGGGACCGGGGAAGAGCCTAGGGAAGGGGGCCAAAAAAGAGAAGACCAGGGACTGGAGCAACCACCCGTCAGCACCAACTCGGTCTTATCTGGGTTAAGTTTCAGGTGGTTGTAATTCATCCAGTCCCGGATAAAAATCATAATAGACTGAAAGTTTGAAATAGAAGCAGAGGACGAAGACAAATTGAAAACAAGCTGGAGGTCATCTGCATAATTGTACACGCTGACCTCCATTTGCTGTAACGAAAAAATGAGGGGAGCAATATAAAGATTGAACAAAAGGGGTGAAAGCGAGGAGCCTTGGGGGACCCCGCACTGAACTTTCCGGAAGTCCGCAAAGAAATCACCCAGGCGAACAGCCTGGGTGCGGTCCCTCAGGAAGGAGGATAGCCACACCAGGGCGGTACCTCCGATCCCCGCCGCCCCGACACGGGAGAGTAGGATGATGTGGTCAACCGTGTCAAAGGCGGCTGAGAGATCGAGGAGAACCAACGCCTGGGTCTGGTTGGTATCCATACCCTCCCTGAGGTTGTCAAGGACCGAAAGGACTACGGACTCCATAGAGTGTGCGGGGCGAAAGCCGGCCTGGCGAGAAGCCAAGACCCCATACTCCTCCACAAAGGTGCTCAAAGACTTACTAACGTGGCGTTCGAGCACCTTGGCCAAAAATGGTAGGAGAGAGATGGGGCGATAATTGGCGGGGACCGAGGGGTCTGCGCCAGGCTTCTTTAAGATGGGAACAATTACAGCAGTTTTCAGTGAATTGGCTACAACTCCCTGAGAAAGAGAAGTGTTAAGGAAGTGAAGTGGGGGATCTGGACAGGTTGTGTAAATATGGCGAAGGATGTGCGCGAGGCAGATATCCAATGGAGAGCCAGATTTGACCAAGGGGATAATCGAGGTCAAGGATTCATTAGTCAGAGGGGGAAAGACGTCGAATTGTCCCTTAGATGGAGGACACTGGGGGTCAACAAAAGTCGGGGAGGGTAGGGGAATGTTGGCTTTAATAATAGCGATCTTCTCAATAAAAAAATTATTCAAGGAGTGACAAAGGTCCTGAGAAGGCGAGGGTTTGAGAGATGTCCTGTCAGAAAAAGCCAGATTATGGACTATTGAGAAGATTTCCCTCGGCCAATTCGCGGCTGTAAGAATCTTAGAGGAAAAATAGGCCGTTTTTGCCACCAGAATGGCCTTCTTATAATGAGCCAGGAGAGTGGTAAACTCAGATCTGAGTAGGGGGCAATAGTTCTTCCTCCAGGCACGCTCGGCTCGGCGTACCGTTAGTTTGGTGGTCTTAAGATCCTCGCTGAACCACAAGTTGGCATCCTTCTCCCGCTTAGATGTCACCCGCTTCAGCGGGGCAATGGAATCCCAGCCTGAGAGGAGCCAGTGTTCGATAGCAGAGGCCTGAGAAAGAGTGGATAGGCCTTGTAGGGTAGGGTAGGAAGAAGTTAATAATGCGGATAAGTTCTCCGGATCCACTCGGCTCCATGAGCGGACCCATACATTCTTTGGAAGCGGGGGCTTAACAGTAGAATTAATGGGAAGGAAAAATGAGATCAAGTGATGATCAGACCAGGTGCAAGGTAAAATGGACAGGGAGTCTACCGGACAGTTCAAGGACCAAATCTGGTCTAAGATGTGTCCTTTGACGTGAGTGGGAGAATGAACGTGTGACACAAAATTGAGGGATTGAAGTGTATCTGAGAACTGTTTAGAAGATGGACATTCCGCTGGATCTGAGGGCCAGAAGTTAAAATCTCCCAAAAGTAAAATGGAAGAGTTGTTAACCGTGAGTGTAGCAAGTACCTCTTGAAAATCGGAGAGAAAAAGTAAAGGTGACCGAGGGGGTCGGTAAGAGAGAAAGCAGGTAAGGGGGGGAGTAGTGGATGTAGTGCGAATGGCGAGGTATTCTGTTGTGGCAATATCTGGCAAAGATAGAAGTTGGAAGGGGATATCCGCCCGGGTAATGACCACCACGCCACCTCCAGTCCTACCAGCAGGACGGTCTGCTCGTAAAGCGTAATATGGAGCAGGGAGAGTGGCCAATAGGGCAGGAAGAGAATCGTCACTAAACCAAGTCTTGGTTAGGAAGAGAAGATCAGGTGCGTGGAGGTCCAGTAGCACCGACAAATCGTGTGAGTGGGCCACTGCTGACCGGGTATTAAGATAGTAGGCCGAGAGGGTCTTGAGAGCGCCTGGACTGGCACCCTTACTGGAAAACTGGAGAGGAATGAAGGGAGCAAGAGGACAGGGGGGTGAGGAAGCAGGGGACAGATCGAGTGAAGATATAAGGGAACAAGTAGAGGCGGGCAAAGACCACGGGCCAAAAAAAGTGCGGAGTTGGGAGGAAGTGTAGGTGATGGTTTGGGCAGGGTGACGTGCCCCTAGCCCCGGTCGGTCGCGGACGGGCGCAGACGGGCTTGCCTTTGGCGCGCCTTCGGCGCGCAATCGTCGCGCCCGCTGCGCCCGTCCGCTGCGCTTCCTGTGAAAGCACATCACTTATAGGAGGACGGTGAGGAAGGGGCGTGGCCTGTGAGAGGGGGGCGTGGCCAGTGGCCTCGATGGAATGGCGCCGAGAAGCAACATCCCTCTGCAGCTCTCAATCAGTTGCGCAGGGCTACTTAGCGTGAAGCTTTCCAAAATACAAGTGCCCAGGGAGGGGGGGTAAGTGAATACACAGATAATACAACAGTTTTTAAAAAAGATTGCCAAATGCGCTGTCTCCCGGCTATCAGCCTCAGGAGGTAGACTGTCTTTGCCTCGCGCTAGCGTTCAGCGCGATTTAAAGCTACAGCGGGGGCGTGGCCTGTGAGAGGGGGGCGTGGCCAGTGGCCTCGATGGAATGGCGCCAAGAAGCAATGTCCCTCTGCAGCTCTCAATCAGCTGCGCAGGGCTACTTAGCATGAAGCTTTCTAAAATACAAGTGCCCAGGGAGGGGGGTAAGTGAATACACAAATAATACAACAGTTTAAAAAAAAAAAAAAGGTTGCCAAATGCGCTGTCTCCCGGCTTTCCGCCTCAGGAGGTCGATTGTCTTTGCCTCGCGCTAGCGTTCAGCGCGATTTAAAGCTACAGCGGGGGGCGTGGCCTGTGAGAGGGGGCGTGGCCAGTGGCCTCGATGGAATGGCGCCGAGAAGCAACGTCCCTCTGCAGCTCTCAATCAGCTGCGCAGGGCTACTTAGCGTGAAGCTTTCCAAAATACAAGTGCCCAGGGAGGGGGGGTAAGTGAATACACAGATAATACAACAGTTTTTAAAAAAGATTGCCAAATGCGCTGTCTCCCGGCTATCAGCCTCAGGAGGTCGATTATCTTTTGCAAACCTGAAGGCAGGGTGCTTGGTTCTAAGTGAGAGGGTGCCCCTGCATTAGCAGGACACCCCTGTAGCCTACGGAGTCGATTTTTTCCCAGGTTGTCAGTAAAGCAGCCGTACACTATATAGCGGCGCACCATGTAATGAAGCGATGACCATCTCGAAAAAGGCTACAACGAATCCTATCATGTTTAGTATCAAACATGTTGGAATCATACCCAACACAATTAACGGAGTGGGAGGTATGATTCCAAGCACTGGAAGAGCCCACCGTTAGGCTCTCAGTGTTCCCAGTGCCAACTTTCTCGTCCTGGATAGCACAAAATGGTTGTGCCAACCAGAGACACATTTATGCCCTCCTGCTGCTGAGCCAAGCTAGAACAGAAGAAGGTGGAACAATAGGCCTCCTTTCACAGGGAAGTGTAACCACCACCCAGACGAGATTTAGTATATTGGGACTGGGTGGGTGAGCTTGTCAGTGCCTAAAAGTCTGCATGAGGGGCACATTTGGTGACCCTGTGCATAGTCCAGTTCAAACCAGTTCTGGGAGCCATTTGCTCCCTCTCTGGGACGAAACTGGACAAAGAACCTGGGAGTAACCTCCCTCCTGTCCAGACCCTCCCCCTTAAGGGCTGGCCTGGGTATAGGTCCCTAGATGCATCATGGGATAAGATTCAGAACTGACACCACTGCACTTCTACCGTCTGGGCACTCTTTTTTTTTATTTTTTTATTTTTTTTTTTTTTATTTTTTTTTTTTTTTAAGTTTGAAGTTTATTGAAATCAGAACAAACATAGGCAAGAAATGAAGAAACAGTCATAAGATAAGGAAGCTAAAAATCTCTCTTACAAAATAATGGCAACTCATTAAAGCTATGTCGTACATAAAAATAAAAATCGTAGTACATATCAGGTAACGTAAAGGAAGAAGGGAGTAACTGTAGTAAAGAAGCATAAAAATAGAATGGTATACAATACATGTAATGTAGAAACATTGTAAGTAAATAAGAAAATGTGCTCACGGTGGTTTACTAACTTCAACATTACGCAAAGGGGAGTTGGGAGGAGGTCTGGCAATCCTAGATAAATAATCTGTGAGGGGAATCCATAAAAGGTCGCGCTTAATTGCCAAGGAGATGGGGGAAACAAAATTAGTATCAAGACGATGGTTAAAGCAAACTGCATTCCACCAAGCATTAAAGGAAACATCATTAGTTTGTTTCCAATGGGAGGTAATATGGTGAAAGGCAATGGCTATTAAAAGGTCAATCAATTTATGGTTATGGTGCGTGTCGGTGAAAGCAGGGGAGAGAGATCCTAGGAAAATGTGAATGATTGAAAAGGAGAAAGTAAAGCGAAAAATCTTTTGTAATTGGGACCAAACCAAGTGCCAAAAACGTAAAATGTGGGGGCAATCAAATAGCATGTGTTTCAAATCAGCTAAGGGGCAAGGACAGGACCAACAAGTGGAGGAAGTGTCTGGGGAGAATGAAGATAGAGCCGATGGAGTAAAAAGTGTACGATTATATATAAAAAATAAGGTTTGTGTAGTGTTAGCAGCTCTGGATGTACTGTGAATTTTGGACCAGATTTTATCTCACAAAGTGGGCACTCTTAACTGTGAAATCTTTTAGAACATGTCAAACTAGGGACTCCGCCTTTTTCTTAGCAATGTTTCTTTACAATTTGATACTAGGATCCTCCAGGTGTGACTCAAGGTCGCTAACCAAGCGAGTACAAGTGGTCTGCTGGAAGTTCACTAGAACAAAGTGTTTTGGAAAATATTTTATTGGCTCCAAAACCAATTTTAGATTATAGATGATCCTTCTTCGCAAATGGCTTCACCCGCTCCAAGCCACTCGAGCTGCTCAATGCGCTAATCTCCAGTGTTTAACTTTCCAGCGTCAGTACGCAACAGGAACAGGAAACTATGGTCTCTCCGTGAGGGACGCATTTGCCACATAATTCATCATCTACCGCATAATCTGCAGATTTTAACAAAAAAAAATGATTTTGTTTCTAGCTCAAACGGTTTAAAGTTTACTAAAAATGCAGTGACATGTTTCAGTGCAGTGGAAGGCCCTTTGCAAAGCTGGACTGGTCACCTTTCTGTTGCTTATTACTATATTTGGTGTTAATCCACCAGTACTAATGAGGTGCATCCAATATTCAGAAGGTATTACCATTTTTGAAAATGACAAAATAATGAAGTAATATATTATGAAATGTGCCGCATTATACTGCACAATTTGCCTTTTTCTTGCTGCATTATTTACTGCAGCATGCCTCATAATTTGGAACTCTCCTGCCACATGATTCCAGTGGCCGTGGGTATAGTTGATCTCAGGTGCACAGGCAACAATTGTGTCAATTGGGGGTGAAATCAATCTGAAAGAGATTTCATTGAAGCGAATATTAGTAGGGAAAGGTTTAGTTACCTTGTGAGAGTCTATTTCCTTCAGTGGAGCAAACAGGTTTATTAATTGCTGCTTGCCTTGTATTCTGATTTTGCCTAGAGAAGACGTGCTGAAGAAAATTGTAAAGGATGGTGAGCTGCTGCAGAGAGCGAGATAGATGTCAAAGTATGTCGTGCGATGAATGGTCGTTTGGTGTACAGTTACGCCGGGATTGGTTGACTGCATGATGAGAGCTATGCTGTTATTAATTGAAATAGCTGAAAAAGTGAATTGTGGGAAAAATGCATTTCCTGGATTTTGTGCAAGACATTTGTAAATACAGAATTGAATTAGAGTGACATTTTTTGAAGCATTACAGAGAATGGTAAAGAAAATTTTGACTATATCTGTTAGAGCAAAGGTAGAGCCATCACCGGAGGGTATGCCAGGGCACATTATCATGATGGTGGCTTGAGTTTTGACACAAACTTACTGAAGAAGATAAGGGTTTACAGTGTGCTCACTATGGTACATTCAGTTTGAGAATTATCGGGTATTTAAGGAGGAAAATTTACAAAATGATACCACCTCCTAGACCTACTGTATTTGAAGCATTAAAGATATGGGAACACATGGCACATCAGAAAGAGAAGTATCTAGGGAGATATAGGAGAACTATGGATCATTAGGCAGAAGGTAGATGGGATGCACAACAGAAAGGGTGGAGAACAGACATTGTATATGGTAGAAGATTATATCTAGGCCTGGGCGGAATGGGTTACATGGTGTGAGTAAGGAGATTTCTAACATGATTCAACAGCAATTGATTGTTAACAAAGTAAACAATTAGGTGATATTTTGCTCTATGCTAAATATTGTCGGGATGAGAATAAAATGAAAAATGAGAAGCTTAAGGAAATGTTGATGGTGGTTCAGATAACACCAATGTAGAAAGGTCAGAATCAGATGAGTGTTGACAATATTTCTCCAATACATGGAGAATATAATCAGGTTCTAATGATGCAGGGTGTTAATGGTTTACAACAACAGAATTTTCAGTCACAAGGTTGTGATAATCTAGTAAATTCAAGAACTGGTGTTGATGTGTCGCTTTTGAAGAAATTGAATCCATGTTATGAATGAGGAAAATGTGGGCATTGGAAATGCAAGTGTAAGTCAATTGAGAATAATGTAGGGAATCAGATGCAGAATGTAGAATATGCACAGTCTGAAGGGTATAACATGACACAAACAGGTGCAAGGTAAGAGAATGCAAAATTCTAATGTATCTCAGTCAATGCAAATGTCCCAAGCTCCCGATGCTCCAACAGAATGTTCGTGTGCAAAGGTGTAAGGCAAATCAGAATCAACAGTTGAACAGAATGTATCAAAACAGTATTTGATTCAGTTAGATGATTTTGATCAGGACCCAACGGCCTTACGGTACCAGAGGAGGGAAGGAGGACTGCCCACTTGACACAGCCTTAGAGGCAGACCAAAGTGGATGGAGAAGTGGATGGGAATAATGACTCATTCTTTGTTCACACTGGTGCTATCTGCTCTTAGAGAACTGCAGAGGTTCCTAACCTACTCCCCTCAGGAGAAAGCATTGAAGTTGTAGGAGTTACAAAATAACATTGTCCACACCAGTTTCAGAACCTGCTTCAGTGAAAATAGGGTACTTTGAAGATTGACAATGATTTGTGGTGTGTAATACAAGCCCATTGAATTATCTTGGACGTGTCTTACTGTGTAAGTTAAATTGTTTAATTTAATGCACACCAAGATGTATTGAGTTTGACACTAATGAAGATGTTGTTTTTAAATTGGTTCAACAGAAAACTGATTTGGGAATGTATCCTCTCCTGAAGAGTGAGGAATTGCCCATGGAACTGAGAGACACTGTATTACCTGAAGTCGTGGACTTTACCGGTAAAGATATCGGACTATTCAAAGGCGTTGAACTAGTCTGAATCATGGTTAAATCAAATGCAGAATTTCTAAGAATCCCACAATACAATTTAACTCCAAATACTATTGCCAGAATTACTCCTGTGATCAACTCAATGTTTGAGCAAGGGATCTTAAAGGAGATAATGGGAGGTCCATGTAACTCTACTATTATGGGCTTACAGAGGCCAAATGGCAAATAACGTATTATGCAGCATTTATGCAGGGCTAATTAGACCGTTGTTTCATGTTGTCCTGTGGTACCTAATCCAGCTATGATAGTGCTCCAAATCCCTTGTGAAGCCGAATGGTTTGATGCAGCCAGTAACTTTTTGCTTTCTGTTTTGGCATGGTGCCAAGTCCCAGACTGGTATACAGAATGCCCCTCAATCTTTAACCAGATACTTAAAGAGGATCTTGAATCTCTGGCAAATCATTCAGTGTTAGTGCAGTCCCTTGATGATATACTAGTGCTGTCAAATGCAAAAGAAGCATGCAAGATTGATACTATTGCACTTTTGAACCACTTAGCAGATAACAGACAATCAGTATCCCTGACCAAGTTACAGTTTTGCAAAACAGAAGTTTTGTACTTAGGATATCACATTGAGAAAGGAGCGGAAAAAAGTGTCACAAGAAAGGAATGTGGCGACTCTTAACATGAATGCACCAACTACCCAAAAGGAAGACTGCTTGTTCTTAGAACGATGGGCTACTGTCGGCAATGGATTCCGAATTTTTCATTGACAGCAAAACCTCTACAGAGGCTGATACACAAAGACATGTCTGATCCGGAACCTAGGGATGTCTGTTGTAAGACCAGCTTTCACTGCGCAGTGAGAATGCCTTTGTAGGGCACCAGCATTGGTAATGCCTGATTACAATAAATGCTTTGTGTTGTTCTGCAGTAAAAGAGAAGGCTGCACTTTTTCAGTGTTGAAACAGATGCATGGAAGCAATCGCAGTTCGATTCTTAGTTTTCAGCGACTTGACCCTGTTGCGGCTGCATTGCCTGGATGCTTCAAAGCCATTGCATCTGCATGTGTGAGTCTTGACCAGTGCCAATGTATAGTCTTAGGACATCCACTGACTGTATTTGTATCTCATTCAATTGAGATACTGTTGACATGTACACATACACAGTATCTGACTAACAGTTGTTTGACTAAGTATGAACAGATCTTGCTTGGTGCAGAAAATGTGACCCTCAAAAGTTGCATGATTTTGAATCCAGCTACTTTGATGCCATTGCCTGGAAATGATAACTTGACTAATGAAGTTGGACATGATTGCTGGATATGACTGAATTATGTACCAAACCACATCCAGACATTTTGGACGAAGCAATGCCTGAATCTGATCATGTGTTGTTTGTTAATGGATCCTGTTTAAGAGACAATGAAGGGAATCTGAAAGTTGCTTACGCTGCGTGTACAGTTGGAGGTGCTGTAGAAGCATCATGGTTGCCAGGAGTGTATTATGCCCAAGTGGTGGAACATGTTGCCTTGACACGGGCTTGCAGCATTTCAGAGCAACTCAGAATTATAATTTACACTGATAGTACAGCTTTGGAGTCATAGATGACTTTGGGCAATCATGGTCACAGCATGGGTTCATGGCATCCAGTGGTTTACCAATACGAAATGGAGAGTGCATGAAAAACCTTTTATGTTCCCTACAACTGCCTGTCCAATTTGCAGTTTTAAAGGGTGTTGCTCATAGGCAGGGCATTGACTATGTTACTATTGGAAATCGATATGCTGATGAAATGGTAAAGTATTGTGCAACTATTGCTGGTGACAGAGATGCATTCATGAGTTCATTGGCCAACAGATTGACGGCACTTGCCCCTAATGGCAGCATATTTGGTGGGCAAGGGTCCAATGGAGAGCCGGACGTAAGGTCACATATAGATGAGAGTGAACCTTTGAAGGAAATGGTTGCAGTGGAGTCATGCACTAAACTAGAGTGCATGTTTCCCAACAAAATATTCTCCAGCTCCATACTAGGGAGGAGACTCGCCTGGATATTTATAATCTTATTCTGAAAGTAGCGTGCCCGTTGTTCACACCACTCCACCGTAGGCTTCCGAATCCTAGAGCTAGCCTCAAGAGACATAAAGGTTTGCACTCTGGATCTGTTTCCAGCCTTTGCAATTCCACCTTCCAAGAAAGCTTTTTAGAAATGTTAACCTCTCTGTAGTAATTTTAAGGCATCCGTGTACTTAGCTTTAGCAGTTGCCTCGACTGTCTTTCTAGGAGCTTACACTCTTTCTTTTTTTTTTCTTTTTTATTTCCTTACTCACCACCAAACTCACTTTAATGAATGCACACTCAAGTTGTCAATACCCACACTCAGCAAGCTGAGTGGGATAGGCGTCTGGAAATGGGAAGACCCGCCTACCGGTACGAGAACTTGCTTAAGTGCTAATGGAGAAATCAGCTGAGATAACTCTTCTTTGAGAATGTGTGTATACCAGAGCCAGGAAGGCTTATCTCGGCGCGAGAACCTCAGCCGGTCCGGCGCCAGCTCATGGGCTATGGATCCGATCCAACTGTCCAGGAGGCCGGCATCAGTTT
The DNA here is from genome assembly GCF_964261635.1 of Lissotriton helveticus. NCBI lineage: Eukaryota > Metazoa > Chordata > Amphibia > Caudata > Salamandridae > Lissotriton > Lissotriton helveticus. The sequence continues at coordinate 493,702,020 of NC_136063.1, forward strand.
CCACATTACCCATGTGAGAGGGCGCACTCTCCTCCAGTGCCCTAACAAAATCCTTTGGTTGAATTTTATGAAAAGTTCTCGATATACGAGAAGTAAACACATTTAGTGATTGAACTTTTCCTTCAGATGCCCATTTAAATTTAATCAAATGGTGGTCTGACCAGACTTGTGGAATGGGGGTATTCACTTTCTCTGTTGTGTTAGAAAATATATGGTCTAGCACATGGCCTGCTTGGTGCGTGGGACTGAACACAAATTGAGAGCCAATGATGAAAACTCTCAAGTAAGGAGACCACTTCATTCTCCTTCTTATTACACATATGGAGATTAAAATCTCCCAGAGGCAAAAAATGAGCATACCTCAAGACCATATTTGCCAGGGAATCACATAATAAGTTAAGGAATGGGCCGGCCGGGCCCGGGGGTCTGTAGACTAAGGTTCCAGCCAAGGATTGATGTGGTGGGAGGGAGAGGCAGAAGTGCGTCCGCACCTTCCAAACCTACCACCTGGATAGGAACACAATCAAAACTGTCTCTGTAAATCATGGCTACTCCCCTCCTATACCACTCAAAAGGTTCTTGTTCAATATGTTGTAACTTTTGGAATTGCTGAGTTAACTGCACATCCGGAGAGCCAAGTTTCAGTCGCAAAGGCCCACCAGCGCCGAGATACCCCTTTGGGGGTGATTCGTGCACTATTCAAGTAGATTTACATTTACATTAAAAAACAGCACATCCAAAGATTCATCACATAAAAAAATTGCAGAGGCTATCAGCGTGCTTTGACAAAGTCTGAGCATTAATCAATGCAGCAAAAAATCCAGAATTTTTGGTAGTCTCATACCTAGTTGGAAAAGTGTATGTATTGATATGGGGTGTGAGATTAACATAAAACTACACTGGGAACAGGAATAATCAGTCAAGGCAGTAGGTGATGGGGTTTAGCTATACAATTCCGTGCAGGAGCTAAGCTAACCAATTCTTCAGGGCAAAAGCATCACCGAACATTACCTGCTAGGGCGTCCTGAGCATAATGACTGGCGCTGGCTGCTTCTGAGATCCTATTGCATGCAGATGGGCTTCCCTTTGGTGCGCCTTCAGCGTGCTGGCAACATGTGTGCGCTGCGCATCTGCATCTCATGCTGTCTTAAATGCATACGGCCAACAGGAAGCTATAGCACGCACTAACCAAAATGGTGGCTGTTGGACTTAGCCCTTTGTCCCCTGAATTGTTTCGCTATTTTTGTTGGGAATTCACATTATATTAATGAAAGTGACATACAAATGTTAAATGTGACGCAATGGTGTGCGCACCTGTAATTCCCGCATTGTAAGAAGGCACCTTGGTAAAATGTAGCTTTTAAAATGGATGCCATGTCTGTGTGGTTGTGCCGCCTGACTGAGGGGGGTTAGCAGTCTAGTTGTTTGTTTCCCAGACACACCTGCTTTTGGACGGAAACCTGGCACCCAGGGTGCTCTACTCCTCCCCCTGAGCCAGTCAGGACTGGTTTCCCGAGATACTTCTAGAAGCTTCTGGCACTGTCTGGTAGTTGGGGTGAAGGGCGTATAAATAACTGTGCCACCATGTGCTCAGTCAGAGCATGGACATGAACATGAGGGGACCTGCTGCCAGGGTGTACCGCCACATGGACCTGTGTGCTGGCCCCTGAGCCCATCTGTACCCCTCCAATGTTCACAGAGCCAGTGAGAGCCCGCTGCTGGAGTCCATGCTGCTGCACCAGGAGGAGTGCCACGTTACAGAGTATGATGGTTCCGAGGAGCTGCTGTCCTGTACTGATGAGTACCCACTGACCACTGACCTGGCCTAGCACTGCCTGCCTGATCTCCTACCCTAGCGCCTCGTGGGTGCTACACCTGGGCCCTGACTGCTCCCTAGTGCCTGGAAAGGAAGAGCGCTTTATCTGACTGCCAAGGAGCACCTTCGACTGTGCCCAGAAGGAGGTGAGGAGCGCTACCTTTGGTCCCTGAGGCTGCTGGTGGGACCTTGCGCCTCGTGAGCACTATATGTGGAGTGCCAGGGGAAGATAAGCGCTATGGTTGGATTGCCTGTGCCCTCCCTGCCTGCTGACTTGCGCTTGGTGAGAGCTGTGTCGCAACCCCTTCTGTGAGAGCGCGATAATTGCAGTGACTGTGCCCTGCTCCCTAGCGCCTCAGGAGGGCTATCTGTCATTGCCTGTGAAGGAGAGCGCTTGATCTTTACTGCCCAGGAGGTGAGGAGCATGGGTGCTACTTTGCTGTGTGGGACTGAGTGCCTCTGGGCCCTAGCACCTCGCGGGCGCTGTATTGGGCGCACTGTGTGGCGTGGCGAAGTGGAGCGCTGCTTGCCGTGAATCCCCGTGGTTTGGATGCTGGTTTAGCGAGAGCCTACCCCGCATTATTACTGCCATCTCGGGTGCCCACCCCGCATGTGTGCTGCCTCCAAGCATTTAATACAGTGGGAGCCTACCCCGCGTTATTGCTGTGTTCTCCGTTTTCATTTGAATTAAGCGGGTGCCCACCCCGTGGTTTTGGCACAAACTGCGCGGCAATCACCGGCGCAACCCGGTATTAACTAAGGGCGCCGCGCTGTCTACGGGTGCCCGGAAGAGGAAGGAGTGCCCCGGAAGTAGGCGGGGCTCCCTGTGAGCGGAGGGGAGCCCGAGAAGGAGCGGGACACAAGTGGTAGTGTTGCGGGGCTCCCGTGATGATGAGGGAGCCCCGTGTCGGCAGAGAAGCCAAGCTGGAGCCTACCCCGCGCTGGCCCAGAAGCATGTGAGGACATCTGCAGCCTCGCGGAGGCCGTATCGAAGTCCCGGGTCCCAGGAGGGGGCCCGGGTGAAGTCTGTTGAGGCTGCTGCAGCTGGGGCTCCCATGTGCATAGGAGAGCCCCGGGACCCCAACGGCGAAGAAGGAGAGCCCCGCAGCCCTCGAGGAAACAGAGCGGCGCGCCCCCTCCCCAGCAAACGCCGCCAGTCCGTGTGAGAAGTTGGCAGCAGGAGAAACCCAGAGCCACTCCGCAGGATCCCCGGTGAGTGGGGCTGCCCTTGGGAGTGTTAGAAGGTGGAGGGGGGGCGGCCGAGGCACATTATCGGTGCCTGAGGCCCCAGGGGCCCAGGACGGGGCCGCACCGCCATTGACTGGACTTGCCAGGCAGCTGCCCCGCGTGGTAGTGGGCAGCTGCCTTTCCTCCCTTTACCGTGTGGGGCCGCCTTCCACGCATTGTACCCGTGCCGGGGATGATTATACTTTAGAGCCCAGGGAGTGGGGCACGGCTCAGTGGTGGGTGGTGTTGCCAGTGCCCCTGCATCATTGTAGAGTTGGGGGCATTCTGTATTTCCACGCCCCAGAGCAGGGGGTGCCAATGTGTCTCAGTGCTTGGTTCCGTCCCCGGCTGCACCACTGGGACATTTCATGGAACTCTGAGTCCCTGAAGGGACTCCCACTTTACCCGTCCTCGCTTTTGGTCCTAGTTGCCCCGCTGGACAATGGGCACATGCAACGGTTGGGCCTTAGAGGCCCAGTGCTGATGTGTTTATGCCAAATGTGACCCCTGTATTTCAGCTACTGAGGTATATGGCCACAGGTTTACGCCTAAGGATAAGGCTTTCATGTTTATTGCCACGTTGCGGGGGCTAGGCATAGGAGGATTCCCACTAATGTAATTGGGGCTCATGATGTGGTACCCCTAGGAGACTAATATGGTTATGAATAACGGGCCTAGGTTATCTGTGTAATGCCCTAAAATTATACTGGTGATCTTATGCCTCGTGCTGATGTGTCTACGCCCCGTGTATGGTCATGTAGAATGTATTTTTAGGCTCAGGGTTATGGCTAATGCTTATATGCTTACTTATAACGTTGCCTATTCTTATGCCTAGTATGATGGTAGGCCTATGGTTGCATTTTATGCCAACGCTGATATGTTTATGCCTTTTGCATTTTCCAGCCTAACCTAATGTTTTTATCCAGGTCCACGGCAGGGGTGAGGGATGCCTGAGCCTAGAGTTGTACTGCTTTATGTTCATGCCTACTGTTATGCCGGATTTACGTTAACAGAATTCATGCTACTGTGCTGAGCTGAGCTCCGTTATTCATGCTGATGTGATTTATGCCACAGGTTCCTATGCCGAATACTACTGTCATGCAATGATGTTTCCGTTGCAGGTGTTCCGGCCTAATATCACGACCTGATGTTTTTACTGCAGGATGGTGACTAGTGGACTTACCTTTTTTTTTCCTTTGTCCTTCGCAATGGTTCTGGCAGCAGCCCGATTGGCCCTGCCATGTATATAATCCCCTTGTAAATATTGCCTTGGTGCCAGTTGGCGCAGTATAGAGACTACTGTGAAAATCATATGTTTGACACAATACAAACGTTATTCTTACCTAACCTGGTGTGGTCTCTTTTAGTGTTGTGCCTTGTGTGTCGCCTGTGTGTACTGCGAGGATGATTTGCACATGTCCTCTGGAGTTTGGCCTGCCCGCTCTGCACCACGCTACCCCATTTCTAACAGTGGCTCTGACAGTTCCACAACGTGCAAATATAGTTTTAGCACGCTCCCTCCTCCCTCTAAATTAGTACCATGGGCAAATTCCCACAATTATATAATCAGCAATTTCTGAGGAAGAGTTTAATTCAGAAATTCCAAAGCAACTATGAATTCGGGTTCATTCCGCCTTCTTTAGGAATTAACCCAGCAAAATGTGTTACTGGCAAATTCAAATTAAAAGCAAGTTTAGAGTTTAGCTTTTTCTGATGAATGTTATTTGGCAAAGAAATTGTCTTTGCAGAGACTTAGACAAAGTAGTAATCAATTGAAAGTAGGTAGTTATTTGACCTTTATCCCACATAGTGTGAACTGACAATTATGACTAATGTTTAGATTAGGGTTATTACCATAGAAATCTAATTTTGCATGTCAACTTAAAAAGGTGTGTAATGGCCTCCGCAAAATCCCAAATTAGTTGTGGTATACGTTGAATATTGCACCAATGTTTGCTAACCAGTGATGTGTTGTTATCTACTTTTTAGGTGATTTGATGTTATATCATATGGAATGCCTCATAACGCTCTTCGAAATGCACATTGAAATTGTACCTATAGCCTTTGGCTGCTTTTTAAAAGCATAAAGCATTTGTTTTTACTGTTCATGTACTTTAATTTGTATTGCTACAATGTATTTCAGTTCATAATTATTACGCTGCAAATAGCTTACGGTACCATTTAAACGGACATTTGTTTGTTTATTAAACTGTTTTACATGAATTGAAAAAGAAATAGATTGTGTCTAGACTGGAACTTTTCCGAGATTCTGCTATTTGAATGAGAACCTTGCAATGTGGTATTTAAGTACAAAAGCAATATCTGAACATCAGAGAACTAATTTTAAATTGCAATGGATATTTGAAACATTTGTGTACTTGATCTGTGAACTGCTTATTTGGTGTAGCAAAGTTCCGATTCAGTTTTTTCCAATAGCAGATCGTGATAATAACAATTACAAACAAGAGATGTATTTATTGCTATTTTATTAGGCATGTATGTATAACACATTGAAAATACAATCTTAAATTAATCTGACGTTCAATAAATGTATTTTAAAATAGTTATCCTATTACACATACTTTGTAGTGCAAACAAAATGTACAGACAACAAATAATTTAAGACTTTAAAGTGTGCAGAGTTCGCTATCTTCCATTATAATATAATTTTGTTATTTAAAACTAAACTTTATAATATGTATATTCTAGTATCTTAAAATATATTATTTTTAATCAATCGTACAGAATGCATCCTATGTTGATAGAACGTGATCGTGTGGATGCCCTTCACATTTGTAGGTCATGAAGCTGCTTGCATTAAGAAAAAAAAGCTTTAGGGTTCTCAGGATCATAAAAAGGAAAGCACTAACTGCAACTGGTGATTTAAAATGGCCTTGTTAGGCAATCTAAATTAATGCTTTACACTTAGTGATAGAGGAGCTGATTATCATGCATCGAAAGGAAGAGATTGCATAATTTAATCATAGAAACTGAGAGGGAACATTCGAGGATCTACTGAATGAGCAACAGCCAAGGGAAACCTTTGCCTTGTGCTTAATGGCAGGTCTACACTGCTCAAAATCAGCAAATCCAATGAATATCCCTGTGGTCCTTAATGGAAAGAGGCTCGAACTTGTCGACTTTTAAGAGGCTGTGGTGGGCGGAAATTGTTGACCATGTGACAAGGAGCTTCAGTCTCATCGCTGAAGTAGAGACTTCGCAGCTTCTCTATCTAAAAAAGTAAAAATACACCAGTGTTAGTTTGAAAAGCAAGGGTTTACTTTGTTGCAAAACATCAGTCAACCAATAATGTTCAAAAAGGCAAAATACAAAAATAATTTACAGGACCGATTCAACAATTTGCATTGTCATCTACTAGGACTATATCCAGTGAACGAGATTCCATCAATGTGTTCACATTCTACTGTCTCTTTTCCAGAGGTTCTACCATTTGCCAATATTCTTGACCTCTCACCAAAAGGATGAATTGGAAATAGTTAATTTCTCCCAATTATTTTTTCTCTTGCCAACATGTATAATCTCTATACCTATGAGTATAGAGATTATCCAGCCATTGCTCTGTGATTCATATTGATGGTTTTCTATCATATTCATCTGGGCAATGAGAATAATGCACAGTCATCATACACAGACACACACACACAACAAATGTACTACCTATTTCGCAAAAAAGAATATATATACACACACACACACAATTATATATATATATTATATATATATATATATATATATATATATATATATATATATATATATATATATATATATATATATATATATATATATATATATTATTACCTACTGGCGGTCGCCAGTAGGTAGTTATAGTTAGGAACTATTTTCCACAGGAAATTAGCAACATTCTATTCCCAATAAATTTTCAAAACTCGTGGGGCGCCCCGGTTCGCTCCTATCTTGAAAGTTCGGGGTGATTCTTCAAGCAGGGGCTGAGAAAAAAGGGGGTCTCAAAACGTGTTTTCCCCATGCAATTTCTTATTGGAAACTTTAGACACGGCTACAGCCTGAACTGCTGATCGGAATTACACCAAATTTTGCAAAATGGTAGCTCCTGGTTCAGAAAGATCCCTTTTTGTTAAATGGTGTAAATCCGTTCAGTAGTTGCTGAGAAAATCAAAATTAAAAAAGTTTCGATATCAATGGCTGAGCAGGATCCGCGCAGCCTCGCGATCACGAGCTTTATGCTATTTGGCTGTCAACACTCCAAACCAGGAAGTGTTGGCAGCCATCTTGTGCCTCGGTAGAACCGAGGCACAAGAAATCAGTGCAACAAATGTGCAAAACACGAAAAGGGAGCAGGGTAGAAACACCCTGACCCCCTAGGCCTGTTTAGGGGGTCCCACAAGGAACACCAGGGCCCCCAAATGTTTAATTATTTTTTTTAATCGGCAAAATCCGTGGTGGATCCGCAGATCCAGCCGAGGAAAAATATATATTTAGCACCCGGTTGGTCCAAATCCCGGGGGCAATCTATTATTGTAATGGGAGGCCCAAAGGACCCCCCAGCCCCGGGGACTGCCACCCCCAGGGTTTTTTAGACATATGTGCGCGGGGGCTGTGAGCCCCCGGCCCTGGGATAGTTAGCTGGAAATTTCACTCATACAAAAAAATTGAAATTCCCCTGTTATAGTTAGTTCAGCTAACTATATCTCGCGCGCCCGCAATGCACTGCTGATGATGTCACATATTACATCACTCATGACATGGTCAGTGACATCACTCATGACATTACTGATGACATCTCAAATTACATCATTCATGACATTACTGATGACATCATCCAGTGAATGTGTGCTTTTCTGAAATTAAATATGTTATATATATGTATATCTCAAGGTTAATGGAAGAATAAATGGGTATCCAAGTGTCTATATGGATGATTTTGTTTGGTTGTAAAATTGATTGTATAACGGACCGATTGAGTGTATCTTAGTGAATACAAGGGTTAGTGAGTAATGTTTAAATATGTAAATATCTGTATCAGTCTCTCACTTTTGTGTATAAGTGAATGCATGGATTGGTGAGTAGCTACATGAGTGTCTATATGGGTTATTACTTGGTTTTTCGAGTATCAGTATGAGTGTCTGTATGGTTCAGTGGGGGGTATTCCTTAGTGCATAGATAAACAACACCTCAGTATCCAGTAAGAATAATATCTGGTAGGCCCCGTATGGGATATAAAAGGGCTGTGAATTAACATTAGCCCTATACTATCAAGGATTTTAAACACATTTTTTAGAGGTTTACATCTAAGAATGAATTAGCTAATAATACATTGGCATGAATTGTTCATAGTGTCAGGGGTCTCCGTGGTCACTATCTCCCCTGTGGACGTACAGTATGTATAGCTGTCCTAGGGTAAATTGATGAGTTTATATATAAGGTATTAGTACCCATAAATTACCCATATGATTGTCAGTCTACTAGAAAGATGAGAGGAATGAGAACACAATATGCCTCTATGAGCTGCCGCCATATGAACTTGATTTTTACTTTTACACACTTTGCACAGGTAAATAATTACACGATTATGCACTTTATGCACTTCAAAACCCAGACCGGCACATGTTCAATGACTCTTTTGCACAATCATCATATTTGCACATGTTTAAGAATGCTTCATTGTCCAATAGCATCTCTTTGCACATATTTATATGACTTTTATAAAAAAATATATATCGTTTTATCTATTGTTAATATTATAATGTGTATATAATTGATAAATTGAAATTTGCACTTTGCACTTTCATGTATAACATTACGCACCATATAATGGTAACGAAGTGATGAAATAATATAAAATGGAAATACATATGAATATGGTTAAAAGAAGTAAGAAAGGAGAGAATAGAAGACTAAGATAGTCAAATGATATTACGCTGGTTGTGCATTTAGCCTGTTTATGTACGTATAATGGTTGCGATTGGGTTATGATGATATTTATGATAGATGAAGTTGTTTCGCTTTGTAAAAGCGATACATATATGCATAGTATTTTTTTTCTATCAGTGCTGAGTATGTCATCGTAAGCGCCACTTTCCCTTTAAATTCTGTTTCTGATATCAGTTTGTCCTGTGATCACGGACTCCGCCTTGTGTCCGAAACACGTCAGAGACAGCACCGTTCGTATTCACTGAATAAAATAATCTGGCACCAGCTGTATATCGAGTCTCTGTCCCTGCTTGTGCATGACTGCACTTGGGAGCCTTTTTTCGGATATATATAAATATGTGCTAGATTTGGGGGTCTCTAGTTGGCATAGGTAGGTACCTGTGTGCAAATAGTGACCCTTATATCTAGTCAAGGTAAGGGGGTACACTCCTAAAATAACCCCTGCTCACCCACTTCGTAGCTTGGCATGAGCAGACAGGCTTATCTCAGAGTCAGTGTATAAAGCATTTGTGAACACATACCGTAATCAAGTGACAACACTACCGACGGACACTACACAATTTGTATATTAGTATCTTTTATGTAGATTTAACACAAGACCACAAATGACAAACATCCACAATACTGTACTTAAAATGGTAGAATTGGCTTAGTTCTCTTAAGATGGTAAATGCAACACTTTGAGTTCAATGTACCTTAAGATGCATAACGCTCCTACAACGGAAGTGTTGCAGGAAAGAAGATGCGGTAGTCCCTTATACTCAAGGACGGTGATGCGTTGAAGATCTGGTGCAAAGAACCAAAGATGGCGACGGCATCTGCTGCGCCGTCAATCCTCTCCTCTGGTGATGCGAGGTGATTCGTGTTGTGAATCGGCAGCAGCAGTTCGGCAACACGCTTCTTGTCCTTAAGTCGCGCTTCCAGCTCCTTGCGACACACAGTTCCTCAGAAAGTCCAGCACAGCTGCAGGCACTTCCAAAGAACTCTTGGAGACCTGGTGGATGAAGTCTGTTGTCCCTAAGACTTCAGCAGGAGGCAAGCTCTTCTCTCAAGCTCTTGGAGATCCTTACAAGTTGATGAAAGTACACAAAGTTCCTTTCTCCTTTCTTTGGCAGTCAGGCAACCACTGCAGGCTAATCCCCCAAGCAGCACTTCAGTTTAGGGATAGTATCTCCTCAGTCTCTCTGGTTCCACTCCTCAGCAAAGGTTTCTTCTCGTTGTCCAAAAGTGATCTAATTCTCTGGGGTCTGGGTCCCCTCTTTTATACACAGTTTCTCTTTGTTCTCTGAAGTCTAGTCCAAACCAGTTCTGGTCAGTCCTGGAGCATGACTCCTTCTTTCCTTTCACAGTGCAGGGCAGAGACATCAGACACACCACAGAAGGTGGAGCCAGCATTGTGGAGGGAAGGCACAGCCCTATTCAGGTCCCAGGTACAACTACTCCCTCTCATCTAGTTGCTTATCTCTCTATTCAGCACTGGGCTGACTCACCCTGTCTCCTGGAATTCCCCAGCCTCTGTCACTCAAACTCCAGACAAGGAATACACAACCTAGCAGAGGCAGAATTGGATAGTTAGACAAGAATATACCTACTTTTTAAAAGTGGTATTTTCAAACACAGAATGTTAAAACCAACTTCACTAAAAGATGCATTTTATCATTCTGATTTCAGGCATACTAAACTCAAATTTCTACATAGTACCCTGAGTCAGTTAGGAATACAAGATGTAATAATCAAACTGCCCATTCTGGCCTAAGGGGAATAGGTTGCCTTGCAATAGTGAAAAACGAAAATGGCTGTAATTCACTATTAGGACATGACACACATCAGGGCATGTCCTACCTTCTACTTAAAATGCACCCTGCCCTTGGGTCTACCATAGGGGTGTCTGACATGAAGAAAAGGGAAGGTTTAGAGACTGGCAAGTGGGTGCATGTACCCAGTCAACATGGCAGTACCAGACTGCACACAGGCTCTGCAATGGCAGACCTGAGACACATGTTTACAGGCTAGTTCTGTGGGTGGCACAACAGGTCCTGCAAGCCCCCAGCAGCATTTGGATTTGCCAGCCCTGGGCACCCCTGGTGCACTGTACTAGGGTCTGACAGGTTAACAAACCAGCCAATTAGGGAATCACTAATACATACATCAAATTACAACAGGGAGCACTTGCACTGTGGCACTGGACAGCAGTGGCACAGTGCCTAAAGCACCTAACACCTGCAAAACCACATAAGGCAACAGCAAAAAATGGAAGTGAGACCCACAACAAGGTGCAAGTCTAACAATATGTATGTATATCAAATATTTCATTAAGAAGGTTCTCTTTACCCATGCTGTATGAAAATTAATGATGATTTAACATGCCTTTATGCCTATGCAAAATGTAAATAGTGTATCAAAACAATGGTTGAAGCCAAATGCCTATAATCATAATCTCATTCTTTCTGTGATATAAGTAGTAAGTTTGCCTTTCATACAAAAAGTAAATTACGTATTAAAATCACAGAATGACAGATCCTATTAGCACATGATACCTGAGAAAAGATGTGCCTTATACAAAATACAAAGAAAGGCTTGCAGCATCTTGCAACAACCATGAGGGCACAAATATTTTTCCAACCATGCAACAGCCTCTTAATTATTGAGCAAAGTCTAAATCAACTTCAAAAAGTTCATGTCAAATGAATATTTGAATAATTATTTTGAACTATGCCTTCAAATAATGCAATATGTGCAATGCATTTAAGCACTAAATGTGTCCCTTCCTCGGGGATACTGGATGAAGAATATATTCAATATTTGCTTAACGTAAACAGAGAAGTGATGAAAAGTGAACAAAAACAAAGTGGTATTGAGTAAGTGGACTGTGCTCCGTGTTGCATATTTACAGACATTAATGTGGTTCCCAGTTCACATCTGTGAACTCTTCAAGCTCCTCACAGACACATTTGAAGCATTATACAATCTAGGCTGATTTGCTTTCCTGAACAACTGCATCATCTTCCACACCCTGACCAGAAACCTCTTCTTGGCCGGCCTCCTACTCGCCTACGACCCATGCACCCAAAGAGCCAGAGTTGGCGGGTGCACATTCTTGTACCTGGCTCCTACAGCCTGGAACAACTTCACTCTGAACATCAGAGGTGCAAGATCAGCCTTTGAATTTCACAAGATACCGGGAACCTTTTTCAATAGGCCCCAACTAGGGCTGGCCATCCTTCTTGAGGTGCCAGCATACGCTCGTGGGTGAAAAACAGCCCATACAAATGTGCATAACATAACATGATGTTTATTTACATAAGAATGACACAATGGATGTTGCATATAGAGAAAAAAGAGTAGTACTGCATATCAAATATTAGATTGGTATAAAAAGGTTAAAAAATAGCAAACTCCACAACAAAAGTATTGTCTACTCGCAGCATTCTAACACTCCGAACTCAAGCACATGGAGGGCAGTTAGAAGTTATGTAGTAAAATGCTAATAATTGAATTAGAACGAAATGGAAGCTACTAGTTTTTGAGACTGGCGTTTCCGTACTTCTTTGCAATTAAAATAAATTCAGGGGCTCCCTGGAAAGCCTACATACAGAGGGGCATATTTGCAACAGGCAGCAATAATTATCGCTGACTTGTATACCGCATTATTTTCTATCGCTGGAATATTTCGCCAGGCTAGCGTTGTATTAACAACGTTTAGCACCATGGCGATGAATGTTCCAGCAATATCCCCCTTTTCCATGGAACAGCGCTGGTTTTTCAGCGATGTTCCATGTAAACCAGCGATATGCTTGATAATACAACCCTGTGGTCATATCACATGAATCCACCTCCCATGTTAGGTACGCCTTGGTCAGGAATTTAACAGACGTTAAATTCCTGCGTTAAGGCATACTTAGCGCAATTAAAATAATCGCTTCCCCGCATTGTAAATATCGCGAAATCGCTTTCGCGATATTTACCCATGTTGTTTCCACAGACACGCCTACTTTGCATCCCATTAGCGATGCAAAGTTAGGCGTGCTAGAAACGGGAGCAAATTCAGCAAAATGCGCAATAGCGTGTCTTTGCTGATAAGGCGATACAATTATAGCCGCTTTCCAGCCGCAAAATCGGTGATAACTTTATATCACCGCCTTGTTAATATGCCCCAGAGATCTTCCGGCAGATCATAACGGAATCCATGCAAATGAAGACCTTGCTGCCCACGTAAAAGGACACGAAATGAGCTAGCACTCATAAATGGGTTGGATTATCACCTTGTGAAGATTCTGAAAAAGTAGAAAGGCTGGGTTGCTCTTTCATGCAGCAGTCATCTTTACTTCTATGAGTTGCTCATATATCACTGACTAGTATATTCTGAGCCCCTCACCAACACTGGGTGGTTTACTTCATCAAAGGGGTGCTCCTTTGCCAGCGCCTGATGGTGCTATGCAGGCTCACCCGAGCTCTTATCAGGAGCAAATATTCATTTAGCTAGGAGTAGGATCGAGGATAAAGTTAAAAACTGTATTAGAAATAGGACAAACCATATTTTTTCTTAGATTAGAACCCTGTTTTTTAAAAGGTTAAACATTTAAAAGGAATGGACTGAAAGGTGACATTAGGGCCGCCCACCCAACTTTCTAAAAAGCTCAACATTGTTCTGCCATCCCAAACGTGTGACAAACTCATAAAGCTTTTATGAGGCCACAAAGGACTCTTCAGTCTAATTCTGTTCAATCTATTTCACCTATTTTGTGAATTGAAGGTAAGAATGAAAGAAGACCTGTCAGCCAAGGATCTCATGTATTTAGGATATTGTACTGTGGAGATAATTCAGAGAATATAGTGCATTTAATTCAGAAAGCAATCAATGCATCGTCATTAATTAAGACATAAATATGATTGTCATTAAAAAATGAGTACGTTTAGCCATCATCACACACCACCACACCCATGTTCATTGCACTGCAAACAGGCAAGGAGGACACTGTATAATCTAATATAATGCAATGTAAAATATATGTAACAAGTGCACTGCCACTTCAAAAGGTTTCATGGCACTGCGACAACACCTGTAAACAGGCAAAGAACAGGTGGAGGCCCCGCTACTGCAAATAGAACCAAGTTTTCAAAGATTTCCTAAAAGAAAGTCGCTTATCTAAAGACCAGGGTAAATTGGTAGAGAATTCCACAATTTAGTTGCAGTAGCTGAGAAGGCACGTCCCCCAACTCGAAAGCCTATGCCCCGGAACAAGCAAGAAGTTAGCATCAGAGGACTTCAACTTCACAAAACTTCTGTTAGAGAGATGGTGGTTCAAAAAGATGGAAAGTTCTGAATACTAAACATTGTCCTTTGAAGAGGAATCTTTTGATAAATTTTAACCAGTGCCAGGAGTTCAAAGCTTTCAAAACAGGGGAGGTGCGACGGCGGCTGCAGTGCCAGCCTGGTGGCAGCATTGTGGATGCACTGCAGGTAGCTCAGCAGACCTGAAGAAGACCACAAAATGAGGAGTTATAGTAATCAAGATAGCCTAGGATTATGGCCTGAATCAATTGCAGGTGAGTATGAACAGGAACCGCTGGAAGAATTTTACATAACACTCTCATAAGTAAAAATCAGATAGCGTTAAGCTATCAAAATAGCAGAATCAAAATAGAACCCCAGGTTTCAAACCTTGGTCACTGGAGAAAGGAGAATATGCAGTTGCTGGGGCCAAGAGGGCAGGAGGAGCTTTAAATCCAGGTACATAAAGGGCTTCTATCTTGCCTGAATTACATTTCAGTAATATTTTTTTAGTCAATTCGGCACTGCAAACATAAGTAAAGAAGGCTGTCCAGTGATTGAAAGGAATTATGATCAAAAGAGATTAAGATCTCATTACTGTCCTTACAAAACTGTATGACAAGCAGAAGATAAATCGATCAGCACTGAGAAAAAGGATTGGCTTTGGTGTGCTAGCATTCACAGGTCATCAAAAGGAAGACGACGGCCCTCAACTCAATAACTGATGGCTTAAAGCGAGGCTGGGCCACGTTTAGAATCTTATTCTTCTCTAAAAAAAAGAGGAGAGCTGATTGATAATCCACTTTTCCAAGATCTTTATCCAACAAGGAAGGAATGAGATTGGATGCCATAATTCAGACAAGAAGTATCTTCTAGTATTTCTTTCAGAAGTGATGCTCCCAATACCTTCTTCCAATCCTCTGGTACGGAAGCTGTAAGGGTGGATTAGCCACGGATATGTAAGAGAGGCTGGAAGACTCTTAAAGGGGTGGGTTCCAGTGGAGAGCCGCTATACAAAATCAGCTCTTCCATGAATTGTGGAGTACAAAATCAAAGTTGGACAGCGAAGTGGATCCAGAATTGGATTCTCAACCAGGGTGAGCTTGAGACTTAGAAATAACATTGGGTGTGTCAAAAGTATCATAAATTGTGCACATTTGTTGAGAAAAAATTAAAGCGCTTGTCGAAAAGCTCTTGAACGCATTCAATTGTGTGCAAAGACAAGTAGGGGAGTTAAGAGCGTTTACTACAGACAAGCCATAGAGAGCATTAAGAAATGTATTGGCTTTGTATATTAAGTTTGGCAACGGGGACTGATTTTTTATAGAGCTTAAGATCCTTCTTAAGGTCCTCTTTGCCTCGGGATTGAACTGGAATCACCAAATATATTCAAGACTTTTACAAACCAATGTGGCTCTTTAATAGGGATGCTATGCCATTGAGTTGAGGGACAAGACTTTCAAGCCCTCACCACAAAAAAAAATAATCATATATGTACCTAAATGAAACTACAGTTAAAAAATAACTCATAGTCAGTGTACATATTAGAATTAAGCACTATAGGAGCTGAATCACTTAGAGAATGGACAAAGGAGTCAACAGAAGATTTGGACAACGACGGGCAGAATTCTCTACAATAACTACTACATTACCCCCTAAATGGAAAATGTCTCGATCTACAGTTGACTGGTGGTATGAGCCACCTACCCACTTGGTGTTCCAAGGGTAGGGGCTATGGAAAAAAACTATTTATATTCAGCAGATAGAGTATCACTTCCATAAACGTCACTAAAGATGAATTAGAGTCAGGAACTGCCAGCCCTTGGCATCGTGTATGCCAATAATTCAAATTAGAGAAGCCATAGCATCCCCCTCTTTATGATAAAAAATAGAAGTACTGCTAATTGCACTGTTTGAGATAATGTCAAGGACTGGGAGTCCAAATTATTAAAGAAGAGATTGCAGGCCACTGGTTATACCTGTAATGAGTTGGGCTACCGCAGCAACACCTAACAAAACACCTCTCAGTCTCCGCTTGTGATGGAGCTGAATCTATGTAGTAAAATCCTGTCAAAGCAGTGCCCCATTTGAATGGACATTGGGGCATGACATCAGTATGTTTCATTAAATGGTCCTGTGTCTAGAGATAGATAGCTAGACCGCTAACTGCATAGCATAGAGGGGTAATCATGTGTGAATTAATGTATTAGAGTACTACAACTGGGTGAGGGCCAAGGAAAAAGGTTCTGTTCAGAGATAGTTTTTATTTTCCATTTTCTATTCTAATGTTTACAATTTATTTTACGCTAGCGTCGCATATTACATCAAAATCCCTTATTGGGCTGTGGGAATCATTGCCCAGATATGTTGTTGCCAATGATTAGAAAATACTGTTTATCCTGGATGGTATAAAATATTAATGTAGCCGATTAAAATGTTTAGATTCTAAGCACCCTAAGGCCTAAGGAGCATTTTCTGTGGCTAGTGAATATACTCAATTTTTTCAAGGAGAGTTCATGTTAATTTATTTTCTGTTTTGTGAAGTGAGAAAGTAGTTTGTTAGTTTGGGTAGCTCCCCTTTTATTGAATTTGTGCTCTAATATTCAGATCTTTAATTTACTTGTGGTTTCCTCTATGTATCTCGGTCCATTTGAGCAAGTATATAATATCTGAGCTATTGAAGTTGGTCATGGAAGTTATTCCCAATACCTACGTAATCCCGAATCCAGGTGTTAAACTGGAGTAGTATGTAAACATATACTGTAGTTCCAGCAGGGATAATGTCCCGTGGGATCTGGGATTTGGGAGGCTCCACAAAGTGTTTTAGCTATAAAAACCTTCAAATGTTGAGCAAGTGTGTACTGCCTGGCCTCATGTTCTGCAGTCTCCCTTAAATATAAAGATGAATATTTCGAATGTATGGTCAATCGCAATCTGTATTCAACAGCGTTTTATGATGGAGTCTTTTAGTTGATTAGTGACAGAGGAAAAGGTAAAGACACAGGTGATCCGAATGTGATGTGTTTTTCATAAGTTTCCAGCTGACAATCCTTACTGTTCTTTTGTGCTCATTTTAGTGCTCCTTTCACCACTTTCTGAGAGACGGGTCGTTAACCTATGTTTTTTACTTACATTTTTTGTATGGACGTCAAAGCTAGAGATGTCAGTGTTTATTTCCCTTGCAATATTTGTGGAATTTCAGTTAAGGAAACAAGATGGCTGGTCCCAGGAATTTATTTAAAGGGTTTGCAGTCAAACGTTATTTTCTGATTGTGAACACTACGAAAATTGAGTTTTCCTTTCTTGTTGTTTACCTTTGTTTGCAAGTAAAGATATTAAAAGAAACACAGAAAGGTGAAGGTATTTTCTAATGATAATTTAAAGTAATTCCCTTATCATGTACCCATGAGAATTGATTTGGTCAAATTGTTTGGAGAGCAAAGTAGCTGCACTTTAATGTCACCATATAATTACATTGCCCTAACATTTAACCATGAAGTGATCAAAGTGGGTTATGAAGCACATTGCTTGGCTTCATGCACTGGGTACACACACAACAAATAATGATCCCATCATAACTAATCTCAGACTCATCAGAGAAAATAGTCAACCAGCTGCAGCGGCAGCCAGCACAGGTAAGTGCGGTGAGGCGGTGGAGCGGGGCAGGGTGCGGCAGGTGGGGGAGCCGACGTACAACAAAATAAGTGCTGTTTATTTATTTATACCTATTCTGTTGCCTGTCGACTTTCCCCCTCTCTCACAATGCCTGTCCCCATTTCGCTTACCTGTGCTGGCCGCCGCTGACTAGCTGCCAGTAAAACAGGATTGCAACACATTTTAAAAGCAAGTCACTTATTTGAAGTGGATTAAATGGATTACCCAGTTTCGGCTTAGAATCCTGCAGGGCCAATGAGTGAGTATACATGTGGTTCAAAATCATAATGGGTAGGTATGGAAACTATTTCACAGAAGTATTTTTGTTTTACTGGTGGTATCTCACGTGAACAAGTAATTTTCAACATTTCTGACAGCTCTGACATTTCTCTGAGCAGGATGTAGGGCTAATCCACATTTCTAGTTTATTAATGTCAGTGTAACTGGTCGAGAACTGCTCATAGTAGAAGTTCTGTTTTTTCTTATCCTGAGCAGTGTACGGGGAAGTGCATCGCACGCCCTAACGACTCCCAAACCACAGGTTTGTTTTGCCTGTCAACTTCAGTCTCTGGCATGTGATCACTGAGCCTTCGTTTGATCATCAATTGTCTGTGTATGGGGTACTTGACTACAATTACATATTCAACTGAAGTATAGCTTATATTTTGCTGTCTGTGACATGTCATCTTGCTATGTGTCCCTGTCTGCTTTCCGGTGGTTTACTTATCTGTGCTCAGTTTCCTTTGCTTGCAGGATCAGGTGCGATTCTTGGTGTCTCTTGTTCGGTTTATATTGTTGGATATTGAGGAAACGCCTACATTGTGCATTCATGTATTAGCATTGCATCACTTTCAACCATACCCATTCAATGGTGTACCTACATGCTGGGTTTGTTTGCACTGCATTTTCATCCCTGTACTAAGTAATGTGTTTACGCTTATACATTTCAGTCATTTAATATTATTCTGCAACAGTAAAATCTGAACGGGTCATTCCACTGTGTGCAAGAAAATGGTATTGATGTTTCTTGCATGTGTAGTGAAAGTCACAATTCCATAATGGGATTAATTGGGCTGACGTGGGGTTGGGGGGGCCACTTCAACACGTTGGTATTCTCTCTTTATGAGGTAAAATGCTCGTGATTTTTTCTCCAAGTATAGCGTGCAATTTTGAAAGGGTGGAGCTAGCTGCGTATGCTCTGTCTACATAGTCATATAGAAAGAAAAGAAAGCCAGTGTCTTATAAAGTAAGAAACATCCCACTTCCACCCTCTGAAAGGCATCCTGACCAGTCCCCCAAAAAAAGAGCAAAATGACAAACAGGGTTGACCCCTAAAATCCCTCTAGAGCCTGGGCTACCAGCAAAAAACACCAAGCCAGCTCTAGCAGGATAGATCCAAATAGCATCAGTTGGCAGCCCCGTGGACTGTTCTGTACATAAATATGTCTGGGATCTACCTATTCAGCTTTGATTAAATGTCTCATGAATTGACAAGGGGGTGCAATGCTAAAATATGTTCCCGTCGTGACTCACTATCAAAGGGACATCCTTGTCTATCATATATTTTCGGAATTGCCTAGGTTGACTGAAAGTTCTGCCCCCTGAGGTGCTTTGCAGATGCAAACACTTTGCATTTCATGCAGAATGTGTCAGTATCCAAGGGACAGTCTACAATTTGTATCGAAATCTGTCCCCTGTAAAAAGGCTATGCCTGCTGCACAGATATACGTCACTTTGAGTATACCACCACATTTACAGGCAGATTTATCAAAATGTCATGCAACACAGCACAGCACAGCATGACACCTTGGCAGGGAGAGGGCAGGAATGTGCCATAATTAACATTATATAGCGCATTCCTGTCCTCTCCATGGCTGGCACACTATGTGTTGCCGAGCGCCAACGCAGGCACCCTTGCACTATGGTTCAAGGGTGCCTGTATTGCTGGCAAGATTGTTTTTGTGCAGGGAGTGTCACTTCCCTGCACAAAAACAATCCTCTGAGGCTTTTTCTTTTTTCAATGTGTGCTGCACAATGCAACACACATAGGAAGAGGAAAAAATAGGAGAAAAATACACATTTCTCCTTGTTACACCTCTCTTGGGAAGGCATAGCATTTTGATGCATTTCTAGGTCTACCACTCATGGTACATCTAGGAACACCCACGCTCCACCCATGGAACACCTCCCTGGGGCAGAGTAATGCAAGGCAGCGACTGGCGGTGCCTCGCGTTAATCCAGGTTTCCCAAGCCACGCAGGGTGGCCTTTTGTTGCTTGGTAAATCTCACTATAGGTTTTCAACGCCCCGTGTCCCCTTGCATGGCGAAAGGGCAACGCAAAACTTTTAATAAATCTTCCCCTTAGCATGATGTGTTCTAGTGTATAATATGAACACGTGGCAGAGGAAACAGCATGGTAATGGCAACTGTGCAGGTGGCCTTCAGGTGTGGCAATATATATTTAGCAAGCTTCCATTGCAATGTTGCACATACTGAATGCAAAAAAATCTGTTTTTGGTTTTTAGTTGGAACTTTTTTCATATATATCGGTTTTTAATATACCTGTTTCTCACTAACGCATATTGGCTCCCTCAGGACATGCCACAGAACGCATTCCAGAAGGGGGGGCGTAGTCAGCGATCCCTCGTAGGTCCAGAAGTCCAGTGATGGCGGCAGCAGCCCCGCAGGATCAAAATCAGTGAAAGAAGCCTTCTTGCCCTGCAAAGCACCGACAGCGGACCAAAAGTTAGATGTCTGAAATGTAACCGGGCAGGAGTAAATGGGTGTTTTTTGTGTGCCAAACTGGACTGCTGTTGCATTTTGAGCTCCTTTTATAGTGCCACAGGTGTTAGGCACATTGGGGCAGATGTATCAACCGTTTTGCGACTCGCAAAGGCCGAAATTCGCAGAATTTCGGCCTTTGCGACTCGCAAATAGTCATTTTGCATGATTTTGAATGTATCAAAAATTCGCAAATTATGAAATCGCAAACATTTGCGATTCCTTAATTTGCCATAGCATTTAAGGAATCGCAAATTTTGCGATTCCTTAAATGCTATGTATGAAGCATTTTTCTTTTGCGAATTTTGGTTAAGGAATCGCAAATTACCACCAACTTGTAGTTGATGGTAACTTGCGAAGTTCTCAACAAATGCACAATTTTGCAATTTTTAAGGTGGCATGTGACGCGCACACATGCCCATGGGGCATGTGTGTGCGCCATATGCACACATATGTACTTTTCAGGGGTGCAGCAGGGTGTCTTTCAGACACCCCTGCACCCTTGAAATAATTCTCAAATTGCGATTAGCAAATTGCGAATTCCCAATTTGAGAATTAGTTCAAAATCATTCCTATGGGCCTCCAGGCCCATAGGAATGCATGGGAAATTATTCCATATTTGCGAATTCGCAAAATGCGAATTCGCAAATAAGGAGGTGTAAGGAATCTAAAAAAAATAGCGATTTTTTTGATACATTCCATTTTGCGATTTCTAAATAGCGATTCCTTAAAAATCGCTATTTAGGAATCGCAAAAATAAAATCTTGATACATCTGCCCCATTGTGGCAGTATATCTTTGCGCAGCACATTATGAGACTTGTTAGTTTCGTCTGTAGTTCTTATGAATAGATGTACTCTGGTATATGATTTGTTATTTGCATCCCATATACGGCTGTTTTACGAATTACATATTGACAAATAATTCTTCCGCGAAAAAGAACACTCTCGACAAGCATTAGGTGCACACGATTGAATCGTAATTTAGAATCTGCAAAGGGTGCATCCTGATTTATACAGGACAAAAGAAAGCAAAAGCAAAATGCAACCCTGGCGTAATTAAATGCACAAAAGACACCGCTCTCATTTACCCCCAGGATGTGTAACATCCAGTGATTTGGGATGATATTATTCTGGTCTTAATTAGCAAAGTCCTCAGAACATCGTTGTTTGTTTTCCCTATGACGCACATGCAGTTCCAAGGAATCCTAAAAAGCCAGACTACTTTAATCGTGATAAACCACTTAAAAAACAAAATAAATATTGATTCTTTGTATAGAAGATATTGATCCTCTAAAGGGAAGCTGGCTGTGGCAGACTTTAAAAAGGGTGCTTTAATAAAGTCAGCGCGTCTAGGCACGACTGAGCACTCGTGCATTTCAGCCGTCCCACAAAACACTGCGCTGCCAGTCCTAACGGGATGTTATTGATGGGAGATTGTACACAATGATTTGTTACCTTGGTTGGAATGAGATCCAGTGCGTCAATAATCTTTTGCATGTCAGGGTTTGCGTGTCCTATCTGCAGGAGACAAAATGAAGAAAAGTAAAGTATTTCTTGCAAACACCTTTGTGTTGTGCTAAACAATGAAAGAGCATTTTATATTGCATCATCATGGCACGATGCTTTAGAGCACAGTGGCATCTTCGTGTTTCTTACAGGAATCTAGTGGGTTTTCTAAAGTGATTTGGGTAAGTGGGTTGCTTAGGAATCAACTTAATCAACCTGCAGCAGAAGATGTAAAAAAAGAGTCATCATCAACAGCAACCCCTCCTTCAGAAGCTTCATTGCCAAGAAGGCCCAGACAGTCAGCTATCGGTCGTCCCTCCTCCACACTAAAAGCTGTATCTTCTCCAAGCAGACTGCAGAACCGCACACACCCTGGTCTGCCCCCACCGTGACAGTTGCAACATCCTGGTCACTGACACCCCCAGCCTGTCATTGGTTGTAGTGAAGTGCATCTTTCATGCAGTCACCTGGCACATCAAAGATCCAGGGAAGTATGACCTCATCACATCTACTGTCACAGACCTACACTGGTTCAGGCTCTACACACACATCATCTCCAACACATACTGTAGCATCTCCAAAACTGTAACAACCACCGAAACTCCCATCTCATAAGGCCAACGCGACCCACAACACCTTTACATCTAGACAAGCCTGCCCCCAGGATCGTCACGTATGTGCCACGGGTCAGGGTCGCTTCTTCTCTTCTCCACTTCAGACCGACATTGAATTCCATCTCTTCAAGGGACATCTGGTCTACCATTGCTAAGGAACCTCCGACACCTCGTTTCACCTCTCTTGAATGCGAAGTGACCCTCACCTACGCTTTGAGACAACCCCTTTTGTTTTTTGGTGTTTTGTTTCTTTCTAAACAGGTTTGCACCCTAACTGTCCCTATATACAGATGCGCACATAAATACCTGTGTGGTGTCTGTGACGGGATGTCTTGAGCTCAGGAATGGGCAGTATTAATCAATCACTTTACAGGCATCTAAAATGCAAGTGCCACCCTGACCCACCGTTGCCTGTCCACTAAAACTGATCTCGAATGTTACCTGAAGATTATTCTCGAGAATCACTGAACTCCCCAAACTCAAAAATGGTTAGCCCTCTTTAATAGCCTTAGAGAAAGGACATATAACGGATAAGTGTAATACTTGAATATGCTGTTTGGCTGTCTGTAATAAAGGGTTCACTGGCTCGTGACAGTAAGAATGGGCGCGGCCATCTTGCACGTTTTAAACGCTGTTTGATGTAAGACGGTGTGGAGGAAGGGGGTAAAGCACATAGCAAGGTCTAGTTTGTGTGCTTGATGTGGAACTGAATCTGCATGTGATACTGGAGAGGACCCTTGGTCCCGATATTTCACATACTGTTAGTGCTATAGCTCTGTCCTACTTTACACACACTGCTGGATCCCAGCTAGAGGTGGCTGTTTGTGAATGCACGAGTGTGCCCTCTGAGTGCCCGCAGGTGGCCAACTGTGTATTATCACCTTTCAACACAGGATTCATTTTCTCAAGACCGTGGTGGCATGGTGTCATGAGTGTTGTAATGTGGTCGCTGATCTTACCTGAAGGGGAATGGCGCCAAAAGGGATCACGCTACCACAGCTGATGTATATATAGTGATTGATGTTAATTGGTTTATTGCGGGTGGGGTTTTGTGTGCCCAATAAAAGGGTCCTGTTTCGGCCAGGACGATGAACAGTCGTACCTGTGTGTTTGCAGTGTTTACTTCATACGTCCTTCTACATAACATTACTGGCGACGAAGGTCCGGACTTTGAGGCTGTTCTCCCGCCCCTGATTTTGACGTGGCGGTGAAGCGGTGCTTCGGTGGGGCGGTTCGTGTGCTGGGAATTTTCCTCTTCTGGCGCTGTTGGCGCAGGGTTCCGGTGGATTCTCCGGAGGGCGAACGGTGACCGGCCTGGGGAATCCTTTATCCTCTGCTCACTCCGACTGTGTTTGGGGGCGTGGCCGGAGCCGTAACGGAGCGTGAGTCAGCGGACCGGCTGGCTCGCGGCCCTGGCAACGCGCAGGCTGTCAGTTTCTTCATGCTGAAGGAGATGCTGTCAGTTTCTTCGGGAGTGGAGTTGTGAGAGCGCTCCAGTGCGATACAAGGAAAGGTGAAAGTGGATGTTCTGTTTTACTGGGCATCTCGCGGCAGGAGTGCTCAGTGGTTGCAGGCATTCTGATTGGACCTTCTTCAATTCTGACCTAATTTTAGAAATAAGTCAAAGGATTTAACAATGTCAAGTGTCCCCCCGGTGGAAACATTTTTTGGGATGGCCCTCCTTCTGCCAAGGCTGCTCGGTGGAAAGAATGGGTTGATCGTTTGGAGACTTACTTTGAGGCCTTTGATTTGGATGACGAGCGGAAGCGCCCTATGTTGTTACATCTTGGTGGGGCAGCAATATATCGGCTGGGGCGTTCGGTGGTGGAAGAGACTGCGCATACTTATGACACATTGAAACAGGCTCTGACTGCGCATTTTGAACCTCTAGCAAATCCTGATTATGAGAGGTTTTTGCTACGTCAAGCAAGGCAGTTGCCTAATGAGTCTGTTCATGCTTTCTTTGCTCGTTTGCGGGTATTGGCCAGTACCTGTAGATTACCTGATGCTGCAGATGAGATAAGAGCCCAATTTATACAGGGCTGTTATTCTAGCAAGCTTAGTGAAGCAATACTCCAGGTTCCTAATATGCCGATGGCAGATATGTTGACCCGTGGCCGGTCTAAAGAACTTTCGAGGCCCATATGGATGCTGCTTTTCAACATTCTGTGAAGGCGGAACCAGTGAATGCTGTGATGATTCGAGGTTTTGATAAACAGAAAATGCCTCTTCGCAAGGCGGAGCAACCTCGGACATTCTATGGTTGTGGGGGTTTGTTTCCTCATAATGGGAATTGTCCTGCGGTTGGGAAACGGTGTTCCAATTGCAACAAAGTAAATCATTTTGCGAAGGTGTGCCGTTCTGCTCCTATCCGTGGGTCTGTTCCTGTGTCATCGGCCCAGGTCTATGCCGCTCTTCCAGAGCTGGAGGATATGGATGACGATAAAGAGGTCGTTCATGTTCTACATGCCTTACAACCTGGGGGTGCAGTACGAAGGGGCTTGCCCAAATGTGATGTCAAGGTGGATGGTCATTTAGTGCCAGCGTTTATTGACACTGGGGCGTCCATTAATGTGATGGCTGAATCCATGATGATGGGACTACCAAATATACCAGTACTGAGTGGGACATCTATTAAGGTATTTGCCTTTGGAGACCGTGAACCCCTTCCATTGGCTGGGGTTTTTTCTGCTGTGATTTCTCATGGTTCCAATCTAGTGAAAACGCCTGTGTATGTCACCAAGGATGGTCATGGGATGTTGCTGAGCTGCCAGACAGCTGAGAGTTTACACCTGGTGGTTTTTGCACTGGCCATCCATCAGTGGACTATTGATGACTTGTTATTACAGTACTCGCAAATATTTAATGGTATAGGTTGTCTGAAGGATCGGAGGATCAAGTTGCATATTGACGAGTCTGTTCAACCAGTGGCGTTACGCCATAGGCGAGTGGCTTTTTATCTTCGGCCGAAGGTGGAGGCGGAATTAGCGAAGTTGGAGGAGGCTGACATTATTGAAAAGGTGGAGGGCCCAACTCCTTGGGTGTCACCGATTGTGGTTGCCCGTAAACCTAAACAACCTGGTAAAGTTCGAATTTGCGTGGACATGCGCTTACCTAACTTGGCAATCAAACGTGAACGTCACCTTACTCCTACTGTTGATGACATTGTGGTGGAAGTCAGTGGGTCTAGGTGGTTTTCCAAAATGGATCTCCGTGCTGGTTATCACCAGTTGATGCTTGACTCTGCTTCCCGGGGAGTTACCACTTTTTCCACACATGTCGGAATACGACGTTATAAGCGTTTGAGTTTTAGTATCTCTAGTGCTGCCGAAGTGTTTCAGGATACAATTCGGGGGGTGTTGGCTGGATTGGATGGAGTAATAAATGTCAGTGATGACATTTTAGTTCATTCCCCAACTCTGGATGGACATCACAGTCGTCTTAAAGTCGTATTTCAACGTTTGCTGGATCATGGTTTGACATTGCATAGAGAAAAGTGTGAATTTCTAAAAACTGACATTTCATTCTTTGGTTATCACTTTTCACAAAATGGTGTGTCTCCTGATCCATTGAAGGTGTGTGATATACAGACTGCCTCTGCTCCTGTCAATATGTCCGGTGTGAGGAGTTTCATGGGTATGGTTAACTATTGTTGTCGCTTTATCCCTGGATTGTCTAATTTGACAGCTCCTTTGCGAGAGCTTACGAAATCTAATGTTCCGTGGGATTGGGGCCCTGAACAGGAATCTGCCTTTCAAGCTACTAAAGGGCACTTTCCGCTGATACTACCCTGGCTTACTTCAATCCGGCACTGGACTCTGAACTTGTGGTGGACGCAAGTCCAGGTGGTCTGGGGGCTGTTCTATCCCAGCGCCAGATAAATGGTGAATTGGCTCCTGTGGCATATGCCAGTCGTGCTTTGACTGCTAGTGAACAGCGTTATTCCCACATAGAAAAGGAGGCCATCGCGGTGCATTGGGGATGTCGTCATTTCCATTTGTACTTGTATGGTCAGCCTTTTGTGGTATACACTGACCAGAAACCACTCATCCCTTTGTTTATGGAGACTTCCTCAAAGCCTCCGCCAAGGATTGAAAAATGGATTTTGCAGCTGCAGGATTATTGTTTGACGGTGGTTTTTCGTAATGGGGCGTTAAATCCTGCTGATTATTTATCTTGGCATTTCCGTCCTGCATCTGTTGCTGAGAAAAATGCTGCTGAGGAGATTGAGGAATATGTATGGTTGATAGTTGAGCGTTCTCGGCCTCTCCCAATTTCCCTGGAGGAGGTTGTGGGAGCCACTGTTCATGGTGGGTGTCTCCAGCTATGCCTGTCTGCTATTGGCACTGGGAAGTGGAGTGGACTCCTGAGTGCCGCCAAGTGTCATACTGAGGATGCCAGATCTACTTTGGCATCCCTTTTTCAGGTTCGAAATGAACTAACCTGTTCCCCGGAAGGATGTCTGCTGCGGGGATCCAGGTTGGTGATCCCTGCTTGTCTACAACAGAGGGTTGTGGATTTGGCTCATGTGGTCCATCAAGGGGTAGTAAAAACCAAATCCCGTTTGAGATCCAAAGTGTGGTTTCCTGGTTTGGACGCCTTGGTGGAGAACACGGTATTGGGTTGTGCGCTGTGTCAGGCTGCTGGGGGAGGGGATGCTCCTGTTCCCATCATCACGGAAGATATTCCCTCTTTTCCTTGGCAGAGGGCTAGTGCTGATTTTGGTTGTCTACCTGATGGTCGACATGTGTTGGTGGTGATCGATGATTTTTCCAAGTATCCGGAGGTGGAGATCATGGATATTACCACAGCATGTCGTACGATTCCTCTCTTTGATAAAATTATGGCAACTCATGGTTTGATTTCTGAATTACGTACTGACAATGGACCTCCCTTTTCCAGCCATGAGTTTTCCTCTTATTTGCAGTCCAGGGGTGTGTTTCATCGAAAAGTGACTCCTTTATGGCCTCAGGCCAATGGGGAGGTTGAACGTTTCATGCGTACCCTTGAAAAGACACTCAGGATTGCTGTCACTGATCGTCAGGATTTAGACTGTGCTATATTTTTGTTCTTGAAGGAATATCGAATGACTCCACATTCGACAACGAAAGTCAGTCCTATATCTTTATGTATGAATCGTCCTATGGGTGATTTTGTGCCAGTGCTGGGGTCCCCTCTGGCAAGTTATGCTGCCGTGGTAGGGGAGCTAAAGAATCGTCAGTTAAAGAACGATAAAGTGGCGATTAGCCGTGGGGCTATGCCCCGGACATTTTCTGTTGGTGATGTAGTAATGATGAGGAATAGGCATCGAAAAGGGAAATTTAGCTTTCCATTTGAGCCTGAACCCTGGGTGGTGAAATCTGTCCATGGTACTAAAATAACGGTGGTGAGGGGTGGGGTAACCATCTCGAGGAATGTATCTTTCTTTAAAATGTTCCAGAATTCTGGTGATACTCAGGAAAGTGATTGTGTGATACCATCGAGAGAGAGGGATGAAGCATCTGGACAATGTGATGTGCCATCTGTGTCACCTATGGCTGTGGGGTCTGGGTCTATTCTTATGTCTCCTGCTAGTGATCTACTTGTGGGCCCTGAATACCAACGAAGGGGCGCGGGTCGTTATCAGTTGAGGCAATGTCCTGTTCGTTCCACAGGTTTGAGAGACTATGTCACATGTTTGAGATGATAACTTTTATTTAGCTTTCTTTATTGTAAAGGAGGGAGGAATGTAATGTGGTCGCTGATCTTACCTGAAGGAGAATGGCGCCAAAAGGGATCGCGCTACCACAGCTGATGTATATATAGTGATTGATGTTAATTGGTTTATTGGGGGTGGGGTTTTGTGTGCCCAATAAAAGGGTCCTGGTTCGGCCAGGACGATGAACAGTCGTACCTGTCTGTTTGCAGTGTTTACTTCATACGTCCTTCTACATAACAAGTGTGACCCTTTTCGAGGTGAAGTAAGTGTGGACATTTATAATGGGTGCCCTATGGGGTGGGGGATGTTTTATACAGTGGGAGTTGTACAAATGAGGCAGATTTTTTTATCCAGGTCTGCACACCTTGTGCTACGCATACAGTAGCAGGAAGTGAACAGCTGCTCCGGCGCCAGGGCTTAATTTTTGTCCAGGACATCTTGCGCCACATACCAGCGCTGGCAATTTCTCGAGCTATAGCAGTGATACTCAGTGGCAGCTGCCTCTGTACGGGGAAGAGTGAGGGAGGCAGGATATAAATATGAAAAATTAACTTATCTTCTTCCCCGCCACTGCACGTCTCTCCCTTAATCCTTGCAGAGCAGTCGAAGCACCAAGTCTCCCGGACTTACCAGCCAATTACTACACTGCAGGAGCAGTGTCGTGAGTAGTCTGAGACTGCCCAAATGGCCGCTCGGCCAGTAACTGGAAGGCTGCGCATGTTCTCCACTAGGCTGTGCAACCCAGCCCAGTGGAGAACATAGCAAGTGTGCATGGCTGTTTGGACGGCCCCAGAGGGCCGACCAAGCCGTCATGTGCACTTAGGGAGGTGGTCCGGCTCCCTTTGAAGTGGAGGAGTCCAGCTCCGCCCCGCCCAACTAGGCTGGAGTCGGAGTCCCGCAAAGAAAAAGAAAATGATAATAACTTCTTCTTATTATCATTTTATTTTTATTTTTCACTGCTCAACGAGCAGTGGGGCGACGCTCCTCTGCCTTAGCGTAGCCACTGGTGATACTCAAAGTACGGCCTGGGGGCAGCATGCAGCCCTCCTGAATTTTACATGCGGCCCCCTGGTTAAAAGAAATGCACTGGGTTGCTGTTTATTTTTCTCCACTAAATAAATGGGCAAGCATTTATTTAAATGTTAATTGAATCTTTCAGCAAACGTGTAAAAATATGAGAAAGTAAATTGAAAAAGCGTATTGCATTAACCTTCAGAACCCTTTCACCTTAGTACATCAGGTTATATCAGTGCAGGGAGAAGTATTTTTGAGTCTCACCCTGACAACAATGCCAGTAGTGAACTAAGAGGCAAGTCAGTTATGTGCACCCTTTGGGCAGCCTGGATTGCTATTATACAGAAAAATTATAGTTTATTAAATCAAACACAAAAGGTTTTGTACAGCGCAAATCCTGAAGTCTTGTATTTGGAGGTCCTCTTATATGTAACAATGAAGTAAAAGGGGGGGGGAAAGAAATATAACAATTGCCTAGGGTCACAAAATGTGATCAGATGGGGAAGCCAGATTGGTCCAGATTTTCTGGTTTTACATTGTGCAATTCAGCCACTAGATGTACATGCCTCGCCTCCCCTACCCTCACCTTATGTCTCCCCGCCCCTCAACAGCCACCCTTCTGGCTTAAATGCGGCCCTCAATCACATCATAGACCAAAGTTTTTGGCACCTGGGAATATGTTTGTGAGTATCCATGCTCTATAGTAAAAAGAGTGTGGCAAGGCGCTTTTCAAGCTTCTAAAATCTCTGTCCTGAAGCGAATGATTAATGATATCTGTTGCTTTAGTATCAGTTAAGACCGAACCTTTTTTACTTGACTTGACAAAACAGTCCATCAAGGTCATGAAGAGGTCAATATGCCAGATGAAGGTAAAGAAAGAGACAGCCCGCCTGGCCCAGACGTCTCTCCTCTCTGGCTCAGGCATGAGGCATTTTCAGAGAGGAAGCAGGTGTCAGTGACAGCAAGGAGCAGTGAACGTAGCAGCAAGAGAAAGGAGGTTTGACAGTGAGAGGCAGGATGCTTGAATAATAACGCAGGACTGAGTGCGGGTAACACTAAGAGGCAAGAGGTGTGAGTAGCCGGAGCTGAATACAACTCAGGTGCAAGTAATTGCGTGATAGGATGTTAGTGAAGATGAGGGGGGCAGATGAGAATGACCCTAGGTGGGGAGATTAATGCCCTGTCTGAGTGTGATGTCATACAATAAATTGTGGCACAACTCTTGGTGGCCCGCAGCGCTCAGAAACCCCCCCCCACTCCCACAAACCACGCACAAATCCTCAGCATTATAATGGACTCCTCGCTCTCAATGAACAACCAAATCAATGCTGTCTCATCCCTTCTGCTTCCACATGCTCCACCTCCTTTGTAAGATCTTCAAGTGGATCCCCACCAAGTCCAGGAAAATGGTCACCCATGCACTTGTCAGTAGCAGACTAGACTACGGCAAAGCACCCTACGCCGGCACCACCCAAAAACGGCCCAAAAAACTGCAGACCGTCCAGAATGCCTCTTCCAGCCTCATCCTAAGCATCTCACACCACAACCACATCCCTGTCCACCTGAGAGACCTTCACTGGCTTCCGGTCAACAAGAGAATCACCTTCAAACTTCTCACACATGCCTATAAAGTCTTCCACAGAACCAGACTTGTGTACCTCAACCTCTGCCTCTCCTTCTACACTCCCACCAGACATCTCCACTCTGCCCAACTGGCCATGGCCAACGTCCAAAGGATCCACAAGACCATGGCCAGAGAAAGATCCTTCTACCTCACAGCAAAGACCTGGAAATCTCTGCCTCTGCACCTAAGGCAATCCCCATCGCTGCTGCAATTCAGGAACGACCTCAAGACCTGGCTCTTTGACTGAACCGCAGACCGAGCCCTCCCCTCCACCCAGCACCTTAGGACCCTCACAGGTGAGTAGTTGTGCTTTATAAGTTACTGATTGATTGACTGATTGATTGATTGCATTGTGAGGCGTGGTATGGAGGCTGCAAGGGCAGCATAGGCATGGACTGTTTGGGCACATTCAGAATGCAAAGTGGGGCAATTCTTCGATTCTTACTCCGCTCACCTGCAGAAAAATGCCAAGAACAGCCAGACCATCACAATGCCGTACAGCCTCACCAAACGAGCTATACTTTGTGTTCCAGTGCACCAAATGAAGCTGTGAAAGAAGAAAGAAATGTGGTTTAATAACACTGAAAAATAAACTGCAACAGTATACATTGATCAAATGCTATATGACAAACACTGACTGCCGGCTACCACTCTAGTTTTAACGACCTCTAAAAATTGTATTTGCTATAAGTGTGTAAGTTAATCTCCCTGTGCCTACCAAAAATGCATGTGTCTTTGTGTAATATAACTAGTGCTCATGTAAAGCGCCCCAATACGTTCGGGTCGAGTTTGCGCTATGTAAAACTGAAAAAACACATTTGTTTTTAATCACCTTTTCTAAAAGGCAAGGTGAGTTTGTTTTCATCTTTCTCATCAGTTGGCACTTTCTAATAGAAAGAAGAATAAGACGGCTAGAGAGCAGTGAAGTAACTTCCACAAACCTATGCATGAAGCCTTAGGGTTTCCCTTTCAGAAGGCTCACCAGCCGCAGCACGTCTATTGGGGCTGAGGGGCCATGCCTCCTCACCTTTTGCCCCTCAAGAAGAGTGCCCATCAGGCTGAGCAAAGGTCAGCCTGACAGACACTCTTCATTTTCAGGTCAGGCAGAAAGGAGCTGGACCTGTGCTAAATGGACAGGCTCCTGGCTGCCTGAGCTGAACCTTGCTGATCTGAGGATATCACAGATCCTGTGGGGGTTACCTCCTCAGCTTACCTAAGGTCGCAAAGGCCCTCCCCTTTGTGACAAGAGAAGGTTTAAGCCTTGAAGTGCCTAGGGCCGAGTGTCAGTCAGACGCCATCCCACACTGTGACAAGATTGGAACTGCTCCCTTCCCTCATTGGCTGATTTAGGGACAGCCAATGAGGGAATGCAGCAGTCCCACCCTACCGGGGCCTCAAAGGCTTGGGACTGCTGCCTTCCCTCATTGGCTTACCTAAGGTTAACCAATGGGGAAAGGCAGTAGTCTCAACCCTCTTGGGACTTCCGAGGCAGAGCTGCAATTAAGAGTGATTTTTTTAAAAGTAGTGTTTGGTGGGTGTGTGCATGCGTGTATGTTTGAATATTTGGTAATGAGTGTTGTGAATGGATCTGTGTGCTTGCGCCTGAGTGTGAATGCATGAGTGTGGATGAATGTGTCTGTGTACGTGTGTGCTCTGTCTTTCCCCCCCTCCTAAAATTACTGGCCACCAATGGGAGGCTGACTGCAGTATGTAATCTATGTGGATTCAGTCTTTGGTGTTGTGCACGGAGTTATATGAACTATCCACAAGCCAAGCTCACTGCAAGGCTTTTCCTAGAGCAGATTGTGATTGCATCACTATGCAATAACAGAGACATGATGGCCAAGCATGTGTCTAGTTCCAAACGTGAGTTTGACAAAATATCAGCTTGCATTGGTTGAGATAGACCTCAAATCTGTCACAGAGTTAACTGACATTTTTCGAATGCTGCTTCTTATGAGCTAATTCAATTTAGCAGGGAAATGCATTCACCAGAACGTTTTGCAGGGCACTGGGTGGAAGAGCAGATACTTCCCTCTCCACCCAGAGGATTTTGGAGGACGTAGGCATGAATGTAATGACGAGGTATCTGCTTGGCCACAGTGCTTGTCATCATGACCACTGTGGCAAGGATAAGTTACTCCTAGCAAGTGGATGAAGATGGACGCACAGAGCACGCACTCCCACTGCAGTTATTGAGACTGCCCTTGCAACTCTGAGGGCTGCTTGTAGATTAAGCACCTATCTCGAGAAGAGATTCCCCTCGACCTCTGTGCACTGTAGCTAATGTGGTTCCTCACTGGAACACCACTGATTTTTAAACCACAATTGTTTCTATATATTCAAATGTTTCTAGTTAATCTCACCAAAAGTTTTCTGAACCACAAAATTAAATTAAACCACTACACATCGTTTTTTTAGGTTGCATAACCAATCTATTAAACAGATTTAAACATTCAATGAACATAATATTTAAATAATAATACAGTCTTTTGAAAACATTTCCATCAGTTTACAATGATTCCAAAATGATGCCCAATGCATTTCGAGCCCAGTGGCTCTTCCTCAGGGGCCTGTGAACTAAACAATATATACATCATTTTAGTGAATGTCTTTTTAAGCTCGAGTATACAATGTTGAATAAACTTCCTCATATAGCAAAGCAATACTGTCAGATTCCATTAAATGTAAAACACATATTCAAAACGTTTTCCATGTTATGATGGCCAGAATGAAATGTAGTTGGAGTGCAAAGTTGTAACAAAGAAGAAACAAAAAGAAACAATATCCTTCACCTCACCCTCATGTGACCCAAAATATCGCGTCGTAAAATACTCATATGAAAAACTGATGTAATCTGCAAACGAAAAACACACTATCAATTTCTCAAGCCATTGTGCGTCAACAAGACCCCACTTTATACTAATTCTGACTACACAACCTCTTACCTCGCTTTTAAGACTGAAATCTCAACTCCGTGTTCAAAAGAACCCTCGCTTTCAGAAGCCTCGCCGCTTTACACCCTTGAAAAACAAACAAACCATGGCTTTAACCAACCTTGTAGCGCACTGCGCTTAATGATCAAACCCATCTTGCCCTCGCTCGAGTCCCTGACTTACCTCCTAAATCACCAAGACTTCCGAAATTATGTTTTCCGTCTCTACGCTGTATCTGATGAGCACCTCTCTCCAATGAAGCGATACAAACCCGCCGTTCAAACCTCCGTATAAAAACCGCGCCCTGTGTGCTTCCAAAACTGACAACGGACTACTACTAACCCATGACTGTGGACGCCATCTTTGCCTAGTCTCTCGATTGAATGAGAAGTCTTACTGCCGTCGAAATTGTGAACATAGAAAGAGAATGAATATAGAAAAGGCCAAAAATAAAGATGAATAGAATAAAGTATGAATAGAATAAAGTAAACTCCGCACAGCGTTGTGTTGGCCTAATGATATACAATCAGAATTGTCATACATAACATGGAATGCTGAATTATAATATAGAAACTGTAAAGAGAAATTCGTGACTTTACATCAACCCTGAGGCCTCAGGGTGAATCAGATAACCCTCTGTTGTATTATAGAAAACATGCATAATCTATTTTTTCGTTGAGCCCACTCGGCTCCTGTGTACCTAATCTTTTCATCCAGTAAATTTCCCTTTGAAGGAGAGATCTATTGAGATCCGCCCCTTCATGTAATTTGATTTTTTCCAGTACTGAAAACTGTATTTCGGAGATGTTGTGCTTACTGTCAATCCAATGTCTGGCTAGGTTGCTTTTCAGATTTTGATTCCTTATGGTGCTCTTGTGTTCGGATATGCGAATTTTAAGCTTTCTCTCCGTCTTACCTACATATATCTTGCCGCACGGACATTTTATGTAGTAAATTACATTTTTTGAATTACAATCACAGTCATAATGTAATGTGATAAGTTTCCTGTTTGAGGATGATGTAAGGAGGTTCCAATTATGACATTATGACAATGAATGCAATTTGCACATCGTTTCATTCCTTTGTACAGTTTTGTCCCTCAATGGGAGATGACATTAGCAGTTGCTTCAAGTTCTTCGATCTGGTAAAAGCAAAAATTGGTTTGTGGGAAAAAATTCCTTCAAAATCAGGTTCATGTTGTAGTAACTCCCAATGGCGTGTGATAATGTTCTTGATCTTCTGTGTGCTTGTAGAAAATTTTGAAACAAATACATGTCTTTCAATGGTTTTCTTTCTAGTCTGTTTTAACAGATTATCTCTGTCGCATGCCATCACTCGGCATTTTGCTTTTTCCAAAACCTCAATGGGGTAACCCCTTTCCAAATATTTTTGGTGTTGCAAATTCAGATGTTTCTTCAAAAACTACGGTTTGGAGCAGATTCTTTTAATCCTCATGTATTGTGAGAATGGTAGGTTCACCTTGAGATTCTGTGGATGAAAACTTTGAAATAACAAGGAGTTATTTACGTCAGTTGGTTTTCGGAAGACTTCTGTATGAATAACTTGTTCATCAATGTTGATTGCTACATCCAAAAAGGAAATCTCGTGAGCACTAATGGTGTGGGTGAATTTAATTTGATCTACACAGTCATTTAGTAGCTCAATTTTACTTTCAAGTTGCTCGCGACTTCCTGACCATAAAACAAAAATGTCATCAATGAATCTTCGGTATATAACTGAGTGTGTTTGCCAGTCATTGTCACTGTAAATAAAATCTGATTCAAATTTAACCATTAAGGTATTGGCGTACGCTGGGGCCCCAGAGAACCCCATAGAAGTACCATTTTGTTGAAGAAAAAACTTGGAGTCCCACTGAAAATAACTATGATATAGACAAAAATGTAGAAGTTCCAAAATGAAAACTTTTTCTGCTCTGATAGCAGGTTGGCTCAACAAGGCCCATTCCACAGCCTCCAGACCAGATTGGTGAGGTATAGATGTGTACAAAGATTTTACATCTATTGTACAAAGCCAAGTCTTGTCTTTCAATGTGATTTCTTTCAATTTTAGTAAAAAATCATTTGTGTCTTTCACATATAAAGGCCACTGTTGGACAAATGGTTGCAAAAATTTGTCAATATATTGAACGAGTGGCTCAAAAATTGTGCCACATCCAGTCACAATTGGTCTCATTGGTGGGTTGCGCAGGTCCTTATGAACTTTTGGGAGCATATAGAGGCGTGGTCTCCTCGGGTATTGGACAGATAGGAATTGTTTGGTGGCTGTTGTGATATACCCTAAATCATAAGCCTGATCCAAAATGATCTTTAGAGTTAGTTCCAATTCTTCCGTTAAGTCTTTTTCCAAGAGTAAATATGTTGATTCATCGTGAACATGTTCATTCACTTTCTGTTGATAGAAATCTATGTCCATAACAATGATAGCTCCACCTTTATCTGCTTTTTGAATCACTATGTTTTCATTTTGCTGCAAGCCTTTAAGGGTGTTTCCACGCCTCTATATGCTCCCAAAAGTTCATAAGGACCTACGCAACCCACCAATGAGACCAATTGTGACTGGATGTGGCACAATTTTTGAGCCACTCGGTCAATATATTGACAAAATTTTGCAACCATTTGTCCAACAGTGGCCTTCATATGTGAAAGACACAAATGATTTTTTACTAAAATTGAAGGAAATCACATTGAAAGACAAGACTTGGCTTTGTACAATAGATGTAAAATCTTTGTACACATCTATACCTCACCAATTCGGTCTGGAGGCTGTGGAATGGGCCTTGTTGAGTCAACCTGCTATCAGAGCAGAAAAAGTTTTCATTTTGGAACTTCTACATTTTTGTCTATATCATAGTTATTTTCAGTGGGACTCCAAGTTTTTTCTTCAACAAAATGGTACTTCTATGGGGTTCGCTGGGGCCCCAGCGTACGCCAATACCTTCATGGCTAAATTTGGATCAGATTTTATTTACAGTGACAATGACTGGCAAACACACTCAGTTATATACCGAAGATTCCTTGATGACATTTTTGTTTTATGGTCAGGAAGTCGCGAGCAACTTGAAAGTAAAATTGAGCTACTAAATGACTGTGTAGATCAAATTAAATTCACCCACACCATTAGTGCTCACGAGATTTCCTTTTTGGATGTAGCAATCAACATTGATGAACAAGTTATTCATACAGAAGTCTTCCGAAAACCAACTGACGTAAATAACTCCTTGTTATTTCAAAGTTTCCACAGAATCTCAAGGTGTACTTACCATTCTCACAATACATGAGGATTAAAAGAATCTGCTCCAAACCGGAGTATTTGAAGAAACATTTGAATTTGCAACACCAAAAATATTTGGAAAGGGGTTACCCCATTGAGGTTTTGGAAAAAGCAAAATGCGGAGTGACGGCATGCGACAGAGATAATCTGTTAAAACAGACTAGAAAGAAAACCATTGAAAGACATGTATTTGTTTCAAAATTTTCTACAAGCACACAGAAGATCAAGAACATTATCACACGCCATTGGGAGTTACTACAACATGAACCTGATTTTGAAGGAATTTTTTCCCACAAACCAATTTTTGCTTTTACCAGATCGAAGAACTTGAAGGAACTGCTAATGTCATCTCCCATTGAAGGACAAAAACTGTACAAAGGAATGAAATGATGTGCAAATTGCGTTCATTGTCATAATGTCATAATTGGAACCTCCTTACATCATCCTCAAACAGGAAAACTTATCACATTACATTATGACTGTGATTGTAATTCAAAAAATGTAATTTACTACATAAAATGTCCGTGCGGCAAGATATATGTAGGTAAGACGGAGAGAAAGCTTAAAATTCGCATATCCAAACACAAGAGCACCATAAGGAATCAAAATCTGAAAAGCAACCTAGCCAGACATTGGATTGACAGTAAGCACAACATCTCCCAAATACAGTTTTCATTACTGGAAAAAATCAAATTACATGAAGGGGCGGATCTCAATAGATCTCTCCTTCAAAGGGAAATTTACTGGATGAAAAGATTAGGTACACAGGAGCCGAGTGGGCTCAACGAAAAAATAGATTAGGGGTGTTTTCGATAATACAACAGAGGGTTATCTGATTCACCCTGAGGCCTCAGGGTTGATGTAAAGTCACGAATTTCTCTTTACAGTTTCTATATTATAATTCAGCATTCCATGTTATGTATGACAATTCTGATTGTATATCATTAGGCCAACACAACGCTGTGCGGAGTTTACTTTATTCTATTCATACTTTACTCTATTCATCTTTATTTTTGGCCTTTTCTATATTCATTCTCTTTCTATGTTCACAATTTCGACGTCAGTAAGACTTCTCATTTAATCGAGAGACTAGGCAAAGATGGCGTCCACAGTCATGGTTTAGTAGTAGTCCGTTGTCAGTTTTGGAAGCACACAGGGCGCGGTTTTTATACGGAGGTTTGAACGGCGGGTTTGTATCGCTTCATTGGAAAGAGCTGCTCATCAGATACAGCGTAGAGACGGAAAGCATTATTTTGGAAGTCTTGGTGATTTAGGAGGTAAGTCAGGGACTCGAACGAGGGCAAGATGGGTTTGATCATTAAGCGCAGTGCGCAACAAGGTTGGTTAAAGCCACGGTTTGTTTGTTTTTCAAGGGTGTAAAGCGGCGAGGCTTCTGACAGCGAGGGTTCTTTTGAACACGGAGTTGAGATTTCAGTCTTAAAAGCGAGGTAAGAGGTTGTGTAGTCAGAATTAGTATAAAGTGGGGTCTTGTTGACGCACAATGGCTTGAGAAATTGATAGTGTGTTTTTCGTTTTCAGATTACATCAGTTTTTCATGTGAGTATTAGTATGACGCGATATTTTGGGTCACATGAGGGTGAGGTGAAGGATATTGTTTCTTTTTGTTTCTTCTTTGTTACAACTTTGCACTCCAACTACATTTCATTCTGGCCATCATAACATGGAAAACGTTTTGAATATGTGTTTGACATTTAATGGAATCTGACAGTATTGCTTTGCTATATGAGGAAGTTTATTCAACATTGTATACTCGAGCTTAAAAAGACATTCACTAAAATGATGTATATAGTGTTTAGTTCACAGGCCCCTGAGGAAGAGCCACTGGGCTCGAAATGCATCGGGCATCATTTTGGAATCATTGTTAACTGATGGAAATGTTTTCAATAGACTGTATTATTATTGAAATATTATGTTCATTGAATGTTTAAATCTGTTTAATAGATTGGTTATGCAACCTAAAAGAACGATGTGTAGTGGTTTAATTTAATTTTGTGGTTCAGAAAACTTTTGGTGAGATTAACCAGAAACATTTGAATATATAGAAACAATTGTGGTTTAAAAATCAGTGGTGTTCCAGTGAGGAACCACATTAGCTACAGTGCACAGAGGTCGAGGGGAATCTCTTCTCGAGATAGGTGCTTAAAAGAATAGGCACGGTTGTGGACAAACGTGCCACCTCTGTAGCACGCTTCGGTGAAAGTTTGAAATAATCAAAAAGAAAAGGTTTAAATGAGGAGTGCTTCTCCAATCCACAGCAGCTGCTTGTAGATTACCCATGTTGGGGGAGCATGTGACCAGTGAAACAATGAGGCTCAATGAATCGGCCTCATGAGGGTGTCTGTGGCAATATTAGCCATCTATATGTCCCTCAGATGAGGTAGATGTGCCTCAGAACTCCTATCCGAGATGTTTTACGGCATGGGCAAAGTAGGCAATGGAAACAGTCCAGCCCAAACTGTAAGGCCAGATCCTGCCTGGACTGGAAACAAGCTTCCTGTGACCAGTTTCGGGACATCAACCCTCATCAGCCAGGCTAGCTTGCCTCCAGTGGCATGGAAAGCCTGGGGTGACATGGTGAGCAAAGGAACGATGCATTTAACCCAGATCTCCGGACTGGGGGTGAATGTTTGATTTGCACTGCATTCCGTCCATCATATGAGTGTCTTTTGCCTTCTTGACCTAAGTGTGCCGGGTATGCCCAGACAGGCTCACTGTGCCACTGGATTCAAGCTAGCCTGGCTGATCAGAGGTAATGTCCCGAAACCTGTCCCAGGATGTTTGTTTCCAGTCCAAGGAGGACCTGGCTTGGCAGTTTGGGCTGGACTGTTCCCATGAGGAACAGTGTCAAGACTGATTTGCATATTGCTGAGTTTAAACGGGGGTGGCATGGTGAGCAAAAGAACAATGGATGTAACCCAGATCTCTTGACTGGGGGTGAATGTTTGATTTGCTCTGCATTCCGTCCATTAATTGTGTATCTTTTGCTTTCTTGCCCTAAGTGCGCCAGATATGTCCAGACATGGGTCCTGGGCTCACTGTGCCACTGGATTCAAGATAGCGTGGCTAATAAGAGGTAATGGCCCAAAACTGGTCCCAGGATGCTTGTTTCCGGTCCAGGGAGGATCTGGCTTGGCAGTTTGGGCTGTACTGTTCCCATGAGGAACAGGGTCATGACTGGTTTGCATATTGCTGGGTCTAAACTGGGGTGGTATGGTGAGCCAAAGAACAATGGATTGAACCCAGATCTCTTGACTGGGGATGAATGTTTGATTTGCTCTGCATTCCGTCCATCATCTGTGTGTCTTTTGTTATTGATTTGCGTAAAGGCACCTGTCCACTGTGATTGCGTAGTAGATTGGCCTCCAAGAAGCAGACACTCAGGTGGCTGGGGCAGCTGAAAGTTTAGTTTTTCTTGTTGCCTGCAGATGCTATTACCACGGTCAAGTGGCTTCTTTCTGCATGTGCAACAGAGATGTCGTGTATCAACTAACAGAACGAGATATATAGTCCTGGGAGCCATGGCTGCCCCAAGCCACTGTCTGTCACACAATGCAACGATCACCACTGGATGAAAACACTGGAGGACCAGGGGAGGCGCTAGGGGGCGCATAGCGGAATGGCTGTGTGATACCGCAGCTCCGCCGGACGACCGCGAAAATGCGTGTTTATCCCGTCCAGACCCTGTGAAACCGTCCAAAAATGAAGTGATCTGGTGTATGTAAAACTTGAGCACACCGTGTCGGAGTTTGGAGCGGTGAGTGGACGAATTAATGGAAGTGGACGACAAGAACTCGGCGCCCGGCGCCCGGCGGCCACAGCTAAGATGGCGACCGGACCCAGTGCTCTTGTAGTCTCGGACTTCTGATGCCGGTAAGAGCACCGAAGGAGGGTACGAGAGCGAGACTGAAGTGGCGAAGCTGCATTCCGAATTGAGACCTGTGATGCGCACGTACTCTTTGTTGATATCAGGGCTACCCCACACTGATAGCCAGATCCTCAGAGCGGATCGCGACTGTAACAAAATGGCGGCGCCCTAGCAGTTTATCGATATACCGGCTAAACTAGGGATCATTGGGCATAGGAACCGAACATAACTTCAGCACATTCCTCGAAGGGTCAGAACTCAAGTAGAACACTTGCAGCACCTTGCGACCCCAGCTTGAAGCGAGTACTGCCCCGCACCTGGCGTCATAGCAGGCAATCGCACTGGTGAACGCGACCCTCGCGGTGGCATGGAGTCGATTGACTCTGAGGCGGGCTGGCGTGGATTCCGAGGAGTGGTGCTACTTTACCATCGAGACGGCGACGACATGCAGCCCCGTTATAAGCCTGCGCCACTGTGAAATGATAGACTTCGTGTTGTAACTGTGCAGAATGATCGCTGCCTGAGTCACCAGCGCTAAATACCACGGAGCCACATCTCTCATGATCAACTGCTGAACAGCACGACTGTAAGCAGTCCGAGTGTTGGATCGGACAATAACACATGATCTGATTGACAGGATCGGGGGACGTGGCGAGCGGTCCAGGGGTTGGCCATCTACAGCACATACCGGCTGCCGTGGGGAGAGGCAGGTGGCCCCGAGGTGGTAAACATATGAAGTAGAAGCCGAGCGGTGGGTGCTTTGGCGGGAAAACTGTTGAGCCCTCTGTGGTGCCGGAGCGTGGGAGCTCGGAATTGGTAGTGACATGAGCTATATCCTGCGTGGCACATAGTGCAACTACTGGTGAATTGGATGCTTTGCGACTACCCGACCTAGCTGAGGTCTGCAGGCTGGAGTGCGCGCCAGTCCCACTGACGACCTAATTCACGTTCCAGGGAATCCCGAGGACCGACGACACGGTGTTTCGAGGCCGGGAGTGCTGTAATCAGCAGCGGACTCCCAACGGGCAACACGGCGTCATCGGACAGAATAACCAGGTCCTCTCACCAGGTTGTACAATCGAAGCATCCGCTGCTGACTAAGATGGGCAAGCCTGACAGACAGCAACAAAAGATCTCATTTGAAAGCAAGAAAGTGCCTAAACCCACGGAGCAGATGGCAGATAGTG
The DNA here is from genome assembly GCF_964261635.1 of Lissotriton helveticus. Lineage (NCBI taxonomy): Eukaryota > Metazoa > Chordata > Amphibia > Caudata > Salamandridae > Lissotriton > Lissotriton helveticus. The sequence goes on from NC_136063.1 coordinate 493,744,461, forward strand.
GTGTACCGACTGACTTGGCGACTAACTTTAACATGGAGAAGATACTGATGGCCATACAAGCAAACCTACAAGACATTAATGGCAAGCTAGACAATTTAACATGCAGGATGGATGGCATGTCTGCGAAACTAGACAAGCATGGTGAGATACTGGACACGGCCGAACACAGAATCTCGACGGTGTAGGAACAATCACGTGCAACTTCCACTAAATGCACCGGCATGGAACGCGTACTAGAAGTGATCAAAACGAAGGAGGAGGAGTTGGAAGCGCGTTCCAGATGCAACAATGTACGCATCACAGGTCTGCCGGAATCGACCAACACCAGTCGCATGGAGGTCTACATTGAACAGTTGTGCAAAGATATATTTGGCGAGGAGGCACTCTCTCCGATCTTCATCGTGGAGCGAGCGCATAGATCTCTAGCACCACGCCCGCCGCCGGGAGCTACGCCACGGCCCATAGTGGGGAGGATTCTAAATTACCATGACAGAGACACCATACTACGGTTAGCCCGCGAGAAAGGAAAGATTACTCATCAAGGTAACACCTTTGAGTTTTATCCGGATCACACTGTCGCAGTTCAACAGGCTAGGAAGGAATTTGCATCTGCGAAAGCCAAACTCAGGGAAATGAACATCAACTACTCTATGCTGTATCCGGCCAGACTGCGTGTAACTTGGAAAGGTAAGCCCGTCCTGCTGGTCACACCAAAAGCAGCGCAAGAGTTCGTTAAAAAGTGCAAAAGCAGGCTAAGGAGACGGAAGGTGAGGCGCAACATCTGGAATCGGACTGACGATGAGGCAAGCCTGGATTGCACCACTTGCAAACCTGCGGTAAGGTGTTGAATACTTGGGATGTGCTTTACTTTTCCAATGGTGGCAATAACAGTGACTTTGTGGAGACAACCTGATGTTCTCATTTGGAATCGCAACTACCGGCCAGAACTGTCTGATTGGGAGGTTGGTGGAGTCTATAATCTTGGAACGTTGATTATTAACGTATGGGAACATTGAGACTGACAACATTTTGAACTGTTCAGGTATAGTGCAAGGCAGACCGTGGGGTCCGTGCCCTCTCTTCTGAGGGGATACTGTGCCGTTATCTTAAATCGAAGGGACCCGTTGTTATTACACACTACACGATGTACTGCACCACCATCCTGATAACCTCAGTCATTTCTGCTCCCACAGGTCCAGACACCGCTCAAATAGGGGCCGCAATGGCCATTAGGACCACACACACACCCCACCGGGTTTGACATATTTGAACACCTTTGTCTCAATTTACGGTGCTATTGTTTGCCATTCAAATGAACTACATGGGCCATTCACTACTGTTTCTGGAATGTTGATATGCAGGAACACTTACACCGGTGACCTGGAGTGTATAAAACAGTGTGATGACACTCTTCTGCGTGGAAAACAACGAATGGGGGACTGAGGGTGGCGCTACTACAGACCAGTGTGTTGCACACTAATGTTGATTCTGTAGGCCCACCCTCTCTGTATGTTGGTGAAACGTTGCTAAGATGTATATGATGAGTCACCTACTACCGAGGCCTACACTGTTCCATCAGGGCATTAGGGATCTGAGGGTGGAACCGGGGTGGATGGACAGAGTACACATGTATGAAACGTACGATATGTGAGTCGTCCGCATCCATTTAGTTGGGTGTAGCGTTGTGCCCCAGGCGGACCTCCAGAAGGGTAACCCCCACAAAAGTTGTTTATATTTGACTGTTTCTAGGGGATGTTTACAAAGGGAAAATGGCTTCGGCAGAATTGGGATGCTGGAGTGGGAGGTGGTGAGGGGATTGGGGGAAATGTTCAGGTTATGAGACCAAAGCAAATACCACATGATCATTTACGAGGTGTTACAAGACGAAGGACTGATAGAGAACGATTGCCCTCGACTGGGGGATTGGTGTTATGTTTTGTATCCGTTTCTCCTCTGTTATTTAGATGGATCCATCGATGTTATAGATGGCTCAGGTAGTTAGAGGTACTGGTAGGAATCATATCAACCTCCTCACGTGGAATGCGCGGGGTTTAACGCAGCCGGAAAAAATAAGACAGGTATTTGCCTACTTAACTAGATGGGAAGTAGATATTGCTGTGTTACAGGAGACGCATATTGCACCTCACACGCATGCGCAGATGGGAGGACGATGGTCGGAGTCCTTGTACATGGCTAACTACTCATCTTACTCGAAGGGAGTGATCACACTAATCCATAAAGGCGTGAACCTCACGGTACATAAGGTGATAAGTGATCCCAATGGAAGATATGTCATTGTGTCAGGCACACTACGTGGGCAACGGATAACACTTCTTAATGTGTATGGTCCGAATACGGACGCCCCGGAATTCTTCCAAGAATTGTGGGTACATCTCCAAACACTAGCAAACACGCACATCATATGCGGGGGGGACTGGAATGTGACGATGGCGGAGGGGGTTGACCGTTCCTTACATTCAGCAGAACCACATAAACAGGCCAGGGCTAAACTTCTGCACATGCTCACGGATCTATCATTAACAGACATCTGGAGGCATAAATTCCCTGATAACCCAGGAGCTACACACATTTCTGCGGTCCATCAGAGCTGGTCACGCCTAGACTACTGGCTGGGTTCGGACAGCATTGCATTGTGGACACGAGAGCTAAAGATTTTACCCCGGACACTTTCGGACCACAACCCTGTGTTGTTAACCCTAGGGATTCCGAATTATACCACACCCCCTTTTCACTGGAGATTTAATTCCCGCGCACTTACAGACACGGTCTATGCAGACACCATCCACAAAGCGATTAAAGAATACTTCCTTTTAAACTAACCTGTGGTGGAAGACCCGGGACTGTTATGGGAAGCATTCAAGGCCACGAAACGTGAAGTATGCATGAACACCACGATAGGTATTTTGAAGGATATTCGGCGGCAAATTGCACGCTGTGAGACAAGTATGAGGGAACTGGAGATGGCCTATGAAACCACCCGAGATATATCCCTTTTGGGTGAACTAAGGACCCTACACTCAGAGCATCAGACATTCGTCGACGACGAAATTAAATACCTAGACAAAAGACACTCAGCCAGGTCATATGGGGAGGGTGGAAGACCAGGCAGCGGTCTGGCGGCCAAAATTTGTGATGGCAGAGGGCACACACCTATCCTACGTATTAAATCGGATGATGGCTCGCTCCACACACAGGCTACAGACATTTTAAAATGTTTTGCGGATGAATACGAGGAGCTATACAGGTCACGACCGATAGCATCGATGGAAGACATTTTTAACTATCTAGAAAACATGGCGATAGGATGGCTATCGGACGGGCAAAGGGAAATGTTAGCATCACCCATTACGGTAGAGGAAGTAACTGAAGTAATTGGGTCCCTCCCAAATGGGAAAGCACCAGGCCCTGACGGGTACACTAATGAATTTTATAAATGATATGTGGACATCCTTGCCCCACATTTGGTAGAAATGTATGGAGCAGCGTTTGAACAGTCGGAATTACCCCCAACACTACGTGAGGCGGCAATAATAGCGCTCCTCAAACCTACCAAAGACCCAGAGGTGTGCGACTCCTATAGGCCGCTTTCACTTATTAATGCAGACTCTAAAATATTGGCGAAACTACTGGCTGTACGACTGAAACCACTGATGACGAGTCTGGTCCTACAGGATCAAGCAGGGTTTATCCCTACGCGCTCCACTTCACATAATACTAGATCATTGTTCGCCCTTTCACATTATCTTCAACCATCCACAAGGGCAGTGGCGGTAATGCTAGATGCCGCCAAGGCCTTTGACTCTATTGAGTGGGAATTCTTAATTGCTATTTTACATAGAATGGGTTTCCCCAAATGCTTCGTACAGTGGGTATCACTCATATACACCAAACCATGTGCCAGAGTACGCATCAATGGTTATGTATCTAACGCATTCCACATTCAGCGTGGCACCAGGCAAGGATGCCCGCTCTCACCTCTATTATTCGCTTTAGCACTCGAACCCCTAGCCTGCATAATACGACAAAATTACAAATCGTCGGCACTTCAGTTTCCATCCAGGCCATTACATATCTCTTTATACGCAGATGATATGCTGCTATATGTCCGCGACCCCAACACACATTTAAATCCAATATTACGTGAGTATATTAAATTTGGTGGACACTAAGGTCTGGCCATAAACTGGTCCAAATCCTCCATTATACCCCTGACAGATACGACGACCCCCCAAGACACTGAATACCCTCTAGAGTGGCAATCAGACCTGGTGAGGTATCTCGGTGTGATGTACCATAGAGATCCCGAAGTGGTTATCAGGTCAAACTATGGCACAGCAATATCCAAATTGGAAGATAAGATAACACGCTGGATACAACTGCCCCTATCTTTAGCGGATCGTATAGCGATCGTGAAGATGAACATACTGCCTAAACTATTGTACCTCTTTAATAACATCCCTATTGAGCCCCCGAAAGAGGTGTTCCGCCGTATAAAATCGCTAGTACTAAAACTTATATGGGCTGGAAAACAAGCACGTGTGGACCTTCAAACACTAACACTGCCGTATATACGGGGAGGTTTCGGTGTACCAGACTTCCTACTGTACTACTTATGCGCTCAAGCGCAATACGCTGCATATTGGTACCACGAGATACCATACCTCACGCACACTGCTATTGAAGAGGGAGATGCGTTACCAGTACCATTGACGGCGATCCTATCCCATGTCCGGCAGCCTCTACATGCTCAAGACATCAACACGGTAGACACCACCGTTAAGGCTTGGAGAAAACTGGGACAACTAGCGCATAAGACACCATTGTATGCACTCGCAATGCCTTTACATTACCACCAGGCACTGTCGGTCACCGGGGAAAAAGTGGGCATGTCTCTGTTGCAACAAGTGGGCATTGAAAAAATGGGAGACATGTTTCATGAAGGCTCCTTTGTAAACACGGAGGACCTAACGTATATCCAAAATAAAACGCCCATGTTTCACTTCACGCACTACAGACTGAAACGTGCTGTGCGGGTACACTATCCAACGTTCCCTATTGAACCCGTTAGCCTGGACACACTACAGTTGATCATTACCACACAAGATTTATCGCACCTGGTGTCTAGATTGTACACCACAGCACAAGCTGAGATACCGTACACCACTGACAAAGCAAAAGCAAGATGGGACGAGGTACTGGAGGAACCACTCTCCGAAAAAGAATGGCAGCATGCCTGTGCACTCACACAAATCCTTACTCCAAACGGTAATTTAAGGATTATTCATTACAAGTTTGTGCATCAGGCATACTACACACCTCGCGCATGTACAAATTTGGGTTGCAGGATAACGACAGGTGTAAAAGATGTAATGGAGAGGGCGCAGGGTTTGCACATCTGGCTTGGTCCTGTTCTGCGGTTCATGCTTATTGGGTGGAGGTGGTAACTGCGCTGTCCGCTATGTTGGGGGTTGAGATGGAGTGCACAATCCACACCTGTCTGCTGGGTGTGGTACCGCAACTTAGAGCTACACGGCGTAGATTTTGTGTGATAGCACTATTGTTGGCCAAGAGACAGATTGCACAATGCTGGCACAGCAGGCTGGTGCCCAAAACATCCAGATGGTTGCAAGATATGGCCACCTGTAGAGACAAACTACAGACCTACGAAGAAGAATTGCCTGCAAAATCCAGGCCCAAGGACTTCTGGTGCTATCTCACGGAATATATTCTGACACTGAATGCAGGTGAGGAGGAATGACCCAGAGGTAAGGGCTACTCCATAGGAACTATGCAGCATTCAGTCCCATATGTCTACAGACACCATGATTCAATGTCGTACTACTACTGCGCCAGTTTGCTTGTAAGAGTCTCATCTTTATGTTGCTATTTTGTTTCTTTTGTGTTCACTGTTGACAAACTACAAAATTATAAAACTCTAAGACCTCATGATCCGCAATATAATGCCGGAACCAACATTATTGTATTTAGAAATGTATGGATACCCTATCACTATGTCCTGTCTATTAGTTTGCAGCCGGCCCCAGGGTTGTAGGCTCGTGGCTGTGTATGATTAACGAATTGTAATAAAGGTCTTACAAAAAAAAAAAAAAACACTGGAGGACCACCTTTGTGCCATGAATTGACTCATCCAAACAGCGTAATGTGACCAGGACAACATAGTGAAAGTGAAATTTGAGATGCTGGCCAGTGTGAGGAACCAGCCACCTGCTGTGAAAGGATCACCGTCCAAGGGCAACGGCAGACCTACTGGTTGGGATTTAGTTTAAAAAGAAGATAGAAAAATAAAGCCTGCAGCATTCAATATTAAATTCAAAGTACAGCGCAAAGCCTTTATTTTACATTTTTATTTCTTTAAAGCCTATGTTCTCCTAGATGGTCTCAGTGTTTAATAATATAAAGCAGAAAAGTCATCCCATGTTTGCTGAAAAGTTTGTGTATCATGCATTTTTTATTAATATGTCCAGTAAGGCCTTGTTGCAACATATTATTAATGCAGAATTGTATTGTATTCTTAGAGGGGTGGCTGAATTTCAACTCTTAAGCAATATATCATTAGGAATCATTAGTCCTCTAAAAAGACATACTCTTTGATATTTGCTTCGTGAAGGCATCATTGAACAGGATGACTGACTTTGATACACAAATATCATGGGGTGGTGTTATGTTTATCCTCTGCAACCTCAGCACATCAGTCTGTAATTTTTCCACGGTCCACATACATGTAAATTGGATTTGCATTTGGGCATTTACATCTTCTGCTTGACATTTCTGTGGTAGAATCTTGTTTTATCCTGTTTTACTCCTTTACAGGTTACAGTAACTGTATTGTGCTCTCCCATATGATTTCTGGTGTTCATGAAAGGTTAGCGACTATGAACAGAGAGTACAGGGTACCTGCAATGTTGGCGTGATTGACCATTTACGTTCGGGCCGAATCACATCACATTTTTTGTCACCTACCTATTGGGTACAGGAATAAAATGGTATATGTCCACCAGGAGGTACTTTTTGTCATTCTCTTTTCTCTGCTTTCATTTCATTATTGTAGGCACACCCACACCTACTATTATGAAGTACCTTCCCTCTACTAACAAAAATCGCAAACGCTCCACTCTGCGTAGGACTTAACCCCATACCATAATTTCCTGGGATTGTGGTGTAAGGAGGGCCCTTTGATGAAGCATACTACCTAGAGGTGGATGAGAGCTATCGTCCTTTAATCTGATTGGATTTATACGAATTTTTGCCTCCTTAGTCTTTCTCCCTTTAAAACATTGACCATTAGCACCGTTTGTGTTTCTCGCAATTTAAATAGTGTGTATTATTTGGGTGCAGGTGTTGCAACTGTATTTCAATCAATTAATTTTGCTCTTTGTATATTTTGAGATATGGTCATTTTCTGCGATATATATTATGTATTGTTCTTTTATACAAAATAAAGCCTCAAGCTAGACATTCCCATATTACTGCAGATATAATAACTAGGATATAATGCATATTGACACAAGCTTCACACCACCATTTTGTAGCTCGGCCTTGATTGTTCAAACAATCCACTCGAAGAGTCAAGGAGGCTTAAGAGGTTAATTATTCTTCACATACCATGTTTACAGTGTCCTGAATGATATGAAACTCCTGCAATCTCATATTTGACATCTCTAGTCTGTGTTGTTCATGTGGCTGCACAGATGAGGAAAAGGATTACCAAAACTGATTGCGTAGGTGAAACTAATAGCGAATTGAAAAGAACTTCACATTCTTTGAATTCGAAAACTAAATATTACAGACCAAGATAATGATCATTATTAAGGTATTGCACCAACATCTCCTAGGAGTGGCTTCCAATAGTGGCAGCCATCCTTGATATGGCTACTTTTATGAGTCCTGATCTTTATCACTTATGTATTTTCCTACTTACCAAAGACATCCTAAGACCAATAATAGAAGATGGTAATTATTGTGATTCATGTTTCCCAAATAAGTCCTCAAGACGTTTTTAGGAACACTGTGTTGGCACTGCACTTGGAGGTGAAGAGATTTCAAGATTTGGACCTTATTCATGAAACAATTTCTGGAGAAAATATCTTTGAGGACTAAAGATCTCAAAAAATTGTGTTTAATAGGATAACCATCCTAGCCATTAATTTTAGGAAAAGATGAACCAAGGCCTTAAAAGCTGTGTTTACTAAGAGTGCTAACTAATCCCTTATTTTTTATTAAAAGAAGAACTAAGGTCTAAATCAATTGTGTATCTTATGATTATAAGATTAAGAAACCAATTGATCCTTTATAGCGAAAAGTGCATTTATATAATAAATTGGTGCACTGTTAAAAGGAATGGTAGGTGGAAAAGCTAATAAGCTTGAATGAATGCTTGTTAGGGGGAAAGGTGAAGACTTTTACTGCTATACAATTCCAAAGCACAAGTTCCTTCTCCCATAATCATGAGTAAATGACTGCTGTGTGGTGCTAGATGTGCAAGGGATATCTTTCTGACACCTCCAAATGCCATTTCACAATTATGAAAATGGCAAAACATGGCATACGTTGCGCAAACTAAAACATCCCAAATGCTGGTTATGATGTGGGGGAGTAGGGAGGGTAAGGTGGCTAGGTTAATATTATCTGAGTTGTAAACCTCTGGAATACCATGACTACTGGTATATTCCTTGTTTTCTAAGACAAGACTGTGGCAGTAAAACAGTATGAGACTATATTGAAGTGTATCATGCAGGTATCAACAATGTTAAGTAGCATTAGTTTCAAGTGATAAAGTAATCATTCAAAGAAAAACCATAAGGATTATAGGGTACCAGAAATCCCTGAAATATACTGACATAGAACCAAAGTGCTCTGTTAATAAAGCATGAATCTTTGTAGTACGTGAATGACATTTAAAAGCATTTAGAAATGATCTGGAATAGATAAGAGGAATTTGGGTTAGTTTAGACTTCTTACATATTTCAACTAGCCTTGTATTGTTTTTTATGATACGAAAATTATTCGAGGATAGGATATTATCCATATTAATGTAATTTTACTGATTTGTTGTTGAATAGGAAGGCTATTACTAGCAATCATCTTTTTATTGTTAAGTTAATCATGCTTTTTTCTGGGGCGTGTGGGTTTTTCAAGGTGCATTTTGTTTTATGGTGTTGGTAGTGTTTTCATTGTGTTTGCTTTACATGTTCTATTCTCTACCTGTCCTCATTTTAACTCCTTAAACCAGTTCTGTATTGTATTACTGATGATATTGCAAGGCCGTTCTCTAAGACTACAGGGCCTGATTTATTTATACTTAGCCGGATGGGATACTTCATCACAAACATGACAGATATCGGATCTGCCAGAATACAACTGCCATATGTAATATGGCGGATGGGATATCCATCACGTTTGTGATAGAGTATCCTATTCGCCAAAGTCTAATTCAGGCCCAGAGTTATGAACCGACTGGACTCCATGCCACATCTGTGGACAATACAGTGTCTAACAAAAAGCCACCACACAACAATGAATATGGTTCGGATTTTTGTTAACCAAAGAGGACATAGTTGTTCGCTCTCTGATCAGGCTATTCAAAAATTCATGTAATTCATCTCTTCTATAGATGACCAAGAAACCTTGGATCCAATGTGGAAGCTTTACAAACCCATTAAAATAAGCATAAAAATAACATAACTTGGCATCACATAGTATACCTTATCAGAGCATATGTTTTCATAATCATCTGTCAGTCACATCTAGGTATAGTCGTCCTGCATTTTAGGGCTGGTAAGAACATAGGACATGCGTGCAGTTGTGTCAAAGAAAAAGAGAGAGGTGGGAAGGAGAACGAATGGCTAGCAAAAGGGATTAGACTGTGGATCACCAATAGAAATGGGCTCAGACAGTGTTTTTCAGAACAGTATTTTTATCGATTTACATTAAAGTTTCTAGTGGTTGTCAATAATTGAGAGCTGCAATGCTTACATCTTTCTGTCTTCCCTGAAATCTGGGCTACATTTCCTGAATCCTGTTTCGCTTACCTCATTGTAGGGATAGTTGTGTAATGATATATCAAGTATATGCTTTGATGGTTCTTGCTTTACCTAACTAGAATCTGGATATTATTTATGCAACACATTGGGTAGTCTTTAAATTTTCGTTGAAATACTGGTATTATTCTACGTCTTACTAGTGGCACACCATCACTTTTAAACAAATGCCTTATGATTTGTGTCCAACCGAAATATGTACAGTAGTTAAAGGAGTAACTGCTTACAAAATTTGCATGACCATCACGGCCTAATTGTGGTGGGCGTTTCCGTAATTTTAATAGGCATATGTTCACCATGAATAAGCAGACATTGACACCCATAAAGGAGTATGAGAGGAGTGGTGAGAGAAATAAAAATAATTTGTGTCGGTGGTCACACCAAAAACAAACCCATTCTTGAGACATAGCTGAATATTTGTTTTGGGACAATATTTCATCTTTCTATGTATGATTTCCATGTGCTACAGCATCAAATGTTTCACCTAAGCTATGTTCAAACACAATAGTAGTATTTTCTGGTCCAGTTCCTTGTCACTGCTTATGAATGTAAATCTGACAAATTCATAATCAATATCCTCGAAACTTCTTATTGCAGTTTTTGTTTCTACTTCGTTACTACGATATGGTTTCACGTATGTTATCTTCTTAGAGGATCCTCAGTGTGGTATAGGAAAAGACATCTACATATCTAAGGAACACTTGTTATGCCCCACATTTTTCTGCTTGTGTTTTGCAGTAAATTGTAGAATAGGACACTTTACATCGCATACGTTTACAACGCATGCAATTACAAGGCGGTTGTTACAATGACTGTGTTGTTACATCGCAGTACATTACAAAGCAAGTCGTTACATCAACTTGCTGTACGGGGCGCGCTGGACTTTGGAATAGCATAATTTATATTCCAACTCCAGTGTGCGCCACAGTAGGGAAGGTGTTGGAATAGTAAATTATACTATTTCTTATGTTAGCGTGCCCCCTACAGCAAGTCGATGTAAGGACTTACGTTGTAATGTACTGCGATGTAACAACATGGTTGTTGTAATAACCGCGTTGTAATCGCATGCGTTGTAAAGCATGCGATGTAATGGCTGTTTCCCTACATTGTAATGAAGCACTATTGTCATATACCTTTTATCTGACTGCAGATATTTACTCCAGAATATTATCATTAACGATGGCTTGGTTATCTCTTTACTTCCATAAAGCTCATTGTATCACATTGCAATTTACTGCAACTCGTACCATTGACAGAGAATTTTATTTACATCTTTCTCAAATATCTTAGACAGAAGGATCGCCTTTATTGTTCCTTTGTTTCAAGAGTGATCTATGTTCCATGGTATTTTGGTGAACTTAGAGTACCCACACTTGAGTCTCCTGGTCCACATAACATTGAATAAACTATTCTAAAAATCTGCTTGATCAAGTCTATGGTTTTTCATTATTTTATTCTTGTACATTTTCCTGGTCTTTGATCTCAATCAAGTGGTGTTAATAAACACTAGGCAATTTTTTCTTTAACTGTAATGTGTTCCAAAATCCATTTATATACCTTGTGAAGTCAATGAATAATGATGTAAAACACAGTGCCACATCTTCTATGCGTAAGATAACATAGACCACAGCAACGTACCTCTGCAGCATACTTGTGGCCATTAACAGTGTGTTCAGATCCATGGTTGTCACAGTTTCCCCAGTGAAAGTGAAATTGCTTCAGCCTGTACAGCCCAGTGAGTGCTCCACCACTTATCACTGAAATTTAAATAAAACATATATACTTTATTTTGGATTTTTTTTTTCGTCTCTGCTAATCTATGCATTCAGCACAATTACCCCCACAGTAAATTTATGATATATTCAGAATGTTCTTTTTATGTAATAGTCTACATGAACAAGACCCCTTAGCTGTGAACCAGAAAACATAAGCGACAAAAATACTAGAGGCTACCTAACATTTGCAATTTGAAGGATAAAGACATGTTCATGTTTATGTTCATTAGAAGGATATTCCAGAGTTGGCCATCCTGGCAAAAAACTTATCTACAAATCCACCCTTTTCAGAGCCTTGCCACTTATGCTCTGGAGTGGTCTACGTGACCTCCGTGCTCTTACCGATTCATAAAAAGGTCATATACAGCAAGAAAGCCCACTGATTGTGTACAGCTTTGTGCCCATAAATAGGGATTCTAACTTTGGATGTAAAAAGCCTGTTACAACAAATTATGATATTTGGGCGACCATGGGCAGCAAGGATTCCTTCATTATATCCAAGTTGCTTACTTTGTCAATCTAAATAGGGTATGACCCCCTTGCATGGGGCCATATCTGTAAGACCAGAGTCAGCAAGATCCCACACAAGCATAATCTCTGATTTCTAAATAATGAGTGGTCACACAGTCTTCTTTCGCATTCAGATAAGATAAGTGGCTTATTTTTCCTACAGAATGTTCGTAGAACATTAAAGAGGAGCTGATTGTCATCCGCATAAATCTATACATGTATACTGAAAGAACAATCAAATCCAAGATCTCCCTAGCGCCTTTAAAAGCCTGCCTCAACGCGGCCGCCAGGCTACTTACAGGCACCAGGAAGTTCGACCACATCTCGCCACACATGAAAGCACTGAACTGGCTCCCTCTAGAGGCCAGAATTCAGCTGAAACTTGCATGCATTACACACAAGGCCCTATACACAAACTCCCCTGCCTATCTGGCACAGAAACTAGTGATATCTGGAGGAAGCAGGAACTCCCGGTCCGCTAGAAACCTCCTACTCCAACCTGCCTCCTTTCAGAAAAATAGAACCTACAACAGGGCGTTCACCGGAGCAGCACCAAGAATTTGGAACTCTCTCCCACCTGCCATCAGAAGAATCCCTTCTCTAGCACATTTCAAAAACGAGGCCAAAACCTTTCTCATGGGTAAATTCCTCGTCTAAGGCATACTCGCAACCACTGCATTGCCTGACTAATCCAAGACTACCGCTTTCCCAGATCACCAACTCCTTACACCAAGAACTTATGGATCCTGCGCGATTACAAACTTTCTTCGTGATTGTAACCTTACATGTTGATCTTGTATATTTCTGCACTTTAAACTTTTCTTATTTGTAGCACTGTATACCATGTAAAGCGCTCTGATACCCTCACAGGTCAAGTTCGCGCTCTATAAAACACAATAAATAAAAATAAATAAATAATGGAGATTTTGGAAGCATTAGTATCTGGGCATACCCAGGTGGAACCTTACAATTCAGCTACCATAGATCCATTGAATAACAAAAATACTGATAAAAAGAAGTGGGTCCAAATCAAGGCTGAGCATGAACTCTCAATGTTGTGAAGCCTGGTTAGGGGAATGATGTGGTTGATTGTACTGAAAGTCGTGGATAGATTAAGTAATTTTAGTGCCCAGACAGAGTCCACTTTCAACTCTAGTCGTAAGTCAACTAGAATTGCACTAAAGACTGATCCGCAGCAATGCATTGCATGGAAATCTATCTGAACTGTTCTGCATAAAGTGCTCATCTTTATGAAAGGTTGACATTAATTCATAGCCATCTGCTCATTAGGTGCCTAATTTAGGGCCCGATTAGGATTGCGGTGAATCCGGATCCTACGGGCTGGCGGAAGCCACCGCCGGCCCGGAGGATGCGGATTCATCGCTGCGGTGAGAGAAAAGACCCCCGCCAGATTAGGATGGCAGGGGGGTCATCTGCAGACAGGGAGACCGTCCGCCGCTTTTCCGCCGCGGGAAGCTCTAATGTGGTGGCGGTGTCTATCAGACACCGCTAGCCATATTAGGATGCATGGGGAAACATGCTTTTCCACGGCGGGTTTTCCGCCGTGGAAAAGCATGTGGTCTTTGCCGTTTGGGGGCCCATTGGGGGCCCCCAAGGTGTCGTGGGTGGGGGGTGCACATGGGGGGTACCTTTGGTACCCCCCAGCATTTACATGCACAAAGCGGCAGGCACCGCGCGGTGCCTGCCGCTTTGTGCATGTAAATGTTAAACGTGCATTTTTAACCTTGCGGCGGGTGCTGCTTCAAGCAGCACCCGCCGCAAGGTTAAAGATACAGGATGTGACCGCCAGGGTGGCGGTCACATCCTAATTGCACTGGAGGTACCGCCGCTGCCCCTGCGGACGGTCCCTCCACCTCGGGGGTGGCGGACGGACGCAGGTCCGTCCGCCATCCTAATAGGCCCCATAGATTGGATATTGGCTAATAGTTTAGTAAACCTTCTAGAAAAGAATAAGATATTTCAGCAGAATAGTCACAAATTCAAATTTCAGTGTCTCTGGGATTGTCCCACAGGTGATGGAGTGGTTGATACATTCTCTAAATGTACAGGCTACGGGCGGGTGCCAGGGGTAGCCAGGTCTTTAAAAATACAAGCGGAACACAAATGAAGTGGAGATCCTGAGGTCTTGCTACTGGCAATCAGCTTGAGTATTGTGCAGTGTTCCACTATCATCACTTAGCATACACAACAAGATGATGGCCAGAGTGCTGAAACTTTTCAACCACTCACTCCCAGTCAAGAGATCTGTGTTTAATCCACTGTTCTTTTGCTCACTATCAACTGGTCCTACCGTCCTACGATGCTTGTTTCCGGGCCAGGGAGGCCTGGAAGTTCGGGCTGGACTGTTCCCATGAGAAGCAGGGTCAAGACTGATTTGAATATGGCTGGGTCCAAACTGGGGTGGCGAAGTGAGCAAACGAACAATGGTGGATTCAACACAGAAAAGTTTCAGCGCTCCATCCATCATCTCGTTGTGTTTGCCACTATCACCACTTGCCATGTGCTCTCAAGGAGCCAATACCAAGCCAGTAGTACTCAGCGCTTTCCAAAGTGAAGTCTTTGTTTCCAGTAGGTGTATTGTGGGTTACTGTAAATACCAGGTGTAACTGAATTCGATTAATCAAGAAGCGAGAAAACTACTCTGCAGGGCTCTACACAGAAGTCAAACCAGTTTACTTTGAGTGAAACAAAGGGAAGAAGTATAATAAAGCCTTTGAAATACTATCAATTCACAGGAAAAATGACATATTTACAAGTTCCAAAAGACAATCTCATGACTGAATGAGGACCTCTCCTAAAAAAGCAACAACTTATTTTTGGGCCGCAACACCCACTACACCCTCGATAGTCCTCAATGGGAATACTTCCCAACTCTTCTCTGTCAATTTATACAGCACGAACTTGACCCGAAAGGTATTGGAGCTTTGCATGAGCACCACATACATTGCACAGGTACACATATATTTTTTCTGTGCAAGGGGGTTTAAGTGATGTGCTCAGAATCGCAGGTTGTTGAGCCGACGTAGAGTCTCGATCCTGGGGGAATATTATCAAGGACCGGTGTTAAAATTATCGCCGTTTTATCGGCAGGAAACTGCCGATAAAACGGCGACAATGGGCTTGATAATACGCCCTTGTTAATTCCCATAGAAGTCCATGTTCTGGTGTTAACATGGGCTTCTATGGGAATTAACAAGGGCGTATTATCAAGCTCATTATCGCCGTTTTGGCGATAATTTTAACACCGGTCCTTGATAATATGCCCCCAGGTTCCTGCATCCCAAAGTCGGCAGCTCTGGCCGTTAGCCACACCCGCTCCAATTGCTCGAAAGATTTGCGTAACATGTCAGGTCCTGATATAGCCAGGATAGCTATCTGTGATGGTTTGTTTGTAGTAAAAGGAAATCAAACTTGTATTTGCTTTCTGTTCATACAGGTTGAGCAGAACGACATTCCATATGCATGGGATCACATCAAAACTAATGTTCAAAGAAGGTTACCTTCATTCAGGGATTACTAAATCGAACTACTTGCTACCCAGGACGTTCGCAGAGGCTGTGTCATGAGAATGCTGCCCGCGAACCGCGCTGAGGAAACTGGAGAAGGGTGGAAGGCGCTCGGGCTGTAGAGCATTTTCCAATTACCAATCATATTTCACCTTCTGTGACCTTGCATGACCGATCAGCAGCTTATCTGAACGGAGGAGCACGTGATACTGGCAGTGTGAGATGACCAAATGACAACCACTCATTTAAACTGATATATGTGACCTGCAGTGGCTAGCTACAGAGGAAAAGGGCAATACATTCTAATTATTAATGTGTAGAGATGAAAAGTAATCAACTGTGAAATTACTCTGCCAGTGAAGATGATGCATTGTGTGCCAATCGTGCAACATACGCTTAAGCTCGTCTGAATTTGTGGTGCACTATGACTTTGTTATGTTTCCAGTCGCAGAATGTATGACGGTAAATACATTTATATCAACTACCCATGCACTTGAATACTACTGAAGAAATTAAGGCACATTCCCTCAGAAGCAGTTTGATAAATCTGAAATACGATCACTGTTTATTGAGGCAAACATTAACCTATAAGAAATGACGGGGCATATTATCAAGAACAGGCGATACAATTATCGCCGCTTTATCGGCAGGAAACTGCCGCTAAAGCGGCGATAATGGGCTTGAAAATAGGTCCTTGTGAATTCCCGTAGCAGCCCAGGTTAACACCAGAACCTGGGCTGCTATGGGAATTCACAAGGGCCTATTATCAAGCCCACTATTGCGGCTTTAGGCAGTTTCCTGCCGATAAAGCGGCGATAATTGTATCGCCTGTGCTTGATAATATGCCCCCCAGTTCGCATAATGAGACCTTTCTAGCATTTGAGAGAAGTCCGGTGTTACTGTCCATTGCATTACATGGAATGCATCCGTTTCTTGCACGCTTGTCACTCAGACTCGTCCACACACTGCACTCGCTGCCCCTGCAGAATGCAGGGCGAGGCCACCACAAACAGCTGACACGTCATAGGCCTGAGTGCATTACGCCGTGCCTATGACGTGTCCTTGTGTTGTGGCTCCCGCGCACGCCGCTACCACACAATAAAGGCGTTGCATTTCTGCAAGGCGCTGCTTGCTGCTTCAGACGGTACACGTCAAGGGAGGGCCCGGCCCACGGTACCCCTGTGACTCAACGCAAACAGGTTTGGCCTCTTAGTAAAGATGCGCCCATGGCTTGTGCAGCACCCAGCGACAGAGGATCTGGTAAACAGCAGTTCTCTTTTAATTACGTGCATTTGTGAATTGGCACCGAAGCAGCCAACTCACTGTTCGTAAAAGTGCACAGAGGGCACAGTCCTTCCTATTGGTGCTTCAAAACACAGAAATGTGTCTGCCCTCTGTAAATGATCAAATGGCTCAGTTAGAGTCCAATCATAGGAAAAGGGCAGTGATGAGCTCGCTGTCACCAGAATGAACAAATCACATAATCAGAGTCACACCAAGTTTTTAGAAAAATATACACAAAATGTTATTCATTTTCTTAAATAGAAATATATAAATTCATAAAAAACAGGGTACCAACACATGGATGATGCGGTACTAGAATTAAAGAAATTACATACACCCCAAGCAGCAACCACTCACAAAACACTCATTCAAAGGCAGTCACACATTTCATACTGGCAGTCAAAATCACTCAATCCAAGTACATTCTAAACTCCTCAAGTATCATGAGTCAGATGTTGCACAATAAATCCGTCCTGAAACATTTTTCCGGCACAGAGATGGAGATAGGGTGGCCTGGAAACAGGGCAGATAACAAAACGCCAACGCGCGTTTCGGTGCAGGGCCAGATCTATGGCCACACCTTCATCAGGGCAATCAGAGTAGGGCTTTGGGGAAGAAGGGAATACAGCCTTCAATCTGCAATAAAAACAACACAATATATCTTCCTATTGGTGCTAACTGCATAAGACCGGAATAATCACATATTAGATGGCTTGGGGATGATTTGCAATGGCAGTAATTATGATACTGTAGTTCTCTTTTACATACTCTAGGATGCCTTAGTGAATTGTCTTCATTTAAAAATTTAAATATAGTAAATGGCAACCGAGTTGTTGGCATGCAAAGTTTACCATTGGTGTGACATTGAGAACAGGGAGGACCTGGCTTTGCAGTTCGGGCTGGACTGTTCCCATGAGGCACAGGGCCAAGACTGATTTGCATATGGCCAGGTCTAAACTGGGGTTGCGTGGTGAGCAAAAAGAATGATGGATTTCACCCAGATCTCTTGACTGGGGGTGACATTTTTTATTTTTTCTGCAGTGCAAGTAATGTATGATGGTTTAATCCAGTTACCAGAGACCTTTAATGCATATGTGGGACAGAAAAGAAAACAGAGTGAAAATAGGTTTATTACCTAAGATTGGCACCTGCAGGCTGCACTGCTTCAGCAGAGCATTCACCAGAAAAGGGCAGGGACAGTAGGGGGTTAACATGAAAGGATGCGGACAGCAGTCTTTCCTGAGCCTCATTTTACACTAAAAGATGTCATTCACAGCCTAGGTGCAAAAGGGATAGCTCCGTATCAGATGTTCATTATATTTATATGGGATATTTGTATATAAGATGGGAATACATCGAATAGTTTATGGTTATCCTGAAAACTAACTACCCACCGTGGGGCACTGTTGGACAACTGAGCGTCTACAGTCCATGTGAGTACTCCTATGGAACTCTAACTGTATTGAGACAATCAAAGGGTCACCTATTGTTATAAGTACACTAGCCTTGTTCACTAGTGCATGGCAACCTATGACAAAGTTTGTAGATTCGGAATTCGCTGCTCACATTCATCCAGCCAAGCAGTCTCTCTCTGCACCAGGCACGAAATTTAACCTGTAATTAAATTAACACTGATTTCAGTTGTAAATATTGATCAATCTTTCATTGACTTCAAAGCTCTTTCTTGAGAATTTATCTACACTATTTTTACCTTTTTTTTAAATAGTGATTTAAGTTCAGTTTTCCTGTGCCCACCTTTACACTATTTTTTGTCTGTGCATTTCACACCTATGTAGCACTTCTTTGGGAGAAAAAATGTAGAAAGCTGTATCATGTTTCATAAGCGCTTTCCATTGAAAATGCATTTTTTGTCTTAACTATAACCTTTGGCCCAATGGAAGGACTTTCATACAATTGAAATCGCTATCTTAATCAGCTAAATTTCAGCACCAATATTTGTACAGATACAAGGAGGGGATAAGAGTTGAGAGGAAGGTAAAACAAGAAGTGATTTCTCATTGTAGCTCCCATAAAATAATTTCCGTTTGCCTACACCCAGAACCACAGAACGGATTTATTCAGAAAATAGCATGAAAGTAGAACTTTGAACACAAAGGGGCAGATTTACAATAACTGGCTCATCCCCAGGGATGCGCCAGTTATTGTGCGTCACGGCTCCGCCACCATGGATGCGCCGCATTTACAATGCGGCGCACCATGGGGCAAAAACGGACTGAGGTGTGACGCATCTGTGCCGTAAAGGCTGCGCAATGCTGGAGTTGCGTCGCAAGCGCGACGCAGCTCCAGAAAGGCTCTGGGTGCCCTATCTTCCAAATGCTGCATAAATCCTTACGCCTGCTTCAAGCAGGCACAGGGTTTTGACGCAGCATGGGCTCAAAAGTGACTGAGTGAAATCTTGTAGATTTCACTCAGCCACTTTTGGGAGGCGTTCCTGCGCCGGAACACCTACTTCTGGCGCCGGGCTTTACAACGTAACGCACTTCCCAGATGCGTCACGTTGTATATACCTCTTAGCATGGCGCTGGTTTTACGCCGCCGCTGCGTCATAAAAGTGACGCAACGGCGGCGTAAAAGAGGTGCAAGGGGCTTGTAAATCTACCCCAAAGTGTGGCTTTGTTGGTTTAGTCTAAACGGGTGTTAGGGCAGTCACCTTTAGCATAAAAGGTATGGTGCAATCATGATCCTTAATGTTATCAGGATATTTTGTTTGTCATTGAGAATATTATACAATATACTCGAAAACATCATTGCTAATCTTGAATTTTGAATTTGCCGATCTCTGTAAATTAATGTCAAATATTTTTTGTGATAAATAAAGCCTGATATGTAGCCGCATACGAGTTGCGAGTGAATGCTCAGGGATTGGGAGCGCAGCCTCGCCAGGACTGCCCCCTAATATTCAGTGGTTTTATGCCGATGCCTCTGCAATTCACATTTCACTGCACAAGAGTGAGAATTGATGAAGAGAGTTCCCCCTCAGAATAAATCCCAATATATACCTAGCTACGTCAGAGACATGTACTGTCCTCAATGCTATCTGCCTTATTTTTGGCTGATATTCCTGTAATGCCAAAACAAACCAATGTATGCTTTCCAAAGGTGCAAGCTACTCATGCCCCTTGTTTATACACATGACCTGGTGATCATGGATGGAACGCAATTGTTCTCTAATGCAGGAATCGTTCAAGCCGTCAGGTTAGAATTGAATTTGATTACTTGGGGTGACTTTGGTGCTTTACAGAGCTTGCGATATTGATATACATTGAGAATACTTCCACAAATAAGGTAGCACTAATATGTTTGAAAAAACTATTGAAAATTGATTTACAATGTGTAGACAAAAAAACTGATGTGTGCCGGGAGAGGAAGTTACAGTGTGGAAAATAATAATCCATAAATACTATGGAGTGTTTCAAATCAGATCTCAAAGTAAAAGTTATTTATGACTCGAAAATAAGCCATTATCAGTATGTCGATGTAAAGCACCCAGTTGCCTTGCTTAGCCACACATGGGTTGAGGAAGATGAAAATAATCCATATATACCCAACCTAAGAGATGCCTGATTAGCCATAAAATATTTAAACTTTCAATGGGCCTCAATCCGCACTTTTCTAATCCATGTACAACTAATCAATTTCACATTAATTGAGGTTTCTGTTGGTGCCTATTGGGAGGGATATACAATTGATCATACTTTACTATATTGTGTTCTCTCAGTAAGCCTGTTGGTGTTTTTTAAAGTCAGTCTTTTGATGTGGTCTGTGCTTGTTTGGTATTTTTTAATCTAAGTACATTTATTTATTTATTTATTTATTTATAGGTTTTATATAGTAGTAGCTATACCCCAAGGTATCAGAACACTTTATATATAATGCAGGGTCGTTCCATGGACGTACATATATATATATATATATACGTACCAAGAAAAACATTGTGCAGTAAAGGTAGTTACAATACGAGGACATTAGAACAGCACACGTTAATGGCGTGAATGACATAGAAGTAGCGTAAACAATCAAATGCCCACCTTAACCCCTTGGGCGCGGCCGCGATTCTGCGCCTGTGCGGCGTTTTTCGAAGTGGGCGTGTTTATGACTGCCCCAGCCGTCATCAGCACACGAGCCCCGTGATGCTTGACGGCTGGGGGCCGTCATCAACATCGAAGGGGTTAAAGAGTCAAAAAGGACTGGGTATGATAATTGGGAACATAACTCAGTTTGTCTGAGTATTAAAGTATTTGTTGAGAAGTAGATATTTAAGATCCTGTTTGAAGCATGAAGAGGATGGGTTACACCGGAGAGCTCTAGGGATGGGGAGAGAATTGAGCCTTGGGGTTAACCATGTGGAACTAGTGTTGGTTTTGAGAGGCAGTTGTTGATTTTTTCTTGTTGCAAACTATGTTGCAGGTATGAAGTGAACCAACTAAGGACTGTGCCATTGATACCACTGGGGTTCTTGATTAATGCTGAGTGATTTACACTATCAAAAGCTGCCAATAAGTAGGATTGCATCCTTCATCCAAGGAACTGCAAATGTCATCCAATATATTGAGCATAGCAGTTTCTGTGCCATAGCCTTTCCTGAATCCTGACTGGAAGGAGTCATGGAGGTGGAATTGCTCAAAATGTTGGTTGAGTTGTAGAAGGATGCAATGCTCCATTGTTTCGGCTAGGAACGGGAGGTTGGTGATATGTCTACGGCTATAGAAGTAATTAGGGTCAACCCCTGTTTTTTTTAGTATGGGTATGATTTGGCCTAGTTGGACGGAGTCAGGTAGACGTTCTGAGGAGAGAGATGTGTTCATGATTTTTGTCTAGAATGGGGTAATGATATGGTTGAGGTTTTGTACTAATGTGGATGGGAGGGATTCATTGGTGTGGGATATGGGCTTCAAGTTTGCAGTTATATTGAAGACTTCACTTTCTGTCATGAGTTTGAAGTCATACCAATTATTATCATTTTTCAGTTGATGAAGATCATAGTTGACAGTTTTTCTTGAGGCCATTCGGTCATTAGTTAAATCTAGAGTGGGGGAAACTGTGGAGGGATGTGAGTCAGTGGGGTGGATGGTATCGAAGACGGATTTTCTACTTGGGTGATGGATTGCTCACATATTGCTACTTTACCAGTGACGATGTTGGCAATTTCTTCACAGTGTTTGTTGGTGGTTGTTGTTTCATGAGGGGAGGTGAGGGTAGTTTATCGTTTAATGATTTTGACGAAATCCCTAGGTCTGTTCTTAGCGCAGTCAAGTTGGTTGCGAAAGAAGGTGGCTTTTTCTCTAAAGATGTGTTTCTTATTTGAAAGCGGTGCAGATCTTATGAGTGAGAGGTGCAATGTAGAGGGGTACTGCCTCTGTATCCTTTCTGACTGTCTTAGTAGTCTCCTCTCATTGTTCAGATCAGAGTTGAACCAGGATTTTGATTGTATTATTCAAGATTGTTTTAGTTTGAGCGGTGCTGATTGGTCAAGGACACCAATCATTGCTGTATTGTAGTGGGCAGTGAGGTCCTCAGCGGTGAGAGCGAGTGGTTGGTACTGTAGTTGGTCCCATACTCTGGATTCCAATTCCATTAATGGGATTTGTTGATATTCCTTGCCCAGTGTGTAGGTTTGTTGGATGGGGCTGTGTGAGCCCTGAGGTGGTCTTGATATCAAACAGAATGAAATGGTGGTCTGGCCAGTCAATAGATGTGATGGATCGAAATGAGACCAATTAATTTTCGCTAATTATAACATCTAGAGTGGAGCCTTTACAATGGGTTGGTTCATTGCAGAGTTGTTTGAGGCCGTTTATTTCAAAAAGGTTAGTAAGGAAACAGACAGCGGTGTCTTCTGAGTTATTCAATTGAATATTGATGTTGCCCAAGAAAAGGTCATTCGAGTCAGTTAGGGAGCACTCTGTTACTAGGTCAGTTAATTCCTCTGACAAGAGGGTGCGATTGGTAGGAGGGTGGTAGTTGTTGTGAAGTTTGATAGGAAAGGTGCCTTTGGCTGCAAGTTAAACTCTGAGGTGTTTGCAAGTTGAGTATTTTGAGGTCATTAAGGGAGCAAGATGGATTCCTTCTTTGTGAATGATTGCCAGACCGCCACTTAAACTCCTTGGTCTGTCCTGTCAAATGATGGTGTGGCCAGGAGAGATAAGCAGTCTAGAATGGGTGTTGAGTATTCATTAAGCCATGTTTCAGAGAGTAATGCAATATCTATTTCATTATCCAGTACAGCTTCTGCAATATCTGTGGCATGTTTAACTGCTGATCTGCGGTTGAGGAGCATGCATGTTAGCAGGCTACAAATATTGTTTGTGGTATTTAGTGTCTGAATCGTTGTGTATTGAGCAGGGGGTCTAGGCAAGGTGAACATTCAAGAGATTTTATTTGTGCCAGTGATTACTGGGATAGAGGACAAAGGTTTGTGGACCATATTGTGGGTCATAGTGATGTAAGATTTGGTGGTAGCTTCAGCTTCCAGATCAGTTTAAAGGCTGAGAGCTCGGTGAGGTCTGTGGGCCGCAAGACTCAAGGGAATAATGGTCCAATAGGGATGTTGGCTGAGAGTTGGGGAACCTATAAGTGGAGACAACTTCTCCCTACCAGAAGTGTAGTAGCAGGTCAACTTGGCCTGAATCAGAAGGTCCTTTTTTACATGTGAGATGTCTTTAGCTAGTGAATCAATTTTTTGTTCTATTTGATTCAGGAGCTGGGAAAGTCTGTTAGTGAGGTTTCCATCTCTAAAAGAGGATGTATACACATCAGGTCTTGTGATTGTTGATGGTGAGTGAGCTTCAATATAGGGAAGGCCGGTGCCATTGAGGTTGGAGAGACGGACATTTTGTGTGAGGTGAGAGGGGTGAGTCCATATGGGACACTGTGGCAATTGGTCTTGAGTTGGGGCTGGTGTGATCGTGCTCTAGGTGTACCTCTGTGAGTTTTGTTACCATGTGTTTGTTGGTTAGGGTGGGTGCCAATGAAGTCTTTCTAATGATTACTTGGCGAAAGTGTGTGCCAAGGGGGGCAGCAAGGCTGATTAGTGTGTCAGAGGTTTCAACAAAGGTGTGTAACGAGTCAGTGGAGTCAACGGGAAGCGAAGGTTCAGGTTTGGCGGTAGGGGGTAGAAGGGAGAGGTATATCTACACTGAAAACTCAGTTTAACCTTGGATGCTATATTACAGTATCATTTTAGCAGTATTATACTATTTTGTATGTAATTTGTTCGAACAGACTATGGTCTCAATAACCTCATTATTCATTCATTCACTCTGTATCAGTGGCCGGGCCGATCTCTCCACACACTGTCTGAAAGAGCTACTACTTTTTCACGGATTGCAGGGATTGATCAAAAAACAAAATTAGTGCCAGGAACAGAAACTTTGGAACCCCTTTATTCTCTGGTGAATCAATTGGCTCCAGAGAAAAAGCAAACAGTGGAATGGGAGGTTGCGTGTTTCAGACATGCCAGGACGCAGTTTCAAAATGATTTTACAAACCATGTATTAATCATCATTGGCGTATTGTGTTCGCTGTATGTTACTCTATGTGTTTGTTACTGTTTCTCTAAATATAAACCTTCAGATCTATCCTTGTGTTCTCTCTTTTCCTGTGGTTTTGCATGATCATTTCTTTTCCATCAGCTGTTAGGCACCCAACTTAGTCTGAGCATTAGTATCCCTTTCTTCTGATGTGCTACTCGAGTATTCACATTTTAAGAGCATCGTAAGGTGTCAGTGGTGTGGCCTCTCCTAACACCATGTACCAGCCTTTGATGGCTGTCAGTTGCAGGAGAGCTTCAGCTGTGGCACTGTAATAATAACAGCCTACATTGCCAACAACACGATTGGCTGTTCTGCTGTAGGCAACACCATGGATGCCGTATTGCTGGATAGTTTACTTAAAACAAGGCAAACTTCTTCATTTACAGGAATGACTCAAGCATAAGAATAGCATCTACGAGAATGAACAGACATCACTTTTGACTAAAGTGGTCTATGACTTAAATTCAACATGAAATGCGTGAGTCATGGAACAGTGTGATGAAGAGTGATCCACGTGCTTTTTTCTTTGAATCAGGCGCAGATGATTCTGGAAAAGGAGGTTTTATTTACATAAAAATTACTTTTCTTCTTGAGGATGCCTCCCAGGAACATAAGCAGGAGCCCTTTTCACCCTATAAATATGAAACTGTTATGGAGCATACCATAGCAAACTTGTTCCATTAGTGGGGGAGTACAGTCTAATGGTAGAAAAATAATCTAAAAGCATTTCGTTCCAAAACCTTTCTTTTACCGAGAACAAGAGAGGTCAAACACACAACGGGGAAAGAAGGAAGAGAAAGATGAAGAATCGTCACAAAGGGAGAAAGCAGGAACCTGTACGAGTGAGATAAAGAGGCAGGGAGTGTCTGGCGGTGCATTAAAGAGGCACGAGGTGGTTTTAAGATTACGCAGCCTTGGTATTTGGTGCCCCAACATTTAATGGCACCGGCAGCAGGTTTCTGAGCAGTGCTTTGGGCACCGGCACTCATTCTCTTACAAATTAAACACTGCATTGAACCATCCCTCTCTTTTGCTGTGCTCTTAGCTGTCGATGAGGGCCAGTGCTATGCTGACAGAACCTCTACAGAGGCCTGTACCTCACATAGCATGGGGATGTGGGGTAGTATGTGATGGCACTCAGGCAGCTTCCTCAGATGAGTAGAGACCTCAAAAAGGCGTGGGAATCGTGGATGTGGGAGCCTGCCACCATTGCCATCCACCACTTTGCAACCTACCTCAGGCTTATGGGAGATCAGCATTCACTCAAACACAGGATTAGAAACGTGTTACCACTGCTGTCATGTGATAGCAGTGAAAACCGAATCGAGTGTCTCTCTCTTCTCTCTCTACTCTGTTTCCCTTTACCCCGTCTCCCTCTGCTCATCCTCTTACACTCGCTCAGTTTCCTCCTCTCACCCTTTCCTCCACCTCTCCGCCCCATCCCATCACCTGGTAAACCATGTCCAGGACATTAAACACACAGCCTGTAATTTATCCTAAGGTAGCAATGACCCACAAAGCTGTAAACACATGAGAGATTTATTGAAACATTCAACATAGGGCTTTAATTGTGAAATTGAGCATTTTCGGCCCACTCACGGTCAGAAATCAAACATCTGCTACATATATATCAGAACTGAAAAAGCCAAATTCAATCAAATCTTCTAGGTAGAAAGAAAATGGCAACCCCGGGGTGTACATTGCAATACCCCTGCCTTGTAATTTCATTTTGTCTTCAAAACGTTCCTTGAAATCAAGTCACAGATGCTCACACCCACAATCTAGAAAAATACATTTTCTTTGGAGAGGCTGTGCTTGGGCTTTGGCTGGTTACTTTTGTAATACTAAAGCCTATTGTGTGCAAGAACAAAAGGTACGGCTGCCATGGCCACAATGACTAATCACAGCCATGCGGTGCTAGCGGGTGCCAGCCTGCCGCGAGACACAACAGATCCATGTATATAAATCAATAACAGCGAGCCTCGGCAGTCTGCCACACACCAAGAGGCAGAGACGTTTAAGGCATGGGCAAAGTGGGCTCTGGCACAGGGCCCCAGAATTTCTGGGGGCGCCCTGATAGACCCAGATCTGTTCCGTAGAAAGTGTTGCCCTGCTGACTTAGAATAATTCTTACACAAAGGGGCATATTACCAACAACTAGCGATAATTATCGCTATGTTGGCTTAGCGGCAATATTTTTATCGCCGAGCTGCGGCGATTTTTATCGCTTAGGAACCTTGCTATTATCAAGGTTTATCTCCTAAGCGATAAAAATCAGCCGAAATGCATGAATATCGCTGAAAAGTCAGCGATATTCATGCATTACCGAGCCAATGCTCTTAGCCATGTTATCCACCTACCATTGGATAACATGGCTAAGAACTGCTGAGGGGCAGGTGTTAGCTTTTGGAGATAATCGCGCTTAGCGCGAATATCTCCAAAAGTTGGTAATAGGAGATAGCGATGTTAGCGACTGTTTCCAGTCGCTAACATCTTGGCACGCCCACTTTGCATGTCATTAGTGATGAATTTCACTGACATGCAAAGCGGGGCCCAAGATGGTCGCTATCTCCTACTAGCTGTTGCTAACTGGTGTTAGCGACAGCTAGGTAATAGGGAGATCATTTTATCTACGCTTTCTTGGCTTTTAAAGCCAAAAAAGCGGAGATAAACCCCCTTGATAATATGCCCCAGAGTGTTTTAAATGGCGTTTTCCTTTAATTTATTTTTTATGTGGGTGAGAGTCTACAGACACTTTGCAGCAAAATGTATTTAAGTTACATGCAAAAGTAGAAGGTTAGGGGGAGAAGGAGGATAAACTAAACTAGGTCGGCCTCCTACTCAACGTAGCAGAAAAAGTAAGAATCCAAAGTATAGGATTCAGAGACCTAGTTTGTATGATGGTCACTGATCAAATTTTCTCAGTACAGACCAAGGAAGAAAGAAAAATTTCTTTCTAGTGTCCCCTCACTCACCGGGGTTTCCCCACGGTGACATGCTTCATCATTGGGGCCATCCCAGTTCTCTGCGAAAAGGGGCGTGCTGCGACTAGCGAACTACGCAGGAGCACTTTTATCGTGAAAGACTATGTGTGGTGTGAAGTGAGATGGTGACAGAGTGGGTGTGAGTGATTATTAAAAATACCGTGCTAGTGGGCCTCAACACATTTTATTTAGCTCCTAGATTGGTATATTAAAAGGGGGTTAACACTGCTATTTAACCTTTAGTCAGGGCTAAATCAGTGTGTGGTCAACATGTTTCAAGCTCCCCAGGCTTTTCGTCAGGATCATACAGGGACCAGCCCTGTATTTACCACTCCTATGTATCCCTAATATGGTGTATAAAATCTATTGAAAAATATTAAACGCTGTTAACTATAAAACATGTGTGTTATACATACAATTGTACTTTTTCGTTATTCATATAGCGGTGCCTAATAGCACTTCATGGTCTTAGGTGGGGGGCAGGATCACCTCATGGAAACATTGTTCCTTAATGGTGAAACCGCACTGTGTTACCTACTCGTTCCCCTCCGGACCGTATCTTGGGATAGCCCCAATGATGAAGCATGTCACCGTGGGGAAACCCCGGTGAGTGAGGGGACACTAGAAAGACATTTTTCTTTCTTCCTTGGTCTGTACTGAGAACATTTGATCAGTGACCATCATACAAACTAGGTCTCTGAATCCTATACTTTGGATTCTTACTTTTTTTAAGTTACATGCAACATCCACAGAAAACAGGATCTCAGTTTGAGAAATGGGAGGGTGTCACCAAGATAATTTGCAGTAATATTAGTGAGCTGCTGCTGTGTTATAATTGGGGCTCTCTGTTTTATGGTATTTCTTTTTTTGTCTTTTCCGGCTGTAATAATCCATATTTATTTGTTGTCAACTTTATTTGTATTTATCCATATTTATTATGGGCTTTGTGAAAAAAGGAAAGCTGAAACTGGTGTATTTCCACATTTATGTAACCGATAAATATGCAGTCATGCTTGACTGCCTGCCAGGAACACACACAGAAGATAAAACAATGCACTTACATGAAAAGATGCACATTTCAGTATCCGCCTTGTGCATAGCTACTACTTGGTGTTTAAGTCTCTTTACTAAAATTCCTTTTTTTTAACCCCTTTACCTATCAATCCACACAGTTATTGGCCTGGCAGTCATGGCAAAGTGTATTTAAAATGACTCAAAAAGCACCCAATTTCCGTTTTTATCCACATTTAAAAATAAACACAGACAAGAAAATAAATGGTTTTCTGTCTGTGTTTATCAGTAAAAGTAAGTAAAAACGGAAAACAGGGAACCTTAATTATAATATTGCAAACTTATATGACTATCCATGAATATTAGATGTAAACACATTTAGAATTTGGAGCAGTGTGCCTGTGCACTGTCAGTGACCTGGCCAAGGGGGGGATAAAAGAGCTGAAACTGGATTATTAATTCAAAGCCTTTCTGAACGAGGGCTCCCAAAACACGTTTGTCCTCAAGATGTCCCTGCAAGGAGGCACAGGAGGAGGAGCCGAGCACGAGGCAGCTCATAGGAGTCTACAGCATGTAGCTTCCAAGAAATGCTTGGGATGCGCTCGAATGTATCACAACTTGCTAAACGTTGTCACCATTCAAAGCAATAACTTCAGATCCGGTTACCAGGCGAAATGAATCATATGGAGAGGGTCAAAGTTTGTCGCACCTAGTACAAAAAATAAACTTAAAAATCACAACCAATTAAAATAGAGAACACAAATAAGAACCAAAAAACGTACATATGAGAAGAGTCTTGTCTCGTGTCAGGCTCACATCTTTTTCGATCAGCCGAACGCAGCCTACCCAAAGCTGCCAAGTTTTCAGATTGATATGTGTGACATTTTCAGAATTTCAGTGTAATTATGAGTGACATTTGAATGACTATGAGTGACACTTCTCACGAGAAAAATCAAGCAATGAATAAGGGGAATCCTATAAATATCAGAAATTACACCCATTTGAGCAACTAGAAACTGTAAGAAGACACTAACAGCCTGATTCATGTACATGCCGTTTTGCGTGTCCCTAATAGCGAATCATAGCGACTCGCTATTGAGGACACGCAAAACGGCATTCATGTAGGAATTGCTAATAAAATAGCGATTCCTACATGTTCTTTATTTGCGAGTAGCAATTTGCTACTCGCAAATACTCCCCATTCATTCCTATGGGCCAAGAGGCCCATAGGAATGAATGGGGAGTATCCCTTATTTGCGAGTAGCAATTTGATACTCGCAAATAAGATAGCGATTTTAAGGGTGCCAGGGGTGTCCAAAGGACACCCTGTAGCACCCCTAAAATGCACATTTGAACAGGTGTTGCGCACACACATGTCCAAAGGACATGTGTGTGTGCAACATGCAACTTAGAAAAATGCTTTTAAAAGCATTTTTCTGAGTTTTTGCTATTTACCGACAGGTCTGACCTCTCGGTAAATAGCGGCCCCAAAAGTGCAAAATCGCAATTTCCTGATGTGTCATGAATAGCATTTGAGGAATCTCTATTAGAGATTCCTTAAATGCCATTCCTCGCAAATATGCGATTTCTTAAATAGCGATTTTTGCATTTGGGATTGTGAATACCAAATGCAAAAATCGCACTCGCAAAGGGCCAGATTCTCAGAATCTGGCCCTTTTGCGAGCGCTATTGCCTACATGAATCAGGCTGAAGTGCTGCAAAGCACCAGACATTTAAGGACACTTGGGAATTAAAGTTGTGGCACGGGGCATGCTCAGTGGAAAAGAAGTATTCGACCTCCCTGGTGGAAAGACTGAGCAGCATGGACAATGCACATGACCTAGAATGCCTGCTTCAAAACACTACCATCAGACAGAAAAGAAAGACCAGAGTCTGGGAGGGGGAGAGCAGAGTTTTAAGAATTATGACAGCGCTGTGATCAGTCTGAACTAGCAGAACCCCGAGCTCACTGCAGAACATCCATGGCACGGAGAGGGAAGTTAAGAGTGTGGCTGTGGTGGGGAAAGCTTGGGTTCTTGTAGTCCCTGATAGCATAGGGTAGGGGAGAATGAGAAAAAGACGGCAAGCTGGCAAAGTACAGAGATTTTTTGGCCCTTTCCAGTGACTTGAGTTAGATCCTTTACATCTTGATATTTTTTCACCTAATTAAAAAGGCATTTTAGGTTGCACAATACCAATATTTCCATTTTTAAACAGTACATCCTGCTAGTAGAATGAAAATGCTAAACATTATAGTTGGGCATGAGCGGGAGCTGGCTAACCTTGTGGTGATAGGGAGACGCTCAGTGCGACCTCCAGATCGTCCATGATGCAAGCTAGAGGGGGCAGACAGCGCACAGCCAGGCACTGCATTTGGGCAAGACAGCCTGACAGGCACCTGAGGCACACCCTTAAAAGTCACATCAGTCCTGCCAAGTACTACGCATCATGCGTTAGACTATTGAAATAATTTACAAAACAAAATATGCTGCAATCCAGATGGTAACAGTTTAGGAATTCCAAAATGTACTACATCAGTGGGCAAGGCTTAAACATAATGATTAATGCTTTCAGACCAGAGCAATGACGTTTGTCATTCTGCACCTCTGATAAGCTTAACTTTTTTGTCTAATTATGCATTTTGTCTCTGTGGAAATGCGCACCAGTTCTGTGTCTAAATAACCAGGGTTTGGATGGAAAATAACAGTAAAGCGGAGGTGTGATCCAGAAGAGCAGGCACAGCTCGTAGTGACAAGATTAGGTAAGATTCAAATAAAATCATAAAGAACGAAGATTGGAGACCAGACCTAAAAAAATATCTAACAAAAAAAGACAAAGCAGATCTTCTGCCCTCTGTTTTTGTGGCAGTCACGTAGGATTGTTACATAAATAGGCTGGGTGTCCTCAAAGGTCTTGTAGATTCAGGCCTCATCCCTGACGGTCCTTGGCATCCAGCACTGCAACTCTGTGTAGGTACACAATAGTTTGGGATCTGGTTATACCCCGAGGAGTGCCATAGAGCATGGGGAGGGTGGTTTTAACAAAGCAGTACCATTTAACTCAACTTGAGATCTGTTGGCAGAATATAAGAGTAGGGCTGCAACACCAAACCCCCAGGTCCTGTGTGCTCAGTGACAAAAGTAAAACTACACTGACCAGCAGGTAGCTGATTGCGCTAAGCACTTAATTTAAAATCAAATTAGATTAATATTTCAGTGCTGAGGCTGTCACTGTCTCACTGACACTCACTTGTGAGCCGCGCCAATTCTGGTTTACTGGCCAGCTGCGGCCTCCTTAGAGTCCTAGCCTGCACTCACTCTGTAAACGTCCGACAGCCGCCGCCGGCCATGAGACTCACTCACTCAGGCTCAGCAGCAGGAACAGCTGAGCTGCACAGTGTGGGCTCCTGCAGCTGTTGGGGTAAGTGGATTAGGTCCGGTGGTCGGGGGCTTATTGATTTCAAATTACCGCCGAGCTCCACTAGTTCTGCCATGATATGCTGGTCTCCTGCAAGCTTAACTTCTCCAGTGGCAGCAGGACGTAACGTCCTGCGGCGCACACCTATTGGGCACTGCCTTGTGATGTCAGTCACTATGAATGGGGCAGAACATCTTATCCATTTATTAATCAATTGCAGCCAAGTGAGTTAGCTGCTACTACCTCAGTCAACCCCCAAGCCTGTCGGGAGCGGCATGACACAGCGGGCTGCCACTCCTTTAGTTTGCTCAGCATTATCAGCGCTACTACAGCTTGGCAGGCACCAAGGCACTATCCCATTTATGCGTGACTTTGCATTTCAGTGCGGTGATGCGGACCAGGGCACTGAAATTCGTTAGTCTGATGCGTGATACTTGCCAGGGCTGCCTCCCTTGAAAACATTAGCTCGAAAATCGATCATGTGAACTAGGTCAAAGTTTGTGTAACCTAGTATTTCAGCGCCATTCTGGAAAGGTGCACTGCTGTTAATACACCCAAGCTGAACTAACACTCAACCGATAGTGTAAACCACCATTATTACGAGCCCAAAAAAGTCACCCTAAAATTGGAGTATTTGAAAAAAAAAGATTGAAAAAACATTAGAGTGAAATCCAAACATCCTTACACAAGGAATCCCAGCACCCCATGTACTACTGAATGGAAAGACCAATAAACCAATGAACAATAATTGCATTATAAGGACCTAAGTGGGCTTGTCATACTCTAAACAGGCATCAAAACCAGCGCACACACTCAGAACTCCTAATGTGAGTATTGAAGAATAATTATAGGACACGATACCTGCATTTCAAGTGCTTGATCAATGCACATTGAAAATTGATTGCAAATAGATGTGAATAACATTGTGTGCAATCACCAATTATAGAAAAGGTAGAGAAACATTAATACAATTACACTCGGAACATGGGTAGTTAGAACAAAAACATAAAGTATGTATCATTAAAGGGAACATGGATACATAATATATCGATAAACTATGAGGAGAAAAAATAATCTCACCCTCAGAACTTGGATGATGGAAAAAATGGCTCACCGTTAAAATATATATAAGGAATGTGTCATTATTGCCGAAAACAAGACATCTCTAATCTGTCATTCATTCCTGATGGTTGAAAATTGTTCAATATATTGATCTAGTAAGTTTACTTTTGTGTGAGTCTTTTACACTTAAATACAACTTATTGAATACCACTTAATGAATTTCTTTAGGGCTTTTTTTAGAATACATAGTTGAGTGCAACTGAGGAAACTATCACTCACAACAAATACAACATGTAGAAAGCTTGGAATATTGAAAAAAGAATTCGTGCTTGAACCTGTAAATCTAGATTTCTTTACAGGTTTTTTATAATTACATAATGCTTTCCCCAGTGCGTGATTCTTTTGCATTAGGGCTTATTTTGGAGTTAAAACGTGAGGCTCCAAGAGATTTATGTTTTCATGATGGGTTCAAGAGAAGGCTTCTTTGAGTCTGAGAGAAATAGCAAACAGTCAGCGGGGGGGGGGAGTATTTGTTCCCTTCTTGAGATTTCCTAAATAATCTGGCTTCATACCAACAAGCTTGTTTAGTCATGGTAGTCGGGCACAGACAAATGGCACAGGGGTTTTACCATGAAAATTCCTCCACGCTGGATAGCATAGTTGCACGTGGTTATGATGTTCAGCAAAACCTTAGCCACAAGTAATTCCCCATTCTGACCTGTGACTCTGAGAATCATACGGCAACATTGTGTAGGGTAATATCTTGAACATGCAGTAACAGTTCTTCTCCCTAATAGTTCAATAGTCCAAAGGACTCTAAGTGGAACAATTAACGGGATTATTAGATCATGAAACCACTACTGAACCCAAGCAATGCATTTTTTGTGGGGGGGGTTCCGGACACAAGTATATTAAAGGTATATTTAAATAAATAAGTCCCATTTAATAATCCAGGGAACTGAGTGGGTGGGGCTGGTGTAAGTAGCTTAGTCGTTCAAAGAAATAAATGAAAGCAGGCAGCTAATCGGTAATCTAATTTAGACATTATCACTGCAGGACTATTTTAAGAAGATGGATTAATGCCGCTGCAGCTGAAGAATAATGTTCTTCAGGTACGGAAGCTGATGACGTCAGAGCCGGCATTCTTGCAGAGCAGAAATAAAAAGTATTGCCTGTGTGAGCAGTAATTAAAGTATGGGCGTGTAAAATGGCTTGGCTGATAATGTAGTGACTGAAATTCGCTCCCACACATGCTGGATGTGTTCAAAGGCCTGCACATGCCAAGGTATTAGCTTAGATGTTGTTTAACACATGCCCCATTTCTCATAACAGCGTTGGAAACCTACATCATGCTAATTCAAATCATCCCCTTTTCAGATAAATGTTTTTAATGTTGGCATTGATTCTTTAAGGGAAAGAGTCGCTCAGTTATTTGCCTTCTTCTCGTGGAGTCACTCCTCCATTTAGTCACTTCTTCCAACCCCCTTGTTTGACTTCATACTTACCTGGGCAATGCCACGCTGTCTGCCAGGGTTCCAGAGTCTCACAGTGAGTCCCTCCTTTTATAATAAAGAAAAATCCCAATTAATCAAGTCTTTAAAACCCACTTCCATGGATGGCTCCTCCTTTCATCACTGGTCTGACACTGTTGTCTTAGATCAGCTGCAGGAATCGCTTGTGTTTGGAAACAGGTTATGTCGACTCATGCGTTTCCATTGCCGTCCTTCATCCTCTTTCCAATGGCACCTTTTTATGCTCTGGCTTGACGGCACACCTGTTGCAAGATAATTATGTGAGAAACACTCTGGCTCTGTCCACATGGTGAGAGCTAGGAATACAGGATTTGATTGTGCAGGAGTTATGGGTTTGCTCAGGGCACAAGTCCTACTAAAAGAGGTGGGGGTACTAAACTAGTTAGGCAGTATGCAAGTGACATCACGACACATGACATCCCGGCACGTGACATCACGGCATGTGGCATCACAACGTGTGGCATCCCGGCACATGACATCACATGTGGCATCACAGGAATTGACATATTAGAAAGTGGCATCACAAACCATGACTTTAGTATGTACGTGTAATGTAAAGCGCTCTGCCACTCTGCTTTGGGATCAGTAGAGCTATACAAGAAAAAATAGTGGTACTTAAATTATTTTAATGCCTCCTCAGGGGTAGTAAGTGCTACATAAATTACATGTATTTTGTGTAAATACTGGGAGAGACCAACACATCTGGCATTTGTACAGTGCATGCACATCTAGTAAACAGAGCCTGAACAAAGTGAAAAGCTGCCTCTCTTAAGTATGTGTGAAGTGCTAACCTTTGTTTCCCCTCTGCTGCATTGGCTTCTAGGTGTGAGGCTCCTGGTTGCTCACAGCTAGGAGACTCAAACAAAAGGAGGCCTGATAACCCCTCAAATTCGGTCTTTGTTATGAGCCCAGCAGGAGTCTAAAATAAGAAAGCCCCGTCCCCGCCTGCACATTGTTGCTTGTTGCAGATGCAAAACAGACAACATGCAGGTGCTGCTGAAAGTGTCCCGGTGTTTGGAAATTACACCGGGACGATTTCAGCACATTATTTAGTGGGGCCCAACTTCTTGGCAGGGTGGACAGTGTTCACCCTGTGAAAATAGTGGGTGGACGCTGTCCACTGGCGTGTACCCCCGACTAGCGCCCTGGGCTTGCTCCGAAAAAAAAATCTTCTTGCACTCTCATTGGCTCCTGAGGGGTTTCTCATTACACAAGATGGCCATATGATGAAATGTAAGTAAGGTAGAAGCATCTTGTTTTACTTTACCCACCTTCTCGTGTCACTCCTGCAAGAGGTCAACTCAGAGCTCCACCCTGAGCTTGCATCCTGGGTGGTCACGCGCACACCCTCTCTCTCTCATCACCTTGTCGTAACGTGACTGCCTGATCTCTGTCTGTGACAGGACAGGCAGGAGAGGAAGGGGCGTGGGGAAGAAGGGAAGTAAGGGAAGTTAGGACAGTAAGGAGATGGACACGGTGAAATAAAGACATGTTAGTATCACCTCACTGGCTCCTGTGTTTTCCTTTGGGGGAGCGCGACACTGGCGACGAGGGTGGGATGCAAACCGATCCCCACACTGCTCGATACCCCTGCCGCCCGTGAGCGGCCGAAAACAAAGAGCCTGCAGCCCGAGCCGGAGTGGTGCGTGTCGAGCAAGTAACGAAGCGGAGTGCTCGCACGCCGTCCTCGATTGCTGCCAGGAGCGGGATCCAGCGTGTCGAAGCTGCCCGCCCGAAAAGAGAAATACCCCAGTGTGAAACGCCACAAACAGCTAAAATAGTGGCTGCAAAGAGAAAATCGGCGCGAAAACGGCGCGAAAAATCGAGGAACACCCTACGATCGAATACAACGATTGGAAGTGGAGGGGTGAGTCCCAGAAACAAAGAATTAGCCCATTTAGCGTGGCGGATACACAAAATATTGTCAGGCACCCGGCAGAAAGCATTGAAGCTGTAATGTACAAATCCTAGTTGGAGCCACGTGTCCTGAACGGCGGCCATCTTGAGGTCAGGCACCACCTCATAGACTCCCATTTGAAATTTCGTGTTGGCCATTTTGAGGTCAGGCATTTGGGACAACGAGATAAATCAACACTGCAGAGTCAAAATAAACAAGAATGTCCATCCCCAGCTCGTCTAGTGGGACAGGAGGGGCACCAGCAACACAAGCAACTCCAGGAAACCCCCCAGTGACAGCCCCGATGCTTCCCGCAGTCATGGGAGTACCGTACCTGAGACCACCAGAACCTCTAGAACTGACGTCAGGTAGCAGCATGGGACCCAAGTGGAAAAGCTGGTCCGAAGATTTTGAGGACTACATGACTGGGTCACAGGTACAAGACCCCAAACAGAGGTTGATAGCCCTATGAAATCTGGTGGGAAAGGACATAGCACAGATTATTAAGGAACTGCCCAACGCAGCCACCGCCTCATATGATGATGTCAAGGGAGCTCTTGACCGGAGATTTCTACACAAGTACAATTTAGACTACGAGCGCTACACGTTCAACCTGGCCACGCAGGAGAAAGAAGAGCGAATGTGTGATTTTATTGTGCGCATCAGACGGCTAGCCCGCCACTGCGACTTTGACGACTTCAACACCGAGGATGCACTACGACTCAGTATAATTGAAGGATGTCATTCTGAGTCGCTACGTCGGCGACTGCTGAAGAAGCACTATACCCTTGAAGAAATTGAAGAAATGACACGTATAAACGACCAGGCGGAAGATCACGCAAAGAAAATGGAGGTCAATAAGACGGACAGGAAAGAACAAGCCTTCAGGATGCAAGCACACAAAGAACAGAAACATCAGACAGATCGCCGCAGATCAAGCAAGCCAACGTATCCCACATCATCTCGGAGACCAGGTGCACGCTATGAATCATGTGAATCGCGACACACTAAATCCAGCAAAGTGGCGCCCGCATGCTACAGGTGTGGCCAAGACTATCCTCACTCAGGACAATGCCCAGCCATCGGACAGCGGTGTCACCGCTGTGGCAGAGAAAACCATTTCAAGACTGTCTGCTAGGCCCGACGCTCAGGACGAAGATCATCAAAATCTCGATCCTCCACACAGCATCACGCACGCGCAGTCACAGGGCGAGAAAGACGCTCACCCAGCTCTTCCCGGTCAAGTGACCGATCCTTCAGATCACATCGATCACGTAAATCAACATCCAGCGAATCCCCGTCACGCACACCGGTGTCACAAGGCAGTGACGAATATATTTGTATGGTCTCAGATCCAGACCGCCTAAGAAAATACCCGAAACTGGACACCCGGTTAGGAAACCACCCAGCGAAATTCGTTTTGGACTCAGGTGCCTCACTAAACTATATCTGTGCGCTAGAATACCAGAGCATGAAACCACGTCCTGCGCTGGAACCTGCAGCGGTGAGAATATTCACATGGATGTCCGGGAAGCCACTACCGTGCCTAGGCCGTTTCAGCACGACCTTGTCATACAGAGACCGACAGATTACAGCTTATAGTCACGTTGTTGAGGGCCCGGATGTGGCTGATTGCCTGCTCAGCTTGCCAATGGCTGAAAGACTGAGACTTGTAGAACTTCTCTATATGACTGAAGATGCCCCGGACATCGTCGCGAAGTTCCCAAATCTTTTCAAAGGACTAGGAAAGTTAAACCACTTCAAGGTCAAGTTACACATTGATGAGCGAGTAACGCCAGTAGCACAACATCACAGAAAGGTACCGTTTCATCTGCAACAAGCTGTGGACGATGAACTTCAGGAATTACTCAAAACCGACATCATTGAGCGCACGTCCGGCCCAACTCCGTGGATATCGCCTGTGGTAGTCGTACCAAAAAAGGGACAGAACAACAAGGTGCGCCTGTGCGTAGACATGCGCGCAGCCAACATAGCGAATGAAAGAGAACGTCACCCTGGGCCACATATTAGTGACATGATTGTTCGTCTCAACGGAGCCACAATATTTTCAAAACTTGACCTCAACAAGGGTTATCATCAGCTTGAGCTTCACGACAAATCCCGCTACATCACCACATTCACAACCCATCAAGGACTCTTCCGCTATAAATGTTTAAGCTTCGGCATATCATCTGCAGCCGAAATCTTCCAGGAGGCCATCAGGCGCGTAATCCAAGGGATCCCAAACGCTTTCAACTACAGCGATGACCTGCTGGTGTTTGGAAAAGATCAAACTGAACATGACACGGCCCTTGACAGAGTATGCCATGCCCTGATAAATGCAAACCTGACTCTGAACGCAGCTAAATGTGAATTCCACAAATCAACCTTGAAATTCTATGGCCACATTTTCTCAAAGGATGGCATGACACCGGACCCTGAAAAAGTCTCGGCTCTTGCAGACACACCAACGCCGCAAGATGTGAGCGACCTCCGTTCCTTCCTCGGCATGGCGAGCTACTGTGCTCGATATATTCAGGACTTCGCCACAATCAGCCACCCCCTACGAGAGCTCACTCGCCAAGGTCAGCCGTTCGAGTGGACAGAGGCATGCAACCGATCCTTCCACAAGATCAAGAATGCCGTCAGCTCCGCCATCAACCTGGCCTACTTCGATGCCAAGAAACGAACTGAGCTTACCGTTGATGCCAGCCCGGTGGGCCTTGGCGCCATTCTCGCACAATACCAAGATGACTCTGACCAGCGCCACATCATCGCCTACGCCAGTCGCAGCCTCACCGATACCGAGACTCGGTACTCACAACCTGAGAAGGAGAGCCTAGCAGTGGTTTGGGCGTGCGAACACTTCCATCTCTTTGTCTATGGAAAACATTTCACTATCATCACTGACCACCAAGCACTCCTCACCATCTTTGGCAACCCCAAGGCCAAGATGCCTCCACGCATCGAGCGCTGGGGTTTACGTCTTCAGGACTACATTTATACCATTGTCCACAAACCCGGGAAGTCGGAAAATCCCGCAGACTATATGTCACGACACCCCAAGACCACCACCAAGGAGACGCACTCCGTTGCTGAAGAATACATACATTTTGTCATTGACACAGCATGCCCTCCCACCGTTCCCCTTGCAGCCATTCAAGAAGCATCCGTCCAGGATCCAATTATTCAGGACGTCACAGAACGCATCCGCAACAACTCTTGGCGACATGTGAAAGACGACCCGGGCCTGCAGTCGTAGGAGATCATGGCGTTCAAACACATCCATGAAGAACTATCCATCAGCAGTGAAGGCCTCATTCTGAGAGGGGGGAGGATTGTCATTCCTCAAAGACTGAGACAAGGAGTGATTAACCTCGCTCATGAAGGCCACCGAGGGATAAGTGCCAGCAAGAAGGCTCTACGGGAGCATGTCTGGTTCCCAACACTAGACCAGATGGTAGAAGCCACTCTCAAGGACCGCATCTCATGTCAGCTGGTAAGCCGTGATGAACCCCCAGCTCCTCTACAGATGTCGGAACTACCTGAAGGCGTATGGCAACAAGTCGCCATTGACTTCTTCGGACCTCTGAAATCAAGCCAATACATCACTGTCATTATGGACGAATACTCCCGCTTCCCATTTGCACACCTAATATCATCCACCAAGGCAACCGCAGTGATTCCAGTACTTGACGAAACATTTGCAGCATGGGGCATCCCGCTACGCGTCAAGTCAGACAACGGCCCCCCATTTAATGGCCACGAATTTGCAGACTTCGCAAAACACCTTGATTTCAAACATCAAAAGATCACACCACTATGGCCTCAAGCCAATGGCATGGTGGAAAGATTCATGGGGACCCTGAAGAAAGCGGTGCAGCAAGCAGAACTGGCCCACCGAGACATCCAACAAGCATTGAATGAAGTGCTGAGGGCATACCGCACCACGCCTCATAGTACTACAGACCAATGTCCAGCCACCCTAATGCTAGGAAGAGTCCCGCGTACCCGATTACCCACTCTGGGTGATGCGAGTCAGTCCCGAGCTCCGGACATTGATCATGAAACACTGGTTGACATTGACCATGGGAAGAAACTGAAAATGAAGACATACGCTGACCAACGCAGGCACGCGAGGCCCGCAGATATCCAGGAAGGAGACTGGGTGATGGTCCGACGTGATCGAAGGACAAAAGCAGACAGTCGCTTCCTCGCACATCCCTTAAAAGTCAGCCGCCGGAAAGGAACCATGATCACCGCACAAGGTGAACACAAGCGAATCACCCGGAATATTTCACACTTCAAGAAGTGCAACCCTCAAGAAATACATGACAGTCGTCACTGGGAGTCCTCCACTGACTCCGGAAGCCAAAGCAGAAGCAGTGATCGCAGTCATTCCAGTCCAGCAAGACGAGATCATCCCATGCGTCACCGAACCAGGACACCAGAACCATCTGAGCGACCCAGACGGCAAACCCGACGGCCAGAACGTCTCATTGAAGTAATCTAAGACATAGTAAGACTTTATACAAAAGGGGGAGATGTCGTAACGTGACTGCCTGATCTCTGTCTGCGACAGGACAGGCAGGAGAGGAAGGGGCGTGGGGAAGAAGGGAAGTAAAGGAAGTTAGGACAGTAAGGAGGTGGACACGGTGAAATAAAGACATGTTAGTATCACCTCACTGGCTCCTGTGTTTTCCTTTGGGGGAGCGCGACACACCTTGGTCTCCAATCCCATAAGCACACAGCACACCCTGACGTCACAGCATCTGGAACCAGGAATGGGTCAGATATGGAGCATGGGGGGACCATTCCAAGATGGCGCCGGTTGCCAGCACATGTAATCCTAACCATATTTTCTAATGAAATGGAAGCTGTATGACCTACTCGAAGATTGTGCCTCCAGGAAGGAGTTAACCAGCAAGCAAGATCCTTGTCAGAAACCCCGCCTGATTCACTTCATGTTTTGAGGTAAGGGCCCCAAGTCCCATAAACCTGCACTTGTGCGATAATAAGAGCGGTGGGAATCCAGTGGACATAAGTTCCTATGGCAGTTTCTATTTATGTAATAGGCAGATTACTGTCGGTACACCGTGTTTATGCATTAGCGAAGCAACATCAGTATTGCTGCCCTAAAAATAAATATTTGGAGCATACCAATATTATTATATGAAGCTTCTAAATACAACCTTGTGGCAGCTCTAATTACGTCCCACGCATGCGCGCCTTCGCTTGCCTTAGCCTGAGGACACCGCCGAGCTGATTTTGGTTTCGCATGGACCCCAGGAGTCTGGCAGAATAAAGACCATGGCAGCGTGGAAAAGAAAACAAAACACTAGTCAACGAGTTAAGCGA
The DNA here is from genome assembly GCF_964261635.1 of Lissotriton helveticus. NCBI lineage: Eukaryota > Metazoa > Chordata > Amphibia > Caudata > Salamandridae > Lissotriton > Lissotriton helveticus. Next base: position 493,786,450 of record NC_136063.1, read on the forward strand.
GGAAAACGCCAAAATGTATGAAGACTCGTAAAATGTGATAACTGAGTGTGGCCGCAGGAAGCAGATAAAAGTACTGTGGGAATGAGAGTGAAGCATCTCTTTTTACTGAAAGTCACTTTGGCGCCCATATTTGCATCATTTATTTCAGTTTCCGCATGGGTTTCTTGTCAAACCCATCATTAGCCCTGGGGTATCCTGCCTTTTGACTTGAACACCTATGCATTTTATTAGAATGCATCGCTGGGGTGTAATTATTGTGTCCCTTTTTACTGAGAAATGTACATATTCTCATCCCTCAGGCCTTTTATGTGGTTAAATGAAACGATACACAAAGCGAGTGAATTGTCGTATTTTCTTATGTTCTCCCGATGGCACTTATGCTCACTTTTTGTACGATAGTCTTCTGACACAAGGTCTGTCTGACCTCGACCAGTGAGTGATTGCTGCTTTTATTTGTGACCCTCTAAGTGCCATGAACCCTAGTGGGGTCAGTGAGTGCGCTATAAAACACATAGCTAGGCCAGTCATCCAGGTGTGTTTCAGCCAAAGGACATTCATTCCCCAAGCACAAATTCCGCTTATTGATTAAAAAATGTCATTTTTAATTTTTTTTAGCCGCTTATTGATTAAAAAATGTCATTTTTAATTTTTTTTTATCTTCCACACAACGCATCACCTGCACAGATAAGATTGGAATTTGGGCTACCTAACCAGCTAATTGCACGAAAAGGCCAATTCATAAAAGTATGGAAAAGAATAAAAATGGATAATACGACTCAAATGTCCAAACTTTTATGGCAGGATATAAAAGCAAACCAGAAGTTACAGTCTTGGAAGTACTTGCACGCAGCATTAGATCAATTCTCAGCGAAATTGATCTAGGATATGCCAATAACTACAGATTCTTTAAAAAAAATATTAATAAAATAACAAAAAACCTTTCACTCCTTCTGGATAAAGCGAAAAGAAAGTATGCATGGTCATTAATGAATGGGTACACAAAGGTGAAAGCCCAAAATATTTTGAAATTCCATGGTCTTTGAAACATAAACATATTTTTATAAAAGCTCATTCTGTGTTTTCCCCGGGTTATGTTATGCAATGCCTTGGCTTCGATCAGTGGAACCAATGCATTTTCACTTATGTAAATTGGGAGAAGAGAACATTATGCATTTTCTGTGTGTATGCCCAAAACCTAACACTGAAAGAAAATCTATACATAAGCGGCATTTTAACTTAAGAGGAATACAGACTTGTAGACCAGCACTGATTAGATGTCTATATTCACACAATATAATAATGAACTCGACTTTTGTAAAGTTTTTATTGATATTAAGAACAAAGTTAGACCAGGAAAATCAGATTGAGATGTAATATAGGATGTATATAAAATGTAATTTGTATTAGGAAATAGATACTATTTGGTCTAACATATTTGATAATATAAAAGATTTATTTATTTATTCATATTTTTATTATATTATAGAATTGGACCTTTTATAGTAGGAATGATTGGTACGATTGTAATTAATCAAACAATAAAGAATACATTGAAATTGAGTAGAAATAACTTATCCTAATTTGATGCAAAAATGAGTTGCAGTGCATAACTTGACTATGAAGTACTTTTACTTCTTTTTCAGAGGGGTACATTCTTCTTATTTGTGCTCCCGTGTGCTAGCCTAGTGCCTTGCCAATGCACTCCAATCTTTTCCTGAGTCATCTTCCCTACCACTGCCAGCTCGCGGGGGCAGTAGCAAAGCTTTTTCCTGAGTGGAAGGATAGGCCACACATTCTAAGTGTGGGTTTCTGTGCACCCGTGACGCCTCTAGAAAACGAGTCTTTTTACTTTATTGATAACGCAGCGGCAGTGGGTGATAAAGCTGTTTTTTGGTTTTGCAAACCTTTAACTTTCAGTGGTTGTTTGAGTTGACCTCCTTCAGCTATGCATTTGTTCTTAATCGGAGGGCCGTTTAAACAAAGTATAAAAATAACTTCCTTTATAGTATTCACCATCTAGTTTGGTGTATGGTGTGCTGCGCCTTTGTCGTTTGTTTTTGCTTTTTGTTGTTGCTCTGAAATGCTAATTATAAATCAATAGGTTATATTCCATGATTAGTTCTTTTGTTTGTCAAAACTGTATTTTCCTGTTCTTTTTTGATGTTTCTCTAGGCACGAAATGCACTGATCCAGAAGGAGGAAATGTTACATATCAAACATATTTTCCATGATTCTCTTTAGGGAGAGGGCCCTGTTTCCTTATCTACTTCCATTCGTTTAAAACATCTTTCAAACGCGTATTCAATTGTGTGTGTTTTATTCTAAGGATGGGTGCAGAGTTAGTGGGTGGATGACTGCACGGATGAGTGACAAAGTTAATGTATAATGGGTAACGGTGGCACAAATTTATTAAGCTTTCCCATTTTCCTTGCATCACACAATGCAATGCAAGGACAATGCAAAGGCTTCAGTAATATTAACAAAGTCATGCAAGGCCCGATTTGTGTGGCCTTTTGTGACTTTGTAAAGAAGTGTAACACAAGGCAACTGCTTGAGCTGCATTGCATTACAATCCAACTTGGCATTCCATGGAGGGTGCATGGGCATTCCCAAGAATCCACCAATGGATTTGGGTGCATTTCCAGATTTGCATAGACTTGTAAACCTGGGAATACATCAAAATGTTATGCTTCTCAAGTGAGAAATATGTTTCTTTCTCCTCGTTATTTTCTCTTTCCACGTGCTGCATTCTGCAGCACACATAGAAAGAGCAAATTGCATCAAAGGATTCTTTTTGTGCAGGAAGTGCCCCTTCCTGCACGAAAACAATCCTACTTGTAATGCATGCTTTCTTGCATTATGGTGCAAGAGTGTCTGTGTGGATGCCAGGCTGCAGACAGTGTCACAGCACAAGAAGAAAGCAGAAATGCTCCATATCACTGTAAATATGAAGCATTTCTGCTCACTCCATTACATGCAATGAAGCAAAGACATTTTGCTTGCTGCCCTGTGTTGTGCAAATGTTTTTTTAAATGTGCCCCTAAGTGTCTAAGCTCAACAGTGACCAAAGAGCCCCTTTCAGTTTTAAGCTAACCTGTTGGCATTACCAATGCTTGTTATGCCTTTGAGGGCTGCCTCTCGCAGTGCTTCCACTGAAAGCAGTCTGCTGTATAGCTTCCAAATAGAAATGGCACTGACACTAATTGGCCTCACTGGCAAGTTGGTCAAGGACTGGCCAGCTTAAAATATTACATTTTCCGTTTGTTTATTGGTGCCTTATCACTGCTCAATATTATTTGTTTATCTTTGGAAAGAATTATAACCCAAACAAATATATCCTAAAGGTTTGTATATTCTTGGCAAAAGAATTCCGATTCAACAACTTTACTTCAAACAAACAAATCAATTCCTGGTAGCTATGCACTATATGCAAAAGAACTTCAGCACCAAACCTCAATATTAATTATAGGACAGTCACTGAACGATAAGTGTAGAAACACAGCATTGAAAAAAAAATGGACAAACCATATAAGTGCTACGTTTGCATTACTGAGTAATTTGGCAAAAGTGTGTATTGCTACTTCTATGCAGGATTATGGGAGCTACAAGAAAATTAACCATTTAAACCCTCCTGACCTGGATTCTAAGGGTGCCTTATAGTTATCTACCTATGAGATCGACTTCCCAGATACTTGCAAACGTGTGACCAACTAGACTCAGGTCCTCTGGCGGAGTTCGTGAAGTTTTGTCCACTCCGCACTCCACATGGAGCACAGGATTTCGGAAAAGGCTGGTCCCTCAATCAGTAGAGATACAGAAACATGTCTTCTGTCTAGTATGTGGAGGCCCAGCAGTTTGTAAAGTGTGTTGAGGAAATGTAACCCATTCACTTATTCACAGGGTTATTCCGACCAGCCTCTATGCTGCACAATGAAGCTGAATTGGATAAAACACATCAGAAGTGGCCAAACCCACAGTCTATCTGAAAACGTCTGGGCTACTGTAAATAGTTTGCATTGCAGTATGTTGTATTTTACAGCCAAGACTAGCTGATTCTTTAGGTCAGACTGCCAGCAGATGTCGGGGACAGGGGTTTAATATGCAGCCACTCTCTACAAACATTCAAACCCTATCTTTCCCCAATGGAGTCTGCTGCAATGGGTTTTTGGGTGTTATCAGGACGAGGGCGTGCCTGAGCACCAAGAAACCGGCTATTTTGTTAACTGCCTAGCGTTTTACATGCTGGACATGACAGCAGCCGGCAGATGCTATTTTCTCAAATTATTAAAAGAGAACGGGACAAACATTTTACTTGTAACACTAATAAATAAAAATATCCAGATATTGGTACGTGAAGAGAATGAATTTTGCTGTCAACGGGCGATGGCCTAAGTGCAATTACTCCAAGAGACCCATTAAGCTCGTCAACTTCGAACAGATTGACACATAAAACAAAGAAAAGGAAGATCTCATGCCTCTTTGTGCATGCCTTTCAAGATATTTAGAGACAGTTTACCAACTCAAATACATATCGGACTGAAACTCCAAAACTTCGTTAATGGATTTTAACCGTTTACAAGACCTTTGCATTTAAACTTCAAGCTATTCTACATATCACGACGGCCAAGTCATATTACAAAATGAACCCTGGATAGCATTTTTCCTCACTCGGTTAGATCTGCTTTTCTCATGTACAAAGAAAGACAATGGAAACTTTGGAACCTCCTTTTGTAGGCTGCTGCAAGAGAAGGTATTTCAGAACATAATGACTATTTTTATTAAAGCAAGACAGTCAGTGTCAACTAACTGTCAAATTAGGTTCCGCTAACAACCTCTATGCATTTATAACTAACCCTGGGCGTAGTTCGCATAGTAGCGCTACACTTCGCATTACGCAAGCTACGCGAACTGCATAGTGCGGTAGGGAAAATGCTGTTCGCACTGATTGCACAGTGCCGGATGCTTGTCCGCACTGTGCAATCATTGCAAACAGCATCTTGCACAGTGCAAGTGGTCGTTTTCTGCTGCTTGAGTAGATTTTTACTGGTAGTTTCTCATAGCGAGCAGTCACGAGCATAAGCGACCACTCGCAATGAGAAACCTGACCTCCCCACGTTGAGAATCTCGCCGGGAGGTTTATTTTCCACGCTCGTGATCGGCAACTTGATATTGCTGATCACGAACGAGGAAAAAGTCTCGTTGGGATGTTGATTTTGCTCGCTCACGGTCACCAACTTGACGTTGAGGACTGAGAGCAAGCAAAAAATGCCCGCTACACGTTTTTGCACTGTGCTACATGCAATTTGCGTAGCGCATAGTAAGACAATGTGGAGCTGCAAGGCAATGCACCGTGCTATGTCTGTTCTGCTAGGAACACAGCAGGGCTGGCAGAGCAGCACCTTCAGTCCCACTTCCAAGGGTCCAACACTGGAGCGGCACCACTTAGAGGGCAAGACCCACAGCAGGCAGAGTCTAGGTACATGGTTTAAGTGGGTTGGATCCTTTTATGTCCCTGAGGCCCTGATCAGGAGGCCAGCCAAAAAGCCACTGGAGACTCTCTTGTGGTCCTGGGCTCAAGATCAATGTGCTGTCCTTCTCACTCAGGCAGCAGGAAAGTAGGGCATCAGGGCAGCAGAGTAGCAAAGCTAAAAAGTAGCAGTCCTTCTGGCAGCAGAGCAGCATGGCAGTCCTTCTTCTAAGCATTCCATAAGTCCAGAAGTGTACTGAAAAGTTGGGTCTGAGGGTACAATATTTATGCTTGTTGCTAGGTATGAAGTAAGAGAAGTTTCTAGAGGCTCCCAACCCCAAAAGTGTTTCTAATTTCCTTCCTTTCTGTCCTTGCTCCAGCTCATCTGGGGGTACAAAAGACTAGTCTGAAACCCTTTGTGAGTGTGCTGAGGCAGAGTCTTTGTGATGTGCAAGTGTAGAAGTTGACATCTCTTCTCTCTCAACCTAATAAAGATGGCTAATCCTGCCAACACCTATTTCCCCATTGTATTACTGTCTGGGAGTAATACGAAGACACCAACTGCTGGCTACACCTAGTCATGTTACACAGGATACAGGCTGCAGGCACCAAACACGTTAGGGCAAGAATATGGCAACTTTCTAAAGGTGGCATTTTCAAAATTGTGACTTAAAATCCGACTTTACCATTAAAGAGGGTTTGAATTTACAATTCACAAGACACCAAACTTGACCTTCCCACTTCTTCCCACTTGAAAGTCATAATTAAATTTAATGAGGTAACCCAATGTTATCCTATTGGAGAGGCAGTTCTTGCAGTAGTGAAAAACAAATGTAAGAGTTTTTCACTAGCAGTACATGTAGAATTTAAAAGTACATGCCCACCTTTGTAAATGCATGTCACCAATGCCTCCCTCTGGGCTGTATAGAGACTATCCTAGAAGTGACTTATATTTTATTAAAAAAGAAGGTTGAGGCCTGACACATGTTTTTTTTTTTTTGCCAGGTCAAAATGGCAGTTTAAATCTACACACACAGGCTGCAATGGCAGGTCTCGGACTGTTTTTTTTATAAGGGCTACTTAATTGGGTGGCACAATCAGTGCTGCATGTCAACTAGTAGCAATAAATTTACAGGCCCAGAGTATATGTAGTACCACTTTACGAGGGACATTATAAGCAAATTAATTGTGCCAATTGGGTGTAAGTCAATGTTATCCAGTTTTAAGAAATGACTACAAACACTTTCGCACTGGTCAGCAGTGGTAAAGCGCAGAGTCCTACTGCAAACATAAAACGAGATCAACAAAAATGGAGGCATAAGAGCTTGAAGCAGTCAATCGAAAATGAGTTCCATCTGAACTATTTCTTTTATTGAGAACAGTTTCTCATAAAGTTCCACCTTGGTGACTGCATATCCTAGCTGTAGATATTTTTACGGCTGCTGCGTGCACAATGACAGGTTTGTATTTAAGCTAGAATTGCTCAGACAGCGACAGTGGCATGAAGACAGAGCCCGGTGATTGTAATCTAAATGAAATATCCTGAGGCATGGAATAACACAGAAGCCATCGCCCCTGCGAGCGTCTGCTGATAACCTATGCTTAATGCCAGGATAGCAAAGAGTTCAAAAACTTTCACCTGCCCCTGCAAGCTGTTTTCCCTCTATCTTCCTGGTAACAGAGCAAGCGACATGTGTAAGAGCCTCTTGCTTCAAACTCCGTGACTTGCTACAGCCGCCAGAGGGCTGCGGAAAAAGAACAATAACTTCCTGCACACGTGCGGTGTCGTCTTCCATTGTGATCTGCGCCTCTGCTCAGGCCTTGCACAAATTTCACTGCTTCTCATCTGACAAAGGGAGGGAATTAAAGAATGATGCATATTTTACAGGAATACAAATATGTACTACATAATTTTGTTTATGGACAGGAACACTTTCCCATACATTTCATTAAAGAAAATGCAAATTTTTGTTTTATGGAAATTAACAACAGTGGTGGTTTGTAGATGTTGCATCTGAACAGGAACAGGCATTCTGCTATGCAGCAGTAAGTCCAGTGTATTCGGGTATTGAGGATTCGAAGTCTGAGGCACACCATGACACAGACACTTCATCCACAGTAAAAGCAGTAGTCGAAGTGCATTAAAGTATGGAAACATGATGCTGTGCGCAAAGGGGGCGGTTTGAGGGAGTGTGTGGGCGGTGTCAAAGGCATGGCTATAAAACGAACTATTCTTTACCTTATTACTGTCTTTCACCTTCAGACAACTACATACAAAGTAAGAAGCTTAAATAAAAAATAAATGCAAGATTAGTGAATCAGTGGGAAATGCACTACTGTACATTATGAAACCTCTATTAGTTAATGCACTGCAAAGGGCTGTGTACAGGACTGGCATTTTGCCTGGGTGAGCTCGGACCAGGCCCTGAGAGCCAATCTTTAGAGGGGGTCACAGAGCTCTCTGCACTAAGGTCCTGTACACAGCGACGTCCCTCTACCATAACTACTGCAATTTAAAGTTTTTTCAATCCTTTTTAGGTCTCGCCTAGCAGCACGCTTGCGCTGCCTAGGAAAAAGACCTTTAGCCGTCGCTCTGGTTTTTCAGCCAAAAACGTGCACGACTTCAATGGCAACGCGTGCACGTGTTGCGATTCAGTTGCGGTAGTTTTAAACTTAAGCATTTGCAATGCAATCGGACCGATTACATTGCAAATACTTGTTTTTACTTCCAAGTGTCAGAACTGTGCGCATGCCTCTGCTTTCATGCCCGGGTCAATAAGTCTGAGGAGGTAGGGGGTTTATAGCAGTGTTGGCAAGCTGGAAACGCTGTTTAGTTGAGTCCTTGGCTGAATGAGGAGGGGCCTTGAATGATTGGATTTTGCACAAGAGTGCTGCAGTTTTACACTGATCTTAAGTTTCAAAGGCATTGATTGGGGGGGGCAACTGTCTCTGTTTGTAGTCAGATCACTGCTTTGATGCAGCCAGTCAAAGACTGATCTTTGAAAGTAGCCCCCTTCTGCCTCTTTTTATACCAAAAGCAATGAGGACAGCAACTTTTTTCCACTCAGGGTGCACTCCAAGCAAGAGCTGGCTCAGGCTGTGCCTGTAACCAGAGAGTCACAGAACTGGATCCTGATTGGTGCAGTGGACAATAATAACTTCTGTATATTTAGTGCTATGAGGTGACAGAAAGCACTGTGAATGTGCAAGTTATTAATTAAACTTGCATTACACACAGAATAGGATAGGCTGCTACAAAATGGGCAAAAAGGTTTAAGTAAAAAAAAAGTGCTCCCAAATATAGATTTCAATAATGTAATACCCAGACTGTACCTAGTGCAATTTTTTTATAACTGTGCATTAAAAAGCACAGATGGTAGATCCTTTGCAATGTCACTCAAAAAGAATAAATCCATGTCATCTGGAAGCTTCAAGGCGTTTCATCAGTTAAAGCAATACTAGCTTCCAAGCATCCTTTACATTTGCAGATTAACCAGTTGTGCGCATTTACATTTATTTCAGGGATGCAGGCACCCTGACAAGGCTTGTTTAGCTGTCTGCCCCTCCCTTGGTGTCACAGCACAGGAGACTTACACTTCAGTTGAAATATCCGTCCCAGGAAAGTTGTTTTTTCACAAAAAGTAGGGGAACTGTTTTTCCTAAATGAAAAATATATGAGCACCTCGAGTCCCTCAGATCCCTCCCACTTCAAACATTGGGTAAAATCACAAGAAGAAACACAGGTAGCTTTCAGTGGCGGCCAGCGTGGCTCGAGGGTTGCCGGGTGGGCGTGGCATGTGGATCACGCGGGGCTGCGCAGATACAATTTTTTTTAAACATACCTTTCTGCCAGGTCCCTCGTCTCCACTCCTGCTCTCCTCCCTCTCGGACGGTCTCTGCTTCTACTCTCCTCCCTCTCGGACGGAAGCACAGACAGGCACCACTAACCAATCACAACGCTTCAATGCAGAGGTGTGATTGATAGGCACACAGGCTCTCCTGACCAACATGGTTATTTTTCCACAATTCAATTTTCTTTATAGGAAAGACAAAATCTTTCCTCCTGTTTCTATGCATTCTGAGCTACGATGCTTTTAAAAAAAAATCTGACATGCTAAACTGATTCTATTAGATGTTTACACACAACCTCTGACCGTTTTTGGTGTACTTCATTTTGCACTAGATGTTCTAATTTTATTCTTCAAGTTCACAAACATCATATCTCCTTCAGAGCACCACACCAAGGATATAAGTGGTTTGTGGGAAGGTTTATGGTGGAACCATGTATTATAATGAATAAACAGCCCCCTGCCTTGCATTATAAGGTAACTCTTCTATGGCTTGCAATACCTTTATAAAGTACCATGTATTATAATGAATAAAGTACCCCTTGCCGTATACTATAAGGATATTGCATGTCCCTCTGGAGTTCCATGACCTTATAAAGTAACTCCTCTGTGGCTTGCAATACCCTTATAATGCACCATGTATTATAATCATTAAAGTACCCCTGCCTTACATTATAAGGATATTGCATGTCACCCTGGAGTTCCATGACCTTATAAAGAAACTCCTCTGTAGCTTGCAATACCCTTATAATGTAACATGTATTATAATGAATAAAGTACCCCCGTTGTATATTATAAGGATATTGCATGTCACCCTGGAGTTCCATTACCTTATAAGTGACTCTCCTGTGACTTGCAATACCCTTATGCACTGTAGGGGGTACTTTATCCCATATGTAACTGAATGATGAAAACTTGAAAGTACAGGTAAGAATGTTTCATACTTGACCAAAAGCCATTAATATGGCTTAATTTTGATCAGAGATCCAACTTAATAATCGTATCTCTAATTAAAATGAAGCACGCTAGTCACAGACCAGCCTGAAAGAAAGGTTCACAGTGGTTTGGTACCTGGGAGCTAAGAGGTGAAAATGATCCAGTTACGAAGGCATGTTTAGCAACGTACAAAATACTTCACTAGGCCAGGGTTCGGTAAATCCGTGATATTCAAAACAGTAGGCGCAGTGAGCAGTAATATATGTACGGTACATTTTGCGAGTTACAAATTCTTCTGTGGCTGGATGATAGAGAAAAGGGATGTGCTAAATAATCGTGTGAAAACCAGATTACCAAATACTTGTATTTTGCATCAATTCTCTACTCATGGGATCCTTGGTTTCAGCAGACTTGTGGAAAATGTGAAATTGGATTTGTGTCATGGCTGCCTGTTCTGTGCTAGCAACTTTCACTGATTGACTTAAAAAAACATATCGGCAATACATTGAGCTAGTATCTATCGTGAGTATCTTTTGAACGCGAGGGCAACCCTAGCTGACAATTTTCATGCAGATGCCCACCCACACGTAATAGGCAAAACATCCTTGGTCTTCATGAGAATTAAACATGTTATGCTTGGAAACAATATGACCACTGCTTGGAGACCATTCACTGTACCACCAGTACAGTCCTACATTACCAGGACAGTAAATTTGTGGTTGAAGATTTTGGTTGAGGGACAGGCTGATTTTTCCTCCCCCCATTACAGGTTTGTTGTTCTCCTCTTCACGTGTCCTTTGGGCATGTGTCCCAAGTGAGGCTGCTTAATCAGCGTTGGTGCTGAATCACGCGAGACCAGAATCTTGCATCATCGATTCTTCGAGAGCTAATGACTGAAGTAATATTTCCACGAATCCGGTCATCTTGTGGGACACGCTACTGAGAGTTCTCTTCATTCCTTGAGGCGAGTATTGTGTTTTTTTCCATGGATGTTTTACACGGGTAATCAATATTTTCACTTGTGTTCTATTACTTGCTCTGGGTGTCTTTACACATTGTAATGATTTGGTTGGGCTTTATTATACTTTGGGAACACTGCACTAGTAAAAAATGTGTAAAGTGGGCATATTTTTTCTTTTAAAATAATAAGCATTGGCATCTAAATCCTCTTGTGAATGGCATGTACGTCTATGAACATAGGAAGGCTATATGTCAAATATATCTAATGTCATATCGTGCCATTTTATGGTATGCTGTTGTATTTTATTGCCTACTCTTGGTGGTCTGGTGTGCTGTAATTCATGACATTGTGTTATGTTACTGCTGGAACTGGCACTTTTTTGGTTGGTTAAGGTGATGCCCCAGTCAGACAGAACTTACCACTCCCATCAAGGGCGGGTGATTACACAAGCTGTATAACCTGCACTCACCCTTGGGTGGCTTGGCACTGAGCAGTCAGACTTACCACAGAGGCAATGTGTAAAGCATTGGCACGCATTCACTCACAATGAATACCTTGGGCGTCACAAAAGAGACTTCACACGTGATGTATATAAATAACTTTTTTATTCAACACAAACAATAATCAACACAACATGAGCATACTTTCTTTCTGGGCATAAATCACATTTGGAATTATTACTAGCAGTACTACGCCCAGCTGTATTCAAATGGCATCAGCAATATACACACTTGAGAAAGAATCCTAATATCCACCCCCCAAGCACCCTTATGCCATTCCTATAATTTAATACCCCACAGTTTGAGGGGGCACCTTGGGTCACAATGATCTCAGAACTATGTACATAAACCAAATTATACCACTTTTTATCAGCACCACGGTCAAAGGCTGCAAAGGGAAAACCAGTGATAAACATTATGCTTTTCTGGCAAGAAATCAACATATCAGGCAAACTGCCATCCTGTATCATGAATTAGGGGCAGTTCCTCACTCTCAGTCCCACACACACACTCACTCCACACCACTACGTGGTGCCAAGGATATCAGACAAGTCCATACATAAGCACTTGCAGACATATGCACTCAGCACCCGAATGTGGTGCAACTGGTACCCAGCAGGTCAATTGGTTACACTCTGCAGACCCGTGGCACCAAGCCTCCAACTCACCCTCACTATTACCAGATTGGAGACAACCCTGTCCTCCCCACAGGCACTAGGCTGCGCGTGGCTGTAGTCACTGTTGAGCAGTGTCCCAGGAAGCAGGTTGGGGTAGGCAGCAATGTCAATTGGAAAGCAGTTGACAAAAGGGGTTTGACAGGCACTCGAGTAGCTCACCCACAGGATGAGGAGAAGACACAGGCCAAGGGCAATAGACGGTCACACACAAGGGTCCCTAAGGCCTTCCAGCCAAGTTATGTAAAGCATGGTGGGTCACACAGTCTCTTGACCCTCTTCCGATAGTTCTCGGAGGCGTTCCTCCAGCCCCACTAGTCACTTGCACCACCCAGGCCCGAGCCAGCGATAGTACCTGGCAACACTGTCATCGGGGAAGGCCGGGTAAGGAGAGGGCAGTTGGTCCGTTGCGCTAAGAGCCAAGAAAGGAAATAGTAGATGAATGGAGAATGAAGCAGGGGGGTCTCTCATAAGGAGGAGTCACCCCGTCAGGTACACATTGATCAGAGTGGCAACCAGGCAACGAGAGAGAGAGAGAGATAGAGATATGGCACAATAAACAAAGCGTGCCACACGGGGTACTGCAACTGATGAATCCGCTCATCTCCATCTAGTCACTTAAGTGTGCCAAGGTCCCCACGAGGCGGGGGCCACACACCTTAGATGTGGCAAGACTACGGGGCTCAGCACCAGGAGATCCTGTCTCCAGGGACAATTATTAGTTCCACACCCATCCTGCGCTACCAGCTGGAATACAGCTGATGATGTAGGCACTAGTGGAGGGCACCATGCTTCAGGTGTCACAAGAAGCCGGTGTGGGTCCCTCTTAGGAGATCTTTGATGTCCCTGAGACATGGTTTACCTTCTTACAGGGCACTTATGGGTACTATAACTAAACCTATCAAGTAAGCAATCAACAAAAAGTTCTGAGCACCAAATCAGTATCCATAAATTGTAAAGTCCATGCGACATTGCAATTCTTGTTTACACTTTATTCTCAATCTTCATATAGATCCAGTAGAAATACAACATTAACTCATAGCCAACACATATTCGTCTCAAGGTAATTCTACCAACGACTTCATCAGGGCCAAATAAAAGTAAACCAGATATATTGGAATCGCTAAGATGGTTCTCGCGGACGTTTGAGGGTTTGTCAGTTTAGAGATCAAAGAAACACAGAGCAAGTTCCATCTCAGAGCACGGCTCTAAAAACACAAGTACGGTGTCTCCCGATACCAAAATCTCCCCCCGTGACTCACACGCCATCAATAGCTATGCAGCCGAGAAAGCAGCCGGCTGCAGACTTGTCTCGAGGTTCTATGCTCTCATCAGTTGTTTTAATTTGCATGCATTGACCGCAGTGCGACTCCAATTGAGGTCACCAGTGGGTCCCTGCACTTCTTTCTGTTTCCCCAGGGGGGAATGGGGGATCTCTGAAAATGAGGATGCACATGGGCCTCGAAAACCACTCTGAGCACCCCTGACTAAAGCTGGGGATTTGAGAAATGGAGCCAGCTCCCGCCTGGGATTTCGGCTTTGACTAAGGAGAAATTAGTACACGGGCCGTAGTGCGACTCCGGTCCTGCTCACCAGCAGGTCCTGCACTTCTAGTTTGTTTTGCTGGCCACGTCCACTGCTCAGACTGTGTTCTAGGGGGATGGGTGGCCAACAGTACGGGTGCTCAGAGAGGAGACAATCACAGCGTTTCATTCACCTGCTAATGCGCCTTGGGCACTCTCGTCCTGGGTGGTGGTCCTTGAGGTTCGCCTGCACTAATCTCAACCGGATGTATGACAGTACAACGCGATCATTTTGATTGCGGTACTTTACATCGCGGATTTTACAACGCAAGTCATTACAACGACTTGCGTTGGAGGACGCGGATTGAGGATTATTATAATTTTCTATTCCAACACCAGCCCACGTAACAGTAGGGAAGGTGTTGGAATATAAAATTACAATATTCCTTAACCAACAGCGCCATCCAGCGCAAGTCGTAGTAACGACTTGCGTTGTAATGGCAGCGTGGTAAAGGTCGTGTGGTGTAAACACCGCTTTGTAAACGACGTTTACCATCTCAACCAGGGCAGTGAGTGGAACAGTAAAAATACCCTTGCATCCAGCACACGGTTTTATGGGGGGTCTCTGCTGAGTGTGATTCCCTCCGTTTTAAGTGTCCTTTCTTCCTGAATTTAAATCTGCGTGCATGGTGGATTAATGGCCAGGCATAACACCGAAAGCATTAAACTTCTCTCTGAGGTCCTGGTCCAATGTGCTCCATCAGAACAGGGCAGGACTGGCCATTTGGACTGCAAGTAAAACTCCTGGTGGTTGAACTTTAAAGGTTTCTTTTAAGGTTAGATACATGGACGATTGGTCATCTATCCAGCCTGGCAGATGTGTATAATCTGACTCACTAAACCCTCCTCGAGACAGTCAGGCCCACTCGTGCTACACTCACCTAGTTTTCTCGTGGTATGAACACATTTTCCATGGCTACTTTTAGCTCTCAGTCCACCACCGCAAAGGACACGTCACAAGCATACATGGACCTAGGCATGTAGTCATACCTGCGGAATAGTAACACAGCACGTTTCAAGCTTCCGCGATACGGAATTACGATAACCACATTTCACAGTGATTGAGGCTTCTGCTATATGCAATACAACGCTTTGTAAAGAGGACATTAAAACCAGGGCTCTGTATACGCTTGCTCTTTTCCTGCAAGGCGTCACTTGTTGCACTTTGACTCTACAGAGGCTGCAAGGATGCTCATAGTGTCGTGTATTTCTATAGGTTCTGATTCGATCCCCCTATTCCTGACCCTATTCTGGTTAAACTTACTAGCTAGTTAACTAACAGTCAGCCCATGAGGCAAGAAATCCCCCATGATGCAGATACCGTTATCTGACGCAGTCACACTACGGCACAGGAACGTGTTATCTGATTAGGTCATAACGCTTGAGATCTAATTAGACAAGCGACATTCCTCCAGCCCCTGATAAGGCATACGACGTTCTCATAACAAATCAAACCTATGACAACCTGGATAATCCGTGCGGCCATTGTTTTGATTTCACAGAGAACTTTAGTAAAGAATGTGCTAACGAGCAAGTCGTATGACATCTTTATTGACGTACCTATGTCCATCCTTACGTCAATCTCGGCACCTTTAAGGTATAAATATTGCCGACCTTGCCCTATGCAAACACACGCGTGGTGACAAGACGGAGCAGCCATACTTGCCGAAGCCGAGAGCAGAAGCAGACCCCGCAGGCAGCAGCCCCGCCTTCCTGACGCGCTGAGAGACGCGCTGCTATCTCAAGCCGAGAGACCCAGCACCGGCGCTTCAGGGCAGCCCTCGCAGGCAGCCTGGAATATCGAGAGCAGAGAAAGAGATACCATTCCTCATTCATCCTAAATTCCAGGTACAGAACTGAATAACCCCTCCTAGAGAATTCTTTAGTTATTCACTTGGCAAAAACAAACTTAAACTAAACTGTAACTTTCTATTCCCGCCCACGCATTAGACTTAGGTCAGGTACACGGGGTAGGCGTATTTAGAAACACCAGTTGAGTACGTTTAGTCAAATGTATATGTGTATGTAAATATATTTTAATCATTTTAAACATCATATGGCTCAGAAACCATATCAATGTTTTTACAGTATTATTTTATACTATTGCTTCTAATGTATGCACTTTACTTAACTATAAGTATTGCAATAATATCGATCCATTTCTCTTGTACGAGAAAAGAGACTGATCAATAAATAACATCTTTTATTGAACACGCCCGTCTCTTCCTTTTCTCTACATTCTGATGAGACTAAGAATGCACGTACTGACTGAGTAAAATAATTGCCTTGTGCTCACACGACTCTCGAGATTGACTCTTGATTAGGGGAGAGCAAAGTTGTCATGTTCTATGGTTGTCAGAAACTAAATCCCTTCTTGTCTAATCAGGGGAGTTAAACCTTCCTTGAACATTCGAGAAAGTTTCTAGCGAACTCTGAGCTTAGCTGGCAAACCCAAAAATTAAGTCTAGTATCGACAGTAGTAGACCTAGTTAACGTCTGGCCTAGGCCTTTACTGCTGTAGGCACTATTCCAATGCGCAGAGCCTATTGGGAAAATAGGAGCTACACTACATGGCGCCCAACGTGTTTGGAAAGGGCGATAAAACTAACGTAAGACATTTAGAGTAACTCAGTCGTGCTTTCTCACTCAGACCCCTTTTCCCAAATACTCCAAAGACGTCTGGAGTGGGTGAAAGGTTATTATATCCTCCAAAACCTCGCAGGAGGGAACTCCTATGTATGGTTCTTGGTCTAGTCAACGTTGAAGGATAAAACAGTTCCAAAATATTGTGCATCTAATCTCTGTTTCCATAAAGAAACCTGATCTGCAAACAAAAATAATACCATCCTGTCAGTAAAATGGGAGACAGCGATGGAGAAAGAGAGGCAATTAGATTAGCTACTGAAATAGCAGATGCTGATGCTACCATGCAAGCAGCAGACGCGGATATAATACTTATTCCGGTCATTAAAAGGAGATCTATAACCTTAAAACTTATAGAAAATGGACTGACACCTAGAGGTGGCACAGTCATATTCGTAATTGAGGCACACGAATATCGGCAGACAGAGGTATACTATACATGGATACATTTTCCAGCAGCAAATGCTGTAACAAAGTACTTCCACTATTACAAAGTAGAGGAACCTCCTGAAACGTACACTCCTTTCGAGGAGGTGGAAGTACCACTCAAATTCCAAGAGCATTTGCTCTTATTTGATGGCGCCCTAATACATAACAATCACATTACAAGGCTCGGTCCTTTAGGAAGACCAGGAGCAACGTGGCCGGTCCTAGCCGGATACACACCACATCCAGACATCGAAAGAATGCCTGCAGCAGAGCTATTAATACAGCTAAAACAACTACTAAAAATTCATAGACAATTAGTTCAGTATGTAATGCGGACTTCAACAATTCAGCCAGCGATTAAAATTCCACAGCTGACCCCTCACCAGGGGAACACAAATAAAATCACACCACAGAACATCCAATCCTGCCTAGGTAAAGTTCCAGCTAAACGGGAACAAATACCATTCTGGTTGGCACAGAAAATTACCCAAATAGAGGCGGTGTTTCCTGACACCACCCCATTAGAAAAACACAGGATTCTGACTATATGTCTCCCAATGGGAATCGCACCACACATTGAGGACTGTGACACTTGGGGTACAGTCTTTGCTTCCATCTATACAAAAACGCACGGTGTTCCATCCATTTCGGTGATACCAGATGTGCTAAAACAAATTCAAGATGAATACGGTCCAGAACCTGCTTTAACTCTTGGTATGAAATTACTGAAAGACTTCAAGCAGGTCTCGGCTATATTACTAGCCAACATAAAGGGTGAAGCAGCAAACGTGGCGATCCGCCAGAGGTTAAAAGAGACAGATATAGCAGACCAACCAGCTGAAATTGCCAGAATCATAGAAAAATCCTATGAAGAACTAGGCAGAGATAGTCTAGGTGGAATACCATTAAAACCGCAACTGACTACAAGTCCAGAAAAAATATTTTTTAATAATAATTCACCAAAAAAGAACTGGGATGGAAATAAACAATCCAATCCTAAAGAAAAGAAATTCCAGTCCAGAGGAAGGTCTCCTAGGCGAAGAGAGAAATCTCCGAACCCGAGACAAAGGTCACCTCAGAGTGAACCCTCTGGGAATAGATATAACCTTAGAAATAGGGATAATATTAAAAAACCTGATAGATATCAAGACATTGATACACGTCCCTCTCAATCTTTTCAGAATTCCTCGCAGAAATCGGAAAGAAGAGGACGATCAGAAGAGCACGCCAAGTCCAAAGACAAGGAACCTGCTCAACTGAAAAAGAAATCACAATTTCCAAAAAAGAAGGTAGCCAGTATCAAGGTAGTTAACAATGCCGAGAATACTGAGGACACAACTGAAAAACGGAGAATGGGCTCAGACAATGCTAGACAGCGCAGCAGAGGTGAGCATAGCTCGCAAAGTCCTTATGAATCATCTGGAGACAGTGGACACGAATGAATACCTTCAAGTGGAAACTGCAGATACCAGAGTTAGCAAGCCCCACAAAATATACGAGATAACATTACGTATAGAGGGAGATAAGACTAGGAAAATAAGGGGACTATTTTGGGATAACCTATCCAAGGGCTATGACATCCTTCTAGCTGAAAAAGACTGGCCACCAGAGTTTGTCAGGGAGTGCCCTCATGGCGAAGAAGTAATTATGCCTGCCTTCTCGAATCAAATACCGATTCATAAAAAATATACACTTGCTAGAAAGTGGGCAGTGGCCTTAGCACCTGCTTTATATAAAAATCATGTAGGATGGGATGAGGATTCTCCTCCTCACAAAGTCCAGTTAAAATCACAACCTACTGCACAAAGGCAGTACCCAATTAAGCAAGAAGCTAAAAAACAAGTAAATGAAATACTAGATCAGCTAGAATACCAAGGGGTGATTGAAACTTGCACCTCACAAATGAAGAATCCTTTATTTCCGGTCTCCAAACCAGACAATTCGTACCGTCTAGTTTTGGATTACCGACACCTTAACACATGTTGCAAAACTTTTGCAGTGCAAAACTCACACAGTGCTGCACTAATGAATAACATAGTGCGCAAAAAATACAAAACAACCTTGGACATCTCCAACGGATTCTTTTGTCAAAACATAGCACCAGAGAGCAGATATTTAACTGCATTCTCAGTAAATGGCACTCAAAAACAATTCTGTCGGTTAGCCCAGGGGTACAAGAACAGCCCGGGGGTATTCTCAGCGAGAGTAACAGAATTACTACAACTATATGATGATGAAGCATTATCTTATGTCGATGACATTTACTTAACAGATGATGACTTGGAAACTCACTTGAAAAGAGTGAACACCATAATACTTGGTTTCGCTGCAGAGGGTTACAAATTCAACTTCAAAAAGTCCAGAATTGCCCATCTGAAAATCCAGTACGGAGGATATGAATTATCAAGTATTGCCTGGTTAACAGTCTTTTAAGAACTAGAAGAATTAAAAAATCTAAAATATGAAAAAACGTATCCTCTGCCAATCGACATTCTGCCTCTACGACATTACGCCTGTGTAATCTATACAGACGGACATGCTCAACCCTCCGTTTGGGGAGAACATGCATACAATCCCACATGTGAGATTACAAAAGAAGTGTGGCACGGAGGTAAACTAAGACCTCTATTAACAAAATCACACTCAGTAGAAACTAATTCAGAACTACAAACTGAAATATTAGCTTTGAAAATGGCGCTAGATAATGCGGATCGCGAATTCCCGACACTTATAGTGTCAGATTCATATTTCTGCGTCAAAGCATATAACAAGGATTTGCAGACCTGGATTCAGAACGATTACAAAGATGACACGGATGCACCAATAAAGCAGAGACTGCTCTGGGAACAGGTAGCTCTTTTGAAAAAAGAACTACCAAAGACTCACGTGACACACTCACTGAGTCACCAGCGTGATGGCGTTCACGTTGTAGGGAATTCATTGGCTGAAACAGCCGCAGCGGCAGCCAGTAAACCGGCTCCCGTAGATCGAAAAAAGCGTACATTAAAATACATTGACGGCGAAACATTGCTGGCAGTAAAAACGTCATCAAAAGGCGACTGCTCGGCGTTACCGATCAACTATCCACTCAATTACACATACATCATAGATGCAAACTCCATTCCTTTTGCTCGAATCCCTGGAGTGGGGGATAGAGTGATTCCAAACATGGACAGGAGAAACTTGTTAATCGCAGACGCACACATGGGCGAGGGTCTCAGACACCTTAAATTAAAGGATTCTCTGGAAGAATTACAATCACGGTACTGGTGGCCAGGCATGAGCCTGCACTACACCATGTTTGTAAAAAACTGCCCAAACTGCAACAGAGATCGCAGTGGGGAGAGAAGCAGTTTAATACCTCGTCGTATCAAGGCAGATAACATAACCACTAAAAAGAATGGCTTGCGATTAACATATACAGGCTAGTTCCCACTTATAATGTAGATCCACAACACTCGGCTGACGTCCGGACTGTTATACAAGATTTGCGAGTCTAAATGGCATATACGCTAAGAGCATGCTACGTTCGACCAATTTTTTTTCCTTTTCTCAGGCAATCCAGCCTGGGGGGGGAAAGAATGGCCAAATGAGCACAGCCCAGCGGGAATCTTCTCACTTCCTTCCTGAGGGTATGGGATGGTGTAAAGAAAAAACCAAGACAGAAAGCAATCTATAATAGAAAGGATATTAGGTTCGGGAGCTGGGTGGGTCAAACATCTAATAAGTGTCCAACGTAGTCTTAATAACTTGCCAAGAAATTCTCTGAAGGGATTCAGTCCGTACGAATTATTATTCGGAACTAGGATGTTGATCTCTGACCTTGATAGTCAGACTTCAGTGGTAACAGAAAAAAGCTTTGATGTCAAAGACCGTTTGGCTATTTTGCAGGACTTAAACAAAACAAGAAAAGACCTGAGCAACATACAGTTGAAAGAACAGCCAACGACCACTGAAGAATCACCACCTGTCCCAGCAAGACCTGTCTGGATTCCAAAAGTCGGGGATCTAGTCAGGGAGAAGATCGCGGTAAAGAAGGAATTTGGGCCTTCTTACAGAAAAGCAGTTCCTGTCTTGTCTGTCAACGGGACAAGATCAGTTGTACTACCGCCACTTGCTGGAAAAAAGGAGAACCGAGTTGTATCCATCGACCTGGTAAAACCACAACATGTGGCCGATAACAAACAGTAGGCCAAGTGGACTCCCAATAAGTAGCAGAACACCAAGGTTTGCTACCAGTACAGAGGTCCTATCAAAAAGGCTCATCACATTCGAAACGCCTACGGAAGAACAACAAGGACTATGCAACAATGCAATAGAACTTAGACCTCTGAAAACCCAAATAAAGACATTTAGCAGAGACACACCAATCTATACAGAAGTACCAAGTGAAAATGCGAGAAACAAAAATCCTGAACCAATTGGAACAATTGACAGAACTGCATCCGGTTACTTCATCAACTTCGATGATTCCTCTGACGGCTTCAGCGAACAAAAGACACAGCCATCATCAAAATCCTTTAAAGACAAAGCTAAGGAACTTTTGAAACAACTGAAAGAAACATATCTAGTTTCTCCATGGATTGAATTTTGGGTGGGTTTTGGTGCATTTATCCTCATACTTTGGCTCATCATGGTATTTACCTTGGGACGCTTCATTGAGGGAAAATATGCTAAAATGGACACAGCAAGTCAGAACATCAACTTGGTCCTCAAACCACACACATCTTCACACGTCGAGAAAAGAGAACTTTCTTCAGAACTTTCTTCAGCCAACTTCACAGCAATTCCAATATCTGGTGGGGTAGCCTGGGACAACACTGACTATGAAATTTATGGTCCGGTCGAGATCCTGAAATATCCACACCAAATCAAGATCTCCTTGAGTGACTTTGCAAAACCAAACTCATTTGCTGATGATTGGGACTTTGAAAGTATAAACAATATGATGTCTGACTTAGTAATGTCTGCTAAATTTACAAAACATGATTATTTGCAGGGTTCTACAAATTATGACAGCATGTACTGCTATAACCATTATGGTAACCATTTCTTGCATAAATCTGCACAACCTAGAAATGTTTTAAATTTTAATCAATGGGAACATTGTGCTACACCTCCAAAAGGGAGCTCTAGAACCGTGTATGGCAAATATTCATATTTTTCAGGTTTTAACATAACTAATGCTGAAACATTTTATTACAAATTGTCAAACAAGACAGGGATGAAAACCATGATAACCAACACAAAATTGATATATTCAGATTCTTTCTTTGAAAAAATGAATACTTTTGGATTTGATTATTGGGACAAACATGTTGATTTGAAAAGTGTTTGGGGCACAAAAGAATGGCAAGTACAGGGTATAGAAGCTTTGTTTAGAGCCTGCATGATCCCAGAACAAATGATATTTTTAAATGACACCGTTCAACAAACCACCTGTCTTGGCTTAGCCAAAATCAAAGATTTAAATAACCTGTCTATTCCAAAGCCAACAATGTTTAGCAATAACTCTGAAACAGATGAAGAAATAGACATAAACCATATACTTAACCAAAACAGAACACATCCTGATTGGAAACAATGGTTGATCTGGCCCACAGATACAAATAACTGTCAAGATAGATTCCTGAATAAAACACAGGGTTTCAAAATGACCAGGCCAGACCCTAGATATCCCCAAAGACATCACCCAGGGATAATAACAACCTACAGTGTGGGCAAATTATGCCTTCAATGGCTACAAACTTCCACACTGCCTGAAATTAAGCAACACCTAACTTTACTTACTGATGGTGCTGACTTGCGTGATTTCATAATGGGACCACGCAAACAGCGTCAAAAGCGTTTCATAGCAGCCTCTGTATATGCAGCATACAATGAGGCCTGGAAGGTTACTCAAATTGAAACAGCAGAAAGAATACGGGAAATTGACCGTATTAATTTGGAAAAATCACTTTCTATAGTGGACAATGGGTTAATGACTCTGTCCTCCAGAATTTTTTCATTGGACAGCATTGTGTCTTCAGCAATCGATATATTATCGCAAGACTTACTGTTATTACAACATGGTCAGTCACAATTGCGTTCTATTGTACAGCTTGGCTGGACGTTACAAAATCTGCGTTCAGGCTATGTGCCTTGGCGTTTAATCAACACAACGTCACTATTCCAAATCTTTAACCTTACTGATAGACAAATCGGTATGGCTCAGAAGGGTGCTGATTATACAATCTTGAGCATTGAAAAACTAGAAAGATTACCGTTGACAATGTCAGAACGACCTGTCAGTGAATGGATAATCCACGGAATCATAAATATTCCAATCTCAACCTTCAGGTTTCAATACTGCCAAAAATATATACAGGCTGGCATGTACGAGAAATTGGGAAAGGGGTACCTTAAAACAACATGGAACCTGCCCTATTCACATGCATGTGTCAGTAACAAAGGACAGAAAGTGTTTCTTAGTGGCAACAATTGTGCTATGTCACTAAGCGGCACGCTTCTGTGTAACGGTATTAGTTTGCACGGAGCCTGTGAAGGGAATTCATACAACCTTTCATGTCACCAGCAAGGCGCGCCTGCAACTGAAATAGAACCATTCTTTCAAAGACTCTATAATGGGAGTTACATTCTTATTGTAGACCGCAGATGCTGTAGTCTTATGCCCGGGACTCCTTATCTCGTCACTACGACGGCGAAGGTCAAGTGCTGTGGACGTTCTTTGTTTCCCAGCTCCTTTCCAGACAGGGAGGCAAGGGCATGGCCCAGTTTGAAAATTACTTCTATTCGAATAGACACTTTAAGCAGAATGAAAACAGTGCTTCTTCAGACGCCTACAAGGCTCACGTCATCTAAAGAAACGTATGATCTACAAGTCGCAAGGACGACTGCAGAGATACATACATTATTATCAACTAATTCCCCCGTACATTTCGCGGAAATCCTGAGCGAAATCTTAAATATTTCTGATACCACAGGGGTCTCAAAGGTATTTAAGACAGTATTTTCGATGGCATTAACACCATTCAAAGCCATACTGGGTATTTTTCCAGACTTCGTCCATTCGATTTTTGGCGGACTTCCCCTGATCCTAGGACTAATTGCAGGAATCCTATTCCTAGTCCTTATTTTTCGTTATGGCAACCCATGTCACAGATCAAACTCTCGCGACAATGGAAGATACGATCCTAGCCATTGGATACCGGGACCGGATATCAAAAATCCTGGGACTATCCCGGCTTAGAGACCTAAACATGACTTGGTTTCTATCATTTCGACCAATGTGGCAAAGGTGTGTTTTACCTGTACTAAGGTGTCTGCTATGCGGAGAAGAATGCGTGTTAGACACCTGTCTGACGCTACAATCGGATGCGCCGGTGGATGCAGATACACTGTTGGTTCCTACCAAGGTTCACGCACTGTGCTGCCCTCAAAGGCTGCCAATTCTGATGACGGCATTCCTGGAATCTTCACCACTGCGATTGAAGAGTAGTGAAGTTCAAGATGAAAGCAGCATCGAACAGGTACGACCTTCTGTCAGCAATGCAAATCAGAATGTCAATGGAGACAATCATGCGCATGAATGCATGGTTACCCCTATTTCCGACTTAGAGGAACTTTCCCATGAAGCTGTTGACAGTTTTTTCGAAAGCCTGAATGATATGATGTTCTCTCCGGAACAGAAATAGAGACTTTTGAGTAAACTCGCACACGGCGTTCCCTGAATTCGGCCTTCAACTTTAAAAATAAAGTCACATGAACAATTACAATCCAGTTCACGGACAGCAACTTTTTTCAGCAAGCCCCTAAAATATTTTTCTATATATTTTTTCCCGGGACACTGATTTTCTGCTTAAAGTAAGAGACTATTCCTAGAGAACTAAGATTTCTATTTTAGATACTTTATAGACTTTATAGACTTTAGCTGCCCGCTGGTATGTTCGCAATAGATTTTATGTGATGAAATGGTTTCGACTTTTTTTCTGTATAGCCATATTAAGAGCCATTTCATGTGTATTTCTCATATACCAACAATCAATAATGCATAACAATGCGTGTTCACTTTTGCATCTAATTCATAGCTTAAGTGCATACAATATATATGACTGCAATTTTTCAGTATATTTGAAAATTTCGAAATGCATTTATGTATTTTGGGGTGGTAAGGTATACACTATACTCTATAGTATGTTGTACTATGTTATACTATGCATAGATTAGTAGATATGACCATAGTTAGCGTGGAGTGGGTGTCGTGTATTTCTATAGGTTCTGATTCGATCCCCCTATTCCTGACCCTATTCTGGTTAAACTTACTAGCTAGTTAACTAACAGTCAGCCCATGAGGCAAGAAATCCCCCATGATGCAGATACCGTTATCTGACGCAGTCACACTACGGCACAGGAACGTGTTATCTGATTAGGTCATAACGCTTGAGATCTAATTAGACAAGCGACATTCCTCCAGCCCCTGATAAGGCATACGACGTTCTCATAACAAATCAAACCTATGACAACCTGGATAATCCGTGCGGCCATTGTTTTGATTTCACAGAGAACTTTAGTAAAGAATGTGCTAACGAGCAAGTCGTATGACATCTTTATTGACGTACCTATGTCCATCCTTACGTCAATCTCTGCACCTTTAAGGTATAAATATTGCCGACCTTGCCCTATGCAAACACACGCGTGGTGACAAGATGGAGCAGCCATACTTGCCGAAGCCGAGAGCAGAAGCAGACCCCGCAGGCAGCAGCCCCGCCTTCCTGACGCGCTGAGAGACGCGCTGCTATCTCAAGCCGAGAGACCCAGCACCGGCGCTTCTGGGCAGCCCTCGCAGGCAGCCTGGAATATCGAGAGCAGAGAAAGAGATACCATTCCTCATTCATCCTAAATTCCAGGTACAGAACTGAATAACCCCTCCTAGAGAATTCTTTAGTTATTCACTTGGCAAAAACAAACTTAAACTAAACTGTAACTTTCTATTCCCGCCCACGCATTAGACTTAGGTCAGGTACACGGGGTAGGCGTATTTAGAAACACCAGTTGAGTACGTTTAGTCAAATGTATATGTGTATGTAAATATATTTTAATCATTTTAAACATCATATGGCTCAGAAACCATATCAATGTTTTTACAGTATTATTTTATACTATTGCTTCTAATGTATGCACTTTACTTAACTATAAGTATTGCAATAATATCGATCCATTTCTCTTGTACGAGAAAAGAGACTGATCAATAAATAACATCTTTTATTGAACACGCCCGTCTCTTCCTTTTCTCTACATTCTGATGAGACTAAGAATGCACGTACTGACTGAGTAAAATAATTGCCTTGTGCTCACACGACTCTCGAGATTGACTCTTGATTAGGGGAGAGCAAAGTTGTCATGTTCTATGGTTGTCAGAAACTAAATCCCTTCTTGTCTAATCAGGGGAGTTAAACCTTCCTTGAACATTCGAGAAAGTTTCTAGCGAACTCTGAGCTTAGCTGGCAAACCCAAAAATTAAGTCTAGTATCGACAGTAGTAGACCTAGTTAACGTCTGGCCTAGGCCTTTACTGCTGTAGGCACTATTCCAATGCGCAGAGCCTATTGGGAAAATAGGAGCTACACTACAATAGCACACAGAACCATCGCTCTCTGCCAATGGCGGCGGGTGTGTTTTATTGTTCTGTATAACTTGTTATGGCTCACATTTTCAACACGGCCTTGTTACAAATCACACCGTGTATAACTTTAATGGTGTTTGCTTAGTTGTCTGTACTCAGCACATATACGTTTCACCCGTGTACAGGCTGTCAATGGCCCTCCCCCTTTCACTCCATACTATTGGGCATTACTTTCTCCTTGTGAAAGCTTACCACACCTGAGTGCACGCGGTGCCGCCTTCTGGTATTTTGTTTTTCGGATTGGCACGAACAGCAGATAGTTTCCATGGGCCTTTTGATTTCCCAGGAAAAAAGAGTGCCCTAAAATGTATTAAACTTAAGCTAAAATCTAAAAATGGTGCCCAAATATCAAGGAAAGAGTGACATTGCATTGTTATGTCGTGCTGTTAGAATTCAAAGTGAGAGGAAAGGTCGATGTACCTATGTTTATTGTTTTACAATTGAGGCAATCCCTTTATTGTACACTGCGCTTACCATGATAGTGAAAGTAAGCTTTAAAGACGTGCAGGATGCATTTATGGATTTCTTTTTAGGGCAACACTTAGGGCCTCTTTGTTCTCAATTGTCTGCATGTACACTCCAAACATCCCACACAATTTACACATAGCTCTAATTTATGACTGAGTGAATAGTGTACGTTTCAAGTGCTTTCTGTCTATATGTGAGGACACCCATCAAACGTCACACTAGGGCAGTTTACGAAAGTAGCACTTTAATATCTTTTACGGTTATGTGAGGCAGGTTATGCAGTGCTGGCACTAAGCTTTGCTTGTGCCAAGGATTGGAGTTCCTCACCTGTTCGACTTTAGCTCCTCAGCTGCAACACATGTCAAGTAAATATGAACACCTGTTTTTGGCACATGGAAAAGACAAAATATACACTAAACCACTCAAATCTGATGATAGAATTGATGCAATAGGAAGCAGAATAAAAAGGAAAAATTAATCAAGCGCAAGTTTGAATCATCATTGATGAGGTGTTTTTGCGAAAAATAATTTAGCGGGCTTTCATACCACATTTTTGGAGGAATATCCACCATGAGAGAATCAGAGACAACCCTAGAGGGTATAGTGGGGACAATGTCAGTGAGAGTGGACAGAGTTCACTGATGTCTAATGGACAACGGATCAATTACATCCTTTCATGGTCCAATATACCGGTCAGTGATGGGTGTGAGGACAGTGTCTTCAGCTCCGCATCTATCGGACTTGGAAGAGGTCAACTACATCGAAAGGGCCCGAGAGACGGCTTCAAACATCTCCAGTTCAAGGCTAATGGAAGGGAGACACGTGAGTACATTTAGACTCATTTATTTGGGCATTGCTTGCCAGGAAGAGCTAAGAAGGGCTTAGCAAGCAATATCATTTCTTCAAGACAAGGAGGCCTTCGAGTGTCAGTACCCTGGGGAACAGAGCCAGGCTGTTAGACATGCTGGGCACAAGAAGCAGCTCACAGAAGGGCCTGTGGGAGAGGAGAAGCTTGGCAGAGGAACAACCACATCAGTGTGCCAACCACAAGACTCTCTCTTCCTCTCTACACACACTCCACCGGCCCCTGGCCTCTCTCATTACTTTCATTGTGCACCCCTTTTCCAGCCTTCTATTTATTCCACCCGAAAACAACACGGGCTGCCTGATGTTCGATGCAGCAAAGAGGACACTTTTTAATAAATATAGAGAGTGTACAAAGACAGGGTGATATTAACAGTAGGCGGAGTTGTACCTCAGGGGTGTGGAGATATGTAGGGTTTCGGGCACGTAGAGACAGCGCAGCCTGCCAGAAAGCCTCCAATTGTCTTTGGGCTGGCAACTTTAGTCCACCAATCAAATACAGGCCCACTCTCCAAGTGACAAAGATGCTGCCAAACTACAAAGCGCATCATCAATGTACAATGGAGCTGCCCCATTAACCAGCGCCGAGAAGAGTCAGAGAAGCAAGTGGCGCCCTCTGGTGGCCACTGAACAGCCACATCTCTGTCTCCATCCACTCTTGATTTATGTAGAGGGCTTTCGATATAAATGCTTAATAGCCCTTTTTGCGCGACGTGTAAAACATTTTGAGTTTACTTCTAAACTTGGGCCCCCAACAGTAGAAGACACCTTCAATAGATATTTCAACAACATCAAGAGGTCAACTGATTATAAAAGCCATGGTGTACAAAAGGCACATAACATGACATGGCTAAAGCCAGAATATGGCTCAGCAAGTTAAGCAGTGACTGCTAACATCATGTGTGACCTCCAGTTCACAAGCTTGAATCCTGGTGTGGGCCAACTCACGGTGTCATCCGTCTGGGGATGCCAGAATATGTATAATTTAATATGATATTAGTGATGCCTGAGACTAATGATCCCTGTTATTCAAAAGTTTTAGAATTGGCAAACACTACTGGGTTAAGCATTTAATTTTAAGAAAGCAATTATTAACTAAAGGGCTTGAAGTAACAAGATAGCGTGATCTAACAAAGGGGCGTGAAGTAACAAAAACAATGATGCAAAAAGCAATAGTGAAAAATTAAACAGGTTTGATACAACGTAAAGGTTTGATGTCACAAGCAAGAACGATGTACCAATGGCTCTTAATATGTCAAGTACACCTGTAGGAAAAATTAAGTGCGGAATGATTCAACTCTAATGACCCACAGGTGCTCAATGTAACAAGCGCGAGTGACGTTACAAGTAAGCTTGATGTAACAAACAGGCCTGTTGCGGTAAGTGGGCAGTGGCCCTTTAATAGATGCGTTTTCTGCGTGCATTCCACACGCAACACAAACACATGATTAAAATAAAATCAAAGACGAGCAAACACGAACCTCTAGCTCCCACTCATCAATGCAACGTCCTGACGAGACACAATGAATGTGCATACAAATATAGTTTCAAGGGTTTCTTAATCTGGACGCACCTGGTTTGACCGGACAATTTCAGCGTGCATAGAGAGGTTATAGAGCAGACCTGTGTACATCTCTTTAAACATTGCAGCCCTGAGCACCCTGTCCGTCACAGACACGTGAGGGTTGGCAAAGATGGACTGCTCCATGATATCCTCTGGGTGAACCCCGCTGTGTTACTATAGCCTTTTTTCTCCCTGCCAATTCATTTGGTGGCTGAGCTTGTACAAAATATTACAAAGGCTGGCTGTCATTCACTCGGGGGGCATATTAGCAAGGGCGTTATCGCCACTTTAGCGGCACTTTTTGCCGATATAGCAGCGATTTTTTTTATCGCCAAATTACCAAGCTTTCCCTAACAGAAGTTAGTGACAGCTTCCAGGCGATAGTAACCGGTTTGGGGCGCGCATTGCATGTCAGCAATATTTATCACTAATGACATGCAAAGTGGGCTTACCCAAACTGGTAGCGACTGAAAGCAATCTCTAACACAGCTATCGCCTATTAGCAATACCCGCGACGTGATAAACAAAACGCGCACTAACTGCGATTAGCGCCAGGATTTTACACCTGGTAAAAACCTGACTCAGCCATAAAAGTCAATGGGAGGTGGATTCTATGGCTAAGTCCCCACCTGCCTATTAGCAAGATTTTCCTTAGTGATAGGATTTTTATCGCTGGAAATCTCACGTTAATGATGGGATTCGCCGCTTTCGCTGGATTTTTTATCACAGTAGAGATAAACGTTGGTAATACTGCGTTATCTCAGTGATAAAATCCAGCGATAGGAGGCAATGAAAAAATCGCGCTAAGCGTGGTTTGCGATAATTTTTGCAAGTTGTTGCTAATATGCCCCTCAGTACCTTGTGGTGCTGCTTCATATGACTCTGGCCCTCATCACTGCCCCACTGCCCTCCATGACTCCCCTACGTCTCTGCGACCAACAACAAGGGGGTCATTAAGATCTCGGGCGGATTGCCACCGCCCGCATGGCGGTGGCAATTCGCCACAATGTTAAATATGCGGGATGCGCCCTCCACTGTGACGGGAGTATTCTAATGGCCCCCACGGGACCCCAGGCCTTATGGCGGGCGGTCCCTTTTTACGTCGGGTCCTAATGACCCCCCAAGTGTCCTGCAACCCTCATTTTCCAGTTCCAGCACTGAATAGGGTGTTGGGGGTCAGCTGTTGGGGTCAGCTGGCCTATTCCACCTAAGATGGAGTGTGATGTGGGCCTTTGCATGGCAGCCTGCTGCCTTTGTTTCATGAAGGGGTTTCACATGATCCAAGGCCTTCTCGTGCCCCAGAGTTCGCCTGATTGAATACTAGCTATTAGTATGCGGTTGTGCTGAGAATTTACAGTTCTTTTGCCACATTTTGCAGAGAGGAGGCCAATCAAGATTAGACAGAACTATAGGCCAATCAGAAAGCACCTGATAGGCTGGTCTGACAGATCAATGTGTGTGCAGGTTTTTTTGGCAGTTTGTGGGCCTGCTTTATGGCAAGTGGGTCGGTTTTTACTGTTGATTCCCATGATATCACTGGAAGGTTTTACCTGAAGCAAATCAAATACATCCAGTCTCACATACTCTGCAAAATACCCATACAGCATGCCTTTACAGGTTCAGAAATGTCCTGATTTGAAAGTGCGGCTTACTTTTTTAGGTATTTGGTTTGCTAATGAGGGACCACTTTTATTTGGTGGTCGGACCTATTTTTTAATTTTTTTATCCCTGTCTGACCCTAGAGATCATTTTGCATGACTTCATTATACCTAAATATTGCAGAATCCCACAAGGCTACCATACTTATAATGTCACTTAGAGCGCATGGGTTGCATGGCACTCTTGGAGTACACCCACGACCAAACCGACGGTCAAAATGAGTGGAAAATTCACAAATGAGTCTCATTTAGCCACTAGAGGCAGCATTTCCACTAACGTACAATGTAGTATTCATTTTCTTCCATACTGATTCGAATGTCTGTTTTGTATGCATGCACCTTGATCACACAGCGCAAAACGAAAGAATCGTATAACCCACATTTTAAACAACGTGTGTAAACTGGAGGCATTGTATCTATAGATGTGCTGGTATGCAAGACATAGACAGTTTTTTTTCAGCAGGCGCATTGGTAAAAAGCCCTACCACTTCAACCCATAGTTCCAAAGATAGAGGATTGCGATAGGTCCTTTGCTAATCATGCGCTAATAATGAGTATGAACACTTGCAAAGAGTATTTCCTCCCATTTTGCGTGCATTACACCCATTCAAAAAGTCTGGGCTCTAAACTGCCAGCAGCAATAGGCTATGACAAAGCCAATAGGTCACACCTTTTCAACCTCTTGGCTTTGTCCGGGATTTTTGCTAATGGTGTGCAGCATTAGCAAAAAAAATAAAAAGAGCATGATGATGTGTCCACACTCGTGTGCATATATGTGTGAAGATGCAACAGTGACCCAGCATAATCACATACTGCTGCATATATCACCTGGCATGCGCACACATACGGCATGAAACTGGGAGCCAATTTATTTATTGTTTATTTACCTGTTTCAATAATGTGACCCCCACTTCAAGTGGGAAATTAAAAAAAATATATTAATTTAAATATACCCGAAAGTGAGTTGTAAAAACAGAGCAGTCTTATGGAAAGTGGCAACTGCTAGCCAAACCAAATAAAATGGGGAAAAAATTGATTTTTAAAGACCCGTGAAGGGGGGTGGGATGAGCAGCCGAGGGGCGGATGGGGGTAGAGGGTGGGGTAAAAGTGAACTGGGGTAATGGAGAGTAAGCAGAGGAGAAATGGAGAAGAAATAAATAACGAAACACTGAGTTGGGGAAGCAATGGACTTGCTGGGAGGAGAGAGAAACTTGGAGCTTAAGGAGCAAATTTCAGGGAGGAAGCAGCACACAAGGGAGAGACCAGGAAAATACATGCACTCCCATTGAGCGCTGAAAGAAAGAGAAAAAAGTAATACTGTAAATGTGATCAGAGGAAGGATACAGGCCATCCAAATAAGAGGATGGGTAAGAAGCAATGCTAAAGGAGAGAGATAAACATGAGAAGCGGAAGGAAAGCCATTTAATAATGAACAAGCATATGCGAGTGTCAAGAAGCCATCCAATGGTAAGCAATAAGCGAGCCCACAGTGCACAGTAAGCTTTGGCATGGCCCACAAGATGTCTTTCGACAACAAACAGCTAAAAGTTGTCAGTAGGCGAAACCTGTAAAAGAGCATGTGAGATGTGCACTTAGCTGTAGAAAGGCATTAGTGCAACAAGCACTGACAAAGTCAATAGGCCGTGCCTTTAAAAAATGAGAGTGCTAAGCTATTTGATTTGCAAATGCTTGTTGGTAAAGCGATGTTTAAAAGAAGCAAAATAAACATCCGATTCAATATTTAGAAAAGATGTGCTTTATTTTCAAGTACTTTCACTCATGAAACTGTGTACATCATTTATAAAGGAAGACTTAGATATTAAAGGAAAACATTTGCCAATGCTTAATTAACTTTCCACAGGACTCAGAACTGAAACATGCATCAGCCATTTGGTCTTCTTTGGTAGTCCAGATATCAGATTTATCAGCCTCCACGAGAAGACACCGTTCCTTTTTCAGCCACGATAAGTAAAACTTCTTCCTCGAATGCCAGCTGACTGACTGCAGCAACCAGCCTCTCTCCCAGCTCCATAAATATGCAATGTGAGGAATACAGAAGATTTAACAAATCCAACCCTTAAAGTTTTCTCTTTACTCATATCCTGACAAAATATAGCAGACAAGCTGGGGGTGGTGGGGAGCACCACTGAGAGCATGGGACAGGGTTTTGGGGGCAGGGTGGGCAGCACTCCACGAGGGAGAGAGTCAGAAAACAATTGCACTTTCATGGAGTGCTGAATGAAAAAGAAACCCATAAATCCCTGAATGTGAGCCATGGAAGGATACAAGTCATTCAGTCAAGAAGGTGGGAAAGAGGCTGTGCTCCAGAAAAGGGGCATATCCAAGAATCATAAGGAAAGCATTGAGTACGAATTAACCATATGATAGTGAGAAGAAAGCCAACCAAGGGCAAGCAATGGGCAGGCTCCAAATCCACAATACCTTCATGGTATGGTCTACGAGAGGCTTTCACTTACAGACAGCCAAAGCTTCTGGTAGTGAAGACCTAAAAATAGGTGCAGACACAGTTTGTGTCCTTCTTGCTCCAGCCCAAGAGGCAAACTGACAAAATAACCTGATAAAACTATTGTTGCTCCGAGCGAAGGAAGTAATTATGAGAGCAAGAAAGAAAGGGCAAGAGAACATGAAAGAGAGAGATGTATGTATGTGTGTGTGCGTGCGTGTGTGCATGTGTGTGAAGGGACATGCCTTACAAATGAGTGTGGGGACCGTATGAGTATATATGTGTTTTACTGTATATGTGACTTTAGGGGGATTACAATGAGTATTTTCCTTCAGGTGCCCTCTCATGAGAGTGTGTGTGCGTCTGTGCTGCTCATCACTCATGAGTGTCAATGTGTATGAGGGCATGAAGGTCTTAAGCGTGTGTGTGTATGTGTGCATGAGAAAGAGAGTGTGTTTACTGTGTACTTTGTTGCCTGTCACCCGTCTGGGAAGAGACACCTGGATCTAATTCCCGGGAGGTTGCCCATCTTAGGCGGTTGTGAGGGAGAGAACAAGC
Source organism: Lissotriton helveticus (assembly GCF_964261635.1). Taxonomy (NCBI): domain Eukaryota; kingdom Metazoa; phylum Chordata; class Amphibia; order Caudata; family Salamandridae; genus Lissotriton; species Lissotriton helveticus. The sequence continues at coordinate 493,820,748 of NC_136063.1, forward strand.
TGGGAGGCAAGTTGGCGGCAGGTGAAGCAGGAGCGCCGTGACTCAGAACGACAGGACCCTGCTGAGAGAGATCGACAGGAGAGATGGACCCGGGTCTGACCAACACCCACAATGGGACCAGCGGTGCTGAGGAGGTCTGTGACCGCAGGTGGAGAGAGGCGGAGCAGGCGGACTTTCTAGTGAGAGCACCTGGAGCTGTGGTGGAGATAGGGAGGACTCCGCTGCCTCGAGCAGTGAGTCTCTAGTGTGAAGCCACAGACAAATGGAGCAGAGCTAGGGGGGAGTGAGTGGATCGCCGCTCCCGGGTGTGCCCCGAGTTGATGCATGCAGGCGCCGTGGACTGGTGAGCGGTGCCAGCGGTGAAGGCGACCTACAATGCCGAGGCACATAACGGGAAAACGTGGCCGCCATTTCCCCTTGATGCCGCATAGCATGGGGAACTGCCCAGGTAGGGTTTGAAGCGGCTATCTGGGGGCGGCAGCGGGCACAGAATCAGGCGAGTCATGCAGGACAAGGTTTGTATACCACCGCCCCGCACTCTGAAATCGCCACTGGCTGACTCAAAAATGGCACCTGCGGATGACGTAATGCCTCCTGATAACTTCAGACCATCTCAACATCCAGTCCCTCGCCAGGGAATTCTTTCCTATGATGCGTTCCCCCACTGACTCTACTCAATGGAATCCTGCTCTGTGTGTTCTTCTTCTGGATTCTTGACTTTGGTGAATTTTGTGCTTTCCGTTTTTTTAAATGTTTCCCTCTATACCCGGACCCGCCATTATGTCTGACCTTTGCTCCATTCCTTCTTCCCTTAGGACTCCTCCTGGTCGTTTTTCTCTTTTTGCTGGACGGCCTTAAATATATATGTATATATAAATATGTATTATATAATTGTCCAAGCCTAATTGCTGTTAAAATGTAATCCTGTGTGAATTTACTATATGTATATTTAGAACTCTAACCCCTAGTATATGTAGTAGACCTTTGAAATTACTACCATTCCTATGTGATTTTAGAGTTTATCTGTTTGTACCTCTTCCTTGAGTGACTTTCAACTTGTACATGTGCAATTTTTTCCTGTTTTATCTCTTCTTTGAGTGATTTTACACCTTCTACATTTGCAATTTTTTCTGTTTGTATCTCTTGTAATCCAAAGTCCTTATGTAACACAACTGGTTCTTTTGTAAAGCGCTCTGACACCTTTGGGTAATGTTTGCGCTATATAAAATCGGAATAAATGAAAAAAAAATGTGTTGTGAACTTTTACATATGTACTGAATTATTAAACAGTTACTGCTGTGCTCATCTTCACACTAGTCAAACAGCACCTCCATGTGGCACACTGTCATAAGTGGCAGTGTTTACAATTAAGTGCGGGTGCTGCGCACCGGAAAACACCGTCTCAAATTAATCATTGCGGAACACAATGAACTTAGTAGACACGATAAAAACACATTAACATTGTCAACAAAAAATAAATACGTTTTCCACTTTGAAGAAATTAATATTAGGCGTTCCATATGCACGTTTTGAGGGCAATAAGACAAAGGATAGGCCGGTTAATGCCTGACGCGCACCCTCATCTTCAGCTGAATAATGTATAGGCGGGTCGGTGCCCTGTCTATTTAGCCCAGTGACAACGCGAAACCAATCCCCAGGCTGGGCACTGAGCCGCAGAGTCACTTGACAGTACTTAAGAGGCAGCAGGTGTTACCTGTCATTCATCGGATACAACGTCTCAAGTGGCCCCCGCCACTTCCACACACACGTACGCACGGAGACGAGTTCACTCGGAAGACCGGGCTCGCCTCCTCCTCACGACACCCGCCCGCCCCACCAGAAGCCCTCACGGCTGCTGCCGGGCACCACTCCTCCTCGCTCGCGCTTCTAAGCGGTGTATTCTATTCACAACGAGTTTCCGTGCTCGATTTACACCAGGGCAAGCACAGGTGAATCACAATGGAAGGTTACACATGCTGCTTCCTATGTGCGTCTAGTGCACACTGCACATGATATACGGTTACAGAACGCCAGCTCTGTGTAAGGAGTGAGGATTCCAAGGCGAGCGTCTGATAAGCGGCCTAGAGCATGCAGGGCGGGCGAGGCGAACCCTCGCAAAGAACAACAGATTAGTAGCCCTATCAGGAGCAACATACCCCGTGCAAATATTGCCTTGTGCACTTCTGCAGAGTCGCAGCGGCTTTGTTATGCGCGTATTCATCAACGTACACACATTGGGATTATGGAAGATGTGCACATTTCATTTGTCATCTCTTCTTGCACATTTTTAAAGTTCAGAATTAAATTGATTGCTAGCTACTAAAACCATTACAATGTACAATCAAACATTAAATAAATAGCAGATTTTATGACTGATGAAATAGCAGCTGCTTCCCAAATAAATAAAATTGCACATTTTAATAAGGTGGTTCTTAATCAGAATATAGTGGAAAAACAGTTTCACACAGTCACGTACGAGTTTGTATTTCTAAGCGTTCCAGAGCATCTGCCGTAGGCCGTATAGTAAAGGGTCTGTATTATATGAACACTTGTGTATCTATGTTGTTCATGTGCAAAACGACTATGCACATCTTAGCAGCATCTTGTGTGTCCTCCCATATCACGAAATGACGTTTTGTCACAGTGCGCACAAGTGGTAAAATATGTGTATGATTGCTATACCACAATTAGTGATATACCTATACGCATTATAGCATTGTGCATGTACAAATATTTTTGCGTATGTGCCAAAACATTTTGCATATATTTATAACTAAAGTACGGGCCACACATTAAATAAAATGTCACAGCGCAAAAAACAAAGTTTGCGCACATTTCGGGAGCAAAAAAGTGTTGAAATTCGAAAGCATCTTATGTACATGCACACCTTTCCACGATACGTTCTAAACTGTAAGAAATGTAAGTAATGGTTGGAAATGCAATAATCTTCTCTAATGCATAATATTTGTAGAAGGTATTAATGTGTGCAGAAAGATATCAATAGACTTAAGCAATGCATCCATAGAATATAAAAACAAAGAATTAGATATATATACGTATTTTTCATTATACATTAACCTCTCCTATATTATGCACGCAAAAATCATAAGTAACTCTCATGCATAACTATAAATTGTGAATCGCAAGCATATGTTTATGTTGCGAACTGCGCAATTGTCAAGTGCCATTTGAATATGGGACCCCTTGGGTCCGGTTCTTTCATTTATTGCCTCCTGTTTCTGCGCCCCCCCGCCCCCCGATATTACTTAATAGTGTCCTCTATTTTACCCAAGTCAGATTTGTTGAGTGCACGTTCTGTGAGCAGGTGCCTCCATTTAGTGCTAACGTATTTAATCTGATTTGTGCCAAAGTAGCTGCGCGAGCGAAGGAGTGACGTATTAACAGTGACATCACCCCTCCTAGCCATCGTCACACCTGTGCATTGGCGGGAGTCCGCGCGCGCAGCTCACCTGACTTGTCCTGCGAGTCCTCGAACTCCACGTTGAAGGAATGGCCGTTGTTGAGGATGGTCTGCGTGGTTGTCGGGTTGTAGTTAATGTGCAAGGGCTCCAGAGAGTGGTCATACTTGGCCTCCTTGCTGCAGATGTCGATGGGGGACTGGTGCTCTCCTTCTGCTATGGGGAAGGATTCGTGCCAGTGGCTGGGGCCTGTGGGGAGAAGAGAACAGCCTTTGGTGCACACAAGTCTGGGGCGGGCACAGTGCAATCACCTGAAGGTGCTGGAACTTTCTCGGGCTCGCGGCCATGCGTCATGGGTCTGTGTTGTATGCAGTGATGCATGCGTGCAGTGTGTGGGGGCACCGGGTGACGAGATGGCGGGAGACACGGTGTTCTCTGCCTTCTCTAAGCAGCTCGATCCTCTGAAGGTCACTTCCGAGGAAGCGTCAAGGAGAGTCAAAGGCATTCCGAGATTATAGCATGGCGCTGGGAGACGCGCGCGCGCCAAGCTGCCTGGCACAGCATTGCAGCAGAGCCCAGGATAAGTGAACTTTGAAATGAGTCAAATGTATCCTGGTATTTAGGACACCGTGACGTCGAAGTCACTGATGCATAAGTGTCTCACGCTTGATGCATGTCTGAAGACAGCGAGACGAGCCAAAAGAAAGGACGCCAGGGCTATCCCTGCTGGTATTCTGCGGTTACGCCACTGTCTGCAGTCGGGGTCATTGGCGTGTTTATTCCAGCCCCGTTTGGTGTGTGTTTACAGTTACCCTATGCAAAGCGCGGGAATATCGTCAAGCACGAAAAGTAGATTAAAATAATACATGCAGCAAGTTTGCTTGTCTGTTTCCCGCCGCATGGACCACAGGACAGGGAGTAAAGAAAAGAGTAAAAATATGTCTACATTGTAAAATTCGGTTGTTTAAACCACTGGTTGTTTGAATCATTAAAGGACAATAGCTTTTCACTGCAGTGCTGATGTTTGGAGGGCTCGAGGCACTGTCAGAATTATTAATGCCCGCCTGGACAGCTCTGCGCAATTGCGCAGTGACAGTCACCTCATCTGACCCCCCATAGAACCTGCGTCCAAGGGGCAGGTAATGTCGCTGCACTGGAAGAAGCGAGGCTGGCACGTGCAGACGCTACCAATAGCACCCATGCCTGTGCCAAGCAGCCAACTTGAACGAATAGAAGAGGTTCTGGGATTTAGGATAGGGCTCGGACATTTAATGATCCCTCAGTACCTCTATTTGTCAGGTGTCACTCAAGAACAATTGCTTCTTGTGATCAGTGCACCTGCTAGGCAGAGGGAGTGGACGCCTCTTTTTTTTTTTCTCTCTACACTAGATCACACAAAAGTGCCACAAATCCCTGCCTGCGCCCCCGCGGACTCACCATTGTGCTTGTCATAGCCCCACTGATGTGCCATCTCTGCTGAGTGCGGCTAGTGCGTCCCCGCGCGCTCTGCAGTACCGTCCCGGGCCGCTGGGCTGTCAGAGTGTCTCCGTCTGGCCTGGCGGTGGCGGGTTTTATAGACTCCCCCCGGCTCCATTGCCCTGCTCTCGCAGAGGCAGGTGGGCTTGGCTCCCGGAGCTCAGCCTGTTCGGGGCGGAGAGAAAACACATAATCCTCTTTTAGCAATGTGGGAGTCCAGCCCCTCCTTCTAATGTCCTGCCACCACATCCACGCCCCCCCCCCCCTACACCACCCCTCCTCAGCCGTCACTGAGACTCTCAGCATCGCAGTCACCTGCAGAGGTCACCGAAGCTCAGCACCACCCAGGGGAGGCTTCTGTAGGACTGAGGGAGCCCAGGAGGAGGCAGAGCCTCGGTGACACCCCAGGGGGCCACTAGCGGAGCCTCAGGGGCCCCACGGGGCCGCAACCAATGGTAACTCCCAGAGCCCGCGGCGCTGTCCCACACGCTACACGCGGGACCCCTCCACTGTACAGAGACCCCCAAAGTCTCGAAATGGTAGAACTGCTGCATCCTAAGTGGCCCCTCTGGGTCCCAGCCCTCAGTCCTAGCCCCTCTCCCACAGAAGTGGTGCCCGTGGCTCTCAGACACAGTGCCCTTTCAGCAACCCAAGAGTGCAGCCTGGAAACCCCGACTCCAGAGAGACCCCCAAGTCTTGTCATGGCAGAAATGCTACGCTCTAGGCAGACCCGCGGTCACAACCCTCTCAGCCCCTCTTCAAGAGAACGGACGCCCGTGCCTCTCAGATTCAGACAGTGCTTTAAATGGAAATATAGAACTGTAGGTACTCACTATTTTGAATACCTGTTAGCTACTACAACGTGCCGGTACTCTCCCATTAAATGCAGAGAAGTGCAGTTACTCTCCCTTTGAAATTAAAGAAGTGCAGGTGCTCAGTACCGGACAGTACCTGCCCATTTCAGTTTCAGATCTTTATTCGGATGCATTTTATCCATAAAAAGCACCTACTCATTTAACGCACTGGATACAGAGCCCTGTCAGCCACCCACCAATACAACCTAGGACCCCCAACTGCATAGAGGCACCCCCAAGTCTTGTCATGATAGAACTGCTACACCATAGGCGGACCTGATGTGTCCCAACCCTCCCAGCCCCCTTCCCCAGAGAAGAGCAGTCTGTGGTTCTAAGATACAGAGCCCTGGCAGCCACCCACCAGGACAGTCTGAACAGAGATACCAAACCTCCTCAAGATAGAACTGCTACACCCTGACTGGCAGGCCCAGGCTGGAAACCAACATTTACCCTTGTAAAGTTTTTCGAACCAGCCCCTCACTGCTGCAGGTCGTGAATTGCAGGGTTTTCAATTTTCATGCCTGGATCATGGCAGCTCATCCTGCTCAGAAAGCAGCCTCCCCCCCCCCCCCCCACCCTAACCCCCACCCCCCAGCCCACAACTCATGTCTAAATCGCAGAATGGCAATGTAGGCATGCCTGGGGGAATCTTTACAGAGAAGAGGTGTCTGTGCCTGAGCCGCCCAACAGCAGAGTTTGGAAGTTTGCAGAGGACAGGCTCAAAGCTTCCCGGTCCTACACCTACTAAGTCTCAGACAGAGCCACTGAAACCACAAACCGAAACCACTCGCGTCCCCCAGGAGAACCCGCTGTTGGCCCACCCTACCACCCAAGGTCGCCGGCACAGCCATACAGTTGACAGACAGACAGCTCACCCGCCCTCTCCTTAGTACAGGTGTGTGACCCTTGGCGTATCTCCGCAGCAGCCGCGAAGCCTCACCTGAGGAGAGCCGAGACTCCCTCCGGGGGCATACCCTACGAGACTCCCCAGAGTCCAGGGGCCTGGCTCGGACCCCTCCTCCGCGCTCCACTGACACCACTGCACGCGCCAGTGGGGGCAGCCGGAGCTGACCCCTCGCACTTCCCCAGAGAACGTCCCGTGGCAGCAGGTGCAGAGCCCTCACAGCTACCCGAAACCAGCGTCAACACACACAGAACCGCCCGAGCCTCGGAGGAGCCGCCCGAGCGCCGGAGAAGTCGCCCCAGTGTAGGGAGCAGCCGCGTCTCCACCCACGGCTAATCCCCGGGCCGGAGCCAGCGCTGCAGATCCCGGCAAGGTCCACCCAGAGAGACAAGGCCTCGCCAGGCGCTCAAAGGAGGTCAGGGACTGACTGACAGCGGAGCCCGCCGCCGCCGCCGCTCCGGCCCTCCCATCCTCATCCCCGCATCCAGCACCGCGCGGCGGAGAGCGCGCCTTCCACAAGCCCGCCTCAGCGCATTCCTGCACAAACCCTCTACGACGCACAGTACCTCAGCGATGCCTTGCCGCCCCCGAATCCGCTCAATAATTTGTTTAATTCCATCCTGATAAATTATTGACCTTGTGCCGTGGATGAGCAGCTCTCCCTGCCTTTGCAGTTCAGTGATCTCCTTTCAATTAAAGGCTGTGCCGGAGAAGCGCGTCTACGTTTGGCGGATGCTGCCCTCTTGTGGGAGAAACAAGAAAACAGATAATGAACTTTTAATGAGCCCTGATTATATTTATGTAATATATAGGTTTTTTATTTTAAAACTCATTTAAATTGTTTACTTTTTTACTTCTGCTGTGAATAACAAACCAGGGTATACATCATGGACTAAGGTGAAAATATCAAGGACAAGGGTTGTTGTGTACAAAACACTCGAGAGCACAGGGAAAAATAAAATGCCCCCAAAATTGATTGCCTTCACTGCAAACAAGGCCGGTAAAGGGTTTAAATAGGTTAAGACCATAATAGATTTTTTTCTAATTATGAATTGACCTAATCGAAAGCGAATGTGTTGCCGTGTTCCTCTCAAGGCTGCAGCCCGAAGGAATGATGCTGACGATTGCATAACAACAGACTCCAACAGTGACGCCCCAGGTAGCCGATGAGTCATTCGTGACTCTTATTATGAACCTGCCACAATTAGAAATTGAAGGAACTCCAATTTCAGCAATGGGGATGGTTATTCAGGCACAGCAGCATCTTTGGAAAAGTTGCTGGCAAAACGCGTAGAGACAGAGGCAGTAGATTACGCGATTAAGATACAATACCGGTGGTAAAATTTGGATGAGGAAGCACAGTCAAATCAAGTTATAAAATAATTCGACAAAAAAAAAGAGAAAAAATTAAAAAGAAGTAGCTTATTGTCATTAAAATTAAAGTCTCTTAGAATACAACAACTGCAAAAAACACAGTTGATGGACAGGATGTAGAACAATGTCATACATTCACCCCAGTACAAGGATCTGGGCCTAAATCCATCGTTTTTTTGCACTCCACACCAACCTGGGTTAGACACTGGCTATATGCAAATCAGCTCTGACCCTGTGCCTCATGGGAACAGTCCAGTCCGAACTACCAAGCCATGTCTTTCCCAGACCGGAATCAAGCATCCAAGGACCGGTTTCTGGCTATCAGCCTTCATTCAGCCTGGATAGCTTGACTCCAGTGGTGTGGAGAGCCTGGGACTCACGTCTGAGCATACCCAGCCCACTCGGGTGAAAATTGCAAAAAACACAATTGATGGACAGGATGTAGAACAATGTCATACATTCACCCCAGTACAAGGATCTGGGCCTTAATCCATCGTTTTTTTTGCACTCCACACCACCCTGGGTTAGACACTGGCTATATGCAAATCAGCTCTGACCCTGTGCCTCATGGGAACAGTCCAGTCCGAACTACCAAGCCATGTCTTTCCCAGACCGGAATCAAGCATCCAAGGACCGGTTTCTGGCTATCAGCCTTCATTCAGCCTGGAAAGCTTGACTCCAGTGGTGTGGAGAGCCTGGGACTCACGTCTGAGCATACCCAGCCCACTCGGGTGAAAATTGCAAAAAACACAATTGATGGACAGGATGTAGAACAATGTCATACATTCACCCCAGTACAAGGATCTGGGCCTTAATCCATCGTTTTTTTGCACTCCACACCACCCTGGGTTAGACACTGGCTATATGCAAATCAGCTCTGACCCTGTGCCTCATGGGAACAGTCCAGTCCGAACTACCAAGCCATGTCTTTCCCAGACCGGAATCAAGCATCCAAGGACCGGTTTCTGGCTATCAGCCTTCATTCAGCCTGGATAGCTTGACTCCAGTGGTGTGGAGAGCCTGGGACTCACGTCTGAGCATACCTAGCCCACTCGGGGTGAAAATTGCAAAAAACACAGTTGATGGACAGAATGTAGAACAATGTCATACATTCACCCCAGTACAAGGATCTGGGCCTAAATCCATCGTTTTTTTGCACTCCACACCACCCTGGGTTAGACACTGGCTATATGCAAATCAGCTCTGACCCTGTGCCTCATGGGAACAGTCCAGTCCAAACTACCAAGCCATGTCTTTCCCAGACCGGAATCAAGCATCCAAGGACCGGTTTCTGGCTATCAGCCTTCATTCAGCCTGGATAGCTTGACTCCAGTGGTGTGGAGAGCCTGGGACTCACGTCTGAGCATACCCAGCCCACTCGGGGTGAAAATTGCAAAAAACACAGTTGATGGACAGAATGTAGAACAATGTCATACATTCACCCCAGTACAAGGATCTGGGCCTAAATCCATCGTTTTTTTGCACTCCACACCACCCTGGGTTAGACACTGGCTATATGCAAATCAGCTCTGACCCTGTGCCTCATGGGAACAGTCCAGTCCGAACTACCAAGCCATGTCTTTCCCAGACCGGAATCAAGCATCCAAGGACCGGTTTCTGGCTATCAGCCTTCATTCAGCCTGGATAGCTTGACTCCAGTGGTGTGGAGAGCCTGGGACTCACGTCTGAGCATACCCAGCCCACTCGGGTGAAAATTGCAAAAAACACAGTTGATGGACAGAATGTAGAACAATGTCATACATTCACCCCAGTACAAGGATCTGGGCCTTAATCCATCGTTTTTTTGCACTCCACACCACCTTGGGTTAGACACTGGCTATATGCAAATCAGCTCTGACCCTGTGCCTCATGGGAACAGTCCAGTCCGAACTACCAAGCCATGTCTTTCCCAGACCGGAATCAAGCATCCAAGGACCGGTTTCTGGCTATCAGCCTTCATTCAGCCTGGATAGCTTGACTCCAGTGGTGTGGAGAGCCTGGGACTCACGTCTGAGCATACCCAGCCCACTCGGGGTGAAAATTGCAAAAAACACAGTTGATGGACAGGATGTAGAACAATGTCCTACATTCACCCCAGTACAAGGATCTGGGCCTAAATCCATCGTTTTTTTACACTCCACACCACCCTGGGTTAGACACTGGCTATATGCAAATCAGCTCTGACCCTGTGCCTCATGGGAACAGTCCAGTCCGAACTACCAAGCCATGTCTTTCCCAGACCGGAATCAAGCATCCAAGGACCGGTTTCTGGCTATCAGCCTTCATTCAGCCTGGATAGCTTGACTCCAGTGGTGTGGAGAGCCTGGGACTCACGTCTGAGCATACCCAGCCCACTCGGGGTGAAAATTGCAAAAAACACAGTTGATGGACAGAATGTAGAACAATGTCATACATTCACCCCAGTACAAGGATCTGGGCCTAAATCCATCGTTTTTTTGCACTCCACACCACCCTGGGTTAGACACTGGCTATATGCAAATCAGCTCTGACCCTGTGCCTCATGGGAACAGTCCAGTCCGATTGATTCAGATGCTCTGTCCATCACCACCCCCTTTTGTACTACTTATAGAACAGGCCACAAAACTGTCATTCATGATCTGGACAACCTTTTGTTTGTTAGCGCAGTGGGTTCACAATATTGTGAGAGAGCCCTCTATCAGTTTGAGAATATGGCACATGAGTTAGGTGTACCTCTGGCTCCTAAAAAACAGAAGGGCTGGCCCTATGTCTGGTTTTTCTAGGCATCAATTTGGATATAGGAAAGATGGAAGCGAGATTGCCAGCTGTAAAAGTGCAAGAAATAGTTGGTTGACTGGAGGAAGCCAAGTTGTCACCTAAATTGAAATTAAAACTGAACCAATGCTTATTGGGGCATTTGAACATCGCTTGTCAGGTAGTAAGGGCAAGACAAATTTTCTGTAGACGACTGGGTTTTGAAATGTCTGGTGCTTCCTTGCCACATCACAGAGGAATTTCTGCAACACTAAGGGCAGATCTGGAGGTATGGTTAATGTTCTTGAATAGGTTCATTGGAGTCACCATGTGGTCCTTGGATTTGGATTTGTCTGGCTGGTGCAAAGATACTCAGATGCAGCTGATGCAAATGACTTTGATTTATTCTGGGAAGGCAGCTGGTGTGCCAAACAGTGGCCAAAAAAGTGGATCTTTGAAAAGAGAAGCATTACTATTTTTGATTTTTCCCCACTATTGGTGGCACTGTCATTTTGGGGTGCAAAACTAGCTAATAAAATTGTTACCTTTAACATTGACAATAAGACAGTTATGGATTTGATTAATAGACAAAAAGTCAGAAAGAGACATGTGTTGAAGCTATTGCAGAGGATTATGTTGGATGATGCTTGATGTAAAATGTTGTCCTTATAGCCAAACCTGTCCCAGGCATGGATAATAAAATAGCAGACGCATTATCTCGTTCACAGTGGCAGAGATTCTGTGGTTTGGCACCCGGAGCAGAGAGGCAGAAAACACAGATGCCACAATAGGTATGGAAGCTAGCGGAATGAGAATGATGGGGTTGGTTAAAAAAATCCCAAGCTGGGGGGCTGGCTTAGCCAGCGATCATGGCGGTCGTGTAGAGCGTGAGCTCCGACCAGCCTGCATGTATCCTGTCCGTGAATCCTGGCCCTGAGCATCCACGAGGGCACCCAACGCTCCCGTGCTGTCACCTGGTCTGGGGGCATCATCCGAAGGTGGCGGCGGCCCCGTAGCGGCTCCAGGAGACGAGCGGCAGCCCAGCGAAGAAGAGAGGCCTGCGGGGTCCGGCTGGGCCTGCAGCCGGGACCTCGATTTTGGAGCAGCCCAGGTCGGGCGCAGTTGCCGCGGCGGTAGCCGGCAGGACAGGCGCCCGCGGGTGGAGCGCAGCTCGTGCGCGTTGGAGAGGAGCTGAGCGCGACTGGACCCCCGAGTTGACGGGTCTGGGGGGCCTCTGGGGAGCTGGAGAAGGAGCCGCGGCGCCCGGCGGGACAGTGAGGGGGCCAGATTCCGGAGCGGCCGGCGGGAGTGGCCGCCATTTTAAGGTGCCCCTCCGCTCCTGTGTGAACCAGCAGCAAAGACGCAGCCGGGTGGCCCTATAAGTCAGCGGAGGGCACCCCGTAGGAGGACGGGGGCCCGGTGAAGGCAGCCTGGACTGTCCGGGATGGGTCGGAGCGACCGGCTGGGTCATCATTGCAGCGGTGAGTCGAGTGTGCCTGGAGGAGGTCCTGCTGGGCCGAGGGCCCTTCCCAGAGGTTGGGGAGCTCGGGGGCTAGATCGGGCCCCGGTGGGGGAAGTGTGTCGATCCTTGGGACCCGTGGTGAGGCGTGTGCACTGGGGACTCCTGGTGCTGCTTTGCGAGCTGCTTGGTGCAAGTACTGTCCACACGTTCCAGTCCATAGCCTTGTTGGTTGCCCGGTCTACGGTGCTGGGAGTTTGTGTTTGTGGCGGCGTCCCCTGAACCCGGGTGGCCTGCGACCAACGGCCAATGACCACTGGACTGCCTGGTTGGCCCTGCCGACTCTGGGGCCGCCAGGTAGGACGGAGACTGGGATAGGGGAATCCTACTGCTTGGAACGCTTTACACGGCCATGATGACGTAAGGTGGCGCCAATGACGGTAATGGCAAGCAAGGGACCCTGGACAAATTCACCGAGGTCGGCCCGTCGGCCCGCACCAGGGGGGTCGCAGGCCTCGGTACCCGACAATGCGGCGCTGTTGGCAGCCATCACGCAATCACGGGACATGCTGGACGCCAAGATTGGGGCGGTTGGGTCTGATGTCACCCTCCTCCACCAGGACTTACTGAATGCAGTGGAGCGCATCACTGGCGCGGAGACCCGCATTTCGGAGGTGTTAGACGATGTGTCCATATAGAAGAAAAAGGTCGCGGCTATGGAAAAACTACAAAACGGCCTGGCTATGAGGGTCGAGGATGCGGAAGGGCGCGCCCGGCGGAACAACCTACGCTTTGTTGGCTTTCCGGAGGGCTGTGAGGGGGACAATGTGGAGCGCTTCCTGGCTTAATGGTTGGAGGGCTGGCTCCCGGCGGACACTCTATCTCGCTCCTTTATGATTGAGAGGGCCCATCGGGCACTTATGCAGAAACCCCCGGCTGGAGCGCGCCAGCGGCCGATCATAGCCAAATTCCTGAATTACTCGGATCGGGATACCATCCTGCGGCAAGCTAGAATAAAGGACTCACTCACACATGAAAACGCAAATATCCTAATCTTCCCGGACTATACAAGGCTGGTGCAGCAACAGCGCCAGTCTTTTCTCGCAGCCAAGGCCCGCCTCCACGGCCTCAAGCTCCAGTATGCGTTGCTCTACCCGGCACGGCTGCGAGTTATCTATAAATCCCGTACTCTGTTCTTCGACACACCAGAGGAGGTCTTCCAATGGACGGACGAAACGGTGAAGATTCGGGTCACATGGCCAGGGGTGGAGAGTCGGATTCATCCTCAAGTGGACTGTCCCGGGGGTGCCTCAGAAGTCAGCGTCGGCAGCGTAGGAGATCGCGCTCGCGATCTGGCTCAGCCTCTCGCCGGGAAGACCCGACACAGGAACAGCAAACTGATGCACCTTGAACGCTTTGGGACTTCAATATAGGACTATGTATATGGTTGGTGCGGATGCTTAGGTGCGCTGTAGTCTAAGGCTGGGAGCCCAACCCGGTCAGGGTGGGTGGGAGGGAGTGAAAGCCCCGTTCATTTGGGCTAGCACGGGGGATCCATTGGAGGGGGTGGTTCTTGTTTCCCCGTCGGGGACTATGCTACGATCCGACCGCGACTGGTGCTTCCAGGTTTGGGAGGTACGGGGTGGGCGAGGAGGGGGGGGTTGGTGTTGGGGGTTGGGCGTGGGGGGACTGTTTGCGCAAGTTTTGCTGCTGTACTGCACCGGTTGTGCCACGGGGACACTAGTAGTTTGTATGCTGTATTAGCCAAATGTCCACTGTTGGGGAAGGAGGGCGGGTAGGCCCGGGATCCTTGGGGTGTTGAGCTGGAATGTACGGGGGATGTTAGACAAGGTGAAACGGGGGCGGTCTTTCAATATGCCAAAAGGGTGGGGGTGGATGTTCTATTACTGCAGAAAACTCATCTGCTTGGTACGAAGGCATTATGTCTCCAGCGCTCTGGGTTTACGCACGCATACCACTCAGGCTTCGCGAGGTGCTCCAGAGGGGTGGCTGTCCTTATACACTGCAGGGTTCCCTATGTACACAATAAACTCTGGACGGATACACAGGGCAGGTACGTCTTTGTGCAGGGCAAGGTTGGGGGAGATAGGGTGACTTTTGGTTGTGTATTTGCCCCACCGCCGCTACAGTGGTCATTGGTGGAGAGGCTCATGTCCCTTTGGGGAGCCATGCCCGATACTCTTTCCATTATAGGGGGGAACTGGAATGACGTGATGGAGAAGGGACGCGATAGGTGGCGGAGTGTGGTGGATGCCCACCACAGGGGGGCGGGGGGCCCCACCACCAAATTGCATGGAGTAGTCACTGGCCTTGACTGGGTAGACACCTGGAGATATAAATATGGGTCACGTAGAGACTAAACATACTATTCCACAGTGCACGATTCATTCTCCAGACTGGACTACATTTTCGTTCCGAGGGGATTGGCCCATAGAGTGTTGTCGGCGGATATTCTGCCGAGGGCGCTCTCTGATCACTCGTCGATAGCTATCACTTTTAGCATAGGCCCGGCCAGACAGCCGTTTCAGTGGCGCATGTCAGCCTGGCATCTGCTGCAGGACGGGTACAGGACACACATGACTACTGAAATAGACCATTACTTGACCTCTAATGCAGGTTCAGTAGACTCCCCGACTACCCTTTGGGAGGCCCTAAAGCCCACGTTGCGGGGCGTGGATATTTCCTGGTGCGCGGCGGCCCGTAGGAAGAGAGAGAAGGATCTGGTACAGCGCGAGGCGGAGTTAGAGACGTTGGAGCGCAGCGGTCGGGAGGAGGGCGGTGGACCTGCCAGACGACAGTTAGTATTGGCTCAACAGCAGTACACTGCGGTATTGCTGGAAGAGGCGCAGCAGGCCTGGCTGGCCACCCGTAGTCGTGTCTACCAGTGGGGTGTCAAATCCTCCAAGATGTTACACCGCCTGTGTCAGGGCACCATGCATGCCCAGCCATTGCCCCAGATCCTGGATCCTAGAGGGGAGCCCATACTCGAGCAGAGTACTATGAGGGGCTGTATGCGCCCCGGGAATGCTTGGCGGCCGTGGTTATCCAGCGCTTCATAGACGATCTTCCCCCGAGAGCGGTTTTGACAAGGTGCGGGACCTTCTGGACCGGCCCCTGTCGGACGATGAACTGGGTGCGGCGTTGGGCGAGCTGAATCCGGGTAAGGCACCGGGTCCCAAAGGGTTCCCTTGCGAATTTTTCCGCCGGTTTTCGGTACAGCTGGGCCCGCGTCTCCAGCCGGTTGTGGAGGAGGCACGCGAGTGCGGAGTGCTTCCACTGGACTGGCGACATGCCGAGGTTGTGGTTTTTCTGAAGCCGGGGAGACCCCCGGAGAGTCATGCGTCTTATCGCTCAATCTCATTGCTAAACACGGAAGCCAAGATCCTGGCAAAGGCCTTGGCCACTAGGCTCAAGCCCCATATCACAGACCTGGTCCACCCAGACCAGACTGGTTTTATGCCTCAGCGGGCTACTCGCCATAACATTAGGCGGGCCCAGGTCGCGATATCAGCCTGGGGGTGTTTGGTGGAGCAGGCAGCGCTGTTTCTGGCGGATATGGACCGGGCCTTTGACTCCCTGAGCTGG